>NC_080566.1:22605000-23239500 GCF_030253575.1 Rhododendron vialii
TTGATGGGAGATTGGGGTTAACAGATTTGGGATAGGGAACTCCATAAGATCGATTACTGCAAATATCATAGGATTTGGTTGGGGTAGACCGAAGTAAGATTTGTTCACCTGTCGGTGATTTGGAAGTGGAGATTTGGTTGGTAGGAGCATTGAATGCCCTGCTTTTCTTGCGTAGATCATTTGAATCTACTGCCTTAATACCTAAACCATCTGAAAAGGGGTCAACAATCAGCATTGTTAACCCCTTTTGTCGAATCGGGTTTTAAGTCATTATTAGGTAGCCCACAATTTTGTAGCCCAAGTGGTGTCGCTAATCACTTGCTTAGGAAGAAAAATAAGAGACTTAGATACTAGCACTTTCCTATCCGTTGCTATCCCCTTATAAAGAGAGATCGGAACTTGCAAGCTAGTCTGAGTAGATGAGTGTTTGTTCCATGTTCATCCAATCTTACATTCAACTCTCCTAATCCCACTAAAAGGCCGTTCCAGATTAGGTTCTTTTTAGAAAAGTACTTTTTTTTGGTCATGAACAGTACAAAAAAGGAACATCCGTTCCACTTCACCCTGCAAAGTTGTTCTTTTTTGAAAAGGTAAGTGTTGTAATGACCATATTGTCCTTCCACTTCACCTTAGGTTGGGTTGCTGAATGCTGACAAAATGGGGGAAGGGTAGTATTTGTTAGATTTCTTGGAGGGTTCCAACCTAAAACCAATTGGCAATAGGTGGAGTAGCCTTTAGAATTTATTAACCAAGCTTGGGTGGCTTAGATGAGTGATGTGGGACAAGTCTAACACTCCCCTTCACATGCAGCCCGGATGCACGTGGAGGTGACAGATCAGGAGCTGACTGACTGACTCGGGCGACAGAGATGACAGAGACTTCCCACGAGAGGTGAGACCACCCAAGACTTGGCTCTGATACCATGTTAGATTTCTTGGAGGGTTCCAACCTAAAACCAATTGGCAATAGGTGGAGTAACCTTTAGAATTTATTAACCAAGCTTGGGTGGCTTAGATGAGTGATGTGGGACAAGTCTAACAGTATTGTCATTTCACGCAGGAGTATTGTCAAACATTCTTAAAAAATAGGAAGTTTCACAAATCTGGAACAAGCCTTCTTTTTAGAACCAAAAAAAAAAAGTACTTTTTCCAAAACTGGAACAAGCCCTAACTCACTAACGATTATGTATGTAATAGTTGCCTTTCGTCAAAAAAAAAATTTTAAAAAAAGAAGAGAGATTCAAAGAGAGAGTAGGAGTAGGACTACCAGTACTAGTAGTATTATAGAAGGACATATGTGTAAAATAAGGAAATACCAAAATAGGAATGGAAATAGGAAAGCAACTTCCAGAGGAGGAAGGATTCGATAGAAACGAGGTGCCAAAGCAGACAAGGAGTGTAGATGCGTTGATGGAGAATGCTTGCCTGCTTGCGTTACTCATGGACTGTTTCATTCTATTACTGACTATAAGTTTTCCCCTTTCCTATATTTCAAAATTAATGACTCCTCTGAGCATCCACCGCCTTCCCCCCCCCCCCCCTTAGGCTTAGAAGGCCTAACAAGCCTATTTCTCCTTTTTCTCATTGTCTTCACAAGCTGCCATGTCTCCCACAAATTATCCCGACAGATTGTTCTCCCATTTTTGTGCAAAAAGATCCTTTTCTTCGTGTTCCAGGGGCTCATGTTTTTTTTGCAACAGCCATCTACAGTAGAAAATTTTAAATACAACCATAAATTTAGGTTCCGTTTGTTCGACATAAAATATTTTACATGAAAGAATATTTTCCTGAAAAATCTTTTACTTGGAAAACAATTACCAAACTTGGAAATTTTGGTGTTTGGCTAAATCGTTCAAAAATATTTTCCCACCATTATGGGAATTCGGGCAACAAGCAGGGAGCTAACCTGAATTGGTTCTTGAGAAAAACCCGTAAAGCTCTCTTTGTCCTTTTTCTTTGATTAGATACTTACAATACATACATAATGGGTAAGAAATGGAGGATCCGATTGGAATTGACTCAAGTGGAGAGAGAGAGACAGAGAGAACTCCCCTCTTGTAGACTGTAGAAATCTAGCGAGAAAGTGGAAACTTTAGATTGGGAAGGGATTGTAAAATAAATTACCAAGATTCATCTCACAAGTCATTTTTGGTGATTTGAGTGAAAAACTTTTACATGGAAAACATTTTACCCAGTTTATAAGCAACCAAGCACGGAAAATTAGAAAAATATTTTACTGGAAAATATTTTCCATTGAAACAAACAGAGCCTTCAATACAATCCAATTAAAATTAAGAAATTTATCAAAATGCTCAAATATGTGAATGACTAATTTTATCCCTATACTTTCTAAATACAACCTATCCACCCCAAAGCCTAAACCTCTAACTTCTAAACCCTCTACACTTCTTCCTCCTCCACTACAACTTACTTATGCTTCATCTTCCTCCTCCCTCACCTTCACCATCTTCTCCTCCCTCCTCATTCTACCATTTGAAAATGCTCCAATGCAAAACACCGTGGGAGTGGCGAAGGCAGCGGGTGCGACAAACATTGTGATTTGGAGCCTAATCCACGCCAAGTGGTAAGCCCAATACAAATTCGATTTTCATTTCACTGTCCCGACTCTATCGGGTATTCAGTGCCGACAATATGAGTGTTGCAAAAGCTAGTGGCGCGAAGCTACCGTGCGCCGGATTATGACTGAATGCCTCTAAGTCAGAATCCAGGCCTAACTTCCGATACAAATTCATGCGCTTAAATACCTATACTTTACTTTATTTCAATTAAACACCTGCATTACTATACAAAACCCCTAATTTAGACACCGGCAGTCATATTCTGTCCAATTTGTTAAGAAATGTGGTAACACGGCATTTTTCTCCCATTAAGTGCCCCTTTGGCACACAACAGTAGCCCCAAAAGTTGTAGAGAATCCCTTGTCCCCTCTTAAACAATCTACAATATCACATACAGACAGAAGCAGATTGCCAGAAACACGTGATATAGGTATAAAATAGAAATCTAAGACGACACAACCACGGAAACGCCTACCTTCCGTGAGGAGGAGTGAGCACGACCTTGGGTAAATTCCCTTGCCCTTCTGTAACTCGCACTCCGACATTAGAAATCGAAGTCATAACCGACTGGCTGCTGATGGTGGGGAGTTAAAAAACAAAAAACAAGAAAGAAAGAAAGAAAGAAAACACGATACAACAGCAGATGCTAAAAGATTTTCTTCTAAATTTGACAATGAAACAGGTCTCAATTATATGTGGATTTATACAGGAAGGGAAAATCAAAGAGAAGAGAGAAAATGAGGAGAGAGAACTACTCACCGATTGGCTCGCCGAAGGTCTGAAGGCGAGGAGCTGATGGTGGGGAGTGACCAACACTTGGATACTGTCGCCATTAATTTTTATTAATATTAATATTTAATATTGATAGTAATACATTAGAAGAAGAAGAAGATTTGGTTTCCCGAAGGTCTAAGCTGATCTGCAACAAACAGAGCCCCACAATGCTACTCACTCTGCTTGGTTTAACTTTTTGAGAGTAACTTTTAACTCTCGGCACAGTTTTTAATAAATCTTTCTTTATATCTCTCCACTAATTACCACTTAACTTTCAAAAATAACTTTCTAAGATGTAAACCAAACAAAGTGACTACCACTGATAACTCAGGGACGGACGGGTCACTTCCGGTTTGCTTTTCCAATCAGTCTGCTGTTCCGGTTTACCGCTTAAACTTAAAACTAGGAAATGATTTTCACATTCCTCTTTTTAACGGTATTTCTTCATAAGTGTGTTTTTGCATAAAAATACATTTGCGGAGGAGTATCGTTAACAAAAAATGAAATGTCAAAATTAGCAGCCCAAAAATAAAGTTTATTTAAATAAAAAAATATGCAATATAGATGATCTATCAAACCCTAAAAAAAAATTTAAAATTATTTTTGTAAATTTATTATTTTAAATTTGAAAATATGTTTATTTTTTAAGTATATTTTGGAATGTGGAACGGAGCATTGTTGGTCCTTTCCGGATCCATAGTAATGATCGGAATCATGTTGATCAAGTACAGCTTAATATGATTTCAAAATGCATTAAATCTTCAAATATTTGGTCAAATGGGTTGTAATCTAATGTTGTATATCTTTTTTCTTACAAACTCAATGCATTTCGATATCATATTAAACGATATTCGATCAATGTGATTTTTGGCGTCGTCAATATTCTCAACGAGATTTTTGGCGTCGTCAATATTCTCAACGAATACTAAAAAGTGAACGATTTTAATTATTATTATGGACCCGAAAAGAATCTACAATGGTTCAAACTAGACCGGACTAGTTGAAAGCATACTGGACGTGACCCTTGCTCAATGTTTCTATCTTGCACATTACGGTTAATTGGGGAATCTTTTACTCCTACATTTTTTACCTTTGTACTTCACGGAAAAAAACAATTAGGGGGTGTTTCACCTTTTTCAAAAAGTATTTTTTTTTTAAACGAAGGCAATTTCAAATTTAAATATAATAAAAATAAAAAATATTTTTTCAATTTTTTTGCACCGTTTAAAAGATCTTAATGAGATCTATCAAACAATATTCATATTGGTAGAAAAATTATTTGCATAAATACATAATTTTTGAGCTTGAAATTGCCTTCTTTTTCAAAAACTTCTTTTTCCACAAAAGTGGAACGGCAGGCTCCGTTCCGCTTTCTCCCAAAACCTTCTTTTTCAAAAAAAAAGATAATTTCAAACTCAAATATAACGAAAATGAAAAATGATTTTTCAATTTTTTTTTACCGTTTAAATATTTCAATGAGACCTATCAAACAAGATCCATATTGGTAAGAAAATTATTTGCTTAAACACATGATTTTTGACCTTGAAATTACATTCTTTTTTCCAAAACCTTCTTTTTCTAAAAGTGGAACGCTAAACCCCTTGAATAAAATTGCAGAAATGATACGCACACAGTGAATTTGTGCACAGATCGCAGTGTAAGTGCTTATTACGGGTCTCACACAAACGATTCGAGTCATTCGTTAAATGTTAAATATTTTTTCAAGGGTCCTCGGGAAAAAACAGTTCAATCCAATAACTATTGGTGCTCGATCCAATCATCCAACTTTTCATTATTCTAAAATCCAAATGAAAAATTAAACGATTGGATCGAGCACCTATAAGGCTATGTTCTTATAAACTTAACTTAAATCCGAGAATTTTTTCCTTATTTGGATTTTTTTCGCATCTATTAGTTTTGCCCAAACATTTGTGGGTTATTGATTCGTCTCGACAAAAGGAATGGAAAAAGTAATTTTTTTACTTTTACCCAGTATTTTGAGAAATAACAATTTTTTAACAAAAGTAAAAGTAAAACACCCTTATGGTATCGAACCGAACCAAAACACCCATAAGGTCCTATACCGTACCAAAACACCCTTACAGTATTATACCATAACAAAACACACTTACGGTGTTTTATCGTACCAAAACACCATTGCGGTACCGTATTGTACCAAAACACTCTTACAGTATTGTACCGCACCAAAATACCCTTACAATACCCTACTATACAAAAACACCCTTATAGTACCATACCAAAACACCCTTACGGTACTGTACCGTACCAAAACACCCTTACAATAACGTACCATACCAAAACACCCTTACAATAACGTACCGTACCAAAACACCCTTACGATCATGTACCAAACAAAAACACACATACGATACCATATTGTACCAAAACACCTTACGGTACTGTATCGTACCAAAACACCCTTACAGTCCAAAATACAATTACGATAACGTACGAAAATACCCTTACAGTACTGTACCGTACAAAAACACTCTTAGAGCACTACACCATACCATACCAAAACACCCATATGGTATCCTACTGTACTAACATACCCTTATCGTATCGTATCGTACCGTACCGAAAGACGGTACCGTATCGAAACACTCTTATGGTACCGTACTGTACCAAAATACCCTTACAGAACTGTACTACACTAAATTACCCTTACGTTAGCGTACCGAAACATACCAAAAAACCCTTACCATATCGTACCAAAACACCCTTATGGATCAGTACCGTACCAAAACAACCTTACAGTACCATACGGTACCAAAACACCCTTATAGTATCCTACCATACCTAAAAATCTTTACGGTATCATATCATACCAAAATACCCTTACGTAATCGTACCGTTCCAAAACAACCTGTAGACACCTCGGTGATGAATATAGGTCAGAACAAGCCTTGAACCAATTGAGACGTTGCTCCTTGGAAGAAATGACCAAAATCAATCCCAAGCGCTCTGAATCACTCCCAAGCGCTCAAAACTGTTTTCCAAAAACCACTGGCATGGCTCACTCTCGAGCGCTCGAGAATAAAGTCCCAAGCGCTTGAGACTGCTCCCAAGCACTCGAGACCTCTCCCAGTGCCCAATGGATGAAGGAGATTCCCACTATCCATGCAAGTCATCATTGCTCCGACTGAGGTGAGTCAACACTCAACCTCAGTCAGAGAGGAAATCATCTGAAAGATTTCTTTCAAAAACCACTTGATTTTTCAAAACCATAGGATATATCCCCTATATATATCCTATGTTTTGCAGCTGAAAAAGGGGGGCTCCCTTCCTCTCTCTAGAAACTCTATCTCTGGTCTCTCTTCTGCTCAAAGAGAAAATATCTTTCAAAAATTTTCTTCCCAACCTCAAAGGTGTTCTCCAAAATCATCAAAGAAAAGGGCAAGAAACCCAGTGTGTTTGCAGTTTTTGTTCTTTCACCACCATCCAAGGAGCAGGGTGTCCAGTAAAGGTAGAACCACTTCTATCTTTGGTCCAAGTCAAGAGGCTGTCCTTCATTCTGAGGGAGGGTCTCTCAGCCGGTCCCAGTCCTTAATACTGGTGTATGGTTGGGAGACCCTAGTGAAGAAAGCAAAAATAAAGGGTCCACAAAGACCGTTTTCCCAAAACCCCTTACTGGAAGCACTCCAGAGCGCTCCAGAGTACTCTAAAGCGCTCGGGACTGTTTCCAGTCCCATGCATGGCATTTTGTTAAGCAGGCTGGGATGAGATACATTCTTAAACAAAATGGTTTTGTTGTGGCATGCAGACACAGAATATCATTTTTTTTTAAAGCATAAATGTTCCTTAAAAATTTAAAGTCATAATAAAAGTTTTCCTAGGTTAAAAATAAGACCTTCTCTTGTCAAAAAGTTAAATAAGAGTGTTTGCATGGTGAAACAGTGCCATTTCTGTCTAAGAGTAAGCTGGTATGTAGTTCACTCCCAAGCGCTCGAATCCATTCCAAAGCGCTTGGGAGTGCATGCAGGCCATTGCATTTCATTTTCCCATTCTTCTTTGCTTTATGAGCTTCTGCATGCATAGGCGTGTACTCTTTCTCTTTTAAAAATCATGGATCTGTTTGTTCAATGGCTAGGATACACGACTTGAAAATTTGAGGTCCTATCTCGGTCTTTCAAGTCCTCTGCGGAGCCAGTGATCTGTGTAAATAGCATTTCACTTTGTAGTCTTCACATTACATTCTGTCAGTACTAACAGAAGGTGCAGGTGTAGGTCCAGACACTCCCAAGCGCTTAAGAGTGCTCTTGAGCGCTTGAGAGTGAAGCCAGCGAGCATTGTTTCATTCCTTGCTATCTTACTGTCTTTCATCGTGTGACCACCTTCACCCTTCCATGCACATGCATCAGTACACCGTTATTTGGCATCCTATTTGTGACTAATGAACTCTGCAGGATTCGGTCAGTAACATTCCCAAGCGCTCGAGAGCATTCTCAAGCGCTCGAGAGTTGATTCAGTGGCGGTTTATACTACTTTGCCATCATGCATGTGTCCATCATCATTTTATCATTCCTTGCACACAAACACCAGCATACACCTTCTACGTGCTATACCTGCGGATACCTGCTACGTGTTTAATGAAACAAAATCCATTTGAAAAATCCCACAAACGTTTAGTAGAGACAGACATCGCGTCGGGCGAGGGGGGTGCCGTAAAACCCTTCCCCCCTCGTAACGTGGCTTCCGAACCCTCGGATGATCTCTGGTTTTCAATCAATCAATTTTCAAATCAAAACGGTTTCTCGGGTGGCGAACCACAAATCCGGGTGGCGACTCTTCAAAATTTTTCAAACCGATTCGACGGAGCGGTGTTTGTTTTTCGGGCCGCCCCGATCTCACCCGGGGCTGTGGTAGCCCACACAACCTTACGGTTCCGTACAAATCCAAAACACACTTACGGGACTATACCATTCAAAAACACCCTTACACTATCATACCAAACCATCCTTATGTACTGTACCGAACCAAAATACCCTTACGGCACCATACCATACCATACCAAAACACCCTTACGGTACCGTACCATACCAAACACCCTTATAGTACCATATCGTACTAAAACACCTATACGGTACTGTACCAAAATACCCTTACGGTACCGTATCAAAACACCGTTATGGTATCGTACCAAAGCACCCTTACGGTACCGTACCTAAACACCCTTATGGTACGGTACTGTACCAAAATACCCTTGCGGTACCATACTGAACCAAACACCCTTACGGTACGGTATGGTACTAAAACACCCTTATGGTACTATACCATACCAAAACACCCTTACGGTACTGTACCAAAACACTCTTATTGTATTGTACCACACAAAAACAACCTTACGGTACTATACCAAAACACCATTACGGTATTGTACTGTACCTAAACACCTGTATGGTAATATACCAAAACGCCCTTATGCTACTTTACGATACCATATCATACCAAAATACCATTGCGGTATTGTACTGTACCTAAACACCTGTATGGTAATATACCAAAACACCCTTATGCTACTTTACCATACCATATCATATCACACTTACGGTACTGTACCGTACCAAAATATCCTTATAATATCGTATTGTACATACCAAAAAACCCTGACAGCACCATACCGTACCGTACCAAACACCCTTACAATACCGTGTCGTACAAAAACACTCTTACGATACTACACGATACCATACCAAAACACCCTTATGGTATCATACCAAAATGGTGTTTTGGTACCATACCGTACCAACATACCCTTACTATATAGTATTGTACAAAAATACCCTTACGGAACTGTGCCGCACCAAATTACCATTATGGTACCATACCGTACTAAAGCACTCTTACGGTACCATACCGAACCATACAAAAAAAAACCTTACTATATCGTACAAAAACACCCTTTTGGTACTGTAAATACCCCAATTTGATACTCCCTGAATCGCCTTAGATCTCCAATGATGATATGACACAGAACCATGCATTTGAGGGCTTAATCAATGATTTCTAAGTACCCCAGAACCTAAACCATAATCCAAGGCATTGACTACCTAGCACAAGGCAGTTTGACCTACTCCTTTGCACTGGACAATAAGTCTGCAGAGCTGGGCATCACTTTCTGTTATTGTTGCTTCTAACAGCTATGAGAATCTCATCATGACCCCTACAAAGCATCTAGCCGACTCTAAACCTACATATACACTCCTACCCCATTTGTCCCCTATAAATAGAAGTGCTTAGAACCATAAACAAGGACCCAAGGACTTGGAAGCTCTTCCAAATTTGAAAATTCCTTTCTCTCTCTCCAAGATACTTATATTTTGAATTATTCTCATATCCACCTAAGAAAATTCTAAGATATTCTGTGCTTTGAGAGAAAAATTCCATTCCAACTCTAAAAACTCCCATTTCTTTATTGTTCTACACAGAAAATTTCCCTCATTGTTTCCTGATCTAAAAGACCTATCAAGCCACTCGAATCCAACCTCAAAGTCTCAATCAAACACTCAAAAGGTAGTAAACTACCTACATTTCTGCTTTTTGTTCATTTGAGAAAACCAAGACCCTAAAGTAGAGATACGTACCGGTTAACACGATCGTGGGCTTTTGCTATAAAAAAAAATGTAGTCGCATGTCCTTTGCGCTGAGGAGTTATTCTCCACGCTAAGAACTTTCCCAGGACTTGCTGATTTTTGCAGTATCAGTAGAGTCCAAAAGCTTTTACATCATTTTCTTGCATTTATTACTCGTTTTTAATGTCTTTCAATACTGTCTTTTCATTGTTTCATCTAGAAATGCGTCATGAAATACTATAAAAAGCCATTTCTCTTGCATCTCCACTAATTGGCTCATTGTTTAACAAAAAAAGAAAACATTTTCAAAAAAAAAACAGATCTGGACGACGGCTTTGCGCTAGGCACTGAAACCCCAGCTGTAACGCTCCAAATTTTGGAAACGTTAAATAAATAATTTCATTGGAAACTTAAATAGAATCTAGCTCGTTATTATAGCATAACCCCCGCAAGAGTACATTTATTACACAAAGGGAGGGAAACTAGGGTTCCTATCTACAGCTCCGCCTGCTCTTCCATCCTAGCCAGCTCCGAAAGCCTCCAAGGTGTACAGCTCACCCTGATCATCTACAAAGTCTGACACATTATACCAGCATCGCCCATGGTATAATCTGTCAGGGTCACCAAAGGTAACACCATGAGCTACAGGAGCTCAGCAGAATAATCCCATACCCGTTAACCCGTAACTTACAAACAATAGATCATAGAAATAGTATACTAACCCATGTAAATCCAATGGTTTTTAAATAGCACTTACATAATCAACAAGGCAAATAACAATGACACATCCACATTTCTTAATCATCTAACGTTGGTGTAACGCCCTGATTCTAGGGAACGTTAATTTAATAAATTTTTCAACATTTATTAAATAAAACGAAACATAACGTCATTACAAGCCAAATTATCCTCAAATTTTGTGTTACACTTATTTAAATAGATGAGGGAGGGGTACTAAGGTAACTTTCACTTCTCTGGACGACCGTCTTCTTCTGCATTATTCTGCTCAACACCAAACTCTTCCAAATTATAAAATCCCCCTGTTCGTCTCTAAACTCTGGCATAAGATGCCAGGGTCACAAAAGTAACACTGTGAGCAATTCAGCCCAATAGCTAACTCCTACCCCTATGTCCCATACACTAACAAAAATAATATATAACAATTTATCATTACTAAAAAAAATTTAGCATCACAAAAATAATCAAATGTGTCGGCGTCTTTCAGAGTTATCGTAGCGTATCGTAAGCCGTGTCATCATTTTTCAAGTATCGATTCCACTTTCCATTTTATTTTCTCGAGCACTGGTTCCGCTGACCATCTTTCAGGACCTACCGGACTCCCAGGCTAAGTTCAGATTTTGCCACCCAAAAGCAGTGATTCCACTAACCATCTTTCAGATTCCATTGGGCTCTCAGGCTCACACACACACACACACCTGAGCCATGATTCCGCTAACCATCTTTCAGATTCCATCGGGTTATCATGCTCACACACATACACACCCGAGCCATGATTCCGCTAACCATTCTTTCAGATTCCATCGGGTTGTCATGCTCACACAATTATTAATCTTTCACATTTCATTTTCTTTTTACTTTTTGTATTCCACTTCTCATTTCTCGTGTCTCGTAATCATGCATCATTTTCTCGCGTTCACAGTATTCTTTCAAAGCTTGCTACAATCGTGCGATAATAATAAATCACTAATTTCATGCATCTCTATTTTCAATAACATTGGAAATTATAACATCACAACTTATCAACAAACATGCAGTTAATTAAGCTTTACAATGATAAAATCAACTTTTCAATTTAAACAATTTAATCTTGTGATATCCTAAAAATAATATATAAATAGTTAAACATATAGCACATCCACATTATACTTAGGTGAGCAGATAGAAGGTTTCTACCGTTCTTCTTGGCGGTAGAGCAGCTATGGAGTACGTCGGGTGAAATTGCGGATGGAGTAACATCGTTTCGGCTTGATCAAAGAATTTAAAGAGAATAGTTTTTTTTTCCTTTCCCTCTTTCTCTTTCTCCCCTTCTATTCTCTCTCTAAGCTAATAATTGGAATGTGAAGTGAGGAAGTGAGGTGTGGTGTGTGGAGTGGAAGGGAGGGATGATGCCTATTTATACTAGTAGAAGGAAGATTCTAGATTATATCTAGATCAAATCAAATCAAATCATATCTTATATAATCATAACCATATCTTATAAAATCTAATAATATCTAAATCAAATCTAAGAAAATTCAATTATATCTAATAATATCTAATCAAATCTTATAATATCCAATAAAATCTACAAAATCTTTATAATATCTAATAAAATCCAATAAAATCTTAATATATCTAACAATATCTTATATAATATCCAATAAAATCTATATAATATCTATCAAAATCTAAATAATATCTAATAAAATCCAATGAAATCTTGTCCTAGATTTTAGGATTATGAAGTAGAGTTAAGGTTCTATAATAGTGTACAAGGATATCAAGGTTCAAGATATGAAAAGAAAAAAAATAAAAATTCTATGATATCGAAGGGTTTTTAATGGCTAGCTCCTAAGGTTAAATTATAATACAATCACTTTAATAAATGATAAAACAATTTTTTTTTTGTAAAAGAATTATAATAAAATGTTTTATTTTATTCTAAAAAAAATTGACTTGAAAATTCGGGTCATTACAACGCCTTTCCTTCTCAGATTCGATACCGAATGAACTCACAATCCTGTTCAAAGGTTTGGGCTAGTAAGATTTCTCGGTGAAGTGCTGGTTCTGCGATGAGAGCATACAAACGTGCGTTCCCATTTTCTGATGATGGTCGCAGGTTGAACTCGTTGAGGGTGTCCATCATCTCCCATTCCTTAATGGTTGTCTTGACCTTTTATGCCCTATCCTTTCGGCTTAGAGCATCAGCTACCACATTGGCTTTGCCGGGGTGATACTGGAGTGTAAACTTGTAATCCTCCAAGTATTCCATCCATCGACGTTGCCTTAGGTTCAACTCCTTCTGAGTGAACAGATATTTAAGGCTCTTGTGATCAGTGAAAACTTCAAATTGTTCTCCCCACAGATAGTAACGCCAGGATTTGAGGGCGAATAGTACCGCAGCTAATTCTAAGTCGTGCGTGGGGTAGTTCTTCTCATGCAGTCGAAGTTGTCATGATCCGTAGGCTACGACCTTCCCGTTCTACATCAGCACGCATCCCAAGCCATTTCTTGACGCGTCGCAGTAAACCGTATAATCTACACCCCGCTCGGGAATGATGAGTATCGGTGCACTGGTCAGTCTCTTCTTTAACTCTTGAAAGGATTTCTCACAAGTTTCATTCCAATCCAGCTTCACTCCTTTCTGAGTCAATCTTGTCATCGGTTTGGCGAGAATTGAGAAGTCTGGTATAAATCTTCGATAGTATCTAGCCAATCCTAGGAAGCTTCTGATTTCGAATACTGAAGTCGGTTGTTTCCAATTTATTATTGCTTCAACTTTACTTTCGTCCACCGCTATTCCTTCCTTGGATACTACGTGCCCCAAGAACTTAACCACTTCCAGCCAAAACTTGCATTTACTTGCTTTGGCATAGAGTTGGCTATCTCGGAGTACTTGTAGCACTATCTGAAGGTGTTCCTCGTGCTCTTCCTTATTGGCGGAGTATATCAAGATGTCATCAATGAACATCACTACAAATTTGTCTAAGTAGGGTTGGAAAATCTTGTTCATGAGACACATGAATACTGCTGGAGTGTTGGTCAGTCCGAACGGCATCACTACAAACTCGTAGTGTCCGTATCTGGTGCGAAAGGCTGTCTTGGCGATATCCTCTTCCCGAATCCTTAATTGATGATAGCCTGATCGGAGATCAATTTTAGAAAAGCAAGTTGCTCCTCTTAATTGATCAAATAGGTCATCGATCCTAGGCAATGGATATCGGTTCTTCACTGTGACTTGGTTTAACTTCCTATAGTCAATACATAGTCGAAGTGTTCCTTCTTTCTTCTTCACGAACAATGCCGGTGCTCCCCATGGTGATGTACTTGGTCGGATGAATCCTTTGTCCAATAGCTCTTGCAATTGGGTCTTCAGCTCGTTTAGTTCTGCAGGGGCCATTCTGTACGGGGCCATCGACATTGGTGCTATTCCCGGTTGGAGATCTATAGAGAAGTCTATCTCTCTTTGAGGTGTTAAGCCTGGAAGTTCTTCAGGGAAAACATCGGCGTACTCGCAAACGATGTGCGGTAATCCCAATTTCATCTGGTCGGTTTCTTCCATTTGGAGACTAGCTAGCCATCCAAACAGTTGATTCTGCCACCTGGATCTCTTCGTCGTTGAACTTGTCGTTTGTCTATCCCCCTTAAATTGAAAACGAGTCCCTTTAGAGGTATGAGCCGTCACCGTCTTCTGGTGGCAGTCTATGACCGCTCAGTGACCTGATAGCCAGTCCATTCCAAGGATTACATCGAAATTTGCTATATCGATCACCCTGAGGTCGCAGGTCAGACGTAGGTTGGCTATTTCTATCTCACACCCTCTACACACTAGATTAACAGCTATACTCCCCCCCAACGGCGATGTGACTTTCGTACTCGTACTTAGGGGTTCTGTTTCTAGTGCTAGAGCAGTTACGCAGGCAGAGGATATAAACGAATGTGTGTGGGCATGCGTGCCCGTTTTTGGAATTTCCGGATTCCGAGACGCGAGATGCCCGGGTCGAGGGAGCGCGAGCGGGGAAGCAAGCGCTCGCAAAAATACAGAGTCGCCACTCGGGTTTGAAGGTTCGACACCCAAGGAACCGTATTTCGAAGCACTTGCCGCGCTGATTGATTTGAAAAAGTTAAGGAACCAGTCCGTCATAACCATATCTGGGTTCGGGAGCCAGGTTACGAGAGGGGAAGGGTTTTATGGCACCCCTCTCGCCCAATCCGGAGATCGGTCTCTACTTAGGCATTTGCGAAAGATGTTTGTTTGCGATTCTGTTTGATTAATCAATTTTTAGCCAATTAGGGCGGGGGAACAGTTTAAGGGGATTAAAACTGTAACAGTTTGCAAGATGTGAATGATAGCATGGATGAGCAGTTAGTATAGGATGAGAACAGACTGCTGTGGGAGTTTAAACAAACTGGGAGGCCCCTGTTTTGGAGTGACGTGCGTAGGAAGAAACCAGCATGCACTGAGAAAGTCACTGCATGCTGCTTACTCCTGCGCACACAATTCCAAGACAAGCGCGCGCCGGTAAGCTCAAACCCACAGCTCTTATTCTCAAACCATCTGGGCTCTGGAAGGACCAGTGCACACCCAGGACAAACCACGCAGTTTATAGGCAGTATAATATACAGTTTAAAGGTTGTAAAGCCCTACAAATTAATAAAACACCCCATAAACAGTGTGGGGACAAAATAATGGCCTAAAACTAAGCTACCCGTGCAAGGCCACTCACTGGTCAGAGGCATACTATCGCGCGATGGTTTCAGATTGGCGCGCGAGGATGCGCCCTGGCGCACTGTCGCGCGATGAAGTCACTCTGTCGCGCGATGGTGCGCCCTGGCGCACTGTCACGCGATGGAGCCAGTCCGGCGCGCGATGGTGCGCCCTGGCGCGAGATGGCCGCGCCCTGGCGCAACCAGACCAGTGCTTGGTTTACACTTTTCTGGGTTCTCCAAAACAGCAGAAACTCATATTGAACTACGACTAACAGTTTATACTAAGGAAAGCAGTAAACTGATTTTTATCATGCTCAACAGTGATCTATAACATAATAAAGCACAAAACAGTAGGAACCAATCCCCACGCGGACCAGCGAGCACAGACTAGAACAGTCGCGCGCGTGAGTGGGTCCGTCGCGCGCTGATTCGTACCACGACGGTTTTTGAAACCTTGCCAGCTTTAGGACTAGAACTGGTATTGATTACCAGCCTTGGCCCTGCCAGCCCCCTTCAGAGATCAGAACAGAAAACAGAACAAAGGTAAGCTATACCTTCGGTTTTGAGTTTGAAAGGTGTTGAGCTTTGAGATTTGAGGATTGATTGAGTGGTTGGATGTTTGATAATGGAGGAGAAAGAGCAAGCTATGCTCTTGAGATTTTTTTAACCTTTGAAATTCTTGAACCCTTTTAATGGAAGAAGAATGGGGGTATTTATAGGGAAGGATGGAGGTGAATCTGGTTGGTGAAAGGAGAGGAGTTCAGTCAGTCCACGAGGCCTGCTGAGGTTTGCTTGGTGGCTAAGCAACCCAGCTGATAAAGGTGATGGGGACAGCTTTGACCATCGCGCGATGGTTTGAGTCTGTCGCGCGATGGTGCGCCCTGGCGCACTGTCGCGCGATGAACTGAGTCAGGCGCGCGATGGTGCGCCCTGGCGCACTGTCGCGCGATGGAGTGAGTGTGTCGCGCGATGGTGCGCCCTGGCGCGGGATGGTTGCGCCCTGGCGCAGACCAGTAGGGCTTTTGGTTTTTGAAGTGACTTAGGCTAGGTTAGGTTCAAGGGTTTTTCAAACACTCAAAGCTCAAACACTCGACATACCCGGGGTGTTCTTGATCCATTTCATCATCGGGGAATCAAAAACCGTAAGTAAACTAATCTGGAAGCCCAGATTGGGGTGTCTACAATGTGATGCTCCAGAGTCAAATAATGCTTGCACACAGGTACTATACAATAGTAGCGTACCTTGGATCACAGAGGGATCCTGATCCTGCTCCTTTGACTGTAGCGCGAAGATGCGCCCTCCAGTGCTATGTTGTGCTCCCATGGGCTGTTTCCCCTTGTTCTGCCCATTCAGCTGCTATGATAGGCCTCCGGGGTTTTGCTTCCCAAATCCGGCCTGTCCCGGCTGTTGAGCTTTCTGGCCTCCAAAGTTCCCATTCCTTTCTCTCTGTGGTTGGGGGCATTCATGCTTGTAATGACCCAAGGCCTGATAGTTGAAGCATTGCACTAACGCCTTGTTTTGGCCGCCCCTCTGGGGTCCACCATGCCTTGATGCAGCAGTTTTCCATGGTTGATTGCCTTGGGTTGGGGTGAAGGGTTTGGTAGGGTATGGTCTGCGGTTGTTGTTGGAAGGTTGAGTTCGGATCGGTCCGCCGGTGCTGCCTGTCGCCTTCCGCCATCGGGTTTTGAAGTCATTTTCCTCACTCTCTAGTCGAATAGCACACTTCACAACGCTTGTATAGGTGGGAATAGCCTGAGTTACCACAGCCCTTCTAGTAGTTGTCAGCCCCCACTCAAACCTTCTCGCCTTCTTGTCCTCCGTTGCAATGGCAGTTTGGGCATAACGAGACAGTTCCTCGAATTTGGCCACGTATTGGGTTACGGTCATGTTCCTTATTTCAGGTTTAGGAACTCTTGTTCCTTGGCCAAACGAAGAGGCGTGGGAAAGTTCTTGTCGAGAAACAGGGTTTCGAACTCGGCAAATGTCATGGTGGCTATGGCATGGGTTGCCTCCATCAGATCCCACCAATAACGGGCTTCTCCCTTCAATTGATATGTGGCTAAGGCTATACGATCTCCATCTCGGTTAATCTCCAAGGTATCCAGGATCACTTTGACTTCTTTCAGCCATGTTTCAACCACGATGGGGTTGGTATCTCCATTGAAGGTCGGGGGTCGGCGTTTGCAGAATTCGTTCATCGCTCGGGTTCGGGTCATAGGTTCATCATCGCGGTTTTGGTTTCGGCGGTTGGCATTCAAAGTAGCTACAAATGCTTGCATGACTGGGTTAGGTCGGGGTGAGGGTTAGAGTATTCTCTGTTCTCGTATCCTAATCCGTTGCATCGATTCACCATCTACGAGTTGAAATCGAAAAAGGGGGGTTTTAGTCTACTTAACAATTTTCCTTTTGTAAATGGTATATCTTTCTAGAAGTTAAACGCAATTTATCCAATAATATGAAATTGTACTCGTAAAAACAACGCAAACTTTTCATAGATAAGCAGGATATTATAATCACAAGCATAGAGTTCTACTATAAGACAAGTAGACTTAAAACAAGATTTCCTAATACAAGTTGAAACGATCCTACATGCTCCTACAACACGATCTTACGGCTTACAAAGCTTTATTCTACTCCGTGGCCACAACACTCTAGGGTGGACTGATTCCAAAGACTTCTCTCAGCCACATCTTGTAGCTCCTCTAAGAAACAGTCTTTTCTTTAAGAAGACGCTCACGTTCCTGTGCGAGTAGCTCACCCATAGTGAGGACGGGTGGTTCCTCCAGTGGTTCTAGGTAGTACTGGGAGAGATTCAGCATTGCAGCCTCCAATTCTAGGGTGGACATGATATGGTCAAATGGTTGCACGAAGTTCTGCATAGGTGGTGCAGGGACTTGGGTGGGTGGAAGGGGCTCGAGAGTCACAACTGGTGGGGGTATCTCCCAAGTGATTGGGACATCATAGAGCTCCATGTCATCCTTGGATGGAAATGTTGGTCTTGTGTACTTTGGTGCTAGCAATGACCGGTAGTTGGCCAAGACTCGTAGGGCGAAAGGTGGGCATCCTCCTTGTGGTACGTTCGACATCTATATCAATAAGGAAAATTATATATTAGACTTAACGGTGTAATGAGTGGATTGATCACAAATAAATACAAGTACACACATAACAATGATCATATACCAATAAAACACAAGTCTTTCATTACTAATAAAACAAGTACAACATAGATGGCTTACTAGCCTAAACTTCTTGCTGCATCTTGATTACAACAAAAGATCCAACCACTTGCTAAGCCTTCCTAACTGGTCTAAAAGATTATCAGGAATTCGACCCTATATGCGCCTATGTTGATCTCGAAAGGTGGTGGGGGTACATCTCCCGAGTCAGCGGGTATGTCCATGAAGTCGGGCATAGCCCATTCTGGTGGTTCCACTTCGTAAATCAATATTCCCTCATTGTCAGATATTGGTTCCTCCTTGGGAAACTTTTCGGGATCTTCTTCCTTGGGATCTTCTTCCTCGGGATCTTCTTCGGGATCCTCCTCGACTTCTTCAACCATGTTATCGAGGGGTGCTATTGGAGCTATGGCGGGTATTGCTTCGGCATCGTTTTCTTCAATTAGAAATTCTACATCATTGGGGTGTGCTATTTGGACTAGGAGGGGTACTGTTTCGGCATCATCCTCCTCCTTGGGAAGTATGATGGTGCCATGCTTTTGGAAATAGTCATAAGTGTAGGGGAAATAAGGGTCCCCCACTAGTTGGTTCGTCATTGACCTTAGGGTGCTTGCAAGATGGTGAGCTTCAGCAACCAAGTTGGCTTGATAGAGATTTGGTTGGTTCATCTACAAGGAAAAGTTTAACCTCAATTAGTAACTTTTTAGGACAAAGGTTTACTAATTCCTAGAGGAATCTTTCAAGTTTCTAGTTCCACATTCGATTCTTGATTTAAGTCATCATCCAATTGTTCGGGAATTCCCAGCTCAGTGGTACTGCCAATTTCCTACACCTTGCTTCAATCCGAAGATTGTTTTGTCAGAATTCCACCCAATTTGGGACGGTAAACTTAAACTCAATTCACGTTTGTGCAATGGTCAAACTATCTTATGGTTCTACCCATTTACCCATGGCTGAGGTTTTGAACCTAAGGCTCTGATACCAAGTTGTAACGCCCCGAATTTTGGGAACATTAAAAGGATAATTTCATTGAAAATTAAATGGAGTCTGGCTCAATATTACATCATAAACCTTACAAAAGTACTTTTATTCAAATAAGGGAGAGAACTAGGGTTCCTATCTACTGCTATGCTTGTTCCTCCATCCTGGCCAGCTCCTCGGCTCCTCGGCTTCCAAGGTGTAGAGTTCACCCTGTTCATCTATAACAAACTGACACATTATACCAGCGTCGCCACCAATATAATATGTCAGGGTCACCAAAGGTAACACCGTGAGCTACAAAAGCTCAATAGAGTAACCCATACCCACTAACCCTAAACTTACGAACAAACGATCATAAATTCAATGATTTCCACATAGTTCATACATATTCGACAAAATAATTAACAATGACACATCCACATTCATTATCTAAACTAACGTTGGTGTCCCTGATTTTCCGAGTTTCTCCTACGCGACTCCTCGTAGACCGTGTCACCATTTTCCACATTTCATAACCATATCAACATTTCCAAAATCGTTTTTAACACACCCAACCTCAGTTCCGCTGTTCTGGTCTCCCGAGTATCCTCACAATGGTTCCGCCGCATCGGGTTCCCATTGGCACACTTTGCATTGGCTCCTTTCCGCGGATAACCAAGCCACACACCCAACCTCGGTTCCGCTGTTCCGGTCTCCCAAGTATCCTTACATTGGTTCCACCGCACCGGGTTCCCATTGGCACACAAAACACACACCACACAATGGGCTACCACGTCCGACCACATTGCGGTTTCCAAAACATTTCTCGTTTCCAAAACACGCCTTTTCATTAATCACACCCTAGGTGTCATGTTTCTAACTTTCTTGATTTCTGTGTCTCGTTCTCATGCAACGACTCCGCGGTAGGACATTTCACATACGTAATCATAAATCATTCATTTAAATCTTGAAACTAAACTAACAAGATCACCCAACTCAATATTATACCATAAGTAATACAAGCAATTCATGTATGCATGTTCCTAACCACTTTAAAGATCAAAATACGAATACTTCCAATGAAGTGATAACATTTTAATCTTTTTAAAATCCGTCCTTTCTTCCTTTGAGGGAGGTTCAAAACAACACATGTTTATTTAAGTAATAATCTATTATCCAACATGTTCATACCACCATTAGCAATACAAGTATACTAACTATAATGCATTCCAATCATCATAAGCGATAGATAACCTTATCTACTTAAAAATAATTCATGTTATACTTGAACTAAAGAGTAAGGACATCCTATTTTTCAACACATGATTCTACGCTATACTTGGGTTTAGTGGACAAAGGACTCTACCTTTATTCTTGGCGGTTGGTCGGAATAGATCGTCGATTTTGCGAATTGGTGGTGTACGGCTCCGAAGTGCTTCGAAAGGAAGAGAGATGGATTTTCTCTTCCTAGAAACAACTTTGCTAACTAAACTAGGCTACTTTAAAGATCTAGGGGTGGTTTTGGGAGTGGTTTGGTGGTAGCTCTCAAGAACTTCAAGAACTTAAGGAAACTTGGACTTTGGTACTTAGAAAGCTTAGAATTTCTAGAGAGAAGTTGGAGCAAGGAGTGAAGGTGTGAGTTTAAGCTTGGAATAGCTTGCAATTTATAGGCCAAGGCCCTTCCCTCTCCTCTCTCATCAGAATTCCCCCCCTCTCTCTCTCTCTCTCTCTCTCTCTCTCTCTCTCTTTCTCCTACCTTTGATTTTTTTTTTTCACCTTTCAAGCTTGATTGAAAGCTTGATGGGTTAGGTCAAGGGTTGCTTGCACATCTCCCACCTAGTTCTAGGCTTGCACGGCTAGATTTGGTACTTTGGATTTGTTTGGAGAAATATACAACCATAGATTGAAAGGATGGAAGATCAAGGCAAGGTACAATCCAATCTATCCCTCTCTTCCTCTCTCTTTCTCTCTCTCTCTCCCCCCTCTCTCGGCAATCTCTCTCTCTCTCCCTCTATCTTTCTCTCGGCTCTCCTCTCTCTCTCTCTCTCTCTTGTACAATGTATATTATATAAATATGTATGAGTATGTAACGCCCCGAATTTTGGGTACGTTAAATAAGTAATTTTATTGAAAAAAAAAACTGAGTCGGGCTCTTTATTACAACAAAGCTTAAAAGAAGTACTTTTATTACAAAAGGAAGGGAACTAAGGTTCCTAACTACTGCTCCGCTTGTTCCTCCATCCGGGCTAGCTCTTCGGCTCTAAAGGCCTCCAAGGTGTACAGTTCACCCTGTTCATCTATGAGGTCTGACATATTATACCGGCGTCGCCACCAATATAATAGGTCAGGGTCACCAAAAAGGCAACACTGTGAGCTTCAACGCTCAATAGAATAATCCAAACCCTCTAACCCTTAACTTACAAACAATATATCATAAAGTCAACAATTTCCACATAACACATACTAATCTAGCCAAAATAATTAACAATGACATATCCGCATTCGAGATTCAATCAACGTTGGTGTTCAAGAGTTATGAGTTTCTCCTACGTGACATTTCGTAAGTCGTGTCTCCTTTCCCTCATTTCATAACCCATTCATTATTTTAAAACTCGTTTTTAACACACCCAACCTTGGTTCCGCCGTTCCGGGTTCCCAAGTATCCTCACAATGGTTCTGCCGTCCCGGGTTCCCATTGGCACACATTGCATTGGCTCCTCTCCGCGGATAACCAAGCACACACCCAACCTCGGTTCCGCCGTTCCGGTCTCCCGAGTATCCTCACAATGGTTCCGCCGTCCCGGGTTCTCATTGGCACACAAAACACACACCACACAATGGGCTACCACGTTCGGCCACATTGCGGTTTCCAAAACATTTCACCCCTTTCAAAACACGTCTTTTCATAAACCACACCCTAGGTGTCATGTTTCTACTTTCTCGATTTTCATGTCTCGTTTTCATGCATTGACTCCGCGGTAGGACTTTTCACATAAACAAGCATTTATAGAATACTCAAAATGAATCCAACAAGATCATCCAATTCTATACTAGTTAACATGTTGAATCACCAATAACGAACATCATGCATTTCATGTTCCCAACAAAAGATAACCTTATCTACTTTAAATAAAATGATCAAGGTTACTTCCTAATGAACTTTTATTTATAGTTAGGGTACAAAACTACTTTATACTTGGGATAGTAGATAAGGATAACTACTGTTCTTCTTGGCGGTGGTCGGCTACGGAGATTTGGTCGTCGGTTTTGGAATTCGGCGGCGTAACGGCGTCGGTTTGCTTCGAAAGGAAAAGAGATGCACTTTCTTTTCCTAGAAACAACTTTACTAACTAATGTGGACTACTTTAAAGATCTATGGGTGGTTTTAAGAGGTGGTTTGGTGGTATTGCTCAAGAACTCAAGAAAACTCAAGAAAACTAGAACTTTGGAAGCAAGAACACTTAAAATTTCTAGAGAGAAGGAATAGCAAAGCTTGAAGGTGTGAGTTTGAAGCTTGGGATGGCTTCTATTTAAAGGCCAAGACTCCCCTCTCTCTCTCTCTAGCCGAATCTCTCTCTCTCTCACTTTTCTTTCACTTTCATGGTGGATTGAAAGGTTGATGGGTGAAGTTAAGGCTTGCTTGCACACTAATCACCTAGTTTTAGGCTTGTATGGCTAGTTTAGTACCTTGGATGGGATTTTGGAAGATTTGTTGGAAGGAAAGGAGACAATGGTACAAGATTCTTGTGTTAAACAATTGAAAGATGTACAAAGGAGGACAATGGGGTTAAGATTTGGCTAGGAAGAGTAATCACCCAAGATTTGAAGTACAAGGAAGATCAATGTCAAGGTATACATCACATCCTTCTTCTTTCTCCTCCTCTCTCTCTCCCTCTCTCTCCCTCTCGGTTCCTCTCTCCTCTCTCCTCTCTCCTCTCTCTCTTTCTCATGTACTAGCATATATATATATATATATATATGTATATATATATATATATGTATATATATATTACAATGTGCAAGAATACCAATAAAATAACAAGTACTTTTGTACAAAAGATCAAAGTAGTCCTTTAAGGTCAAGATTCTCCCATAAAATTAATACAAAAGGTACTAGTACTTAATTAATATAATAGTGTACTTTGTACTCTTGGGAATCTTAATAAAAGATTAGTTTAATAGGACTAGTATTTAGTTGGTAAGACTAACCTATTGACCAATGGATAATAAATTCTCTAATGGTTAATAACCAATGGGTAATAAAGGACGAGTACCCTAAATAATAATTTAAGTCTTATAAAAAGACTACATGTCCTTTTGCATGAGGTAAATACACATGTGTATATATATATATATATATATATATATATATATATATATATATATATGTACTTATCAAGATATAATATTTGGAAAAGCTATTGTCCAATGGGTAAAGATTGCCCTAACCGTTATTGTCCAATGGTTAATGGTTACTAGGAAACTTTTTAAAGTAAAATAATCAAAAAGTACTTTAAAGCAAATTATAAAAGTCTTTGCTCAAATCTTTCATTGAATCTTTTTAATATAAAGAATTGGGTTTCTATTATCCAATGGATAATAGTTCCCCTAACTTTTATCGTCCAAAGGATAAAAAATAAAATCAAAACAATAAAAGAAATAATTAAACAATTTCTAGTCTAGGGTTTGAAAAGGTTCAAAAGGTTCAAGATGGGCAAAATGGTCCATCTATGGTTAGGAAAAAGTAACTAGGTGACTTCCTAGTTTGGTTATACCAACAAGTCGGTTAGAAGCTAACTAGACTTGCTAGGTAGGGCTTTAAAAGTCAAGAAACGATCCTTGAGGGGCTAAAGTGTAATTAGGGTTTCAAGTCGAGGAATACGGTGATAAGGCGTTCAATTGCTTGAATACAAACTACTAGGAATCAAATAAGAAAACATCGAGCAATTAAGAGAAATTAAGAAATTTCGAATAACAACGAGATTTTTATTGAATAAAAAATTGGAGTTGTTACAGAGTATGGCCAGGTATATATAGATTAAAGTACATAGGTACTATGTGATCTACCTAGATTTTCAAGTCATAATTTCTTATTAAAATAACCTAATGGGCACATGTTCCAATATACTATTATATATACACACACACACACACACATATGTCCAAGTTTTAAAATATAAATGTAGGTACTATTAGATATCATATAATCTATCAAGATTTCCAAGTATCAAGTATAATATATGTCCAAGATTTTCTTATTAGAATAATTCAAGAAGTACTAGTACTTATTAATTTATTAGTGTACTTAGAAATCTAGAAAATTAGATATTCACATGTCTTTAATGCATATAAACACATGGGAAAATCTAGGAAGTGATTTATTTAATCAATCCTAGTACTAGTTAGCAAGACTAACTTATTATCCAATGGATAATATTTTCCCTTGCATTTTTTGACCAATGGATAAAAGGAATAAGGTAATATATACTTGAATAATATTTGAAATAACCAAATGTCCTTTAGGCATGTGTATATAAGTCTATATACAACTATATATAAGTACTTTATCAAATCTAGCACAAAATATCTTTGATAGAAAATCTAGGTTTTCTATTGTCCAATGGATAAAAGTTCCCCTAACTTTTATTGTTCAATGGGTAAAGGTTCATCTATGGTTAGGAGGGAGTAACTAGATGAATTGGTAGTTAGATTTCTCCAACTAATTGGTTAGAATCTAACTATTCTTATCAAGTAGAATCTCTAGCCAAGAAATACAATTTAGGAGTCTCAAATCTAATTATGACGGATTATTAGAAATTAACAAGAAAATTACAAAGCCATCCAAGAGAAATTATAGAATTTTGAATAAACAATGAGATTTTTATTTACTAAAAATCGAAGTTGGTACATGATTTGAGTGGAGGTGATAGATATCTGACCAACCAGAGGGTCAGAGTTGTGTTGAGGCAAGGAGTTGGAAATGACGTTGGGCTTTGGTGGAACTTTAACCGTGCCATTGTCAATGAGATCTTGAATCTCATGTCGAAGACGATAACACGCGTCAGTAGGATGGCCAAGCATTTGGTGGAAGGCACAGAAGAGGTGAGGCTTGTAACAAGAAGGTAGGACTTTTGGCGGGGAGGTTGGGGTCAAAGGTTTGAGATGCCCGGACTTGACGAGTTTTTCCATCACTGCGGACAGAGGTGCCTCGAAGACAGAGAAACTCCTAGGTTGGGTTCGGGCCCAGAAGCTTTGGGCGTTTTGAACCTGATTGACATTGGCAGCGCGATTAGAGTCAAAAGCTGGAGCACCGCTCCCACTTGTAGCTGTATTAGAGTAGTTGCTGTTACCAAACAGCGCGCTACTATTTCCAGAGTAAGCCCTCGGCTTAGCTTTTTGTGAGGAGGGCTCTTCACTAGGAAGAATTCCACTCTGCAGTGCATCCTCAATGGCTAGGCCAGACTCCAAGAAAGTCTCAAAGTTGGCAGATGCTTGAACCAGCATGAGGTGCTTGGCATAGTCGAGCTAAAGATTGCGGGAGATGATGCGGAGTTGATCCCTCTCGCTCAGGCGATCAGTCATTAATGCGACTTTGGCTCTCCACCTCTTAATGAAATCCGCAAAGGACTCCTTCACTTCCATTTTGGTGGATTCTAACTCCCGAGTAGTCATCTTGAGCTGAGAGTTGTAATTGTACTGTGAGATAAAGGCAGTCCCTATATCTTCCCAAGTTCTTCTTTTAGAGATGTCGAGCGACAAAAACCAATTGAAAGTAGGCCTAGAGAGAGTCTGTGGGAACAACTGAGATATAGCCTCACTTTCCACACCCAACAGTTTCATTGTAGCATGGTAACCAAAGAGATAAGTCTTGGGATCACCGCTCCCGTCGAACTTAACCAAGTCAGGCATCTTGAATTTGTCGGGAAGCCTAGCATTAGGGTACAAGCAGAGACGATCTAGGTCAATTCCTCCTGCGCTGATCTTCTCAGATTTTGAGACAGCTTCTTCCAGCTTAGCCATCTTGGCCATGAGAGTTGCTATGTCAAGGTCTTGAACAGGCCTAATAGCCACCAGATTGAGGTTTGGAGTCAGCACACGAGCCTCTCTAGAGATGGGCTGAACAATGAGGCGCCCTGCATGATTTGGATCCTCGACAAAGACAGGTTCTGCATGAACATCCTCATCGTCCTCGTCCTCTACTTCCAGCATTGGCGCTAGTGGAAGACGAGTGTTGATGAGATCATCCAGACGTGTGATGGAAGCATCAGTCTGAGTGGCCCTCTGTTCCATAGCAGTGATACTGTTTTGGAGGTTCATGAGCATGGTTTCCAGAGTGAGCGGTTGCGGCTAATCTGCCATGACAGGTTTTTCTGATAAGCCTGAAGAAGATGTTGAAGATGGGGAAGTCGGCGGCACGACTTTTTGCAATATCAATGGCGAACCCGACTGTAGGGTGGCCAACAGTGAACCTGGAGAAGCCTCCATTGCAACTAACTAGGTTTCTAGCCTGACAAGTCTTTGAACCGGATTCTGAAGACGTTCCCAAGTAGGTTTGGCTCTTCCTTTCGATACTCTCTTGTTCGGTGCAATGGTTCCAAACTAGGCAGTAAAGTAATTGAAAGCTCAGTGATGTTCTTGCAGCAAGCTATGTATTAGAATAATGCAATGTACACGTCGTCGTCGGTGTCCTCCTAGACTCTACAACTAAAAACGAGTCTGTCTCATGACGTTCAGACGCTGCCAAAATCCTCAGAATTCTTTTCGAGGGTGTATCCTTGTTTTAATCGACTAACACTAAGATATGTCAAAATAATCTAAGCTTTTGACTACTCCGTTCTCGAAGTTTCAACTTTGGAGTCAGAACAACTCGGTGTAGATGACGTGATACCGGAACTGGGGCGGCGTAGGCGACATAGCACCATAGCCTAAACGGTGTACGTGCTGCGCACGATAACCAAGGTGGTATAAGCATCACGGCATTCTCTCCATTGTTCCTTGTTTTCTGTTTGAAACCTCAATTGGGTATGTAGACAAGGACTTAGAAAGTCTTGATTTCCTAAAGTCTTGTTGATCTAAGGACTTTGAAAATTGATAACATCCACCATCAAGATGCATGACTCTTCATTGGGCCATGGCAGCATCCTAATAAGCATAAGACAAACTCGAAAGAGAGACAACCTAGAAGTCGCCCTAAACATGCGCCTACGCAAAACGATATGTATGTATAGTGCATGCGATAGGGAAAGCGGTAACACATAGACAGTATACGGGAGTTAGATGCAAGTAAATCTTACCCTGCAGGTACCTGTCTTAGTTTGAAGAGTTCTAATGCTTTGTATATGCAAAGGCTGGTTTTGGCTTGTAACGGGTTCCTCGGACTAAAGCCAAGACATACCTCCCGCTGCCCGCGTAACCGCAGAGCAACAGTCAAACGGTAGAATGACTCATCATCGTTGAAGGTTGTTGGTCATTCGGGGTCTCTGGGCTCCAGTAAACCGTGCCGGATTGCCAAAACGATCCAACGAGGCTTATCCCACATCGATGCATATGAAGATGCTAAAGATTTTGATTAATGGAACAGAATAGTAAATTCGCAAATGCCTTTTCAAATTTGGCTCTCTTTATTAACCAATACTTAGAAGAAACTACACGAGAGAACAATCGTAAAAGCCCCAGCCAGGATGGCTGGACACGAGGTCCTGTTAAATCACCGATCCTTTCTTTAGCAGCACGAAGCTCATTATTTTGATAGACTTTGTGGGATCGTTCTCAAGCGTATTAAAATCTAAGTATAGATCAATATTGATTCGATCCCTAGCAGAGTCGCCACTGTGGGCAGCGTGCCCAGAAAAAGGTGGATTGATGAGCGCGCTTTTTGGCAGATGAGCGCTCAATTCAGAGTTGCCACTTGGGTTTGAAGATCTGACACCCAAGGAACCGAACTTGAAACGCTTGCTGCGCTGTTTGATTTGAAAAAGGTGAAGGCACCAGTCCGTCATAACCATATCTGGGTTCGGGAGCCAAGTTACGAGAGGGGAAGGGTTTTAAGGCACCCATCTTGCCCAATCCGAAGATCGGTCTCTACTTAAGCATTTGCAAAAATATTTGCGATTCTATTTGATTAATCAATTCTTTAGCCAATTAGGGCGGGAAAATAGTTTAATGGGGATTAAAACTGTAACATATTTACAGGATGTGATAGATAGCATGGATGAGCAGTTAGTAAATAGGGTAAAGGCCAGGTTCTGTTTAACAGAGCAAACCCGACGCATTGTATTGAATCGACGTGTACAAGAAGGAATCTACATGCACCGATTCAATCCACGCGGATCACTGCATGTGATTACAACCTGCGCGTGCGAATATCACACAAGCGCGCGTGAGTTTGCTTTGCTCACAGCCTCTGTTTTTACTGTCTTCTAGGCTCTGGAAGAACCAGTGCACACCCAGGACAAACTAAGCAGTTGATAAGCAGTTCTAAGCAATTATAATATATAGTTAAAAGGCTAAAAAGCCCTATAATTTAACAAAATACCCCATAAACAGTATGTGGACAAAATAACGGCCTAAGGCCAAGTTACTCGTGCAAGGCCACTCACTGGTCAGAGACAGTTTGGCGCACAATGGTGGCGCTCTGGTGTGCGATGGTGGTGCTCTAGCGCGCGATTGTCGTGCCCTGGCGCAAGCGGGATTGAACCAGACCAGTGCTTGGTTTGGTTTTGAGGTATGTTCAGAAAGGTCTCAATGGTACTCCATAACAGCAAAAATACATATTGAACTACAGCTAGCATTTCTAACAAAGGAAAGTAGTAAACTGGTTATTTTCATGTTTAACAGTGATCTAAATGTACAAGAAGACATAGAATAGTAGGAAAGCAATCACCACGCGATCCAGCGCGTGCAGTAACAGAATGTTGCGTGCGAGAGTGTGACCGTCGCGCGCTGGTCCTACCATGACGATTTTTGAAACCTTGCCAGCTTTAGGGCCAGGACTGGTATTGATTATCAGCCTTGACCCTGCCAGCCCCCCTCAGAGATCAGAACAGAGAGTAGAACAAAGGTAAGCTATACCTTTGGTTTTTGGGTTTGAAATATGCTTGAGCTTTGAGGGTAAGGTTGATTGGGGTGGAAGAACAAGCTATGTTCTTGAAGGAGCATGAGTGATAGAAGCAAGAAAACAAGGTTGCTTGTGTTGCTTGGAATTAGGGTTAGGGCTTTGTATCACTTGGAACTTGATACTTGGTATTTTTTGGAACACTTCAACCTTTCAAATGGATGAACAAAGGGGGTATTTATATAGGAGAAGAGGGAGGTAGATATGGGCTTCAAAGAGAGGGATTTAGCCAGTCCACGGGGCTGGTTGAGGTTGCATTGGTGGCCCAGTTTCCACCTCAAGAAAAGTTGGTAGGAACAGGCATTGCGCTCTGGCGCGCGATGGAGTTAGTTTGGCGTGCGTGGGAGTTAGTCTGGCGTGCGTGGGTTGTGCCCTGGCACGAGGGTCAATGGTCAAACTTTGATTGTTGACCACCACCTGGCAGTTTGACCAGCGCACGCTGGTGTCATTCTGTCGCGCGCGTGTACTACCTACTCACGCGTTGGTCAACGGTCAAGCTTTGACCATTGACCAACACATGTCAAGTTGATTTGTGCGCACAGGCTCTTAGGGATGGCAACGGGTCGGATCGGAGGCGGATATTGCGATATCTGAATCCGAATTCGAACCCTCCACCCGTCCTCCGAATCCGCTCCGAACTCCGATCGGATATAGTTTGGATACTCCATCCCTGCTCCAAACGGGCAGCGGAGATCCGATCGGAGATTTGGATATCCGAATTTGAAAAAAAAAAAGAAATTCTATAAGACATTAATTTAGCCAATTACACCACAATCTGCCAATTAAGCTACTAATTCTTAGTTCGTGCCCATAAGAAAGACGGATTCCAAAAAAAAAAATATACTAGAGTTCCACAATTTGCCAAAAAAACAGATTCCACAACTATTAGGCATTAACTTAGGCAATTAAGTTAAAGTGTTAAACCAACACCATTGCATCCTGCAGCATCCAACAACAATACTCAAATTCCATAGTTCATCCAATTACAACACATTGTTGGGCTCCCATACTTCATAATTACATAATTCCATAGTAGCAAATACAATACAAAATACTAAAGTTCATAATTCCATACTTCATAATTACATAATTCTAAAGTTCTTGAACCTCCAAAAAAATGAATACACCATTGATCCATTGAAAGCATATCTCTCTCTAATAAGAAGCATCCATCCAAAAGTCCAAACTCCAAAAATTCCATAGTACCATTACCACCTGTCACATAAAATACAAACATATCACTCTCTACTACAAATAATCAACTGAGATGATAAAAAAAAAAATGAACTGAAGCATCAAAAGCAACCTAAACTCAACATTCAAAATGCAAACTTCTATGCCAGATTGCTCCTCCCTATATCTCTAAGATAATAGAAGGACACATACTAATCCTATGTTCAATTTACGTTTTACACTTGCAACTGGACTGTAGCCCAGATTGCTCCTCCCTATATCTCTCAAATAATAGAAGGCCATAACGGAAACCTAGTAATCAGTGATTGAATGCCAACACTCAAATGGTTGCACACTTCCTCCAAACTCTTAAATAAGTCCAATAGTCGACTGACCCCAATCTTATAACTTATAACAGATGAAAGATCATGTAAAAGTCTACTGATGCATGTGGCCAAAAGCCATCTTGCTTATTGCATGCTTAGAACAATGAACTGCAAGTCCACAAGGGAAAAGCCATAACTTTCTTTTCAAGGAGATGCATTCACAACAATTCAATCCCTCTTTACTGCTATAAAAGTAGCAGATATCATCAATCATCATTATCACATTCTATCAGTACAAGTGTAAAACTTTTCAGCATACTATAAGTGACCATTCTAAGCAATAAACTGAACATAATCTTTTCACAGTAAAAATGAAACAACTTACCCATAACCTGATCAATCATCAACAGTTGTGACATCGGACATACAGTCATCAACATCCATATCCTCATCATTGATAGTTGGAACCTCTACTTGAAGAAAAATAAGACTTAATTAAGAACAATCATTGTTATAGCATATTAGCAAAGACAAAAAAAATATAGTATGAAAATTACCTTCATTCTCCAAAGCCGCCAACCAACTTTGAGTACACATTAAAGCTTCTAAAGTCTTCGGGTGAAGTCTATTACGACTTGGACTCACCACCCTACCACTAGTGCTAAAAGAGGACTCCGATGCCACAGTAGACACAGGCATGACCAACACATCCTTAGCTCTGGCTTGCAAAACAGGGTACTTTAAATTAAACCATTAGATTTCCACCATGCCAATATATCAAAATCATCACACATTGGTAACTGCTCCTCCTCCAATAACGATCTAATTCTGACTTTACATGCACAGTTTTAGTTTTCTTTTGTTGATCAAGATAATCGGAGAGAGAAGTCCTATCCCTCAAATAGGTAGAGGGCGGCGCCTTGCTTGAAGATTCACTACGATCCTTGCTTGAAGATTTACCTTGGTACAACGTAAGCAAGTCATAACACCTTCTTCGAATGTCCTCCGCCATCCCAACACCATGCTCTCCATAAATTCTTATATAGTAGTACTTAATCAAGGACATCTTGAACCTTGGGTCTAACATGACTGCAACTGCCAAAAATCCATGCGTATTGTCCCAATACTTGTCATATTTCTCAAGCATATTTAAGGCCATTTCCTCCACTACATCAATTCCACAACAGACCCACTCTGACAATCTAACTTTAATATCACATACATCTAGAAAAAATAAATTGGAAGTAGGATAGGTAGTCCCACTAAACAACAAAGTGACCTTGTAGAATATTTCCAATCTCTCACATATTTCTTCAGCCAAGTTCCAATCATCATCATTTGGACAACTTTTATATTGGGGATCCTTGAGTTTTAACAGACCAAAAGCATTCCTATATTTTATGGTAGTTTGAAGCATCAAAAAGGTGGAATTCACCTTGTAGGACAATCAAGAGACAAATTTTTACCATAAGTAATTCCCAATTGGCGAGCTGCCCCTTCAAATGTCTCCTCTCTCTTTTGAATTGCTGTCCAATAAGCAACATTATCCCTAACCTTCACAATGGAAGACTTAATGACATCCAAAGCATCTTTCATAATCAAGTTAAGAATGTGGGCAGCACATCGCACATGAAACAAACTCTTACACCTTATATGATCACCTCCAAGTTTTTCTCAATCATTGCATCATTGGTAGTACAATTATCAACTGTCAAAGTAGACAATTTTCTATCAATATTCCACTCCAAAAAGGTATCCATCAACACCTGACACAATGCTTCCGCCGTGTGTGGACATGACACATACACAAACCTAAATAAAACAGTTACTATTAAGTATGAATGTACAATAACAACACTCAACTTGCATAAAATTAAACTTGCATAAAATTAAAATTACCTAAGAATGCAGCTTTGTAACTTCCAAGAATCATCAATGATGTGCGCCGTGATAACCATGAACCCTCTTTTCTTACTGATAGATGTCCACATATCCATAGTCAAGGAAACTCTACTTTTGTTTCTTTCCATAAGCCTCATTGTCTTCAGCTTCTCAACATCATATATCTTAAAAATGCCCCTCTTCATAGTGTTCCAAGAAATCACATGAAATGTAGGTTGTAAAGCATGGCAAAATCTCTTAAACCCAGCATGTTCCACCATGCTTAGAGGGTACTCATGCATTATTGTCATGTAAGCTAGTTGTCTCCTAGCAACTTCTGGATCATAGCTATATGATTGCATGTTGGCCTTTTTGCCCTCCCCAATCAAAAGACTAGGTGTTATAAACTTCTGCTTGCTATCAATCACTTTTTTCATGAAACAAGAACTAGTATGATCTTTCAAATGTGTTGTTCCACTCTTACTATTCCCAACAAACTTTTTTTTACAATACAAGCACCTTGCTTTTTCTTCACCAGTGTCCTTAGTTTTTATTTTCTGAAAATGCTCCCAAACTGTGCTCCTACATTTACCTTTTGACAATATTTTATCACCATCAGAAGTATACCCAAGTTCTTCTGGTTCATTTGTAGGGAGATTTGACTCGGTTTCTGCTTGTGAACTATCAAGTGTTGGTAATTGTGCCTCATTCGATTCAATTTCAGTTGACGTAGAGTTTCTTTCCCAAGTTGGCACACTACATATTAAAAAACATAAAAGATTTTATAAACACAAGATCACATGCATTTAAAGTAGTGCTGCAGCAGGATATGCACATGCATACATGGAATGACAACAAAGAATGTGCTAAACTCTAAGCAGGATCAGATGAGCTATCCTATACCATTTGATCCCTCTACCAGCTAGTCAAGGGCTCCTTCTCCTTCCCCTGCTTCAAACTCATACTTTTAACATTATATAAATGACAACAATACTGTTTAATAACAAAAGTAGCTTTTGATAGCCTATTTTTTTCTACCCACATCCAAAATTCCCATTATACATTGCTCTTATAAAGAACTAAAAATTTGACATTCCTAACAGAAACTGAGTTGGACAATCATCAAATAGTAATAAGAAACATCATAAATGAACCAAAACTATTACAATCTTTTTGAGCTTTTTTCACAAACCAAAACTACTCATTTCATTTTTGTTAGTCTCCATAACTTCCATGTATAATAGAAAAAGCACATATCAAGTGTTGGATAATCAGAAAAAGCCAATATATAACATGTCTTTCTACCCTATCTCGTTATTCATGGATAAACAGAGCAACAAATTCCTAGACCACATAAGCTTATATGTAATCTAGATCCCTACAATAACTAACCCTAAAAACCCATAAAGATGTTACACCATGGGTAAACACAGCAATTTTTGTATAAATTCACATTCTCAAACCCACAAATCGAGAGACAGAGAGATAGAATGAAGAATAATTTCCGATTTTCAAAGAAACCCAAGAATAGAGCAGATCAATGAACCTGTTACCTGTTTGTTTTGTGATATTCGGTTCACCTTGACGAGCGTAGGGTTGGCCCAGTTATAGTCAGAGATCTCGAGCGAAGAGGGGGCATCGCCATTAAGAAATAACCTTAACAGATCTCGAGAGAGCGAGAGAGATTAGTATATTACAAAATGCAAATAGATCGAGAGAGAGAGAGAGAGAGAGAGAGAGAGAGAGAGAGAGAGAGAGAGAGAAAGAGAGAGAGAGAGAGAGAGAGAGAGTACCCTGGTCGACACTCGACGTCGACTGGGGAGTGGGGTGGACGGTGGAGTCGACTGGGGAGCAGGGGAGGGACTTGAACTCTTGATTCCTTGAAGTCTTAGTCGGCAGTAGATCAGTAGATGTACTGATGTTACAGCTGCCTCTCTGCCAGAGAGTGAGAGAGACGAAAGCCGCTGCTGCGGGGTGTGTTGTGTTATAACCCTAACAGATAAAAAATAAGAGGTATTTATAGTGGGGGCATTCGGAGCGGATCGGATATGGATCGGATATCGGATTCGGATCGGAGATTGGATTCGGATCAGATTCAGATCGGAGGTAAACTTACCTCCAAATCCGATCCGATATCCTAATTTTTTTATAAAAAAAACCGAATCTGCTCCGATATCTGAAAAAATCTCCGAATATCCGATCCGTTCGGAGCGGATAACGGATCGGTCGAGATGGCCATCCCTACGGGCTCTCAACCAATGCGTGCCAGTAGGATTTTTGGCTTTTGAAGTGGCTCTGATTTGGTTAGGTTCAAAAGGGTGTCAAACACTGAAAGCTCGAACACTTATCATTCCCGGGGTGTTCTTGATCCGTTTCATCATCGAGGAATCGAGAACACCCCAGGAAAAGTATTTTTTAACACACCCAACCTCGGTTCTGCTGTCCCGGGCTCTGGAGTATCCTCACAATGGTTCTGCTGTTTCGGGTTCCCATTGGCACACAAAAAACATTTGCATTGGCTCCTCTCCGCAGATAACCAAACCACAATTCAACCTCGGTTCCGCCGTTTCGGGTTCCTGAGGGTTCCCAAGTATCCCTACAATGGTTCTGCCGTCCCGGGTTCCCATTGGGTTTTCGAAAAATCATCTTACACACCCAATCTCGGTTCCGCTGTTCCGGGTTCCCAAGTATCCTTACAATGGTTCTGCTGTCCCGAGTTCCCATTGGCACACAAAATTTAGCATTGGCTCCTCTCCACGGATAACCAAGCCACACACCACACAATGGGCTACCACGTCCGGCGACATTGCAGTTTTCAAAACATTTTCTTTTTCAAAACACACCTTTCATTAACAACACCCCAAGTGTCATGTTTCTACTTTCTCGATTTTTGTATCTCATTTTCATGCAAAGACTCTGTGGCAGGACTTTTCACGTAAGTACACTATATATGGTGTCACGTAAACATGTATCATTGATTGTAATCTTGAAATTAAACTAGAATAATCACATAGCAAGATCATCCAACTCTTATATTACTTTATCATGCCTAAGCTCATGAAATCACATTTATCTCACAACGTAAAGCATAGTGTCACATGGACGAACACATATGGAGTGAAAACCACTTATGCTCTATCACGCATCAAGTAAGTAATCATAGTAATCACATATACATGCTTATAACCATCTCAAGGATCAAAATACAAATACTTTCAATCAAACTATTATTTCTTACGTTTTTGAAATCCATTCTTTCTTTCTTTTTAGGAAGTTCAAAACAACATATGTTTTTCTGGTAATAAAAGGCAAGATATTTAACATGATCGTATTTCCTTTCGAAAAATAAGTCTACTAGTTATTTTTCTTTCATACATTTAGAACCATACAAGCAATATACACATTTCTATTTATACTTAGAGATAGTAAGGATATTCTATGATTCTTCTTGGCGGTAGGTACAGCTACGAAAAAAGTAAGTGCATCAGCTATCGAGCGGTGCGACTTCCTACAATAAGCTTACAGTAGTTTCGAAAGAGAAAAGATAATACTTTCTTTTTCTTTCGAAACTATTTCTTGACTATACTACTAAACTTTTTGGATCGAGAGGGTGGTCGAGTGGTGGTTTGGTGGCGGCCTTGGATGAGTTTCTTGAAGAACTAAGAAAAACTCAAGAACACTAAGAACAAAGGAAGAACAAAGCACAAATACAAGAATTCTAGAGAGAGGCGTTGAAAGGTGTGAGTTGAATGGCAAGAGGGGGGGGGGGGGGGGGGGGGGGGGGGCTATTTATAGAAAAAATTTGGACTCTCTCTCTCTCTCGGTCCGCCTTCTTTCTCTCTCTCTCTCTTGCTCTCTCTCTCTCTCTTTTTTTTATCCATTGTTTTGTCCAATCACATCTTTAAGCATGCCAAAGCCTTCCCCTCTCTTGTCAATCCATCTTAGGTGCAAGGCTATGTGATCATGAAGATTTTCTAAGGCTTTATAGGAAATCCTAGGTGATTATACCCTAGGTTGCAAGTCTTACAAGTCTAAGGATAATGATAGCTAGGCTAAAAGAATAGTCTTCTCATGTTTAGTCAATCCTAGGTCTAGGTTGTAAGTAAGATTTAGGATGATTAAAGGCTACGTTTTAGGATTCAAGTGGCCTAAAGAAAGGTTGTAAAGTGGTGCTACGCTTGAGTGTGAGGTTGTGTAAGTGAGGTAACTTGCTAGAGTGTACAAACACATGCACACACACACACACTCTCTCTCCCTCTCTCTCCTCTTTCCCTCTCGGCTCTCTCTCTCTCTCTCTCTCTCTCTCTCTCTCTCTCTCTCTCTCTCTTTAGGACCATGGGTGTGTATATATATAAATATATATAGAGTCCGGTTCCCATAAGGGATCCCGCACGGGCTTACCGTGCGGGACTCCCCTTTCCTGATTGAATTGGGACGATCCGAGCCGCTCAAAGTGATCAGAACGTGATTTTAAGGGTACTCTCAAGAAATCAGCAAAAAAATGATCGGGAAGGGCTTGATCCGAACAGTTTTTTATTGAACGGTTCAGTAAAAAATTGCTTGGATCTAGCCCTTCCCGATCATTTTTTTTGCTGATTTCTCGCGGGTACCCTTAAAATCACGTTCTGAACACATTAAACGGCTCGGATCGTCGCAATTCGATCAGGAAAGGGGAGTCCTGCACGGTAAGCCCATGCGGGATCCCTCATTGGATATAAAGTGTGTGTGTGTGTGTGTGTGTGTGTGTGTATATATATATATCCATATATGTATACTTAAGTACTAAGTAGTCTTACTCGGTCTAGGAAGAGGAGATGATGAGTGGTAAGGCTTTAAAGTGGCAACTCAATGAAAATGGTTAAGACTTTCCTAGAAAGTCTACATATATGTATATAGGTATGATTAAGGTAGGCTAGTATGTATATATACCTAGAAAAATCTAGGAAAGGCTACTTGTAAGACATTATTAGGTTCAAGGCTATTATTCTTAGGCTTGCATGCATGACAATTCTATGTTTTCTACTTTTGGAAGCATAATAATTACTTCCTTAGGTCCAAAAGGTTCATAAGGTTCATCTAGGGTTAGGGAAATGTAACTAGGTGAAAAATGGTAATTAGGTTTCTCTGACTAATCGGTTGGAAGCTAATTCTACTTGTCGAGTAGGATTTCTAGCTAAGAAGTATAACTTTAAGATTTTATTTTACTCACTAGGAAAATATACAAGTGCTTCTATAAGCATACTTGTCTTTAGAAAAGGACTAGATTGTCCGGTGCGAATAGATATAATTTTATAAGTCTCAATTCTAATTATGACAGATTATTAAAGTTAAAAGGAAATTTTACTAAGCAATTTAGGGTTTACAAAAGGATTTTCAAATATTTAACGAGGTTTTTATTTACTAAACATCGGAGTTGTTACATCAGCGCAAAGGAGTTATCTCAGAAATTATTTTGCTCAGGGCACTATGACCCCAGGGCAAAGGAGTTTTCCTCCATCTTCTGTAGATTTTCGGCAGTTTGCATTCACTTTACTAATAACATGTAATTTTTTGTTCTATTTCACTCTTGTATATACTGTGCACTCTAGCACATGCCTACACCACACATTCAATTTTATATGTGTTTAAAAAGTTAAAATATAAGCATTTTTCAAAATCCCACAAATACTTGGTAGAGACCGGTCCACGTATTAGGCGAGAAATGTGCCAAATGAAAGCCTTCCATTTCCGTAACTTGGCTCCTGAGCTCAAAATCTGTAGAGACCCGGATTTTACGAAAATAGTTTAAAGATTTTAAAAATGCTATAGTATTGGATAAATGAGGAAAATTGTGAGTTTATTTGATTTGGGACCAAATGATAGGATTGTTATTTGAGGGAGTGTGAGTGTAATTGGCTTGGATGCTAGTATATAAGGGATGTGTATGTGTTGTAGGAGAACAAAATCCCACACCCATCTCTCTCTAACTCTCAGCTCCCCCTCTCTCTCCTTCGGCTCTCTATCTCTACTCCCCCACTCTCAAACTCTCTCCCGAACTCGAAACCCACCAAGATCCTCCACCAAATCGTCTTCCTCAAGTGTTCTAGACCTCGGGTTGTGTTCATTCAAGCTTGGATGAGGTATATTTCGCTCGGTTTTGAAGTCCTTGGAGTTAGGGCTTGCTCGAATCGCGGAAACTTCAATCTTTGATCATTGAGGTAGGGATTTCTTACTCACTTTATGTGTGCATGAGTTGATTTTGCACTTTAATCGAGCTTTGATCTTCGTCCTCCTTTGTTCATTTGAAAAGCTATCAAAATCTGCAGAAAATTGCCCAAAATCGCCTAGGGATCTATCCCTAAGCAAGAGGGATCGATCCCTCATTCAAAATTTGGATTTTTCCCTTGGAAGATCGATCCCCAAGAGAGGAGGGATTGATCCCTCTCCTCTCTGGAAATTTTGCTCGCTTTTTGGATTTCAGCCCAACTTCAAACGGCCGTAACTTTCTCGTCCGATGTCCGATTCATGCAAACTTTATATCGATTCGAAGGTCTTGAAGTAAGCTTTCATTTGCCACTAGAATCATCTTAAGACTCTTAGTAAAAAAAAGTTATGATCATTTGAGTAGAGGTGTGTCAGTTTGCCAATGTCTATGGCTATTCCTAAGGTTGTTCTTAACCCATGTTGTGATTCCTTATATGATTAGGATATGTTTATGTTGGAATTTGGGGCCGGTCCGGGACCAATTGGGTCGCCCATATGGGCATGACCCGGTGACCCATATATTAAAGAGTCCTATCTCATCTTGGAGATAAGATAGGAGAAGTTGAAGTAATTCTAATCTCTTAGGATTAGAAGACTTCTAAAGCATTTAGGATGCGCTCTCTCTCTCTCTCTCTCTCTCTCTCTCTCTCTCTCTCTATTTCCTACAGGACGTTCATAAAGTATACACACAATAATATACACCAGAGGTATACAAAAGATATAGAGTTCTGGGAAACTCTCTCTCTCTTCGATAGTTCTCTCTACCATTAAAGAGCAATCCGAGCTTTTGCACCGTGAAATAGAGGGTGATACTCGATCCTCATAGTATCATTCCATTGCAGGAATTTGTCGCTGCTTTGGTACGTGATCAAGAGTTCATAATCCATCCACACCAAGGTTCGGTTCGGTTAAAGTTCCCAAGGTAACCTGAACCACCCGCTTCCGCACTATGGTTATATTTTTCTAACATTGGTATCAGAGCCTTAGTTGGATGTTTTCGTGCTCTTTAGTACTTGAATAGCCATTTGTATCATGTTTTAGGTGTACGTATTGACTGATTTTCGTGTATGCCGGATATGGATCCGAAAAATATGTTTTTTCAAAAGTTCTCGGAATTACTTCAAATTTTTACAGAATGTAGTCCATAATATGTATATCATATCTAAAAAGTTTCGTGTTGATTGGATAAACCGTTTGTGAGAAAAATCAAACCCTAGTTGTTTTTCCCGAAACTTTGACTAGGCAGAGCTTTTTCTGTGTTTTGATTCAGCATGCGGGACTTGCATCACTGTGTAGCTCTTGTTTCTAGCTTTGCAACGGTATATTATAAGCTTAATTTGGAGTTACAGATCAAAAGTTATGGCAAACCCTAGTTTGGGCATGTTTTGGAGAAGATTAAGTGTAGATTCTGCACACTCTCACTCTCAACCGAGAGAGAGTGAGATTCACCCCTCACTGTACCGGTGTTATATGGAAAAACCAAGAGTACTGCTGAACTCGAAATTGAATTTCCTACGTTTCTTTGTATTTATTTTATTTTTTTGAAATGAAATTATTTTTCAGAATTTTAAATACAAGAAAAATGAAATTTTTGTCTCGGTTTAAGAGAGAGTGGGGATGCGTGCCTCCTCCATTGGGAACCAAATTTTTTGTGGCATATTCTGCCACTATTTCCCATTGTTTGGTGTATGAGGTGTAATATTCCAGTGAGCATGATTTTTTATTCTATATTTTCTGTTCGTTGTTTATTCAGGAAAATTAGAATAAAATTCTGGAAAATTATAAATTTTCATATTTAACCTCCTGGAATCAGAACAAATTCATAGGAGTGGTTGGTGTAATTTTTAAGTGTACAGTGGTTTTTTATTCTGTTTTTTCTATTCGTTGATAATTTAGGAAAATTAGTGTATAGACCCGTAAATTTCTTTAATAATCTTAATGCTTTATAAGTGGATAAATGATGGTTTAATGTAAAAATAAAGGTTGTGGGTTCATGTGCAAGGATTTGGGAGATGTGGGTGTTAGTGTAATTTGGTGTGTGTGGCAGGGGATTTATTTCCCCTCTCCATCTCTCGGTCTCTCACTCTCTCTCCCGATCTCTCTCTCTCTCGGCACCCTCTCCATCTCTCTCTCACTCTCACTCAAAAACCCAACAAATCAACTTCAACCCTTCATAATCAACCTCAAATCCTTCACCTCTACGCGTATTGGAGCTTGAATCGCGTTGGTAGGAGCTCGGTGACCCGTAGTTGGCTTGGTTCGGAGTTTGAAGTTCTAGGGCTTGTTCGATCTCTTTGGGTTTGACTTGGGTAATCGAGGTAGGGATTTCTACCTCTCTTTATATGTTTTATAAGTGATTTGATGCTTGAAATCGTGCTTGAATGTTGTTATTGAGCTTGGAATCGAAATTTGTAGCTTGGAATCGAAATCTGTAAATTCTGTCAAAATCACCTAAATCGTACTTCCCCTACCTGTAGGTAAGGACGAGTGAGAAATTCTTCGTAACCAGCTCAAACATACAGCAGCAGCTCAAAAGCTGCTCAATGTATCCAACTTCTACCGGTAGGAACTTTTCACCTACCGGTAGGTGAAACTCAAAAGCTGCTCAAACGTATTCAGCCACCTACCGGTAGGTAAACAAACCGGTAGGATTTGTTTACCTACCGGTAGGTCAAGCTCAAAGTTCTTTCATTCACAAGGTTGGCTCTTCTATTTGCAGTTTCTACCGGTAGGCGTTGTTTACCTACCGGTAGGTCGAGTGCAAAATTTTCCCTTCTTTACCGGTGCAAAATTTTCCCTTCTCTACCTGTAGGACTCGTTCGCCTATCGATAGGAGGACTCGTTCGCCTACCGGTAGGAGATTGAGCTACTGCAGTGTCTTTCAGTTGCTTTCCTATATCTTCCAACTCGCATTTTGAAGTTTCTCGTCGACTCTAATGGGTTTGTTTATGCATCCTTTCACGTGTTTTGAAGAGCATTACTTGTTTCACTTAAGAGTAGTATCCGATGGACTTAAATGAGCTCATTGAGTTAATTGTTAGGAAAAGTTGAATCAACGGAATGATGTGAGCAGACTATAGATACAATGTGACACCTTACCGACTAAAATGAGTTGAAAACCATAGTGGGCCCGTAGTTGATGCGTGAGGTATGGGTTTAACTTGAAGTCGGAAATCAAATATGAGAATCAGATACACGGGGTCTCGAGCACCCAGAACATGAATTGGATATACGGGGTCTCGAGCACCCAAAATGAAAATCGGATATACGGTGTCCCGAGAACCCGGAATGAGAATTAGGCGTACGGGGTCATGGTCACCCGGAATGTAGACGGGATTACGTGGCCCAGTGCCTGGCCGGAATGTCTCTAGATCTATCTTGCGGTGTGACGTTTGATAAGAGTTCCTTGTGTGCTTACCTAAGACCTATGGGAAATACATGGGATACTAAGTTGTTGGGATGTAAATCACGTGTAGTGGATATGTGCAGATTGTGACTTGTGTAAGAAGGGATTTTAAAGACAATAATAGATCGTTTGACAAGTGTAAAGCGTTTATTGAGTTCATCACATCTGACATAGTGCTTGTGTCTTATCTATGCTCCTTCGTCATTCGAAAGTTTGTATCTCTTCGGCATCTTTCATCTCATTTGCATATAGAGTTTGTGTAGACTTTTCTACTGGGCTAGTGTAGCTCAAGCCTTATATTATTTTCAGGTGCTAATCCGGAACCGTAGCTTGCATGACTGGAGTGCTTAGAGTGTGGTCATTACTTTTGAAAGCTAACCAAAGGTACTTATTTATCTTTGTAAAATTTATTTTGAAAGATGTACTTGTAACCTAAGCTGTAATTCTTTTGACTAAGGAATATTTGTAAACACTTAACTCTCCTGACTCTTGAAACTTATGTCAATGTAGGGCTGTTGAGCCAATGATGTAATAACTTGGGAACAGTTGGACCTTGAAATGCAATTATGGAAATGGAAATGTTGAGTTCTTTGGGGTATTGTACGGGTTAATGTGAGTATTCTTATTATGAAAATCATTTATAATTATGTTGAAAATCGAGGGCGTAACAATTAGAACAAAAATTTGAAAAATTATAAATTTTTGGATTCAACCTCCTGGATTCAGTACCTATTCATTGGTGTAGGTTGTGTATTTTTCCAGTACATGTTGATATTATTTGGCATTTTCTACTTGTTATTTATACTTGGAGAATTTGAAAAAATCCTGAAAATTGACAGTAATTTCATGTGAGCAACTGAAAATGTACAAAATATTGAAAACAGCATGTTTAACATTTTGGATGATTTTACATGTTGTATGTGGCATGTTTGGATAATTTTTGGCATTCTTCAATGTTTAAATTATTCATTTTGATAGCATGAAAAATACTTTTTAATGCATAAAAAGTGTTATGCACTATAATAAATTTGTTTCATGTTTGTGATATGCCATATCCAGTGGGAGGGTGTTCGGTAGAGAAAATATTTTCATATATTTTTTTCGAAAACTGAAATTTTGCGCATGAATTAAATTAAATTGTAATAATAAAATACTTAAAGGCGCAGGAGATGATTATAAGGTTTGCGAGTTTTCGATCTTGCGACATGTATGGTATTATTATTTTCTAATTTAGATCTTTGCTGCAAAATAATTCTGTATTGTGTTGTTATTAATAATCGCATGCGCATTTCTTTGATAGAGTTGAAATGGAAGCTACGAAAATTGTAGCTGATTTGACCCAGGTTAAGAAATTGAAAAGCGACAATTATAATGTTAATTTGGCGCTATGAGATCCAATTTCTCCTCAATGAACTAGAGGCCTTGGAGACCCTTGACTATGAGATGGTTGAGCCAAAACATAGTGACTCGATCACCACAGTATTTTTGTGATCTTGAGGCCTTGAAAAATGGTACAAGAAATATTAGTGTGCGCGACTTACTATGGTACGCAGCATGCGTAACGATTTGATATGTGAGTTTGAGTACTATGAGACTGCTCATAAGCTGTGGAAAGGTATCAAACAAAAATATGATATCGACTTCTTGACTAAGATGGTCTCGAACTTAAAATGTGATGATGAACATAAATTAGAGGACATGAAAGCTAAGCGCCAAGAGGCAGCTGAGCCAAATGGTTCATGCATCATAGTTGAGACTATCCCTTGCAGGTCTGGGTACTAGCGAAGGAAGGTTAAACACACCCTTAAGAAAGGAGCTGCTATAGGCCTTAACCCTATTGGCGCTGGTTCTTTTAAGCGCAATAGAGGCAAGAAGAAGAGTGGTGACAAAAACAAGGCCAGAAAGGCGTGCTTTTACTATGACAAGTTGGGACACTTTGCTCGTGAGTGCACTGAGCCTAAGAAGGTACACCATATTTTTTGTTTCTCGTTTTGACTGTTTTGGAACATGTCAAGGTTTAGTTGCTTATTCTCCTCATTCGTGGGTTGTAGACTCAGGAGTAACCAACCAATTAGAGAGGAAACAAGAAAGGTTTGTGAAGTATCGCTGAGTTCCAGTTGGAGGCCAAAGAATTTTCATGAGAAACAAGTCTAGTGTGTTAGTGCTGCGCGTTGGCAAGTTGGACATGCGACATGGGCACAATTTGTTTTTTCATGAAGTACTTTATGCTCCAAGAATTTGACGAAACTTGTTATTAGTCACTAGCATGATGGGTCTAGGTTTTTATTTTTGTTTGAGAGTAGCTAAGTGAGGATTGATTTGGGTACAATTTATTATGGTTTTGGATGGTTTGATAATACTAGATGTTATTAATTTTAATTTTAATAATATTGCTAGTGATTCTATTTGGTTTGTTACATCTTCTGTTGATGTTGATGTAGACACCCTATTTTGGACTGTCCAAACCAGCTTATTTACTATCTTTTGATTCCCTAATGATGATTACGGTCAAGAACAACCCGAGGCTAATGGTGTGTTTGAGCTTTGAGCGCCCTGAACCTCACTCAAAACCTTTGTCAAGCCCTGTCCAGACCATTCAAGCCAGAACCAAAAGGCCTCAGTAAAACCATACTTGCTTACGCTAGTACTTTTCTGGCGTGCGTCGGTCAATCGCCACGTGTCAGTCATCGACCGTTGACTCAGCTCTTACCTGCGCACGCAGGTACAAAGTTGGCGTATGCCAGTCAAAGCCAGTCAAATCATCACTATTCAACCACGTGCTCGAGACTTTTGTGGCCACCCTGACGTAGGCTACAGTCCCCTGATGATTACAATCGAGCAGCCGGCTCCCCCTCTCTCCTACACCACCTTTCAAGCCAAGTCCCATGCATTTAATGCATGGAGACCTCCCTTCTTAACCCAACCAGCCCTTTACCAGCAGGTTACTGGCCCTCTTTCAGTCCACCCTTGTGCTATAAATACCCCCCTTGCATTCATTTGCAAGGGGTTGGTTCCATTAAGACTCTTAAGCCATCCCTTCCTTTTCTCTTATTTTTCTTGGTTGTTTCCTTTCATCCATTGAAGGTGCAAGCAAAGAAACATCACCCACACACCTCTTTAACCCCCCATACATCCACTAAACCTCAAGCTCAAAGCTCAAATCCATCGTCAAACTCAATCCAAAAGGTATACCACCTTTTGTTCTGTGCCCAGTTCTGAACCCTGAGGGGTGCCAGCAGGGTCAAGGCTGGTAATCAATACCAATATTGGCCTTAAAGCTGGCAAAGATTCAATGATCAAGTGTGATGATAAGTGGCGCGCGCCAGTAATAATAAGCCGTACGTCAGTTATGGCTGTGTGTGCACCACTGGTGTGGGGACCACCAATCATCCTTTTTCTTGCTTTCATTTTATTTTATCACCTTTTAAGCATGATAAGAATCAGTTTATTGCTTTCTGTATCGTAGAACTGTGTAGCTCCTTATCTGTATTTATGCTTTAAGGCCTCTGGGATCCTTCTGGTCATGTTCCAAAACCCAGATCGTGCAAAGCCAAGCACTGGACAAATGACGTAACTGGCGTACGACCTCTTATGACCGGCGTACGACAGTTAGATCGAAGTCCAGTGGCTAGTCCTTACATGGCAGTTAAGCCCTGGCCTCTATTTGTCCCCCCACACTATTTATGGGGTGTTTTGTCCATTCTTCTGCTCTAAATCATCTCTGTTGACTGTAACTGTATTTTACCCTGCCTTTTGACTGCGTGGTTTGTCCTGGGTGTGCACTGGTCCTTCCAGAGCCCAGAGGGTTGAGAAATAGGAGCTATGAGTTTAGATATACCGGCGCACGCCAGTACTCTGGTGGCGCGTGCAAGTAGTCTCTGCATGCAGTGGCCTGACCAGTGCATACAGCTTCTTCTTGCGTGCCTCATTCCGGGACAGTGTGCTCCAGTTCGTTTAAAATCCTCACAGATGCTTGTTCTCAATCTATTATATTTGTCTAGATCGAGCATCTATCTCGTCGTCTCATAAATGCAACTTGTTATAGTTTTAACCCCCCTTTAACTGTTCCCCCGTCCTAAATGGCTAAAAAAATGATTAATGAGAGAAAAATGCAAATGTTTTACAAAATGCCTGAGTAGAGACCGATATCCGGATTGGGCGAGAGGGGTGCCATAAAACCCTTCCCCTCTCGTAACCTGGCTGCCGAACCTCAGATATCGAAGGTGACGATGGACCAGTCTATGCCTTTTCAAAATCAAACAACGTAGCAAACGTTTCAAGTTCGGTTCCTTGGGTGGTATACCGCAAAACCCGAGTGGCGACTCTGAATTGTAGCGTTTCGCCGCGCTTCTTCGCAAAAGGGCGCACCTGATCTTTAAGCAAAAATTTAAAATTTTGGGGTGTGTGCCCACAATTGATTCTTTTAAATGGCATTGAAGATTTGGTCACATTGGGCAAGAGGGAGATTTGTTAGGTCAACCTACCCATTTGTGACCATTGCCCAACAAGAAAAGCAATTAGAAAATCATTCAGAAAACCATAAGGGCATTTGTTCCATTACAGCTTATCCGTTAGGCTTTTTTGGCTGGAATGGAGTCACGAGATGTGGATTCCTCGAGGAGAATTTTCCTAGCAGATGAGAGGTTAGTAGAGATGTAGAACTCTATAAGATGGAGAATCCAACGAGAAGCGCACCAAATTGTCCAGTTGAGAATGGAGAAGAAATTCTCCTACCTACTAGGGATAATGGGAGCGACTTGCTTAGTCATGGATTAGATCTAATGGATATGGATTCTCAAGATCCTCTTAGGCATAGAAGCAAACATTAAATAATCCCTCATCGTCTGTTTGAGATTGAGGGGGAGTTTTGTCATGATTGCTCCTGAAGATAAAGGAGAGCCCAAAATAGTGGGGGAAACTCTTTTATCACCTGCTAGTAAGGAATGGATAGCTGCAATGTAAGACGAAATGGAGTTTATGAAGATAAACCTTGTCTAGGACTTGGTTGATCTTTCGCTTGGGCGCAAGATCATTAGGAATAAATGGGTTCTTAAGATCAAACGCGAAGCAAATGGTCCCATACTGAGCAATAAGACTCATATAGTGGCGAAATTATTCTAGCCTTAGAACTATTTTAAATGGACGTTAAGGCAATAGGCTAGGAGCGCAGAGTTTGTAAGCTCCAACGGTCTATCTATGGCCTAAATCAATCATCCAGGCAGTGGTACCTGAGATTTCATCGAGCCATTTGGGTTTACGATGATCAATGAAGGCTATTGCATGTATATGATGAGACGGTCCAAAAATAGTTGATATTGTCATTCTATACTGATGACATTTTAGTTGGCTGGAATGACTCGGAGATGACTGTCACCACATAGTTGTGGTTATCCTTCACTTATGAGATGAAGGAATGGGCAAAGCAAGCTATGTGCTCAGAGTTGAGATCTTAAGGGATCCTTCTAGGAAGATTCTTTCTTTAAGAATGTTTTTAGAACGATTCTGGAGATAAAGCTGCAAACTCATAGACACTTCTATTGTTAAAGGCGAGACTTAGGGGCTTAACGTGGAACCTAAAACTCCTAAAGAATTGGAACTAATGACCCACACGCCCTATTCAAGTACCATTGGCAGCTTATAAGTAGTTATTGGTCTAATCTTAGTCGTGATTGTTGACAAACAGTCAAAAGGATATTAACATATCTCTAAGGAATTGCTGATTATATGCCTTGCTTCCAGAGTGTGAATCTATGCCTAGTTGGGTCAAAGATATTGTTGCGCAAAAAGGAAGTGATTATAAAACACATAGCTACTAGTCGCATAGTTGTATGCCCTTTGTCTAAGCCTTTGCTAAGAGGACTTTTGAGACTCATGATAAGGCTTTAGGACTGCGTAGATGATGATAGATATGTTTTATTTACTAATTTCATTAATCACTTCTTTCAGATGTTTAGGATATTTATGTCATTTGTGCACTTAATATTAGCTTATTATTGTTGCAATTTGGTCAATTTTTTATTGAACAACACATATAGACTTTAAAGATTGATGTTAGCAAGTTAGATTGTCTCACTCACACGAGCAATCACCTTCGGCGCTTGAGATAGCGAGCGAAGATGAGACAGATGGGTAGTAAGATATGCAGGTTGGACCTGTGATAAAGTCTGATAAGAAGAATCAGATATACCCACGATATGTTGCCTTGGTTGGAACCAAGATAAGGTCTATTAGCAAGAGACCAATTTTAGATAGTTCCCCCTATCTTGAGATTAACTTATCTTTGTTAGCCAGATGTGAGGACTCGTATAGCGCCATGATGGCAAGCTATCTAAGAACTCGGGTTGGGCGCTAGGTAGCGACTAGACTAAGGTCTGTACGGTGTTTGGGAGTATGATATCACTTTTGAAAAAGTAACTCCATAGTACCATGTATTCATATTACATGTGCTTGGCGATCATTTGTTTTAGAGATGAGTGAATGGATCCATGTTTCCTCACTGTGTGAGTCTAAGCAGTCATTTAGATGACTGCATATATATTAAATGTGCTCTTTGATTTTTGACTATGTCATGTAGTAGAGGCTTTGTGTCGCTACTCTAGCTTGACTACCTAAGACCACGAAATGTCAAGGTCCCATGGAGCATGTCTGGGAAAGCAGCAAGGTTAAAATAAAGTGACATGAGGGCAAAAAGAGGATCATTTAGTAGTACACCCTTGCTATATATTCACTGTCGACAACTTAGGTCGCTCTATTGGGATGCGGATCGGGTGTGAATATAGAGTGCATGATGTTGGGGGGTCAAGCATGCTTTTTGGTAGGATTAAAGATGCTTGGTCTGGTGTAACTAAATGGATTCAGGGTATATGAGACACTCTTATGGGTTGATGTCTCTATGTTGGCTCTTAAAGAGTTTCTAGCGTAGAGCTCCCACTTGCAGGTGCTCCAGCGATCGCACGGTTCATTAGCGCCTATGAGTTTACTTCTTAGTTGGGTAGATGGAAGAGAGATTGATACAACTCGTCATGCCCATGCATGGAAGAGTGGGAGATGTTGGAATTTGGGGCCGGTCAAGGACCAAATCGGGTCGCCCATGTGGGCATGACCCGGTGACCCATATATTAGAGAGTCCTATCTCATCTTAGAGATAAGATAGGAGAAGTTGGAGTAATTTTAATCTCTTAGGATTAGAAGACTTCTAAAGCATTTAGGATGCGCTCTCTCTCTCTCTCTCTCTCTTTCTCTCTCTCTCTCTCTCTCTCTCTCTCTCTCTCTCTCTCTCTCTCTCTATTTATTTCCTGCAGGATGTTCATAAAGTATACACACAATAATATACACCAGAGGTATACAAAAGATATAGAGTTCTGGGAAACTCTCTCTCTCTTCGATAGTTCTCTCTACCATTAAAGAGCAATCCGAGCTTTTGCATCGTGGAATAGAGGGTGATACTCGATCCTCGTAGTATCATTCCATCGCAGGAATTTGCCGCTGATTTGGTACGTGATCAAGAGTTCATAATCCATTCACACCAAGATCTGGGTTGGTTAGAGTTCGCAAGGTAACCCGAACCACTCACTTCCGCACTATGGTTATATTTTTCTAACAGTTTAAGTCACTCTTGAGCATGATTGCTTATGTCCTAATGACTTGTTGTTGATCTTGTCTTTTAGCACTCATTAGAGCATAATATCAATGACGTTGGTTAGGGAAATGTACCGTAAGGTCAATAGGAGTACCGTGGGCTATAAGGGATAAAGTGGTGAGAGTTATGAGTAGACTTGAGCTTGTCTAGTGATCCGATGGGTAGTGTTGTGACTCGTATCCTCATGCCTCGTCTTGTCGAGCTCCCCAGGTTCCTTTGACACTTGTATCCTCGTGCCTCGTATCTCTATGATGTATGGAATCTCGTAGTAGTAGTCCGTCAATTAATTGTGGTTTCCCCTTTGTGTCACTAGTCCATTTATTGAAACTCATCCATTCTTATTGCATGCTTCATCGCATTTTCATATAACTTGAGTATAGATTTCTCTACTAGGCTAGTGTAGCTCAACCTATCATTTTCAGGTAAAAAGCATGGAAGTTGACGTGGCGTGCATCTCGTGCTTGTTGGTCATGTGTTCGAAGGTATAAAAGAAGTGATCATATGCATCTGATTTGCAAGTAGTATTTAGAAGAATGATTTTTTCTTTTTTTGTAAACTGTAATTACAATTTTAGTCTTTTAATAACTTGGGGCTTTGAGCTAGGATTGTAGCTTTAAAATTTTAACTTTGAGAAAATGGGAAAAAGTGTCATTTGGGTATTATCGGTATTTCAGTAATGATTTTATTTATTGAAAATGATTATTATTTATGTTGAAAATCGAGGGCGTGACAAAATCTTTGGTTTATTTTCAAACTCGAATATCATTTTCAAGTTCTAGGTTTCTTGAGTGGCAAACCATTTAACAAAAACCCGAGTAGTGACTCTCTTCTTTTTCAATAAATCAAAAACCTCTTTAAAAACGAGCAGGGGCCCTAGGCCTCGGGCTTGGTAGCCCACAGGTACCGTACCATACCAAAATACCCTTATGGTATATATCGTACCTAACCACCCTTATGTACTGTACTGTACAAAAATACCCTTGTGGTACCATACCAAAATACCCTTACAGCAACGTACCATACCAAAATACCCTTACAGCAACGTACCATACCAAAATAACCCTTACGGTACCGTACCATACCAAAATACCCTTACGATTCTGTACCATATCATACAAAAACACCCTAATGGTACTATACCATATCGTACCAAAACACCCTTATTGTACCGTACCAAAATACCCTTATAGTACCGTACCAACATACCCTTACTGTATCGTATCGTACCAAAACACCATGTGGGCATATGCCCCAAAAATGTGAAATTGGGTGCGCCTTGTTTAAGAAAGTGCGGCGAAATGATCAATTCAGAGTCACCACTTGGGTTTGAAGGTCCGCCACCCAAGGAACCGAACTTGAAATGTTGCTCTATATTTAATTTTGAAAAGGCTTGTAGACTAGTCCATCGTCACCTTGATACCTTAGGTTCGGGAGCTAGGTTATGAGAGGGAAATGGTTTTAAGGCACACCTCTCGCCCAATCCAAAAATCGGTCTCTACTTGGGCATTTATAAAACATTTGCGATTCTATTTCACTAATAATTTTTTAGCCAGTTAGGGCTGGGGAACAGTTTAAGGGGATTAGAACTGTAACATATTTGTAGGATGTGATAAAATGGCATGCTTGCTTATTGAAACAGTAAGAATAGGATGTAAGCAGACTCCTATGGGAGTTTAAACATACTGGAGGGCCATTATTTTGGAGTATCATGTGCAGGAAGAAGCCAGTATGCACTGATCAAGTCATTGCATATAGGTCAGACTTGTGCACTACACCCAAACCCCGCACGCCAGTAAGCTCTTACTTTCAACCCTCTGGGCTCTAGAAGGACAAGTGCACACCTAGGACAAACCACGCAGTTCAAATGGCAGTTATAATGCAGTTACAGACGATTGAATGGGCTATAAAGCCACTAAAAGAATAGACACCCCATAAATAGTGTGGGGATAAAATAAAGGCCTGAAGCCAAGTTACCCATGCAAAGGCCAGCCACTAGTTGGAGATGGACCTGTGCGCGCGGGTCAACCATTGTTGCGTGTAGGTTTGAGCCATCAAACCAGTGCTTGGTTCTGCATGTTGTTGTGGGCACATGCCTCGAAAATCCCACGCAATAAGCGGGTGCACCCCCTTTTAAAGCACGACAAAATGCTCAATTCAAAGTCGTAACTTGGGTTTGAAGGTCCGCCACCCAAGGAACCGAACTTGAAAAGTTTGCTACGTTATTTGGTTTGAAAAAGGCTTGTAGACTGGTCCGTCGTCACCTTGATATCTTAGGTTTCGGAGCTAGGTTACAAGAGGGGAAAGGTTTTAAGGCACCCTCTCGCCTAATCCGGAGATCAGTCTCTACTCAGGCATTTGTAAAACGTTTGTGATTCTTTCTCATTAATCAATTTTAAGCCAATTAGGGCAGGGTAACATTTTAAGGGGATTAAAATTGCAACAAGTTTGCAAGATGTGACAGATGGCATGCTCGCTTATTGAAACAGTTAGTATATGATGAAAACAGACTCCTGTGGGAGTTTAAATAGACTGGGAGGCCCTTATTTTGGAGCATCGCATGCAGGCTTGACTTGCACGCAATACTCCATGACATGCGCGCGCCAGTAGGCTTAAGCCCATAGCTCTTACTTTCAACCCTCTGAGCTCTGGAAATGACCAGTGCACACCCAGGACAAACCACGCAGTTCATATGGTAGTTATAATGGGCTCAGAGGCCATCAAAAGAATAAGCACCCCATAAAAGTGTGGGAGATAAAACAAAGGCCAAAGCCTAGTTACCCATGCAAAGGCTCGCCACTAGTCAAGAACGGACCTGCGCGCGCGAGCCACCCACAGTCGCGCGCCGGTTTAACCCACTAAACTAGTGCTTGGTTTTATATGTTTCTGGGTTCTGAGACATGTCCAGAATGACCTTAGGGGTATTCCATAAGAGTAGATATGCATATTGAAATAAAATTGGCAGTTTTAACAAAGAATAGTAGTAAACTGCTTTTTAGCATACTTGCAGTGGTGTGTATACAGCTGAAAGCATAAAAACACAGGATTTCTAGTCCCCATGCAAGATCTACATGCACTGCCACAGAGTGGCGCACACGTACTAAGGATCGGTGCACGTTGGTCACTTGCAACACGATTTTTGATATTTGCTAGCTTTAGGGCCAGGACTTGGAATTGATTACTAACCTTGACCCTGCTAGCCCCCCTTAGGGATCAGAACAAAATGCAACTCAAAGGTGTTATACCTTTGGTTTTGAGGCCTTGAAAGAGTGATTGAGCTTAAGCTTGAGTGTTGGATGGTGGTGTTTGATGGATGATGGTATTTATGTGTGGAGGGTAGGTGTGGAGATTGTTAATGGCTTTCTTTTTGCAAGAAAGGGATGAACAATAAGCTTGAAATTGGTGGAGAGGGTGTAATTTGGTAACCTTTTTTTGTAACCCTTTGGTAGTTGGATAGAGGGAGGGTTGTATAGGGGATAGAGGAGAGCAACAAACTGGTTTTGCTTGGAGGGAAAGGCTTCACTCTCATTTAAATGAGAGGGAAAGGTGATGGGAGGTGTGAGAGAGGGGGGTAGGGGAACATCCTTTGCCCTAAGATCACCCCTCAAATGAATAAACAGGGTCAAAGAAGCCCCAAAAGTCCTGTGATCAAGGCAAATGGAGGCTGGAAAAAGGTGATGGGATGGGGGTTTGAGCGGCGTGCGTGGGTGTATGACCTGCGCGTGCGAGTCCAAGTTACCCCTGCTCTGGTCAATGGTCAAAGTAGATCGATGACCAACACGTGGCACTTAGACCAGCGCGTGCAAGTAAGTTTTTGGCTTTTTAAAATTGGTTAGGTTTAACAGGGTATCGAACACTCAAAGCTCAATCATGCTATCATTCCCAGGGTGTTCTTGGTCCATTTCATCATAGGGGAATCAAATACCGTACGTAAACTAATCTGGAAGACCCAGATTAGGGTGTCTACAGTAGCTCCTCTTTGACAGAACTTGGAGCGCCATTGACTGGGTACAAGTAACGTCAAAGATTTTTAGACACCCCTCAAGGTTATCCAGAATAGAGCACACTTAGCAAAATAGACATGTAAACTTAAGGAACCTAATTGGTGGATTGAATTGAACGAGTGGAACGTCACGGGGGATGAAAGTAGGATTAGATGAGTGAATTGCTGCTTGTTGATTGAATTTGGACAAAGCATGTTGTCGTTGCAGATTTGGGCGGGACAGGCTGTCGATGAATTGGAAAAGATAGGCCATCGTTGCTGGGGATCAAACTATCCGCGGCACAGGTAATTCCAATAATCACGGGTAGGTCGTGTTAGGTAGGTTAAATTCCATCTGTTGGGAATCAGAGCCAATCTCCTTATCAAAAACCATCTGAGATAGAGTAATAAGGTTGCTGGAAGATGCACTAATAGTTAGATTGATGTGGATCAGGACAGGCGAACGGTTGTTATGGACTAATTGGATGGACGTACCGTCATTGAATTGGACAGGACAGGCTATCGTTGAAGTTGGATGGGTGGATCATCATTGAGGATAATCAGACCATCGTTGGAGTTGGACAGGACAGGCTGTCATAGATTTGGACGGGACATGCCGTCGTTGATTTGGACCGAGTAACCCAAGGTATGATTACCCTTGAAAATTGCATGGATAGTAGCAATATGGACTACAATTGGGAAAAATTTGGTGGCAAAATTGCTGATTGGGCCTTAGGCCCAAATGGACTTGCGCGCGTGGACGGAGGATCAGCGTGTGCGGGTATGAACCGTGGGCCTAAGTTCAAACTCAACCCAAACCCGGCCCAGGCTCTTCCCCTTCTCCTTTTCTTCTTTGGAATGGTAGAGAAACTGCCACGAATAGTTTTCAAACTCCTTTCCCTCTCACTGTCATCCTCTTCCTCTTTTCCCCTTTTCCCTCACTCCCAAACTCACAAACCCACACACATACATGGCGGAGGTTGGTAGTGGCCGTAGTGGTGGCGGTAAAATCGAAGAAGGCGACGATCGGCCAAGGGATGGCGAGGCCGAGGCCGCGAGGTCTCGAATCGACGATCAAACAACTAAGAAGACCACGACGAGCATAGGTGCAGCGGCGACGAGCAGTGGGGATGAAACCGGTGATCGATTGCAGGAGGTTGGTGGGGATGTCGACCTACGCACGCTGGTGTCCTCAAAAACAGTGGGGCCCTCGGTTCGGCTATTGGACCCGAGTACCGTGGTGAAGGGCACGGTGATTACCGGTGGGGACTTTGGAGGTGGCTCCGGTAGCGGTAGTGGCAGCGGAAAGGATCCTCTACTGAGGGATCCGGCGAAAGGCAAGGATGTGGTAGTCGCGGTGGAGGCATCCGGGGAAGTGCCGGTGGAGCAGATTGAGTTCCGACCAGTTGCGGGGTCCTCGGGGCATAGGCCCATTACATGAGGCAATTTTGCGGAGTTCATAGATGAGGTCGTGCTTGATTGTTTGCTTCGAGATAACCTGGCTGTGGTTGCTGCTGTCCTGACTGCCCGAGAGGCAGAGGTAGAGGGCGATAGGGTTGGCCTAGGAGGAGGAGTGGCTTTGAGCTGAGGCTGAGACGGCAGGGGCCGATGAGCAGGACTTCGTGAAGGAGGCCGAGGCGGCAGAGAGGGCTCAGTTTGACGCGTCCATGGCACGGGAGACAACCATGGCACTGGCCAAGGCAAGGGCACAAGAGAAGCATGTAGAATTTGTAGCGGAGACCTACACACCACCGAAGCTGCACATGTTCGCTCCGTCGGGTTTTGTGCATTACACGCCGCAGCAGGATGACTATGACTCTGAGCTAGTGCTGAGGGACCCCGTGGCGCACATTTCGATGACTTGGACTCAGGTATACGTTCAAACTTTCTTTAGCTTCCATTTGAACTTGAATCGACTTAGAAAGCCTTGTCGTTGAACTTTGAATTAAAACCGACTAATTTTGAAACTTGTAGCTTGCATTTTCCATTGACTTTATCAACCTGAACTTGATTTGCCTATGTACTGATGTATTTCCGTTATTTTTGTCTTATACAGAGGACGAGAGCAACCACACGCGGGCATGGAGGAGTGGCAAACTCGCTTGCATTATATAGAGGGTTGCCCGAGCGGGTCAGGTTGTTGGTCAACGAGGTCGGGTTTGGTCAGTTTATCCAGGCACTAACGTAGGCAAATAACGACCATGTTGTCTTGGTTGCTCTTGTGGAGAGGTGGCATGATACGACCAACATCTGCCACTTTTCGGTGGGGGAGATGGCTGTGACCCATTGGACTTCGTGGCCATCACAGGCCTGAGGGTTGGAGGAGAGCCGATCCCATTTGACACGGGAATTTACAAAGATGAGGCGACCTTGAGGTGGTTCTTGGGCAGGGTGCCTGACCAGGATGAGGAGATGGCAAAGTACGACCAGTTCAAGGAGTACCTGAAGAAGACACCAACCACCCAGTAGGAGGAGGAGTAGATAATGAGGGCCTACTTATTGTACCTGTTCGGTGCTTCTTTGTACCCGAACAAGCCTAGCAGGGTCCACTTATCATACCTACCGGCTCTGAGTGACCTTAGCACGGCCTCACGTTTTGACTGGGGCGGAGCTGCTTTAGGGGCATGCTACGTGTAATGCCTCAAATTTCAGAAAAATTATTTAAACATTGAAAAGAGATTTCAAAAAAAATACTTTTCTTTTTCGAGGCATTAAAATTCCAAAAGCCTCACCAATTCGAGTCACTTTACAATATTTTGAATTCAAATGTAGTATGCCCAAATACCTTATTATACAATTTCAAAGTACTTAGACAAAATTACAGAGCAACAAAGGGTACGGAATCAGAGTTCGATAATAAAGTATCTTCTTTGGTCAATGTCAAATCATTCTTTGCCTACAGCCCTTCTATTCCGTCTTCAATACCTGGCGTTCGAGTTACCAGGGCAACATAGTACCGTGAATGATGACGCTTAGTAGCCAAAACCCACCCGAAACCCATAACTTACAAGCAACAAGAAATATAATTGAAGTGCAATAAGAATGACATAAAACGAGAACAATCAATTATTTCATTACTTTTCTTCAACCTACGTGATCCACAGATCCGTTCCTACCCTTAACCTCTGGCACAAGACATTGGTGTGGCCCAACTCCCCTTTTCCAGATCCGGATGAAAGATACCTAAGTTACGTACTCTGGTATCCCATCTGCGACCATAAGTTCGGATAAAACTTCACCGGCAATGCACAAGCGCCATCAAGCCCAGGTTGTGACGCAAGCACAATGCACCATTATGTCCCGTCCCAACATCTGAGAGTCGATCACCACCATGTCGTACCCAGGGTTTTAAAAATCAACAATTCACAAATCCACCACCATGTAGACACCCCAATTTGGCCTAACGATTATTTCAAGTCCCACCTTGGGGACCATCCCGATGATGAATGGATACAGTGATTGCTGATTGACTTCTCATAAACCCATGAACTTTTGGTGAGTACTTTTAGCCACTTAGAGGACCCAATTCAGAGCCAAATAGCCTTTCAGACAGTAATACAGTATCCTAGGAAATCTATCTTTCGGCCGTAACATTGATCTCACGGCCTCAACTTCATTCTTTCACCCGTGAAACATGTTGTTTGAAAATCTCCCTGAGAGATGGATTCCTCGGTAGCCTGATCGATTCTTCGGCCACCACATCTATCATTCGGTCGCCACATCCATTGCTCGGCCGCCAGATCGTCTATTTTTCAGATTCTAGAATGTTCTGTCATACGTTTGATCCGATCACCAAAACCCTAGTAGCCTTTTTCTGATGCATTTAGGCTACGAAGTAGATTTTGTCTAGAGATCTTATTTACCCTATATTTCTTATTGATTCACGCTATTTGATTGGCTGAAAGGAGTCACCAATTGCCTATATAAAGAGGCCTTAGGGTTCCAAAAATAACAACAATTCATAATCATAATCACCCTCTCTAGCCACGAAACCCTGCGCACGTACTCTTTCATATTCCCTCTTCAAAAGCCCTAACCACCCGAAGGCAGCTGCGATCCAATGATCAAACCCCTGAAGTACAAACCCTAACCCTAGGGTTTTCAAGAAGTAAATCAGTCAATCCCCTCTAATCCGAAGCAATCAAACAACTGAGGGATCAAGATGGTGAGACCCAGGGGCCTATGGTTTGATTTCTTTCACGTTTATGTACATTAATCATAATATTCTGATCTTCTGTTAATCTTTTAGTCTGGTGTGAGGAAGAAGATCGGTTGGGACTATGTTCCCTCAGCCAATTCATTGAACCAGAAGGATCCCTCGGTCGTGACATCCATTCACCGGCTGAGAGATCCATTCTCTGGGACAGCTTTTCGTTCTTTGCTTGTTTTCTGATGCATGTTTCAATTATCGTCTCGGCTCATTATTAACCATTTTAAAGGCAAATAAAACAAATTACTTGTTTAGAATTAAACAAAGCATGTATTAATCTCATGTCGAACAAATATGGGTCAGTCTCATGACTGGGCAAAGAGGGGTGCCTAACACCTTCCCCTTATTGTACTTTTGGCTCCCGTATTTGGAATCTCTAATTATTTTTCTTAGTTTTATAAACTAGGTGGCGACTCTGTTTTGATGATAGCCACTATTGTGTGGCGATGTTCCTAGCCATGGGAATATCCACGATCTTGGTTTGTGAAGCAAACAAACAAACAAACAAACAAACGATGATCAATCTGTATGGCGATGCCCTGTTTAGGAGGTGTCTACACACCAATCAATCTCTAATCAAAACATCACCGCGGGTTCTAAGGCTGAAATTCAAATTTCAGCCTCTCACTTTATTATCTTTTCCATTAATCCTATTTCAACGTCTAATAAGTTAAATCCGCACATCGCAACCAACCCCGGGAACTTATTTGTCCATTCTACAAGAACAATAAAGTATCATACATTCCCACATTTTAACTAAACATAATTATCATGCTAACAACATTTAATCATGCGATAAAAACAAATCATGCGATAAAAACAAATCAAGTACTTCTTTTTATTCTCTTTTTCTTTTCAAAACTAAAATCTATGTTTATTCTTAATCATCTCGGGTGTTGACGATATTAAAATAATTCGTATTTGCAAACAAAACTAGGATCGAATCGAAAACTAATTAACCTTGGGACTTATAATATTAGCTTTTCATACTCAAGGGTGGGATTTACAAACTAGACACATTTGAGGGCTAAACTGTAAATAATCCAAAATAATTTTTTTAAAAAAACAATTGTGGCCATGGATCAGAAATTTCCAGTGGGATTTGGCCGGAAAATCAGTGAGTTTCGGCCGGAATCAACCGGCGACGTCGGGTTCGCTTATTTTCCTACCGAAACATGAAACAATCAATACGGAAGGTAATATATATTTTGTGAGGTGAGTTTGGACTACCCCTCGTCTGGCAAAATGATTTACGGAGTGATTTTGGCAGTGGTTCGGAACGGCGACAGAGCTCGGTCACTGGGTGATCCGGCTGGTGGTGTGGAGCTATGGTGGTGATGTTGTTGTCCGGTGGGGAGGGTTTGATGGTGGGCTAGGTGATGGTGGTTCTGGTTGGAAGTGAGAAGTGCGGTGGTGGAAGAGTTCGGTGGTGGTGGGTGGTTATGGTGTACACGGCTGGCTATGATAATGGAGATGGTGGCAGTAGGTGGGAATTGCGGTTCTCAGTGGTGGGGATGGCGGCTGGAGATGGTGACCGGTGGTGGTGCAGGCTGACTTCTTCTTCTTCCTCTCTCTCTCTCTCTCTCTTTCTCTCTACCAATCTCCCTCTCTCTGCCGAGTGTGTTTGTTAGCAGCTGGGAACAAAAAGAGGAAAATGGAGGAGGGAGATATCTAAATGGGATGGATTATATGAGGGATAATGACTATAGGGCAAAAATAAGTTGTCTCACTTGGAGGAAATTAGGGAGGAATTTAACGGATTTGGCTCTCCCTTTATCTTAGTCGAAAATAAAAATGGTGAGGGTTTGGTCCAGGGCAACACACGCACACACTAGAAATGTAACAACTCCGATTTTTAGTAAATAAAAATCTCATTGTTTATTCAAATTCTTTAATTTCTCTTGAATGGCTTTATAATTTTCTCGTTGATTTCTATTTGGATTTTAGCCCTTTAAAATTCCTTTCTTGATTAAAATCCTTACTTGGCAAATATAGTTAGCTTCTAACCAATTAGTTGGAGAAACCTAACTACCAAACCATTTGGTTACCTTTTAACCATTACCCATTGGATGATAAATGTTAGGGAATTCTTTATCCATTGGACAATAGAAAAATCTAGATTTTCTACCAAAAGTACTTAATAGATTTTGTTAAAGTACCCGTATATAGTTATATATGGTTATATATACATGCCTAAAGGACATATGGTATTATTCTAGTGTATATAGTACCTCACTCTTTTATCCATTGGTCAATAACCGCTAGGAAAATTATTACCCATTGGATAATAGTATTAGTCTTGGCAATAAGTACTAAGGTTATTTAATTTAATCATTACCTAGATTTCCCATGGGATGATATACTCATATATATATATATATATATATACACACACACACACACACACACACACACACACATAGTCAGTCTCAAATGAGGGAGTCCTTATTTTAGTTAAAATGCGGACCTCCTCATTTCTCCCATTTTCCGATCGAATTTCGATGATCCGAGCCGCTCAATGTGTTCAAAATGTGATTTTAAGGGTACCCGCGAGAAATCGGCAAAAAAAATGACCGGAAAGGGCTTCATCCAAGCAATTTTTGTTTGAACCGTTCGATATAAAATAAACAAAAACTGCTCGGATAAAGCCCTTCCCGGTCATTTTTTTGCTGATTTGTCATGGGTACCTTTAAAATCACGTTCTGAACACATTGAGCGGCTCGGATCATCGAAATTCAATCGGGAAAGGGAGGTCTGCATTTTATTAAAATGAGGTGGTCCTTACGGGTGACGGACTGATATATATATATATATATATATATATATATATGTGTGTATGTACTTTATAAAATATTACTCTAAGATATCCTAAGTACATAATCTAATATTTTAATGGAGCATGTGCCTAATAGGATTATTTTTATAGCGAATTTTGATCTTATAATTTTTTTATTGGATTTGGAAATCTATCTAGATTGCATGGTACACTTATATATATATATATATCTATGTACTTGGACTTATATATTTATATGTATACTTATAATATTACAAAGTACACATGTGTTTATTTGAAAACTATTAGATTATATTGTACCTTATGTACTTACTTATATACATACTTCCAAGGTACTAGTGCTAAGAGAGAGAGAGAGAGAGAGAGAGAGAGAAAGAGAGAGGGGGGGGGGGAGAGAGAGATTGCTAAGAGAGAGAGAGAGAGAGAGAGAGAGTGTGTGGTCGAAAGAGAGAGAGAGGGAGAGAGAGAAGGAAGAAAAGAGGGACAGATTGGATTGTACCTTGGCTTGATCTTCCATTGTACTTTGATTTGATTTCAATCCATGGTTATTTACTTCTTCAAGCAAAATCTATCTCTCATTGTCCTTATTTGTACATCTACCAATATAAAACCTTGTACCATCCTCCTTTCATCCACCTATCTTTCCATAATCCAATCCAAAGTACCAAATCTAGCCTCGCATGCCTAAGAACTAGGTAGGAGTTGTACAAGAAACCCATGACCTAACCTATCAAGCTTTCAATCAAGTTTGACAAAAGAAAAAATAGTGAGATATAGAGAGAGAGAGAGAGAGAGAGAGAGAGAGAATTTGGATGGGAGAGAGAGAGGGAGGAGCCTTGGCCTATAAATAGCAAGCCATTCCAAGCTTAAACTCATACCTTCACTCTTTGCTCCCACTTCTCTCTAGAATTTCCAAGCTTTCCAAGTTCCAAAGTTCAAGTTTCTTAAAGTTTTCTTGAAGTTCTTGAGAGCTACCACCAAACCACTTCCAAAAACCACCTCTAGATCTTTAAAGTAGCCTAGTTTAGTTAACAAAGTTGTTTCTAGGAAGAGAAAATTCATATCTCTTCCTTTCGAAGCAAACCGGAGCCGTTACGTCGCCGATTCGCAAAATCGACGACCTATTCTCAAAACCGACCAACCGCCAAGAAGTAAGGTAGAATCATCTTATTCCCTATCCCTAAGTATATGTAGAACCCCTTGTCCCCTAACTCTACATATAGAATCATATGTTAGAAAGTAGAATGTCTTTACTAAGTATAACTTGAAGTTTTTTAAGTGGATAAGGTCATCTATCGTTTATTATGTTCTGAATGCATGATGGTAAACCAATTCATTTTTTTTTGATGTTATGAACGTGTTGAATAAGGAACTTTTACTTCAATATACATATGTTGTTTAGAACTTTCCACGAAAGAAGAAAGAACGGTTTTGAAATATAGAAACTTAATCATTGATAGAAGTATTCGTATTTTGATCTTTATAGTAGTTGCGAGTTTTGCTTGTATTACTAGTGGTATAATATTGAGTTGGATGATCTTGTTAGTTTAAAGATTTCAATGAATGATGTCATATGTGAAAAATCCTACCGCGGAGTCGATGCATGAAAACGAGACACGGAAATCGAGAAAGTTATAAAAAAATGACACCTAGGGTGTGGTTAATGGAAATGTGTGTTTTGAAAAAGGTGAAATGTTTTGGAAACCGCAATGTGGCCGGACGTGGTAGCCCATTGTGTGGTGTGTGTTTGGTGTGCCAATGGGAACCCGGGATGGCTGAACCATTGTGAGGATACTCGGGAACCCGGAATGGCGGAACCGAGGTTGGGTGTGTGGCTTGGTTATCCGCGGAGAGGAGCCAATGCAAAGTGTGCCAATGGAAACCCGGGACGGCGAAACCATTGTGAGGATACTCGGGAGACCGGAACGGCAGAACCGAGGTTGGGTGTGTTAAAAATGATTTTGAAAATATTGATATGGTTATGAAATGGAGACACGGTCTACGAGAAGTCGCGTAGGAGAAACTCGAAAAATCATGGACACCAACGTTAGTTTGGATAAGGAATGTGGATGTGTCATTGTCTGTCAAATATGTTTGAACTATGTTGAAATCTTTGATTTGATGGCTTAATGTTTGTAAGTTAAGGGTTAGAGGGTATGTGTTATTCTATTGAGCGTTGTAGCTCATGGTGTTACCTTTTGGTGACCCTGACATATTATATTGGTGGCGACGCCGGTATAATGTGTCAGACCTCATAGATGAACAGGGAGAGCTTTATACATTGGAGGCCTTCGAAGCCGAGGAGATTGCTAGGATGGAAGAGCAGGCGGAGCAGTAGTTAGGAACCCTAGTTCCCTCCCTTGTTGGATAAAAATACTCTTGTAAAGACTTTGTGATGTAATAATGAGCTAGACTCACTTTGATTTTGTAATAAAATGTCTTATTAACGTACCTAGAATTGGGGGCGTTACAACTTGGTATCAACGCTTTAGGTTCAAAACCTCGGCCATGGGTAGAATGGGTAGAACTATATGATAGTTTGACCGTTGCATAAACGTGAATTGAGTTTAAGTTTACCGTCCCAAATTGGGTGGAATTCTGACAAAGTAATCTTCGGATTGAAGCAAGGTGTAGGAAATTGGCAGTACCACCGAGCTGGGAATTCCCGAACAATTGGATGATGACTTAAATCAAGGATCGAATGTGGAACTTAGCAACTCGAAAGATGTCTTTAAGTATTAGTAAACCTTTGTCTAAAAACGTTGCTAATTGAGGTTTAAAACTTTTCCTTGTAGATGAATCACATGAGTCCCTATCAAGTCAACCTACTAGCCGAAGCTCACCATCTTGCAAGCACTCTAAGGTCAATGACAAATCAGCTAGTGGGGGATCCTTACTTCCCCTATACTTTTCCCTACACTCATGACTACTACCAAGAGCATGGCACCATCATACTTCCCGAGGAAGAGGATGATGCCGAAGCAGTACACGTCCTAGTCCAAATAGCACCCCCCCAATGATGTGGAATTTCTAATTGAAGAGAACAATGCCGAAGCAGCCCGCGCCCTAGTTCCAATAGCACCCCCCGATAACATGATTGAGGAAGTTGAGGAGGATCCCGAGGAAGAAGATCCCGAAGAGTTCCATGACCCACTGATAAACGAAGCAGACTGGCAGCACTTAATGTTAATGCCAGATCCAGACTTACCATCCGACAACGAGGAGATTGAGATTTTAGAGGAGGATCCAGAGTGGGTTATGCCCGACTTCATGGACATACCCGCTGACTCAGGAGATGTACCCCCGCCACCTTTCGAGACCGACATAGGTGCATATAGGGTCGAATTCCCGAGTATCTTTTAGACCAGTCAGGAAAGCTTAACAAGTGGTTGGATCTTTTGTTGTAACCAGAGTGTAGTAGGAAGTTTAGGCTAATATAAGCCATCTATGATGTACTTGTTTATTTGGTAATGAAAAGACTTGTATTTTCCTTTTTGACATATGATCACTGTTTATGCGTACTTGTATTTACTTACGTTCAGTCTACTTCATACACCGTTAAGTCTAATATATAACTCTCTTATTGTTATAGATGTCAAACCTACCACGAGGAGGATGCCCACCTTTCGCCCCACGAGTTTTGACCAACTATCGGTCACTGCTAGCACCAGAGTACACCGGACCAACCTTTGCATCCGAAGATGACATGGAGCTCTATGAAGTCCCAATCACTTGGGAAATGCCCCCACTAGTTGCAAATCCCGAGCCCCTTCCACCTACTCAGGTCCCTGCACCACCTGTGCAGAATTTCGAGCAACCATTTGGCCCTGCACCACCTGTGCAGAATTTCGAGCAACCATTTGGCCCTACACGACCTGCGCAGTACTACGAGCAACCATTCGACTATCTCATGTCTGAGTTGGAGACTACAGTGCTGAATCTCTCCCAGTATTACCTAGGACCACTGGAGGAACCACCCGTCCTAACTATGGATGAGATGCTCGCACAAGAACTTGAGCGTCTTCTTAGAGAAGAAACCACTGCCAAGAGAAGCTACAAGATGTGGCTGAGAGAAGTCTTTGGAGTCAGTCCACCCTAGAGTGTCGCGGCCATGGAGTAGAATAAGGCTTTGTAAGCCGTAAGATCGTGTAGTAGAAATGTGTAGGATCATTTCAACTTGCATTAGGAAATCTTGGTTTAAGTCTACTTGTTTTATAGTAGAACTCTATGCTTATGATTGTAATATCCTGTTTATCTATGAAAAGCTTGCTTTGTTTTTTTTAAGAGTACTGTTGCATACTCCCTCCGTTCCAAATTATTTGTCCGGTCCGCAAAACGGGGACTAAAAAATAATGCATTTCTCTTAAGAAAAAATTCAAATTTTTTTTATAAATTAAAAGAACTTATCGATATCTAGTATATTGTTAAAAAAACTTCTAATTTTTCTTGCAAAAATTGTATTATTTTTACGTTCTTGTTTTGTGGACCGGACAAATATTATGCGACGGAGGGAGTACTATATAATCAATTGCGTTTAACTTCTAGAAAAATGTACCTTTTACAAAAGGAAAATTGTTAAATAGACTAAAAATCCCCCTTCAATTTTTACTCGTAGATGGTGAACCGACGCAGTGGACTAGGATATGAGAACGATGAATCCTCTAACCCAAACCCCGATCTAGCTCAAATCATGCAAGCGCTCGCAACAGCCTTAAACGCCAACCGCCGAAACCAAAACCACGATGAGGAACCTATGACCCGAACCCGAGCGATGAACGAATTTTGCAAACACCGACCCCCGACCTTCAACGGAGATTCCAACCCCACTATGGCTGAAACATGGCTGAAAGAATTCAAGGTGATCCTGGACACCTTGGAGATTACCCGAAATGGAGATCATGTAGCCTTAGCCACATACCAGCTAAAAGGAGAAGCCCGTTATTGGTGGGATTTGATGGAGGCAACCCATACCATAGCCACCATGACCTTTGACGAGTTCGAGATCCTATTTCTTGACAAGTACTTCTCCACCCCTCTTCGTTTGGTCAAGGAACAGGAGTTTCTAAATCTGAAACAAGGAACGATGACCATTACCCAATACGCGGCCAAGTTCGAGGAACTGTCCCGCTACGCTCTAGCCGCCATAGCAACAGAGGACAAGAAAGCGAGGAGGTTTGAATGGGGGCTGACAACTGCTAGAAGGGCTGTGGTGTCTCAAGCCTTTCCCACTTATACAAGTGCTGTGAAGTGTGCTCTTCGACTGGAGAGTGAGGAAAATGGCTTCAAAACCCGATGGAGGAAGGCGACAGGCAACACTGGCAGACCGATCCGAACTCAACCTTCCAACAATAATCGTGGGCCCTACCATACCAAACCTTTCACCCCGTCGCAAAACAACCAACCTTGGAAGACTGCTGCACCAGGACATGGCGAACCGCAGAGGGGCGGTAGAAACATAGCAACAGTCCAGTGCTTCAACTGTCAGGCTATGGGCCACTACAAACGTGAATGCCTCCAACCCCAGAGGGAAAGAACTGGAGGTTTTAGAAGCCAAAAAGCTCAACAGCCGAGACAGGTCGAATTTGGGAAGCAAAACCCAAGAGGCCCATCGCAGCAGCTGAATGGGCAGAACAAGGGGAAGCAGCCCGTGGGAACCCAGTAAGGCACTGGAGGACGCATCTTTGCACTACAGACTGAGGAGCAGGAGTAGGAGCAGGAACAGGATCCCTCTGTGATCCAAGGTACTCTACTATTGTACAGTACTTGCGTACAAGCATTGTTTGACTCTGGAGCATCGCATTCGTTTATATCTTCTGCCTGCATAACTGCTCTAGCACTAGAAACAGAACCCCTAAGTACGAGTATGAAAGTCAAATCGCTGTTAGGGGGGAGTATAGCTGTTAATTTAGTGTGTAGAGGGTGTGAGATAGAAATAGCCAACCTACGTCTAACCTGCGACCTCAAAATGATCGACATAGCAGATTTCAACGTAATCCTTGGAATGGATTGGCTATCAGCTCACCGTGCGGTCATAGACTGCCATCAGAAGACGGTAACGGCTCATACCTCTGAAGGAACTCGTTTCTGATTTAAGGGGGATAGACAAATGGCAAGCTAGACGACGAAGAGATCCAGGTGGCAGAATCAACTGTTTGGATGGCTAGCTAGTCTCCAAATGGAAGAAACCGACTGGATGGAATTGGGATTACCACACATCGTGTGTGAGTACGCTGATGTTTTCCCTGAAGAACTTTCGGGTTTACCGCCTCAAAGAGAGATAGACTTCTCTATAGAACTTCAACCGGGAACAACACCAATCTCCATGGCACCATACCGAATGGCCCCTGCAGAACTAAAGGAGCTCAAGACCCAATTGCAAGAGCTGTTGGACAAAGGATTCATCCGGCCAAGTACATCACCGTGGGGAGCACCTGCATTGTTCGTGAAGAAGAAAGAAGGAACACTTCGACTGTGTATCGACTATCGGAAGCTAAACCAAGTCACAGTCAAGAACCGATATCCGTTGCCTAGGATTGATGACTTATTTGATCAATTAAGAGGAGCAACTTGCTTTTCTAAGATCGATCTCCGATCAGGCTACCATCAATTAAGGATTCGGAAGGAGGATATTGCCACGACAGCTTTTCGCACCAGATACGGACACTACGAGTTTGTGGTGATGCCATTTGGACTGACCAACGCTTCGACAGTATTCATGTGTCTCATGAACAAGATTTTCCAACCCTACTTAGACAAATTTGTAGTGGTGTTCATTGATGACATCTTGATATACTCCGCCAATAAGAAGGAGCACGAGGAACACCTTCGGATAGTGCTACAAGTACTCCGAGATAGCCAACTTTATGCCAAGGCAAGTAAATGCGAGTTTTGGCTAGAAGTGGTTAAGTTCTTGGGGCACATAGTATCCAAGGAAGGAATAGCGGTGGACGAAAGTAAAGTTGAAGCAGTGCTAAATTGGAAACAGCCGACCTCGGAGTTCGAAATCAGAAGCTTCCTAGGATTGGCTGGATACTATCGAAGATTTATACCAGACTTCTCAATTCTCGCCAAACCTATGACAAGATTGACTCAGAAAGGAGTGAAGCTGGATTGGAATGAAGCCTGCGAGAAATCTTTCCAAGAACTGAAAAAGAGACTAACCAGTGCATCGATACTCATCATTCTCGAGCGGGGTGTAGATTATATGGTTTACTGCGACGCATCAAGAGATGGCTTGGGATGCGTGCTGATGTAGAACGAGAAGGTCGTAGCCTACGGATCTCGACAACTTCGACCGCACGAGAGGAATTACCCCACTCACGACCTAGAATTGGTTGCAGTAGTATTCGCTCTCAAAACTTGGCATTACTATCTGTGGGGAGAACAATTCGAAGTCTTTACCGACCACAAGAGCCTCAAATACCTTTTCACTCAGAAGCAGTTGAACCTGAGGTAGCGCCGATGGATGGAATACTTGGAAGACTATAAGTTTACGCTTCAGTATCACCCCGGCAAGGCCAATGTGGTAGCTAACGCTCTAAGCCGAAAGGATAGGGCATAGAAGGTCAAGACAACTATTAAGGAATGGGAGATGGTAGACACCCTCAACGAGTTCAACCTACGGCCGTCGTTAGAGAATGGAAACGCTCGATTGTACGCTCTAGTTGCTGAACAAGCACTTCACCGGGAAATCTTACTAGCCCAAACGTTCGAGCAGGATTGCGAGTTCATCCAGTATCGAATCCGAGAAGGAAAGGCGCTACCAGGATGGACAATTGAGAAAGATAATAGCCTGAGGTTCAAGGGAAAGGTGTTCGTACCTAATATTGGAACCCTTCGAGAAGCTGTAACCCGAGAAGCTCACCATTCGAACTTCGTAGTTCACCCTGGCGGTACAAAGATGTATCATGACATGTGAAGAACGTACTGGTGGAAAGGAATGACAAAAGACATAGCCCGATTTGTATCTACCTGCTTGGTATGTCAATAAGTCAAAGCCGAACATCAAAAACCGGGAGGAGACTTTCAACCTTTACCAATTCTGACCTGGAAGTGGGAGCACATCTCGATAGATTTCGTGACTGGATTGCCAAGATCCCCCAAGTCCAACACAACCATTTGGGTGATCGTGGATTGACTCACCAACTCTGCGCATTTTCTGCCTGTCAAGATGACAGAGAACGTGGAGCAACTGAGCCTGTTATACATTCGAGAAATCGTACGACTACATGGAGTACCTGTCTCGATAGTATCTGATAGAAACCCACGTTTTGTATCACATTTTTGGAAGGGATTGTAGAAAGCTTTGGGAACAGACGTAAGGCTTAGTACAGCCTTCCACCCTCAGACAGATGGACAAACAGAGAGGACAATACAGACATTGGAAGACATGCTGAGAGCCTGTGCCTTGGATTTCTCTGGGAACTGGGAGCAGCACTTACCATTGGTGGAGTTTGCCTACAACAACAGCTACCAAGCAAGTATTGAGATGGCACCGTACGAAGCTCTATATGGCCGACCCTGTCGATCCCCAGTCTGCTAGACAGATGCTGGAGAAACGGGATTGATTGGACCTGACATAGTGCGGGATACCACAGAAAAGGTCAACACCATCCGGCAAAGGATCCAAACCGCTCAGAGCCGATAGAAGAGTTATGCGGATAAAAGGAGTCGACCTTTATCCTTTGCAGTAGGAGATCATGTATTTCTGAAGATCAGACCGAAGAAATGAGTCATCAGATTTGGGAAGAAGGGAAAACTATCCCCGCGCTACATTGGACCCTTCGACATTGTAGAGAAGATTGGGAAGGTTGCGTATCGTCTAGCACTGCTGCCACAGCTAGATAGGGTGCATAATGTGTTTCACGTTTCAATGCTACGCAAATATCTCGCCTTACCCACCCATGTTCTCAATTGGGAAGACATCACCATTAAAGAAGACGTGACATACGAAGAGGAACCAATAGAGATTCAAGACCGAAGCGAGAAGACGATCCGGAACAAGACCATCAAATTGGTACGAGTTCTGTGGAAGCACCGTGGATCTGGAAACACCACATGGGAGAGAGAAGAAACCATGAGAGCAAACTACCCTCACTTGTTCGAATCCGAGCGTACACCTAATTTCGAGGACGAAATTGTTTAAGGGGGATAGGTTGTAACAACTCCGATTTTTAGTAAATAAAAATCTCGTTGTTTATTCAAATTCTTTAATTTCTCTTGAATGGCTTTATAATTTTCTCGTTGATTTCTATTTGGATTTTCGCCCTTTAAAATTTGTTTCTTGATTAAAAGCCCCACTTGGCAAATATAGTTAGCTTATAACCAATTAGTTGGAGAAACCTAACTACCAAACCATTTAGTTACCTTTTAACCACTACCCATTGGATGATAAATGTTAGGGAATTCTTTATCCATTGGACAACAGAAAAATCTAGATTTTCTACCAAAAGTACTTAATAGATTTTGTTAAAGTACCCATATATAGTTATATATGGTTATATATACATGCCTAAAAGACATATGGTATTATTCTAGTGTATATAGTACCTCACTCTTTTATCCATTGGTCAATAACCGCTAGGGGAATTATTACCCATTGGATAATAGTATTAGTCTTGCCAATAAGTACTAAGGTTATTTAATTTAATCATTACCTAGATTTTCCTTGGGATGATATACTCATATATATATATATGTGTGTGTGTGTGTGTGTGTGTACTTTATAAAATATTACCCTAAGATATCCGAAGTACATAATCTAATATTTTAATGGAGCATGTGCCTAATAGAATTATTTTAATAAGGAATTTTGATCTAATAATTTTTTTTATTGGATTTGGAAATCTACCTAGGTTGCGTGGTACACTTATATATATATATATATATATATGTACTTGGACTTATATATTTATATGTATACTTATAATATTACAAAGTACACATGTGTTTATTTGAAAACTATTTGATTATATTGTACCTAGTGTACTTACTTATATATATACTTCCAAAGTACTAGTGCTAGGAGAGAGAGAGAGAGAGAGAGAGTGGCCGAAAGAGAGAGGGAGGGAGAGAGAGAAAGAAGAAAAGAGGGAGAGATTGGATTGTACCTTGGCTTGATCTTCCATTGTAGGTTGATTTGATTTCAATCCATGGTTATTTACTTCTTCAAGCAAAATCTATCTCTCATTGTCCTTATTTGTACATCTACCAATATAAAACCTTGTACCATCCTCCTTTCATCCACCCATCTTTCCATAATCCAATCCAAAGTACCAAATCTAGCCTTGCATGCCTAAGAACTAGGTAGGAGTTGTACAAGCAACCCATGACCTAACCTATCAAGCTTTCAATCAAGCTTGACAAAAGAAAAAAAGTGAGATATAGAGAGAGAGAGAGAATTCGGATGGGAGAGAGAGAGGGAGGAGCCTTGGCCTATAAATAGCAAGCCATTTCAAGCTTAAACTCACACCTTCACTCTTTGCTCCCACTTCTCTCTAGAATTTCCAAGCTTTCCAAGTTCCAAAGTTCAAGTTTCTTAAAGTTTTCTTGAAGTTCTTGAGAGCTACCACCAAACCACTTCCAAAAACCACCTCTAGATCTTTAAAGTAGCCTAGTTTAGTTAACAAAGTTGTTTCTAGGAAGAGAAAATTCATATCTCTTCCTTTCGAAGCAAACTGGAGCCGTTACGCCGCCGATTCGCAAAACCGACGACCTATTCTCAAAACCGACCAACCGCCAAGAAGTAAGGTAGAATCATCTTATTCCCTATCCCTAAGTACATGTAGAACCCCTTGTCCCCTAACACTACGTATAGAACCGTATGTTGGAAAGTAGAATGTCTTTACTAAGTATAACTTGAAGTATTCTTAAGTGGATAAGGTTATCTATCGTTTATTATGTTCTGAATGCACGATGGTAAACCAATTCATTTTTTTTATGGTATGAACGTGCTGATAAGGAACTTTTACTTCAATAAACATATGTTGTTTAGAACTTTCCACAAAAGAAGAAAGAACGGTTTCGAAAGATAGAAACTTAATCATTGATAGAAGTATTCGTATTTTGATCTTTATGGTAGTTGCGAGTTTTGCTTGTATTACTAGTGGTATAATATGGAGTTGGATGATCTTGTAAGTTAAAAGATTTCAATGAATGATGTCATATGTTAAAAGTCCTACCGCGGAGTCGATGCATGAAAATGAGACACGAAAATCGAGAAAGTTAGAAACATGACACCTAGGGTGTGGTTAATGGAAAGGTGTGTTTTAAAAAAGGTGAAATGTTTTGGAAACCGCAATGTGGCCGGACGTGGTAGCCCATTGTGTGCCAATGGGAACCTGGGACAGCGGAACCATTGTGAGGATATTCGGGAACCCGGAACGGCGGAACCGAGGTTGGGTCTGTGGCTTGGTTATCCGCGGAGAGGAGCCAATGCAAAGTGTGCCAATGGGAACCCGGGACAGCGGAACCATTGTGAGGATACTCGGGAGACCGGAACTGCGAAATCGAGGTTGGGTGTGTTAAAAACGATTTTGAAAATGTTGATATGGTTATGAAATGGAGACACGGTCTTCGAGAAGTCACGTAGGAAAAACTCGAAAAATCATGGACACCAACGTTAGTTTGGATAAGGAATGTGGATGTGTTATTGTCTGTCAAATATGTTTGAACTATGTGGAAATCTTTGATTTTATGGCTTAATGTTTGTAAGTTAAGGGTTAGAGGGTATGGGTTATTCTATTGAGCGTTGTAGCTCATGGTGATACCTTTTGGTGACCCTGATATATTATATTGGTGGCGACGCCTGTATAATGTGTCAGACCTCATAGATGAACAGAGAGAGCTGTATACATTGGAGGCCTTCGTAGCCGAGGAGCTTGCTAGGATGGAAGAGCAGGCGGAGCAGTAGGTAGGAACCCTAGTTCCCTCCCTTGTTGGATAAAAATACTATTGTAAAGACTTTGTGATGTAATAATGAGCCAGACTCACTTTGTTTTTGTAATAAAATGTCTCATTAACGTACCATGAATTGGGGGCGTTACAAGAAAAATCACTCGCCGGATACGCACGCACATAATCAATTACGGAATAAAATTTGGTGTGAGGACATAAATAATTTTCCATATTAAATAAACTAACGAGCAAAATAATATTTTTGGTTTTGATATTTATTAATATTTATTAAAAATACCGGGTTTTTACAACCTATCCCCCTTAAAACAATTTTGTCCTCAAAATTAAGATGTACCTTCGATTTGAAACAATTGCGGATAGTTGGCTTTCATTGTGTCATCGCATTCCGAAGTTGATTCCTCTAATCCTCGATGTTGCCATAAGACCTGACTAGTTTGTTTGTTTGTCCTCGGGAACCTTTTCTCCACGATCCTGAATTTCCACCGGCTACTCCTTAAAAGTTGTATCCTCATTCAGGTTTGACTTAATTCCTCCCAATTGAGCACGTGACAGAGATGGGCCATATATTTCCACAATAAAGAAACATTGAAGACGTTGTGAACTTTGGCGATCTGCGACATTACAGCTTGACAATAGGCTACTTCTCCAATTCACTCGAAGATCTCGAACGGACCAATGTAACGAGTTGATAACTTCTCTTTCTTGCCAAATCGGATGATCCCACGATGTAGCTTGATTTTCAAGAATATATGTGCTTTATGTTTGTTTGCTGGTTTTGGCAAAAAACTTTGAAATGTTTTCAGAAAATTGGCTTTGATTTTCTATCAAAAATTTTGTTTGTTTCAAAATTCTGGAGCAATTATAAAACTAAATTTCGGAGATGTTGTTCGGTTGAATTTTTAAAATTTTTCAAAAGTTGTTTATATTGTTAATTTTTTTTGTAAAATTTTCATCTAAAAGCCATTGCATTAAAATTAAAAAGGGGAAAAAAAGAGTAGTCGGCGCGATGAAATTAAAAAGGGGGAAAAATATATGACAATAACAAATTACATTACATATCCATTGCATAAAGAAAGCAAATCAAATCCATAGTGCCAACGGTTCAACATAAGCAAAATCAAATCCAGGGCTTAAAGCTATTACAACATTACTATAAAAGAACCATTCTTAAACACTCCAACAATAACAAATATTTGTAGCATTACATACCCCCAACTAAAGTGTCTTGGAGAAAACAAATATGACAACCTACTAAATTAGAAATGAACTGCTCCAGGTGAGAAACAAGCAATGTTAATGCACTTATTTGAACTACCACGACTATCCATGTTTGATTGCACATTTAAGAGCAAAGGGACTGACGCTGTATACCTTCCATGCATCATAGGAACTTCTTCCAAGGACTTTTCCAATAGAAACAACATAATAGGAATTTTTTCCAACCATGCCTAGAAAAAAATTATTTGGGGGGTGGAATTAAGAGCAAAAAAATAGATATCCAGCATACTAACCTACCAATTGTGTGCATCCCATAATTGAGTCGCAATTTCATCACGTCGATTGGCCATTTGCTGTAAACCGCCACGGGACATGTTTACGACTTCAATATCTCCACCATCCTCTTCCTCATCGTCATCATCACCTGAAGAATCAAAATACAAGTCTCTCTGATGCTGGATTATGATCCAATTGTGAACAACACAACAAGCTGTCACAATTGGAGGTTGCCTCATGACCGCGTCGTTCCGTGTCAAAAATAAATTTATAAAAATCAAGAATTAACTACTACTCTGTAGAATAATGGTTAAGACCGAGTATCGTTCCAACGGGGACTGAATGGCTAAGTTACGACAAATTCGATTAGTTCGCAAATTAGTTCGGAAAGAAAAGAGTTGATTGATTTGGTTTGTTTGGAATAACCTAATTAAATTAAAATAATGAATTAAAAAGTTTGAAAACAATGGAAGAAAATATCTAGGGTTTGGAATCCTCTCCGACTGCGTAACAACAATATGCATAGGTTGGGTTTATTTATTCGAATCAAAAGGGATTATCGCTAGGGCTTGCAAATCCTAACAATAATCGTCAAGAAAATAATAGGGTTGTTAAAAGGCATAGACTGTCCCATAGCACGGACCGTCTCTCAGCAGCATGATCTGGCCACCTAACGGCACAATCCATCTTACGAGTATAATCTATCTCAGAACTCCAACCACAATCAGTGAAAACCATTGCAAAACTAGGTATTTGAAATCTAGAATACAAATACTCAATCGATAGAAAGAATTAAAATCAATGCATTCAATTGAAACGAAAAGGATTCTGAGTTTAACAATCGATCCGAAAAAACAAATCAAAACCCATGCATAAAAGAGGTTACTTGGCATGAAGTTTCATCTTCACCCTAGACAAGAGGTATGGATTGATGAAGTCATGGTCGGAATGCTAGAAAATCCACTGATCTAGTCAAGAGCCCCACGTCCAAGAACTCCCGCCTGATGTCGTCCAAGAACTGCCGCCCATGTCAGTAGTGGTATAGATTATAATGTTGGGGTTTTAAGCCATGAATTACATTAAGGTCCTTTGTACTCTCGGCAAAAATAGATTAATCATGCAACTTTTAGACAATTTGCACTATGACCCCAAGCTTCTTTTGATCTTCTTATTACTAAACCTTGCACATTTTTGCACCCATCAGTCTTTGAGGCCTACAAACACCATAAAACACTAAAATGAGTCAAGTAACAAGGTAAACGGATAAACAAGGCATAAATTAGAGGGAGTAAATGGGTGCTTTTTAGCACCTATCACCTCACTGTTTTGTACGAGGGCATACTTTTAAGAATCGGGAATCGTTGATCTCTTCAATACCCCAAAATAACTTGCAATAACATTTCTCAACGACGAGTGTCTATGATTGAACAACTCCCTATGTGAGCTATAGACGGGATTAGAACCATTGTATTGATTCAAATGATACCTTTCGCCACGATATGGAGCTAGGTACCCAGGCATATTGGTGTATCCTAGAATCCACCACATAATATTTGTCTAAACGTAAGTAAATTTAGTGAGACATACACGCGTGTACAATAATCTGCTATAACAAAATAACATTCAAGTGTAGTACTTACTGATTGGTGGGTCCGAAAAGTTAAGATTAGGATTTGTAACCGCAGCTAATAAAACCCGTGAATCATGGGCACTACCTTCCGAACCGGGATAAACAAATGTGAATTTCATGTCAAATGAACATGCTGCCATCACATTTTGAGTTTTGGTAGCCTTCCTTCCATGATATGTTGTTTCTTGTGTGGCAAGCTTTGATGTGTGTCCCATCTATGGCACCAATACAGTCCTGTAACAGTTGACATAATTACAAAGGTGTCGTATTGGAATACATATTTAAGTACTATTGGACTGTCTAATTACCTTAAACCAGGGATAGAATCTTTGATCATTAATAATTTTAGGAAGGGTAACATTCAAATCAGGCAGTCGAATTATGAATGGAGCTAATGTACAAAGGGCACGCCTCATGTACTTAAAGTGTTGGCATATGGTGTCTATGGAATGTTGGAAATGATATGCAATAGTTCTATGCCTTCCGCTTTGCCCACATATGTATAAGAATATGGCCAATGACTCTTCCATAGATAAATGCATATTATCCCAATTAAGGTTGCCTTTAAGTACCAACTGAGCAACCAATGACCTAAACGTTTACATGCAAGACAGCTTGTATGGTATCTTGATGCCCATTCAATAAATGTGTTACATATTCTTGCCCAGTGAAGGGGGCATTGCGTTGTGGTTGCCTTTCATCGTTCGAAGACGAAAGCATTTCCATTATCATCATTTCAACACCATTACTACTACTACTTCCCTGCTCGTATTGGTATGGCCATGATGCACCATGTGATGACGACATACTAGTGGATTCTTTACGAGTACAACCTAAGTTTTAAAACAAAACTCTAGGCTAAAAACAGCACCAAAAAAAATTATCTGATCAAGAATCAAAACTGAAACATATTTCCAAAAAATGGAACTTAAGTATAACATCAGGTGAAAGAATTTTTATGCAGGCTTACAAACACAACTAATAGAGATAGAAATTACCATAGCAATTTTTCCCTGAAGCATTAATGCACATTTTAATCAAGTTTGGACAATGGACTGAAATAGAAACAGAATACAATGCTAATTATTTGCCTCTCTCAGGATTTTACAAATATCATAGGGGATATCCATTTTCACACAAAAAAGAAGCATTCAACACACAAGTACAAGTAGAGCATTAATAAATAGCTGGAATTCATCAATTCATACGAGGAAGAAATCACAAAATCACCATGCTATAGGCATTTTCCTACAACAAGAAAGCGACTGACCTAAACACTTCTTTGAACGAAAAGAGACTGACATAGTTTGTGGCATTCTTCTTACTACCTAAAACATAGAAACTGGATAATAGCGCAAACAAGAGGCAAACATACGAAGCCTACAACAGAAGAAAACCAACTAAAACTTAAAACAACAACCAACGAAAACTTAAACCTACAACAAACTTCCAACTAGTACACAAGACTTCCAACTTGACAAACTTTCAACTTCCAACTGCCTAGTCAAGCAACCACTAGTAAAGGGTTTTGACACAAAAGTGCCTCATGTCGGGATCCAATTGAACAAATGATTTCCTAAGCTGCAGGTTCTTGGCAAGCCTGTTGCAAGCCTTAAGAAACTGAGTTGGGTCGACAAATGGCTTGAATGAGTGTAGTATCTCAATGGCCGAAGGTTCGGATTTTGGATCAACTTGTTCAGTGTTCTGGATCTTAACAGTCTAGTACCACTCTCCTTTAGCTTTCTGACATAATGCTATTTGCTCATATGCATGGTCCTTCCTAACCATCTTGCCAGGATGACTCCTACCACAACTCTGCCCATCATCTGACTTTCTTTTGCTCCTAGAACCTGAATAGGTATCACCTTGCAGCCCTTTCCCTTTCCTCATCCTATGCATGAGTGCCTCTATCTCATCCTCATCATCTGTTGTTATTGGCCCTATAGTTGAATCTGGCGCATATGCTCCAGTCGCCATAGTGTTGCCCAACAATTTAGCAAGAATGTCATAATGTTCAAGTCCTTTGGTTCGGAAAGGCTTAGCATCAGGGTATGCCTATAAGTCGAGAAATCAAAAGGGCCTAAAGTTAAAAAATAGATTGAAGAATTTGAAAATTTGTTGTTGATTGGGTTGCCTAATGTGAAGGTACCTAAAGGTAAAGTTGCCACTCAGTGTCTGACATTGTTACTGTTCCAGTAGCCTCATCCCATCCTAGCTCTGTTTGCTTGACTTTTAGTGCCATAAATGCCTTATATACCTTCTTCAAACGCTCAAATTTGCCCTGTAATTTTTTCGCAGTATATCCCCCCCTCCTGAAACTCAATGTCATCTCTCCCTCAATGGATGTCCATTGCCTAGCCGTAGAGTTTCTATCTTTCTTGGTACTTGTTTGTCCCTCTTTCTTCACCTCTTCAAGCATTATATTTATGAAAGTCTCCATAGTGGAGTACCCTCACATCCCAATATCTGACAAATCATCAGCCATTCTAGCCTAGTTCAAGCAACAAAAGGGTATATAGAATATGACACATTAGTTACCATTGTTAAGATTCTTTATAGCTTAGTTTGAAGCAAAATAGAAAAAGGTCTCCGCTACTATTGTTTTGCCACAATCAGGAAAGAAAACAGTCAGAATAGTGTTGACTTCTTTAAAAAAAGGTGGAGGTCCATTTTGATTTTAGCGGATCCTAAACTAATAACAAATTCCATATATCACTTTCACTTTGGCTTGATCCTTAACCTTCAAATAGATGACATAGAAAATTTACAAAAAAGATAAGACCAAAAGCACACTATAGACTTATTCCGGGCCAACAAGAGTCATATACCCCTAATATGCTATTCTCGTCGGTGCACGACTGTTATGAAGGGATGGGAGAAGATGAATGCTTCTTTTTCTTGACTGGAGCTTTACTTGGAACTTGTCTTGGAGGTGTCTTTGGAGAAGTAATTTGGGCTACATAGAAACATCAAAAAAGTTAGGAACATCACAGAAGTAATTATACGTAGCTTCAAATCTGAAAAATTGGTATACAGTTTTTGGCTAAAGTTTGAAAAATGAAGGTTCGAATCTGCAAAAAAATTTGAAAAATCCAAAAGAGTTGTATATGAGTGGTAATCTGTGAAATGAATGTTCTTTTTCCACCAATCTAAAACTCATTGTAGATCTAGGTGAATATTAACCAAACCAAATTTGAAAACACTTCTACAAATTGTTCAAGTTTATAAATTAAAATTGAACTACCACATGCAATGTCGATTGAATACCTCTAGCTTTTCAAATTTTCATCTATCAGAGAACCCATCTTCCACACCTCACAATGTTTGCCCCAACCTTCTCCGTGGTATTCTTCTTCGATCACTTATGGCTTTTAACAGCACGGATTGAGGCCAATTTATAGAGAAAGGGGATTGTTTGCTTGAAGATAAAGAAGACCTGGTATAGGTATGAGATTTGTAAATCTACTTGAATCATGGGTGTGACTAATAGTATAGAGAGCTTTGTGAAGAGAGAAGACAAGGTTGAGATCTATGCGAGTGGTTGAGTGTTAAAGAGATGGCTTCTTCGGCACAATTACAGATGAGTAAAGTCGGCGGGTGAGAGAGAGAGAGAGAGAGAGGCATGAAATTCGGTCTGCATGCTCTGCAGAAATTGAAGAGAAAAGAGGTTGAAGATAGGTTTTGGTTGCTGGAAGATTTTAAGACGGGTGGAAGATAGGGTTTACAGTCGATGCGTCTAATTATAGATTAAAGACAAGAGAGGAGGAAAATGTTTGAGTTTGGTTCCAAAATTGATCTCATTAAACCCGATTTTGAACTTGGGACCGAATATGGGTTATGGACTTTTTAACCCGAAACCTGGTTTAAAAAGCCCAAACGAACTCAGGTGTGATCTCCTGCATTAAACGTCAAAGGCCTCACTCGCTTGTCAGCATAACTCTTTTATCTGTTATGCGCGGTCAAAAGGCACTCCTTGATCACCTTTACCTTCTCAATAGTTTCTCGGACTAGCTCAGGTCCAAGTAGAACGTCCTCTTTAACCTCGGTCCAAAAGATGGGCGATTGGCTTGGTTGTCCATATAGTGCTTCATAAGGGGCCATCCCGATGCTAGCTTGGTAACTATTATTTTAGGCGAACTCCACCAGCGGTAGGTGTCTCTCCTAACTTGCTTTGACATCAAATACACAAGCTCAAAACATTTCATCTAGGGTTTTGTGGGCTACCACAGCCCCGGGTGAGATCGGGGCGGCCCAAAAAACACATACCGCTCCGGCTGATCGATTTGAAAATTTTTGAAGAGTCGCCACCCGGATTTGTGGTTCGCCACCCGAGAAACCATTTTCGATTTGAAAATTGATCGATTTGAATTGAAAACCAGAGATTATTCGAGGATTCGGAAGCCATGTTACGAGAGGGGAAGGGTTTTACGGCACCCCCCTCGCCCGGCGCGATGTCGGTCTCTACTAAACGTTTGTGGGATTTTACAAATGGATTTTGTTTCGTTAAACACATAGCAGGTAGCCACAGGTATGGCAAATAGAAGGTGTATGCTGGTGCTTGTGTACAAGGAGTGATGAAATGATGATGGACACATGCATGATGGCAAAGCTGTATAAACTGCTCCTGGCTTCACTCTCGAGCACTTGAGAGTACTCTCGAGCGCTTGGGAGTTCTACTGACGAAATCCTGCAGAGTTTGTTAGCCACAAATAGGATGCCAAATAACAGTGTATGCTTGTGCACATGTATAGGGGGGATTATGTGATGAAAGACAGCAAGGTAACAGGAAATGAAACACTGCTCACTGGCTTCACTCTCGAGCACTCGAGATCACTCTCGAGCGCTTGGGAGTGTCTGAACCCCACCTGCACATTCTGTTAGTACTGACAAAACATAATATAAAGACTGCAAAATGAAATACTATTAAGCAGACCACTGGCTCAGCAGAGGACTTGAAAGGCTGAGATAGGACCTCAAATTTTCAAATCATGTATCCTTGCCATTGCACGAACAGATCTACAATTTTAAAAGAGCAAATTACACATCCATGCATGCAGAAGCTCAGAAAGCACAGAAAACTGGGAAAGTGAAATGCAATGGCATGCATGCACTCCCAAGCGCTTGGGAACATCTTTGAGCGCTTGGGAGTGAGCTGCGTGCCAACTTACTCTCAAATAGAAAATGGCACCACTTCATCATGCAAACACCCTTATCTAAATTTTTAACAAGAGAAGATCTTATTTTTAACTTAGGAAAACTTTGTTCTTACTTGAGATTCATAAGAAACATTTCTGTTTTAGAAGAAAAAATGATCTTCTGTGTCTGCATGCCAGAGTAAAACCATTTTATTTAAAAGTGCACTTCACCCCTAGCCTGCTGCTTACCAAAATGCCATGCATGGGACTGGAAAAAGTCCCGAGCGCTCTGGAGAACTCTTGAGCGCTCGAGAGTGTTTCCAATAGGGGTTTTGGGAAAACCTTATTCGTGGACTCTTTGCTCTTGCTTTTTCTCTAAGGTCTCCCAACCATGCACCCAGCATTAAGGGCTGGGACAGGCTAAGAGACCCCCCTCAGAAGGGAGAATAGCCTCTTGATTTGAACCAAGGATAGAAATATTTCTACCTTTGCTTGACACTTTGCTCCTTGGATGGTTGTGAAAGGTGAATGTAGAGTGAAAAAGACAAGAGATCAGAAGCTAAGAGTGTTCTGGATTTCTTGCCCTTTTCCTTGATGATTTTGAAAAAAACCTTTGAAGTTGGAAAAGAAGTTTAAGTTTGAAAGCTTTTTCCCTTGAACAAGAGAGAGAAAAGAGGAGGGGTTTAGAGAGAGAGAACTTTCGTCCTCCTGCTTCAGCAGAAAAACCAGGTATATATATAGAGCATATAACCCATGGTTTTGAAAAATGAAATGATTTTGAAATAAATCCTTTTTTAAAGAAAGAAATCTTCAGCTGATATTCTCTCTGACTGAGGTTGAGTGTTGAATCACCTCAGCCGGTTCAAAGGGAATGCAATGATGGCTTGCATGGATAGTGGGAATCTTTTTCACCCATTGGGCACTAGGAGAGATCTCGAGTGCTCGGGAGTGGTGTCGAGCGCTTGGGACTTTATTCTCGAGCGCTCGAGAGTGAGCCAGTGCCAGTGGTTTTTGGAAAATAGTTTGGAGCGCTTGGGACAGCTTCCAAGCGCTTAGGAATGATTTTGACCATTTCCTTTTTAAATCCTTTAAGGAGCAACGTCTCAATTGGTACATGGCTTGTTTTGATCCATATTCATCATTGGGGAGTCTCAGAGCCACAAATTAAGGAAATTTGACAAGTCCAAATTGGGGTGTCTACAGTTGCCCCTCTTTGGACGGCGCTTGGCATCATGTTTGGATGCGAGTGTCGCCCAAAGATCGAGACAACCCAATTCGAGCCAAATCAACTCCTCAATTTATGAATCAAATGCAAATAAAAAGTATATAAGCACTCAATGCATGAGGTCGTGTCTCCTCAGATTGCCTACGTACCCCGTTTGTAGGGATCAGACCAGCGTAGTTCTTTGGGGCAAATGCAAACACGCGTGATGCATGCATTGGAAAGAGATCGACAAATGCTTCGACAATGACAGAGACAAGAACCGGGGCCCATCCGTTACTCTGTTCGGTGGACAAAATGATGAAAGAAGTATCACGCGCTGGGTAAAACTTCTTGTGAGTACATCGACAATTGCAGAATTTAAAAATTTTTATCGACCACTAAGCAGAACGATCCAGAATAGATCATGAAACGAAACCCGCTATCGATTACTCTGTCTCGACTCGGATTTAAATAGGACTGAGATTGATTTTGTAAAAATTCTTGAAGGACAATGATCATTAATCAAGGTGCTGTGCATGAGCTTACGAAGAGTAACAAAAAGAGTCAAGCACTTGTGACTCACTCCCGAGCGCTTGGGAATGGTCTCGAGCGCTCGGGACCGTCGCTGGGAACCACCGACCCTTCATCTTCTTCTTTGATTTGGGGGTTAAAACTCTGGTTCTCGAGCGCTCGAGAACCAGACCGACTGCTCTCACTCCCTCACTCTCGATCCTCTCTCAATCCTCTCGACCCTCTCAGCTCTCTCACTCTCTCGACTCTCTCAGCCCTCTCACTCTCGATCCTCTCTCAGCTCTCTCACTCTCGATCCTGCAATGGCGAGGGGGAATGAAGACATGGTGGTCGGTGGCGGCAAAGGGACGGAGGCCGCTGGTCAGGAGATCGGGGTTGGTGCCACAGTTGTGGCAGCCGAGGGGGAAGGTGGCGGTCCAGGGGCGGAGCCCAGCGGCGGGGATGCTACAGTCGGTGCCCCGGTGGTGGCGGCCGCTGGTGACCAGGGAGCGGCGGCCATCGTCGGTGGTGGTGCAGAGGTGGCAGTAGCAGGGGGTTCCGGTAGCGGGGACGGAGGTTCGGACAGGCCTCTCACCCCTACCGTGGAGTAGTTGCTTGTGGCTGCTGAGCGGGCAAGCGAAGGGGGACCAGCTGACCTTGGGGGTGAGGAGGCTATCGTTGGGCAGTTTAGTGAGACGCCGGTGCTGAGGACGGCGACGGCGTTAGAGCCGAGGAGTGAGGATAGCGGGATCGGGTCCTCACGCCCTGTTCCCTTTGCAGACGGGGACTTCCTAAAGGGCGTGGAGCCTCGAGGTGTCTTGGACATGCTTGGTCTCGACTCCGTGGTTGCAGCGGTGTTGAGGGATGCTAGCACGCCTGAGGACCGGGCTTCGGCGTCGCTCTTGGGGGTTCTGCTGTGCGGAGCGGGCTCGGACGCCCAGGAGGTGGTTGCACCGGAGGTGGAGGAGCTGGGAGGGGATAGGGTGGATGTCGCGGTGGCGGCTGAGGTGCGGGTTACCGCGGTGGACGAGGCGAAAGCCTACTTGGAGGGGCGGCGAGCCTTCTTGGCGAGGGAGCGGCCTGAGTTCACTCCGGCTACATATGCTCCTCGACTAAACTTCTTTGAGCCTGTGGGGATGACGGCTTATGCCCCCGGCCGCGCCGACTATCCTGAGGAGATGCTCCTCCGGGATCAAGCTTCACACATCTCCTCCGGGTGGACTACGGTGAGCTTCTGATCACTATCTTTTCTTGAATTTCGCAATTTACTTCGAATTTTATTTCCTGCTTTGAGATCTAATGCTATTTCTTGCTTTGTTGAAACAGTGCACGACGGACGTGTACGGCCACGGGGGCTCAGCCAGCTCACTGGCGCACTTCAGGGCCTTGCCTGAGAGGGTGCGAGCACTGGTGGAGGCGGCAGGGTTCGGACCCTTCGTACAGCTGCTAACGGTGGTGAGGGTGGATCGGGCTGTGCTTACAGCGCTGGCGGAGAGGTGGTGGGACACCACCAACACCTTCCATTTCCAGTTCAGGGAGATGACGGTGACGCCCCTCGACTTTGCGGCGATCACAGGGCTCAGGGTTGGCGGAGACCCGATCCCCTACGACTCGAGCCTGGTGCTGGATGACGCAGCTCTGAGGTGGTTCCTTGGGCGAGTGCCACGCCACAGCGGAGGGATGGCAGCTTACGGGCAGTTCGTGGAGTATTGGGACCACGAGCCCGCGACTGACGAAGAGGCAGCCCAGATGGCCCGGGTGTACCTGCTATACTTGTTCGGGGCTTTTCTGTTCTCGAACAAGCATAGTCGGGTGCACCTGTGCTACCTAGCGGGTTTGGTGGACCTGGGACAGGTGGGGCGCTTCGACTAGGGAGGTGCTGCTCTGTGCACACTCTACTGTCTCCTTGGAGCTGCTTTTCGCGGGGTCGGAGACACAATTGGAGGGTATTGGCGAGTGTTCGAGGTATGATTTTGAATTATTGCTTTTGAATCGCTTTCGACTGCTTTTCGACTTGAATTGTGCATTTGGGATTGATTCGACCTGAATTATGAAATTTGCAGCTTTGGGCTTACGAGGTTCTTGGGATGTTCCCGCCCGAGAATACTTGTACGGACCCGAACCTTCTTCCACGCGGCTTAGCCTGGGGTAAGGCGTACCGGAGGGCAAAGGAGCGATGAGGAGAGGTGATGACTTTCCGGCGCTGGTTGGATAACCTGACAGGGGTTGTGGTACGATCGACATCTCTTGCTTTTCTTCCATCAAACTTTTCATAGAGTAGACTTATGAATGGATCCCAAAATTTGAATTGCAGGTTCACTGGGACCGGTGGGCAAGGATGGAGGCTGACTTCCTTCCGAGGAGTCGGGAGGTGACGCAGAGCAGGGTCCTGCTGGAGTGCCCTTTGGGCTGGCAGTGGTACCTAGGGGATCGAGTGACTCGACAGTCACTTGGTCTTCCAGCGTTCGTGGTTCCCGGGTTGCTTCCTCCACGCGTGCAGAGGACTGAGTCCTACACTCGTGCTGAGCTTGAGCTGTTCACCATGCCGGACACGGATCTGGAGAGGCACCTGCGACGCTCCTTGGACTATGCTGCTTATATGGATCGGTACTTGGCGAGGAGCCTGGGGGTGGAGGAGGAGTTCGAGAGACGGGTAGCTGGAGTGGGGGCTTGGAGGGACGAGGGCGAAGCGCCAAGCCATGGTGGTCGCTCTGCACGGGGTTGAGGACGAGGTGCTAGAGCCTCCGCTGATGGGCGAGGTACAGGCATTAGAGGTAGGGGAGAGGGGAGTACGAGGGTCCCAGAGACCGGTGAGACTTCAGCACCACCGGAGTTGCCGACGCTGAAGTGGACTATAGGCGTGACAAGTTCGTCGGGCGCACGGGAGGTGATTGACGTGCCACGTCTCCCACAGCCGCCGATGCGGTTTCCCGCTCAGGTATAAACGATATTTCCGTTTGCTTTGTATATTGATCACCCCTTGCTTGTATATTCTGAATCTTGGATCATTCTGCAGGTGCCGTGAGAGTGGGCTGAGCGGGCCGTGATGCTGATGGTGGGGATGCGCCACCTCTTGAAGGACTGCGCCAAGGGGAGAGTTCTTCAAACGAGACCTGCCCCTGTGACCGCTTCTCCTGCTGCTGCCCAGGTATGACATGCACACATATCCCACCTTTTGATTTGAGCAAAATTATGTTCGAATATGCATAAAATGAGAAAATGTTTGTGATATGCAGGTGCAGCCACGACGTTCAGCTAGGATGCGTCCGCGAGGTACCATGAGCCCTCCCGTTCCTGTCGGCACGTGAGGTCGGGGTGCAGGACGTGCGCCACGGGCTGCTGCAGGCACGGGACGGTTCGAGGTTTTGCTTTGGGAGGCGTCTCAGCGGAGACCAGCTCGCGTGGAGCCGGAGGAGTCGGAGGAGGGGACGGGGGAGTCCTCTGAGTCACGTGTCTTAGGGACGTCGGACTTGAGTACTGCTTCTGGCCCTTCCGATGACGACGGTGACGACGAGCCCGAAAGTTTTGAGTCCGCGGGACCACAACAGAAGAGAATTCGACGGGTCTGAGCCTCGGGTTTTGCTTTGCCAGTTTTACCTTGCACATAGGCCTGCGTGCCATAGTAGTAGTAGATTTCGGGCCTGCGTGCCTCAGTTTTGTTCGGGCCTGCGTGCTCCGGTAGTCAGGATTTGGGCGTGTGTTTGCCCCAGTTCTTGTACCTCCTTCTTCGCTCATTGTAAACGTCATGTTCATTTATGAGAATTCGCACTTTATTCTTTTATTCGTTCGCATTGCTATTACAGAATTGTATTTTATGAAATATGTTCGTCTAGCTTTGAAAGAACGTAAAGAGTACGCGAATTTCGATCGATACTCTCAAAGTGAGGAATAAAACTCGACATCGACACCAAACGACAAACTTTCGAGTGATCGACCATGAATTTTAGATTTAAGGGCTTTTGATCGTAACGGGGTGCGCTGCGCGGTTGACAATGAGTGTGTAGACACCCCGATCTGACTTCCCGATCGTTTTACTTTGTTCTTCGGTTTCTTGATTCCCCGATGATGAATCAGGTCGAAAACAGTCTCGAGAACTTGGAATGGCTTGAGTTTGGCATGTGAGGAACCCATTCTTAGCCCTTAAACCCTTGAATCAGAACCTGGACCTTGGGTTTGAATGTCGCGCGACACACTGGGATCCTCGCGCGATGGTCCATTTGCCAGGTGGTGGTCAAAGTTAAAGCTTTGACCATTGACCCTCGCGGGGTTGGCTGGACCCTCGCGCGATACTCTCACTTCGTCGCGCGATGGTCAACACCTGTCATTTTCACCCAGATTGCGTGGTGGTCAGGGGGCTACAGGCCTATGTGACCCCGTTTTTCTCGGCTGAACAGCGTTCTAGGGGGGCTCCCCTTGCACCGCCTCACCCCCCATTCTCCCATCACCTTTGCCACCCCACTCCTCCACCAAGCAATTGTAACCAGCATTGTTGGCTGGTTATAAGGCCTTGGCTAGCCACCAACTAACCCCTTTTTTCTATAAATACCCCTCCCCCCCCCCCCCCCCCCCCCCCCCCCCCCCACCATGCTTCCTTGCAAAAGGTTACCAATCTCTCTCCAAGAAAGAAGAAGGCAAACTCAAGCACAAACATCTCACACCCCACTCACTCCCACATAATCACCCTCCAAATCTCACCATCTCATCATTCAAGCCATCTCCAAGACACTCAAGCAAAGGTATAATATCTTTCTGCTCACTGTTCGAACCCCTGAGGGGGGCTGGCAGGGTCAAGGCTGGTAATTGATACCAGTTCTGGCCCTAAAGCTAGCAGGGTTTCAAGAGCTGTTACCTGGGACACCCTCGCGCGATGGTCCCGTACACTCGCGCGACACTTCTGTCTGCGTGAGATTGGACCATGTGGGGAAGGGACCCTCGTCTTCAAGTTTATTATTGTGTTCATAGTCTTTTTAAAGTCTTTTAAGGAGCTTTAGCTCACTGCTTTGCCGTTTTGCATGTTGAAAATCATTGTTTAGCTTAGTTTATAATACCTCTTGGTTTGGAATGCTCTTGGGATGCTCCTGAACTTGTCTCAGGGCCCTAAGTATGCAAAGCAATTCTTGGAAGTCCAGTCTGAACAATCGCGCGCCTGTATCACTCTGTCGCGCGATGGTTTGTGGTTTTCCAGGGACTGCCCTTGCATGAGCAGCTTGGCCTTGGCCTCTGTTTAGACACCCCCACTGTTTAGGGGTCGTGTTTTCATAATATTTCCATTTGTTTGCTGTAATATTGTTTACTTTCAAGTACTTATAAACTGCTTGGTTTGCACCTGGGTGAGCACTGGTCCTTCCAGAGCCCAGAAGGGGGTGAGATTCAAACCATTGGTGAAGCGTCAATACTCGCGCGAGTATATGGTTTTGTCGCGCGACGGTTTGCTTGCATGCAGATGAACTCACGCATGCAAGCTGGCTGTTTGTTCGTGCCAAAATCATACACAGCGCTGCCTTGATGTATGATCGACGTTTTGAACTTCATTCCATTTATTGTATATCATCTCACTAATCCATGTCATATCTTATCACATCCCGCAAATTGTTACAGTTTTAAATCCCCGATTGACTGTTCCCCCGCCCTAATTGGCTAAAAATTGATTAATCAAACAGAATCGCAAACAAACATTTTCGCAAATGCCTAAGTAGAGACCGATCTCCGGATTGGGCGAGAGGGGTGCCATAAAACCCTTCCCCTCTCGTAACCTGGCTCCCGAACCCAGATATGGTTATGACGGACTGGTTTCTTAAACTTTTTCAAATCAAACAGCGCGGCAAGTGCTTCGAAATACGGTTCCTTGGGTGTCGGACCTTCAAACCCGAGTGGTGACTTTGTATTTTGCGAGCGCTTGCTTCCCCGCTCGCGCTCCCTCGATCCGGGCCCCCGCGCCTCAGAATCCGGAAATTCCGAAGGGCATGCTGCCCACAGTGGCGACTCTGCTGGGGATCGAACCAATATTGGTCTATGTTTAGATTTCAATACACTTGAAGAATGATCCTACAAAAGTTTGTCAAAACGGTGAGCTTCGCGCTGCCGAAGGTTGGAATGGTGATTTAACGGGACCTCGTGTCCGGCCAATCCAATCTGGGACTTTTCCGATCGTTCTCTCGTGTAGTTTCTTCTAAGCATTGACTAAATAAAGTGAGCCAAATTTGAAAAGGGCATTTGCGAAATTGTGATTCTGTTCCATTAAATCAATCTTTAGCATTCTCATTTGCATCGATGTGGGATAAGCCTCGTTGGATCGTTTTGGCAATCCGGCACAGTTTACCGGAGCCTGGGGACCCCGAATGACCAACAACCTCCGACGATGATAGGTCATTCTACCGTTCGACTGTTGCTCAGCGATTACGCGGGCGGCGGGAGGTATATCTTGGCTTTAGTCCGAAGAACCCGTTACAAGCCAAAACCAGCCTTTGCATATACAAAGCACTAGAACTCTCCAAAATAGGATAGGTACCTGCAGGGTAAGATTTACTTGCATCTAACCCCCATATACTGTCTATGTGTTACTGCTTTCCCTATCGCATGCACTGTACATACATACCGTTTTGCGTAGGGGCATGTTTAGGGCGGCTTCTAGGTTGTCTCTCTTTCGAGTCTGTCTTATGTTTATTAGGACGCTGCTAGGTCTGATGAAGAGTCATGCATCTTCGCGGTGCATGTTGTCAGATTTTCAAAAGTCCTAGGATCAACAAGACTTTGGGAAATCAAAACTTTCTAAGTCCTTGTCTATATCCCGATTGAAGTCTCAAACAGAAAACAAGGAACGACGAAGAGAATGCCGTGATGCTCACACCACCCTGGTTATCGTGCGCAGCACGTACACCGCTCAGGCTATGGCACTGTGTTGCCTACGCCGCCCCGGTTAAGGTATCACGTCATCCACCCCGAGTTATTCCAAGTTCAAAGTTGAAACTTCAAGAACGGAAAAGTCAAAGGCTTAGGCTATTTTTGACATCTCTTAGTATTATTTGATTCAAACGAGGATACACTCTCGAAAAGAAATCTGAGGATTTTGGCGGTGTCCGAACATCATGAGACAGACTCGTCTGTAGTCTTAGAGTCTAAGGGCGACACTGACGACGATGGCTGCATTATCACTTTAAAGTCTTATGTTTAGAGTAAGGTTGCTGCAGGGCCCTTATTGAACATTTTCTTACAGCAAAACAAAGCAGAATTCTGAACCATTGCGCCACCAAGGAAAGTATCGAGGCAGAAAGCCAAACCCACTTGGGAACGTCTGCATCAGAGTTCCGTTCAAAGGCTAGTCAGGTTGCAAGCTCAGTCAGTCACAACGGAAGACTCTCCGTGCTCCCTTTTGGCCGCTTTACGATCAGGATCACCGTCAGTCATCCAGGAAATTGAGTCTCCGGCATCGCCAACCTCCCTGTCCTCGTCAAGTTCATCCGGAACCTCCATTATGGCAGATCATCCGCAACCACTGAGTCTCGAAACCATACTCATGAACATCCAGAACAGCATCGCCACCATGCAGCAAAGGGGTGCTCAGACTGATGCGAATCTCACTAGGCTCAATGACCTTATCAACACTCATCTTCCGCCAGCTGCAGAAGTGGGAGGCGAGGTCGATGAGGACGACAATGCGGAACCAATCTTTGTTGAAGACCCTAACCATGCAAGGCGGATCATAATTCAGCCTAACCTGAGAGAGGCTCACCCGGAGGCAGCGAATCTGAATCTCGCTGTGGCAAGACCCGTTCTGGATCCTAACATGACTGCTCTCATGGCGAAGATCGTCAAGCTAGAGGAATCTGTGTCCAAGTCCGAAAAGATCAGCGCCGGGGGAATTGATTCAGATCGCCTTTGCTTGTATCCCAATGCTAAGCTCCCCGACAAGTTCAAGATGCCTGACCTCTCCAAGTTTGATGGGAGTGGCGACCCGAAGACTCATCTCTATGGCTACCATGCTGCCATGAAACTCTTGGCTGTTGAACCCGAGGCCATGTCCCAGCTGTTCCCTCAGACTCTCTCAGGACTCGCTTTTCACTGGTTTCTGTCGCTCGACATCGCTAAAAGGAGGACGTGGGAGGATATCGGTGCTGCGTTTATTTCGCAGTATAGTTACAACTCCCAGCTCAAGATGACAACCCGAGAACTTGAGTCCACGAAAATGGAAGCTAAGGAATCCTTCGCGGATTTTGTCAAAAGATGGAGGACGAAGGCTACTCAGATGACCGATCGCCCGAGTGAGAGAGATCAGCTCCGAATCATCTCTCGTAATCTTCAGCCTGATTATGCTAGGCATTTGGTTCTCGTCCAAGCCTCCTCGAACTTTGATACTTTCTTCGAATCTGGTATGGCCATCGAAGATGCGCTGCAAAGTGGGATTCTGTCGAGAGGGGAGTCCTCTAACCCTCCGAAATCAAAGCCTCGGGTCTACTCAGGGAACACCAATGTGTTGTTTGGCAGTGGGACATCTTCTAACACAGCAACCAGCGGCACTAACGCCTCTTCTTCCAATGCAACCAATCGCATTGCTGAGATTAACCAGGTGCAAGCCCCTCAAAATAACCGGCCCCGCAATCAGTCCCGCAGTTTCTCTGCGTTTGAAGCTCCATTGTCGTCCGTTATGGAGAAGTTGATCCAGTCAAGGCATCTGAAACCCCTTGACCCAACTCTTCTGTCTAAGAACCCTTCACCTAACTTCAAAGCCAATCTTTATTGTGCCTACCACCAAGGGGCTGGACATCTTACGGACTCCTGTTTCCATCTCCGACATGCGATCCAGGATCTCATAGATGAAGGGACTCTCCACGCTCCACCTCCACCAACCCAAAAACCAAACATCATTTCCAATTCCCTACCAAAGCACAATGCTGCTCCCCGTATCAACCAAATAACCATCAGCTCCACTTATATCAACCCTAGCTCCACTATATTCAACCCCACCAACCATATAACCTCAATAGACCAACCCAAGCCAGTTGTGCCCATGCCTTTTCAGCCCGAAGCCGAGATCTTCTACATCCATCTTGAAGAAGGACAATCGTCCAATCCCAATATGCCTCTCGCACGCCTGCAAAATGGAGCGTTTGTGTTCAACGCCTCCATCAGCGAACTGTTTCACCAGTCTATCCCTTCCGTGCAGCTCAACTCGGCTTCTTCCTTGGACAGCCCGTATTTTGATGTGACGGATCCAAACTCCTCTCCGAATTTGATAAGCCGTTTTAGGTCTGTTGTCCCTTTTCTACCGGAACGGCAGGTTGATATGCAAGCGGTGGGGTGGGCTATTGCCGATAATGATGACTATGCAACCCCCATAATCAATGAATGGACGGAGCTAGAGTTAGACGGTTTCCCCCAGAACCCCGAATATGTCCCATTTAACCATGCTTGGTATGACGCCTGGATGGCTAATTATGAGGCAGACATGCTTGACCCTTTGGATGGATTCTCTTTGAACATGTTTTTTCAACAGCCTGAACCTGTTCTGCCTGAGGAGGAGTACTATTGGGATCCCGAGCCCGCGTGGCAGTTTCCATTGGAGTTTGACCTCAATCCTCTTCAAAGATACGCTCTGCCCGGTCATGAGATTCAATTCCTGGAAGAGAGTCTCGTTCAGGAGGAAACTCGCGTCTTGGGGGAATGCTTTCTCCCTTCTACTCTTGACAGGCTGGTTGACTCTGTAACTAACACTGAGTACGACCCTACATTCTATATCATTAGCGAGGAACTCTCGCGCCCCGCATCGCCTTATCCGGCCGAGGAAGATCGCAGCATTATGGTTATAGACCTTGTTCCGCCGGCTAACCTCTGGGACGTTGATGATGTGGTTAACATCCAAGTTGGGTCCGAGGTTTGGACTGTCAACCGCTCTCTTGCCGATGGGGGACTCTGGGACGTCCCGTTTATTGCTAACACGGAGCCTGTTGAGGAGGCTGTAGCTGTTGAGGATCCAGATTTCTGGGAGTCGCTGCTGTGGAACGATTTAGCTGAAGACCTCGATCTAGACATGGAAGCACCTATAGCCCCACCGCCATCTGACAAAGGAAAATGCAAATTGGGGGAAGTCCCTGCTGATCTTTGGGATGACCGTCAAGACCTTCAAGCGGTACCCTCTTTAGAGAACGTTCTCAACGTTACGAGGAGTGGACGAATTTTTCAGCCTTTCAATCTTCAGGCTGGGAGCTCGTCCAACTCTTCTAACAAAAGGAACGAACCTTCTGCATTCTCAAGGTCTGCGCTGTTTGAGGTACCTCCTAGCCCCCCGAATGAGGACATGATTCAGAGGCAACTGGAGCGGATTCCTGCTGCTATATCACTCTGGGGACTAATCTGTTCCTCCCGCGAACATCGTCAGAAGTTCTGCCATACTCTCTCTTGCCTTGAGATCCAACCGGATGTCACGCCTGAAGCAATGATATCTATAATTCTCCCGCCTACTTCTAGGCACACTGTGGTCTTCACCGATAAGGATCTACCGATCGAAGGGGTTGATCACAATCGCCCCTTACACATCACTGTTAAGTGTAAAGGACTCTGGATTCCCACTGTTCTAATCGACAACGGATCGGCAATCAATGTTTGCCCGTTGAGAGTGGCTTACCGTTTGGGACTGGCCAAGAAAGACTTTGCACCTTCCAATCTGGCTGTTAAGGCATACGACAGCACTCGTCGCGTGGTCGAAGGCACGCTCATGCTCAAACTTGACGCTGAGGGATTTGAGATGGATGTTGAGTTCCATGTGGTCGACATCCCCGCCACCTTTAATCTTCTGCTGGGAAGGCCGTGGCTTCACAGATCTGACATCATGGCTGTACCGTCTACTCTTCATCAGAAAGTTATGTTGGGACTCCCTACCGGTACTTTGACTATCTGCGGGGACTCGGGCATTCGCCCGCTTAAGGAAGATGGCACACCTGTTTTGGGGATTGCACACGGCGAGGAAGACGTTGATCTCGGGGGTTTCTCTTTCGACACTTTTGGTTCAGTTTTGGCTATCAACGTGGATGGGGACTTCATCATAAGCTCTGTTGCCTTAGACATCATGAGGAGGATGTCCTATTTACCTGGTCTTGGTCTTGGGATTCACCAACAAGGGATCCCGGAGTTCCCTGCCTTTCCTTCCTGCGAGGGCCGCTTTGGTTTGGGGTACTCTTCCTCTACCAAGGATGCCAAAAGAAGGAAATGCACGGGAAAACCTCGATCTCTTTATGGTGAGCCCGACAGCTACTTTGTGCGCGAAGTGGGGAATGACGTCTACACCGGACAGCCTGAGCCTTTTATCAATTCAGTCACTGGGGATTTGCTGCCTGGGTTTGAGGTTTTCGCTGATGACACTTGGTCCTCCAGTGATGAAGAACCAGCAAGGGCGGAATTCAAAAGCAAGCTCAGCCAGCCTAAGCTGAAGACTGATTGGCTGATGTCTTTTAACCAAGGGAGCTTGGAGCAGCTGTTTTGTGAGTTCTCCCAGGTGGGTTTGGCCAAGGAAGCTGAAGAGGCCGAGGTGTTCATGCTCGATTCCGACGACCTCAAGGATCCCCTCTCCCTCATTACAGAAGCAAAGGGTAGCCTTAAAAATTGCATTTTCAAACCACGCCTTACTTGCATTGATGATGTACCAGAGTCTGACACTGAGTCTGTTGAGTCGTCTGAGTCTAAGTCTAGCTCTGAGTCGGAGTTTGTGCCTCTCGGCCCTCCACGTCATGGCTTTTACTTCGAGTTTGATTCCCTTGTACTTGGCGATCCTGCAGGGTCTTATGAAATGAAAGAATCCTCTTCTGACTACTTGAATGATCTTTATATAAACTGTGTCGACCCCGACGATGAAGGGATAGATTTCGATGGGGACATTCCCAAGGAAATCCGTGCCCTCATCGAGAGGGAAGATGAAAGGCATGCTCAGCCGTTAAAAGAAGAAATAGTCTTAATAAACTTGAAAGACGAGAATGATCCCCGAATGGTTCAGGTGGGCTCCACTTTATCCTCAGAGGAACATCATGATTTCAAGGAGCTGCTCTCAGAATTCAGTGACATATTTGCGTGGTCTCATCAAGACATGCCCGGCATCGACCCAGAAATAGTGGAGCATCGAATCCCCTTACTACCAAATGCCAAACCTGTGAAGCAGAAGTTGAGGCGAATGAGGCCAGATTGGGTGCAGAGGATCAAGGAAGAGGTCACTAAGCAGATCGACGCCGGTTTTCTCATGGTTTCTCAATACCCCACATGGGTTGCCAACATTGTTCCAGTTCCTAAAAAGAATGGGCAGATTCGAGTGTGCATGGATTTCAGGGATTTGAACAAGGCAAGCCCCAAGGACGATTTTCTCCTGCCACATATCGATGTACTGGTTGACAATACGGCGGGCCATGCCCTGCTTTCATTCATGGATGGTTTCTCCGGATATAACCAGATTCTTATGGCACCAGAAGACCGTGAGAAGACGACTTTCATCACTGAATGGGGGACTTATTGTTACTTGGTCATGCCGTTTGGTTTGAAAAATGCTGGTCCTACCTACCAGAGAGCCGCTACGACCATTCTGCATGACATGATGCACAAAGAGGTTGAGGTCTACGTAGACGATATGATTGCTAAGTCAAAAACTCGGGAGGGGCATGTCCCTGTATTGAGGAAGTTTTTCGAGAGGCTCCGAAAGTTCCGCATGCGTCTCAATCCACAGAAATGCACCTTTGGGGTCACAGCAGGTAAGATGCTCGGTTTCATGATCACTTCGCATGGGATTGAGGTCGATCCGTCCAAGATCAAAGCGGTGCTTGAAATGAAGCCACCAGAGACTAAAGGGAGTGCGAAGCTTTTTGGGGAAAATTCAGTTCATCAGCAGATTCATCGCCAAGTTAACCTTAACTTGCGAGCCGATGTTTCGTCTACTCAAGAAGGACACCCCGTTCGTATGGTCGGACAGATGTCAGGCGGCCTTTATGTCCATTCAGAGCTATCTGCAAAACCCGCATGTCTTAATGCCACCAGTGCCCGGAAAGCCCTTGATTTTATACCTATCCGTGAGTTCTACATCCATGGGATGCTTGCTAGCTCAAGAGGGTGACCAGGGAGTTGAGAAGGCCGTTTATTACTTAAGTAAGAAAATGGTTGGGTCTGAAGAGCGCTACACCGCCTTGGAAAAAACGTGCTGGGCTTTGGTTTGGGCTTCTAAGAAGTTGAGACACTACATGCTGGCTTACCCAGTGAAATTGATTTCTCGAATGGATCCACTCAAGTATCTGTTTGAGAAACCGGCTCTCATTGGTAAGTTAGCATGCTGGTTGCTCCTTCTGGCAGAATTCGATCTCGAATACGTCACGAGGAAGTCGGTAAAGGGGCAAGCCATCGCTGAATTTTTGGCTGATCACCCTGTCGATGGACCGGAAGATGCAGATTTTGTGTTTCCAGATGAAGAAGTGCTAACAGTTGTCGAGGACGTCTGGACTCTGTACTTCGATGGGGCGGCCAATCAGAAAGGATTTGGGATCGGGGTTTTGCTAGTCGCCCCCGATGGTTCTCATATTCCGCTTGCATTCAAGCTTAACTTCGATGTTACAAACAACCAAGCTGAATATGAGGCCGTATCGTGGGTATGGAGGCTGCACTCACGCTCGGCGTAGAAAGACTCGAAGTCATCGGGGACTCTAATCTTGTTGTATCTCAGGCCAATGGGGACTGGAAAGTACGTGAAGAGGGGTTGAAACCTTATCATCAGGATTTGGAGGGGTTAATTCCTCGCTTTAACAAAGTGACTTTCACCCACATCACTCGTTTGAAGAACCGATTTGCCGATGCACTCGCGACTTTGGCTTCCATGGTCGAATTACCTTTGGGAGTCAAACTCCGCCCAGTCTTAATTGAACAACGGGACCGCCCCGCTTATCAATACGTCAACGCCATCGATGATGTCGATGATGGCCTACCCTGGTACCATGACATATGGAACTTCGTCGAGAGTGGTTCGTATCCGGCCGAGGCCTCCAAAAAGGATCAGACTGCATTGCGGAGAATAGCTGCCCAGTATGTCATTTATGGGGGAAAGTTATACAGGAGATCTCATTGTGGGATGCACAAGCTCTGTGTCAACGGGACTGAGGCCGTCAGAATCATGGAAGAGATCCACGAGGGGGTCTGTGGCCCTCATATGAGCGGCGTCATGCTGGCCAGGAAAATCTTGCGTCAAGGCTATTTCTGGTCTACTATGGAATCTCAGTGCGTGGATTATGTGCGGCGATGTCACAAATGCCAAATTCATGCTAACCTAACGCATGTTCCGCCCTCTAACCTATTTGGCATGGCTTCGCCTTGGCCTTTCTCTGTATGGGGCATCGATGTCATCGGCATGGTCAGACCATCCGCATCAAATGGACATAGGTTCATCCTCGTGGCCATAGATTATTTTACTAAATGGGTGGAGGCCGAATCTTATAAAACCCTAACGGCGGTTCAAGTCGCTCACTTCATCAGGAAAAACATCATCTACCGATATGGGGTTCCGCAAGCGTTCGTATCAGACAATGGGAGTCATTTCAAAGGTAGGGTCCTGGAGCTCTTCGAAGAATTCAAGATCCAAGTCCATCACTCAACGGTCTATCGTCCCCAAACAAATGGTGCGGTTGAAGCGGCCAACAAAAATGTCGAGACAATCATCAAGAAGTCTGCGGAGTCCGCCAGGGACTGGCACGAGCAACTGCCTTTAGCTCTTTGGGGTTATCGAACGTCGATTCGAACGTCAACGGGGGCAACCCCCTATTCCTTGGTCTACGGGATGGAAGCAGTTCTCCCTATAGAGCTTGAGGTGCCATCTTTGAGGATGATGGTGGAATCGGAACTCTCAGAATCTGAATGGCTCAGTGGGAGATTTGTTGAACTCATGCTTTTCGATGAAAGGAGGCTTCGGGCCCTGTATCATGTTCAGGGGTATCAGCGGAGAATCGCCCGAGCGTTCAACAAAAAAGTGAAGTCTAGAGACTTGGTCGAAGGAGACATGGTCACGAAAGAGATTCGGGCACCAGTTTTTGACCCCCGCGGCAAATTTCGACCCAAACGTTTCGGACCTTACATCATCAAGACCATCCTTTCTGGGGGAGCGGCTCAGCTCATTGATCTCGACGGCAACGAATTCAGCTCTCTGGTTAACCTGGATCAACTCAAACGATACTATCCCTGAGAGAAGCTCGTTGGGCCGAAAACCACAAGGGTGGGCGGTTCCAAGCAAAAATTAGAGCAAGCCTGCTAGACCGAAAACCTGAGAAGGCGGTTTAGGCAAAAATAAATAGGCATCAATCAAAGCTCGCTAGGCTGAAAACCCGAAGTGGCAGCACTAGGCAAAATTTAGAGCGTAAAAGGAGAGCTAAAATACTCGAGTGAACCCTAGCCTGAACTACGTGCTGACCTGATTCTCTGAAAAGGGATACGTAGGCAATCTCTCTGTGAGATTCGGTCACAATCCATCAACTTGATCCACGGTTTCCCGTTACCAGAAGTTGACTTCATACTTGGGTGACACGGCGGTTTAACACCCGGATCAAAAGGGGAAAACTCTTGAACTTTCATTTTTATTCAAATTATAACATCTATTACATAGGCTGAGCAGTCTTAAAAAGAGTAAAGCATAAAAACAGAATAAAGTGCTCGAGGCCTTAACAGGCTCACGGTTTATTCTAGATCATCAGGGTTTGTCAGAAGTCAATTGTTTGCCTGCTTGTGATTTCCCTTCTTAGCCATGTTTGATATCGGTGCGTAAGTTCCATACTAAAGTCTGGGTCAGCTCCTCCGAGTTGCCGCAGGCCCCAGTCGTGCTCATACCCTCTCAGATTCTGGGCGGTGAAAGCGGGGACTTGGAAATCTTCAGTCCCAGCTCGGTGGAGTCCTTGGCTCATTCCTAGCTGACGAAGGATGCGTCCGGGGATGTAGAATGTGAAAGCGGTCAGCCCAGCTATCATTACTCTCTCGAATCCTGCAGAACTCAGGGCCATGTCTGGAATGTTTAAGGCTTCATGCCGCCATGTGATCTCGTTCGGCAGCATTTCTCTCATAAATGCGCACCATTGATTCACAGACATTTTCGGATAGATCATACCCCGCTGGTGCATTCGGCCGGGCAGATGAGGCCAGTTTGCTTCCAGTGCTGTAAGCAATCCCAATTTGTCAGATAGCCAGAGCTGCATGAGCAAAAAAAAAACAAGTGATAAGTTACATAAAGCTTGAGAGAAAAGACAAGTAAGGAGCTTCGATATAGCCTTAACTAAGAGATGAGGTAAAAACAGAACGTGTGAAAGCCGAAAAAAGGTGAGCTGAGTGAGAACTAAGCTAACTTGCAGTAGTAGTGGACTACCGCCGAACACGTCTGTTTGGCCGGAAGAAACCAAATCCAAACCTATGAGTGTCTCTGCCAGAACCAGTGGTACCACATTTCTCCCGGCGCCCATTTGAGCGGCGACGCTCACCAGCATGGGGTTGACTTGCCCATTTGGAGATACCAGTAAATAAGCAGCCAGCACGCCGATTGCCAGGGCAAATCGACGTCGAGCCTGCACGGCTATATTCTCTACGTCCCCTTCTGGCCCATACCACTCCATTAGGCGCATGATGTTGATTTGCCCTCCAGTTACCAAACTTTCGGCCGCTCCTCTAGCAATATCAAGACTTGACTGTAAGAGCTTTAGCATGCTCTTCCTATAAGGCGGCACGACAATCACGCTCGAGGCAACTCCTTGGAGGTATGCTTGGAATTCCTCCACGGTTGGGCACAGCTCGTTAATCCCAAACCTGAACACGTGAACCTCTGGATCCCAGAATTGTAGGGCTGCCCTCAGAAACTCGGGACAGACCCTCACATTGCGGAGGAAACGGAATGCGGCCAGCCCGTGAAACCGGAATGACAGCCAATCTCCAGCAACAAAGGCCGTGATCCATGGGCTAATCAAGGCCGGAAGATTATTTGCCATTTTGCTTCTTGTGGGACTCTCAAACTGTGGGAGAAATGCCTTTCATTTGCAGAATATTGGCCTCTTTATAGGCAGAATGCATAGAGTGTCGTCCCTTTCCAGTGCAAACATCCATGCCATGTGGCGTTTTCTTCTTCAAAGTGAGGGCATCTCTGCACTGCCCCCCCTCTAAAGTACTCTGAGCAGTTAAAGGTTGATGACGAGGCTTGGACGTCCAAAAATCTGAGATGGTCAAATAAAGGTGGCCTGGCACGGCCCAACCATCGCGCGATGGTCTCATTACATCGCGCGAGTGAGGAATATCCACTCCATCGCGCGACATACTCACTCCCTCGCGCGATGGTTCAGCCTGCATTATGACAGATTGCACCAGCTACTGTCCAATTTTGGTCGTTTCCTATTCCAAGGGTACTTTTGCAACTTTTATGGATCCAGCAAGTCACTATGAGCATATGCAACCATATCCAAGCATCAGATACGAGATATTGCGTTTAACGAGGTTTTTGAACCCTCGGTGGCTCGTTTCAAGGCCAAATGTGCATTTCGGGAGGTCAAAACTCGGTCCCGAGGGTCGTGTCCTTTTCTCTCAGGCCGTACAAGTCATGATGACCTAATGTGACTGTACGGAGGTGTCGGTTTCAGTCCGGGACATAATAGAGTCATGTTTTCCCATCTCGTGTCCCTTTTGTGTCCTTCGTAAGGTTTTGGGCAATTTTGCGTTTCGGGAGGTGTTTCTCGAATCCGTCGGCTTTCGTAGGCCATTTTGTATGTACATGACCTCACGAAAGTGTTCTTTTTATCCAAGTTAGAATATTCTGGGTTTTGGCTTTTAAATGTCCAATATTCCATTCCCTCGTATCCTCGTATCTTGACCGTATCCTGGGGTACATTTTCGTTTTTCTCTGAGTTAGTTCTGTCTGTACGTATGTGTGCGTTTGTGAACAGTCTCGGTACATTATCAATGCAAGCATGGTATTAGTGGCAAGCGTTTATTTATTCTAAGTTCATTGCAAGAGTAAAATGAACTGAAAATGCAAATTTTATAGCTAATCCATATCTATCCATGTCAAAGTAAGGAAGACTACTGTGCGTGCGGCGCTTCGGCCGCTCGAAGTCATCATGTCAGCTCGGGCACACTCGCCCATCAAATCCAAAAGGCACACAGGCCCCAAAAACATGTATTATGTATCAACGAAGGCACTCCGGCCTTCCACCTATCTACGCGGGCGCGCAGGCCCAAAAGCAAAATCAAAGATGTGGAAAGACAAATGAGGCTTCTTAGTAGCCCTCACTCCTCTCCGAACCAATCACCATCTCCGTCGTCGTCGTCGTCGTCTCCCTCTCTAGGATCCTGTCTAAAACCAGGATCATCGGCTGAGTCGTCTGAACCACTGCTGTCAGGCGCCTCCTCGTCCTCCTCTTCTTCTTCTCCCTCCTCTTCCTCTTCTTCCTCAGAATCCTCGGGCAGGATTAGCCGCTTCTTGCGGACCGGCTCGTCTTGCGAGGGCCCTTGGCGCATCTTCAATTGTTACCTCTCCTCTGCGCGCGCCACGGCCTCTCGGGCCGCCTCCTCACTCGCAAAGGGTGGCTGTACACCCCGCGTCTGTGGTCTAGTAGTAGGTGGAGGAGCAGGAATCCTGCTTGCTAGCTTCTTCTGTGGAGGCTCTCTCGCGCTCTTCCTCCTAGGAGCCGCCCGTCCCTGAGTCTGCATTGTAAAATTTTGCACATTTAGTATATGTTCGATGTATTGTATGTTTGCAGGCAGGTACAATCAATTTCAAAGTTGACGACAATTAAAGTATACTATGTATCGAGCAAAGCATGCATATATCAAGTGCCGAATGCAGGAATGTATCATCTCTCTGAAGGATATACCTGAGATCTCTGAGCTGCCGGTGGTGGGTAGCGCAAGTCCAAAGGCAGGCCACTTGCCGCCCGCCTTATCACGTTCTCCAATGCGAGCATACGCCGAACGGCTTCGTTCGCCCACTCATTGGGCACCTGCAAGGATAACTTGAACATAAGTAATGGAGCAATATTTCAAGACGTTATGAAAGTACAATAATGAAGGGTACAATGTCTTACCGGCACGGTGACAGGCGCTGGCTCAACTCTGGCAGGAACTAAGTGTAGCTCGGCCGGATTACCCTGAGAATCCACCACAGCTATATGCCATGTCAACTCTGGTGGCCCACCCCTCACAGGTCCACTCGGACCCCGCCTCGCGCGACTCTCACCACTGCTCTGCCTCGCAGTGATGGCTCTCCTCTCCTCAGCAGCTCCGCGGGCCTGACTCCGGACCTCCCTGAACTCTCGTACTCTCAATGGCCCCGCCAAACGCTCCCTCTGGTAGACTGCATAGTCCATGCCGGGACGCAGGTAGCGTGTCAAGTCGGTGTCAGGCCGCGTGAAGATCTCTAGCTCGGCCAATGTGTACTCCCCTATGTGTGAGGCCCGTGGTGGAAGCGGTTCGGGCACCTAGAACCCTGCATGGCCAAGTGATTGACGTGTCACTTGGTCACCCAAGTACCACTGCCAACCAAAAGCCAACTCCAGCAGTACTCTGCTCGCCGTCACGGCCCTGCTCCTGGCCAAGTATTCAGGCTCTGACTCTGCCACTTTCCAAGGATCCCACTCTACTTGCGCAAGCAAGCAATGCAAACATCGGTCAGCGACAGCATTAAAGCAATAAAAGGGACGCATATTTATATTTGATAAAGTCGTGTCATACCTGTGAGGGCCGGAGCTCGTCTAGGTATATCCTGAAGCCGTTCAGGTCGCCTCGCCCTCTTTTCTCTCCCATATTCTTCTTGCTCCAGATATGAGCACGTGGGAGGATCCCCAAGTCCAGACTCTTTGTCACTGGACGACACATGTTCAGAACTTCATAGGCCTAGAGCTGCACAGTTATCAAAGTTCAAATCATTAGTACAATGCAGGAATATTTTTGAGCAGTTTATGTATTCAAACAGATAAGTACATAATGGAAAATGTACTTTACTCTATTATGATCATACCTCCCAAATCCGCCAGTAGCCAGCAGTGCTCATCTCAGTCCTCGACGAGTCCCCCATGAAACCATAAGCTGCACCAAGCGCAGCTCCTCCCCAGTCAAAACGTGAGGCCGTCCTCAGATCCCTCAGTGCAGGCAAGTACGATAGGTGGACTTGCTGCGCCTGTTCGGATACAGGGTGGCACCAAAAAGGTACAACAGGTACGCCCGGGCCACCTGCTCCTCCTCCTGCTCGGTCGACACCTCCTTTGCAAGGTATCGGGTGAACTGTCCATATCTCGCCATTCCTTCCTTAACCTTGGGCACCTCTCCCAAGAACCACTCCAGGGCCGCCTCGTCCTCCTGAATGCCCGAGTCAAACGGGATGGGGTCGCCTCCAACCCTCAAACCAGTGATCACTGCAAAGTTCGTGGGCGTCACTGTCATCTCCCCGAGCGGTAGGTGGAAGGTGTTGGTGGTATCCCTCCACCTCTCTGCGAGTGCAACCAAGACCGCGTGGTCATTCCTGGCCCGAGTCAGGGTCTGTATGAACTCCCCAAAACCTGCCATGTCCACCAACTGCCTCACCCTCTCCGGCAAACCCTGGTACAACGCCAAAGAGCTACAGGCGCCCCCGAAACCCCGGATGTCCCTCTGTCTCGCTCTCTCCTGCATTAGACACGGAAACAAGCAACAGGGAATATATCAGCATGTGAGGCTTTCATTCTCAAGTTCTAGGTAATCAATACAACTTGGCAGTAGATGGTTGGTTCAAGTTATTATGTCTCATGCATGGCATTCAACGTGAACTATAGTGTCACTATTTGGATCTACTTCAAAGGATTACACTACGTTCATCGACACTTAAGCACATGCATTGTATTGAATTTGCAATCACGAAAGGAAATGGAGGAATTTCAGAAATTTACCTCAGCCCAGCTGCTCGAAATGTGGGTATCAGGGTCTCGTAGAACAAGCTCGGGGTCATACTCCGCTTGCCGTGGCCGGTATGCCGCAAGACCCGATGGTACGAACAAATGTGGAACTGGTGGCCTGTACCCCTCTGCTGAAAATGGGACACGAGTCAAACCCTCTGCCTCTGACACTGCTGTCACTCTGGGCCCCTGTCCCCTCGCTCCAACCCGCTCCTCGGCCTCCGCGTCCCTCAAAACCTCCTCCTCATCGGCCCTCGCCCTCTCGGCCCTCGCCGTAGCCTCTGAAGCGGCTATCTCCCGCTCTCGCTCCTCTCGAGCCTCCAACACGGCAGCCCCAATCATGGGATCCTCTTCCAGAAGCCGGGCTAATCTCTCGTCACTCAGGAACTCCGCAAGATCCTGTCTCGTGATCGGCCTGTGGCCCGATGACGTGGCCCCCGGCCGAAACAACACCTCCTCCTCAGAAACCCCCGTGGTCCCTTCCTCCTCGGCCGCCACACCCTTGCCCTTCGCCGGATCCCTCGGCGGGGTCCCGCTCGGCCCAATGCCATCACCACCAACGCCATCACCACCGGCGCCACTGCTGCCGGTATCTCTGCCAAGACACGACCAACCACCACTGAACCACTTACGGCCACGCTCGGGTCCAGTTGCGCGATTTCAGTACTCGCGGCCTCGACTCCCTCTATCGCGCGACCCTCTGACACCGTCGCGCGACGATCTCCGTTGTCGCCAGTCTCCTGCATGTGGCCCTGAACGCCATCGCCGCCGCCCGTGGACGTTGCACCAGTATCCGAGGCCTCTTCTAACTGCTGTTGGTCTCCTGTACCGACCTCCATAGGTTCGTCCTCTCGACGATCAACTGTCTCTCCTCCACCACCACCATTGCCGTGTTCCGCCATGGGTGGGTGCTTGTACGTGGATTCCTTTCGATTTTCGCGAAGAAATCAAAGGCTTTGAGTTGGGGTTTGGAGAGGTTGAGAGGAGTTTGAGAATTTTGAAGTTCGGAAACCGCTAAGCATCGGTTTCTGTAACGTCCCCGGGAAGAAAAGAGAAGAAAATGGGTTCGGGCCGGACCTGGACTGGTTTCAGACCCAGGCCCTGCCGAAGAACCATCGCGCGACGGTGTGAGTTAATCGCGCGATTGTACTACTAGGCCGATCGCCAGGTTTGGCCCAGGGTTCAGGCCCATTCATGTGTATTGCTTCAATGAAGTCCAAGAGTCTTACTCGGGCTTTGCGGTTGCATCGATCAGCGACGATCCATCCGTCCAATTTTCAGATCAGCGACGATCCATCCGTCCAATTTCGATCAGCGACGATCCATCCGTCCAATTTCAAATCAGCGACGATCCATCCGTCCAATTTTCAGATCAGCGACGATCCATCCGTTCAATTTCGATCAGCGACGATCCATCCGTCCAATTTCAAATCAGCGACGATCCATCCGTCCAATTTTCAGATCAGCGACGATCCATTCGTCCGATTATCGATCAGCGACGATCCATCCGTCCGATTATCGATCAGCGACGATCCATCCGTCCAATTTCGATCAGCGATGATCCATCCTTCCGATTATCGATCAGCGACGATCCATCCATCCCATTATCGATCAGCGACGATCCATCCGTCCAATTTCGATCAGCGACGATCCATCCGTCCGATTATCGATCAGCGACGATCCATCCGTCCCATTATCGATCAGCGACGATCCATCCGTCCAATTTCGATCAGCGACGGTCCATCCATCCGATTTTCGATCAGCGACGATCCATCCGTCCAATTTCGATCAGCGACGATCCATCCGTCCGATTATCGATCAGCGACGATCCATCCGTCCGATTTTCGATCAGCGACGATCCATCCGTCCGATTTTCGATCAGCAACGATCCATCCGTCCGATTTTCGATCAGCGACGATCCATCCGTCCAATTTCGATCAGCGACGGTCCATCCGTCCGATTTTTGATCAGCGACGATCCATCCGTCCAATTTCGATCAGCGACGATCCATCCGTCCAATTTCAAATCAGCGGCGATCCATCCGTCCCATTTTCGATCAGCGACGATCTATCCGTCCAATTTCAATCAGCGACGATCCATCCGTCCTATTATCAATCAACGACGATCTATCCGTCCAAATTCGGATCAGCAATCAATCTGCCCACCGATCCGTTGGTGCACGGTATTTGTATATACTTGCTAGCACTTTTCGTTTAAATCGGCTTTTGGGTGGATTGGATGGGTGTCTAGAAATCTTTGACGTTACCCGTACCAGCCAATGGTGCTCCGCGTGCCGTCAAAAAGGGACTACTGTAGACACCCCGATCTGACTTCCCGATCGTTTTACTTTGTTCTTCGGTTTCTTGATTCCCCGATGATGAATCAGGTCGAAAACAGTCTCGAGAACTTGGAATGGCTTGAGTTTGGCATGTGAGGAACCCATTCTTAGCCCTTAAACCCTTGAATCAGAACCTGGACCTTGGGTTTGAATGTCGCGCGACACACTGGGATCCTCGCGCGATGGTCCATTTGCCAGGTGGTGGTCAAAGTCAAAGCTTTGACCATTGACCCTCGCGGGGTTGGCTGGACCCTCGCGCGATACTCTCACTTCATCGCGCGATGGTCAACACCTGTCATTTTCACCCAGATTGCGTGGTGGTCAGGGGGCTACAGGCCTATGTGACCCCGTTTTTCTCGGCTGAACAGCGTTCTGGGGGGGCTCCCCTTGCACCACCTCACCCCCCCATTCTCCCATCACCTTTGCAACCCCACTCCTCTACCAAGCAATTGTAACCAGCATTGTTGGCTGGTTACAAGGCCTTGGCTAGCCACCAACTAACCCTTTTTTTCTATAAATACCCCCCCCCCATGCTTCCTTGCAAAAGGTTACCAATCTCTCTCCAAGAAAGAAGAAGGCAAACTCAAGCACAAACATCTCACACCCCACTCACTCCCACATAATCACCCTCCAAATCTCACCATCTCATCATTCAAGCCATCTCCAAGACACTCAAGCAAAGGTATAATATCTTTCTGCTCACTGTTCGAACCCCTGAGGGGGGCTGGCAGGGTCAAGGCTGGTAATCGATACCAGTTCTGGCCCTAAAGCTAGCAGGGTTTCAAGAGCTGTTACCTGGGACACCCTCGCGCGATGGTCCCGTACACTCGCGCGACACTTCTGTCTGCGTGAGATTGGACCATGTGGGGAAGGGACCCTCGTCTTCAAGTTTATTATTGTGTTCATAGTCTTTTTAAAGTCTTTTAAGGAGCTTTAGCTCACTGCTTTGCCGTTTTGCATGTTGAAAATCATTGTTTAGCTTAGTTTATAATACCTCTTGGTTTGGAATGCTCTTGGGATGCTCCTGAACTTGTCTCAGGGCCCTAAGTATGCAAAGCAATTCTTGGAAGTCCAGTCTAAACAATCGCGCGCCTGTATCACTCTGTCGCGCGATGGTTTGTGGTTTTCAAGGGACTGCCCTTGCATGAGCAGCTTGGCCTTGGCCTCTGTTTAGACACCCCCACTGTTTAGGGGTCGTGTTTTCATAATATTTCCATCTGTTTGCTGTAATATTGTTTACTTTCAAGTACTTATAAACTGCTTGGTTTGCACCTGGGTGAGCACTGGTCCTTCCAGAGCCCAGAAGGGGGTGAGATTCAAACCATTGGTGAAGCGTCAATACTCGCGCGAGTATATGGTTTTGTCGCGCGACGGTTTGCTTGCATGCAGATGAACTCACGAATGCAAGCTGGCTGTTTGTTCGTGCCAAAATCATACACAGCGTTGCCTTGATGTATGATCGACGTTTTGAACTTCATTCCATTTATTGTATGTCATCTCACTAATCCACGTCATATCTTATCACATCCCGCAAATTGTTACAGTTTTAAATCCCCGATTGACTGTTCCCCCGCCCTAATTGGCTAAAAATTGATTAATCAAACAGAATCGCAAACAAACATTTTCGCAAATGCCTAATTAGAGACCGATCTCCGGATTGGGCGAGAGGGGTGCCATAAAACCCTTCCCCTCTCGTAACCTGGCTCCCGAACCCAGATATGGTTATGACGGACTGGTTCCTTAAACTTTTTCAAATCAAACAGCGCGGCAAGTGCTTCGAAATACGATTCCTTGGGGGTCGGACCTTCAAACCAGAGTGGCGACTCTGTATTTTGCGAGCGCTTGCTTCCCCGCTCGCGCTCCCTCGATCCGGGCCCCCGCGCCTCGGAATCCGGAAATTCCGAAGGGCACGCTGCCCACAGAGTGTTGTGACTCGAGGGGACGGGGAGAATCACCCAAAGTGTTTTTGACATTCGACGCTCGTATTTAAAATGATGATTTTGGTAAGACCGAATGATGAAAGCTTGAACTAAGGGTGCTGACACGCCTTTGGGGCGCGTCAAACAGTCATCGAGACCTGTCACGGCTCGAGCGCGTCGCTTGATTCGACCAAATGCCCTAAATGCGGACCCCGACATGCTCAAGGAGTGAAAACTTTGGAAAACTTATGACTTTTCACGTAACACACTTGAATACTCGACAAACAATATGGATAGAACTGCTGTACCCCTTTAGACAACTGCTGGGAATTGTCAAACTTTCAATGTTGTATGGAAGCCAAAATGGGGGAATTAGAATCTGCTGAAAAATAGCAGAACTCTAGAGCGCTCGAGAGTAGTCTCGAGCGCTTGGGACCCCACTCCCGAGCGCTCGGGACTTCTATCATGGACTGCCCCTTGCTGTTTCCCAATGCCACTTGTTGGCTGTCCTTTGTTGTTTTCATCTGCTCGCACGTTTTCAATGTACTTGAATGGCTTCGTACTAGCTACTTCCCCAGAACAGAATGGCTTCCCAAAGTTTGACTTGTGGTTTTTCCAATATTTTTGAAGTTTCCAAAGTTTGAATTTTGAAAAGATTTTGAAAATGATAAACTTGATGAGTTTCAAGGCTAGTGGGGAAGTGGTGTTGCCCACTTTAAGCTTCTATAAATACCAGGCTCTCCTTTGGTAAGCCATTCACACTTCATTTCATCATTTCCCTTCAAAAATCCATTCTTTCCATCACCATGCTAAACCAAGCCTTACTTCGCCCTTGGTTGGATAGTCTTGAAGGCATCGACTGGCTGAACTTCCGAGGGCATCGGCTTCACGCCCTAAGATATCTTCGAGAGGTTGCAATTCATCCCATCTTGCTACATGCGGCGGCACGCTTCTGGGATCCGGAGGTGCATGTCTTTCGCTTCGGTTCTCAAGAACTGTGCCCCACCGTCGAGGAGTTTCATGCTTATCTCGGAAGCCATGACTCTGCTGAGCCGGTTGTTCCTATGATCAGGGAGAGCATGAAGAATATTCTGAAGGCAAAGCTGGGTGTTAGTGGTAACGCCGCCGGGTTTCTTACTCGGGGTAATGCCATTAACATCGTGCAGTTGTACGAGAGGTTCAGCCCACCTGGGGACTTGACAGATTTCGAGCACCAAGGTCGCAGGATGATGGCTTGTTGCATTTGCCTCTTGGCGGCCTTCTTGTTGGTTCCGTCCGTTGGTTAGCCCAATTCCTTACTGGTGGGGGTTGCTGCTCAGATTGAGGCTCGTAAGGATGTTGCGCCATTGGTTCTTGCTGAAACCTTGATGGGGTTAGATGTTGTCCATGCTGGTTGCACAAGGGTTTTTGGTGGTAGCCCGCTGTTGTTGCAGGCGAGGGACCTCACTCAGCTCCCCTTTTTCTATTTCCCTCATTCATTTTACCTCGACACTCGGTTCAGGCTTTATCTGGCCCCTTACTTGTTTTCTCTCTTTTTGACAGATGTGGCTTTGCGACAAATTAAGTCTGTTGACATCCCCAGTCAATGATTGGTGGTATCGCGCAAGTGGATGGAACCGTCCCTTTCAAGTGATGTATGGGAGTGAAGATGATTGGGCTGATTTCCTTGCTTCTGCAGAGGAAGATGACATTGCTTGGTGGTGCCATTGGCTGAGGCTTCCTGTTATGATTATTGGCAACATGGGCTCGACACATGTGTTTGTGGCTGGCTTGACAGGCTTCTCCTTCTACTCACCCTTCCGTTTTCTCTGTCAGCTCGGACTTAGCCAGGAGGTGCCGCAGCCGGGTTCTGAAATGCTTCGTCTCCCTCCCTTCGACATTCCGGGCCTTCGGAGTTACACTCGGTCGTGGGGGACTCGTAGGACCGAGCCAAGTGACCCACTATTTTCTATTGCTTCGACCGGAAGGTACCGGAAATGGCTAAGGAGAGATGTGAAAGCAAGGATGGGTTGACTGCTTACTTTGCCAGACTTTGAAATAAAAAGTGTGCTTTGATTTTGTGCTTTTTCATTTTCATGCTCAGCTTGTAATAAAGAAGTAATCTGAATAAAATCGACTGATTAAGGGTTTCCCCCTTTTGGTTCATTTGATCACATGCGGCTCTGAAAAGCGTTTTGGATATGTCAATTTGGACTTGATTTGGGATCGAATTTTAATATTTAGGAATTAGGACCGAATCTCGGGATGAGATTGCCTACATATCCCTCGTAAAAGAGAATCAGGCCCGCACGTAGTTCAGGCTACGGGTTCACTCGGGTATTGACACTCTCCTTTTGCGTTCTAAATTTTGCCTAGTACCGCCCTTTCGGGTTTTCGGTCTAGCGAGCTTTTCTTTGATTATTTGCCTTAACTTTTGCCTAGGCCGCCCTCTCGGGTTTTCAACCTAGCAGGTTTGCTCTAACTTTTGCCTGGAACCGCCCGCCCTTGCGGTTTTCGGCCCAGCGAGCTCTCTCAAGGATAATAACGTTTGAGTTGATCCAAATTGACAAGATTCGCAAATTCGTTGCCATCGAGGTCGACGATTGAAGCTGCTCCTCCAGAGAGGATGGTCTTGATGATGTAGGGCCCTGCCCATTTAGGTCGGAACTTCCCTCGTAAGTCGAAAATTGGCGCACGGATTTCCTTGACTACCATGTCCCCTTCTTGTAGGTCCCTTGACTTCACCTTTTTGTTGAATGGCCGGGCGATTCTTCGCTGATAGCCCTGAATGTGGTATAGCGCGCGCAGCCTTCTTTCATCAAACAACATGAGTTCCTGAACCTTCCGCTGATCCATTCAGCTTCGTCCACTCCGCATTCCGCCATGACCCTCAAAGATGGCACTTCTAGCTCGATAGGGAGAACGGCTTCCATACCGTACACCAAAGAGTAAGGTGTTGCCCCTATTGGTGTACGGATAGACGTCCGGTATCCCCACAAAGCTAGTGGTAGCTGTTCGTGCCAATTTCTTGCTGACTGAGTAGTCCTTTCCAGAATCGTCTTAATAGTCTTGTTTGCTGCTTCGACTGCCCTGTTCGTTTGTGGCCGATAAGTGGTTGAATGATGTACTTGGATCTTGAATTCCTCAAAGAGTTCCAGAACTTTTCCCTTGAAATGAACACCGTTATCAGATACGAATGCTTGAGGGACCCCATATCGATAAACGATGTTTTGCTTGATGAAGTGAGCCACTTGAACCGTCGTCAAAGTTTTGTATGAAGCTGCTTCGACCCACTTAGTGAAGTAATCGACTGCCACCAAGATGAACCTGTGACCGTTAGAAGCTGCAGGCGTGATTTTTCCTATGACATCAATGCCCCAAGCGGAGAATGGCCATGGCGTTGCCATCGAGTGTAACTCCGAGGGTGGAACATGGATAAGGTTGGCATGAGTCTGGCACTTGTGGCACCGGCGTACATACTCGATGCAATCTGTCTCCATGGTAGACCAATAATAGCCTAGCCTTAACACCTTCTTAGCCAGCATCATCCCATTCATATGAGGTCCACAAACCCCTTCGTGAACTTCTTCCATTACTGCTTTGATGTCGTCCCCATGAACACACAGCTTGTGAACTCCGCAAGGAGATCGCCGGTATAATTGTCCTCCACAAATGATGTATTGAGATGCGAGTTGTTGCAGTGCGATCCGATCTTTCTTAGTTGAATCCACAAGGAACTCCCCTTTCTCGACGAAATTCCGGATATCGTAGAACCAAGGGAGTCCATCGTCCGGTTCGTCGATGTTCATGACATAGTCGTACACATGTTTTCCCCTCTGCTCAATCATGACAGGCCTTAGCTTCACCCCAATTGGAAGTTCCAACATGGATGCTAAAGTGGCCAGGGCATCTGCGAAGTGGTTCTTCATCCTCGGTACATGCGTGAAGGTTACCTTTTGAAAATTCGGGAGAAGTTCATCGAGCTGCTGATGATACGGCTTCATTTTCTCGTCTCTGACCTTCCATTCTCCGTTTGCTTGCGATACAACCAGGTTGGAATCTCTGACGACTTCTAGCACCTTGACACCAATCTCCAATGCGGCTTCCATTCCCACAATACATGCTTCGTACTCAGCTTTGTTGTTTGTAACTTCGAAGTTCAACTTGAATGCGAGGGGAATATGCGACCCCTCAGGCGAGACCAACAGTATCCCAATCCCGAATCCTTTCTTATTTGCGGCTCCATCGAAGTACAACACCCACGTTTCATTGACCGTTGACATCACATCTTCATCCGGAAAACGAAATTCTGTGTGCTCTGGGCCATCAATCGGATGATCTGCCAAAAACTCTGCCATCGCTCTTCCTTTCACTGACTTGCGAGTGACTTACTTGATTTTGAATTCTGCCAACAAGAGCAACCAATGTGCTAGGTTACCGGTAAGTGCTGGCTTCTCGAATAGATACTTGAGAGGATCCATCCGAGAGATCAGTATCACTGAGTAAGCGAGCATGTAGTGTCTCAACTTTTTTGTGGCCGATACAAGCGCCCAACATGTCTTTTCCAGCGAAGTGTATCGTTCCTCGCATCCTACCATCTTCTTGCTCAAGTAGTAAATCGCCCTTTCAACCCCGTCTTCTCCTTCTTGTGCCAGCATGCACCCTATTGATGAGGGCGTGACGGACAAGTATAGGATCAAAGGTTTTCCTGGTGTAGGCGGCATCAGGATCGGAGGGTTCTGGAGATAAGTTCGCACCGCTTCGAAAGCTTTTTGACACTTCTCGTTCCACTCGAACTTTACATCCTTCTTGAGCAATCGAAATAATGGTTCACAAGTCAAGGTCAGCTTGGTGATGAATCAACTGATGAATTGAATTTTTCCCAAGAAACATCGAACCTCCTTCTCTGATCGGGGTGGTTCCATCTCAAGAATGGCTTTGATTTTAGAAGGGTCTACCTCAATCCCTCGGGTTGTGATCATGAACCCGAGCATTTTCCCAGCAGTGACTCCGAATATGCACTTCTGTGGATTAAGGCGCATCTTGTATTTCTGAACTCTCTCAAGGAACTTTCTCAGCACGAGGAAGTGATCTTTCCGCTCCTTCCCCTTCATTATCATATCATCGACGTACACCTCGACTTCCTTATGGATCATATCATGCAGCAGTGTCGTAGCACCCCTCTGATACGTAGGACCGGCATTTTTCAACCCAAACGGCATAACCCGATAACAGTAGGTTCCCCACTCGATGATGAATGTAGTCTTTTCCCTATCTTTCGAAGCCAAGAGAATCTGATTGTACCCCAAGAAACCGTCCATGAAGGATAGTAAAGCATGCCCTGCAGTGTTATCAACGAGTATGTCTATATGCGGTAATGGAAAATCATCTTTGGGGCTTGCTTTGTTCAGATCTCTAAAATCGATGCACACTCTGATTCTTCCATCCTTTTTAGGGACATGCACAATGTTTGCAACCCAAGTGGGGTATTCAGTTACGATTAGAAAACCAGCGTCGATCTGTTTCGTTAGTTCCTCTTTTATTTTTAACACCCAATCGGGCCGCATTCTTCTCAGCTTTTGTTTAACGGGTTTTGCATCGGGATAGAGGGGGATCCTGTGCTCGACAATTTCTGGGTCGATTCCGAGCATGTCTGCATGGGACCAAGCAAAGACTTCTTTAAATTCTTTTATTGAATCGGTGAGTTCTTGAAGCTCATCTGGAGACAGCCTGGAACCGACCTGAACCAATCGAGGGTTCTCCTCATCACCCAAGTTTATCGAGATTATTTCTTCTTTTAGAGGCTGAGCATGCCTTTTATTTTCATGCTCGATGAGGGAACGGATTTCCTTGGGGATGTCCCCATCGAAATCTATTCCTTCATCGTCGGGATCCAAACAATTTATTTCAAAATCCAGCAAGTAAGCAAAGGCGTCGTTCATTTCATTGACAGGCTCCTCGGAGGGAGGGAATACAGCAGTTGACTCAAACTCGAATTGAAAGCTACGACGAAAAGGGCCGATAGGCACAAACTCCGACTCACTACTAGACGAAAAGTCAGTATCAGACTCAGACTCGGACTCGGTGCTAGTGTCGTGAGTGCGCGTTACAAAAGGAATGAAAGTGCAGTTTTCATAATCGCCCACAGCGTCCACAATGAGCATAGAAGGGTCTTCCAATTCATCTTCTCCTCCCAGCATGAGCACAGCCGCTTCTTCTATCATACCCTCTGGTTCCTCACCTTTGAACAGAGATTGGAGACAACCCAAACCAAAGGCTACAAGCCAATCTAGTGCTTCGGACAATTCTTCCATCCTAGTCACCTCTTCCTCATCTTCCCAAGTGTCATTGGCAAAGATTTCAAACCCAGGGTATTTCACTTTTGTCTCAAGATCAATGAAGGGCTCGGGTTCTCCTCGATACGGTGCTTCCTCTTCCTTCTGATTCTTTCCGACTGCATGAGCTCGGGCATGGTTGCGCCACCTTTTCTCTGGATCACTCTTCTCGAACTCGTAACCGAGACCGAAGCGTTCATTACTCCCGGGGAAATGAGGGAACTCGGAGACTCCTTGCTCATAGAGCCCCAAGCCCATGCCCGGCAGGTAATTCATTCGCTTCATGATTTCCAATGTTGCGAAACTCACCAAGAAACCATCTTCAGCCCGAATGGTGCAAACTTTTGAGGTCATGACAGCAAACCCCCCCAAGGCCACGTCTTCTTCTCCGTGCATGCTTTCCAGCAGCGGGGAATTATCTTCGGAGTGTGGATGAATACCGGAGTCCCCGTGGATAATAAGAGTCCTAGAATCCAATCCTAGGATGAGTTTCTAATGTATCGTAGAGGGTACCCCCATAACGTCAGAATGGTGCAGCCATGGCCTCCCCAATAAGAGGTTGAACGAGGCTAGTATGTCTAGTACATAGAATTCCAGGGTGGTCTTGAACTTCCCAGTTGTCAGTTCCAGGTTGATTGTTCCCAGGACATCACGCCGCGTGTTATCATAAGCACGGACGCCCAGAGTTGATGGCGCAAAGTCCTTGTTTTTGAGACCCAGGCAGTAAGCAGTGCGGAGTGGGCACACGTTGATGGCCGAACCATCGTCTATGAGTATCGCGGGGACCCACTTTCCCAGGCATTTCATGGTCACGTGGAGAGGCTTATTGTGATCGGTTCCTTTAGGCGGAAGGTCTTTCTCGGTGAAGGACAAAGTGTGTCGGGTAAGATTTGGGGTTATAAGGGCGATAAGGGCTTCTAGGGCTATGTCGGAAGGGACCTCAAGCCTGGAGAGAGAGTTGACAAGCCTTCGGCGATGCACGCGGGAAGCTGCCAACACTCCCCACATGGACATGCGGGCAGGGGTTTCATGAAGTTGCTGGATGATAGGGTCATCGTTGGAATTTAAGTTTTGGTATTGAGAGGCATTTGGGTCTGAGCTGACAAATGGATTAAGGTGGGTGGGCGGGTCAGGTTGATGTGGCAGGTTATCGGAGTTATCGGAGTTATTTTGTAGAGCTGGCGAGACAGGGGTGGAGTTGGCGGGATTCTCGGGGATGCGAGGGTTACTCTGTTGAGGTGGTGCTGCTCGGGACGAGTTTCCTTGCTGGAAGTTGGCGGGCTGGTATGCCCTACCGCTTCTGGTGAAATTACTAACTGCCATGGGGGCAGATTCCCATCGAAGACCCCCCCAGAAATCGGAGAGATCGGTATTGGCCTTGCGTTTTCCCTTATCGAGCTTTGTCTTCTCCAGGGTGTCATTCAAAAGTTCCATCTCCAGGGCATTCCATATGTTCTCTTCTTCAAGAGAGTTCCAGAAGTCGACGTTGCTGCTGTTGTTGACCTGTAGAGAGCCTTCGTCCAACATAGCCTTGTGGACAGTAAGTTCTTCACCATCGACCCATACGTTCACCATTTCAGCCTTACCCCAAAGGTTTTCAGGATCCAGCACACAGATATGGGATTCGTCAGGGATCTCAACAATTGGTTGTGGGATGAATTCATTAATAATGTACTCCTGCGGACAGAAGACATGATCCAAGGTACGGGCGAGGGCGTCAGAATCCCTATCGATATTGATTATGGTTGAAGCGGAAAGCCCGGAGAATAAGCGGGGGTTCATCAGATCAGGGCCCTGTTCCTCTTCCTGCTCCCAGAACAAGCACACCAAAGATGTTTCATCAAGAGGGTCTGAATCGTCTTGCCAGAGCCACCCACCGGGTTCTGGGTCCCATTCGTCAAACTCCTCGACTGGTTCAAGCTCTGAGAATAGAGAAAACAGGAAATATCCATCGAATGGATCTGTCATCATCTCTTCCTAGGCTTGTCTCCACTCACCATGTTCCAATTCTTCGACTTGCTGAGCATTAACTGACACAGGCCACACTCCGCTGACAATGGCTTGTTGTTCCACTGTCAGGAAATCATTCGCTAGGTCCTCCCACCTTCTTTGAAAATCCCATTCCACCGTTTCAAGCGCACAGATAGCATCCTCGGCTTGAATCTCGACAATTGGCTTAGGCTCAGTGACAGGGATGATGTGAAGGCTTGGGTTGAAGGGGTGTGTAGAGACTCGTATTTTTATTTATTTATTATATATAATTAAATGTTCATTAAATGCTTAATTGGGAAAATATGAATTTTGTGGTGAATATTTGAATTGTGGTTTAAAATGATGCAATTGTTAGTAGAGGGGTGTGTGTGTGACTTGCAAAATATGTGAGTATATTTATAGTGGTGTGAGTGGTAGGAAATCATTTTTCCTCCCAACTCAAACTCTCGGCTCTCTCTCCTCTCCTCAACGTCTCTCTCTCTCTTTTGCTCATTCTCACAAAACTCCACCTTATACCTCCAAAACATTAAAGATCAACCTCCATTCGACCTTCTAATCGCGTTGTTAGGCTTGAAATTCCTTGGGTTAAGCTTGGAGGAGAGGATTTTGGTCGATTTCAAAGGTTTGGAGTTAGGGCTCATTCGAATCTCTTGGGTTTCGCTCCTTGAATCGAGGTAGGGATTTCTAACCTTCTATGTATGTTTATGAGTTGATTTGGTGTCCAAAACTTGCTTTGGATCGTTGTTTGGAAGCCTTGTGTTTGCCCATAAAAGCTGTAAATTCGTGCAAAAAAAACCCAGGTGCTACATGTACCAGCATTTACCCGGTACATGTAGCAAACCCAGATTTCTTTGATTTCGTTCATTGGGTACATGTAGCACCCTTAATTGCTACATGTACCAAACCCAGATTTTTCATTCTGTTCGCTGGCTACATGTAGCGCCCTTAATTGCTACATGTAGCAAACTGGAAATTTCTGAAAAGTTTTCCCCTTCATGGTTTGGAACCTCGATCGCTTCTAAACCCTTTCGGACACTTCCAAACCTATCTCAAGAACATTGAATTGAATTCCTACGATTGATTAATGTTACCTTTGGTCCATTGGTCTTCCGTTAGTAAGAAACGAATAGAGAATTACATGGTTAAGATTTCGTTATAATGCATCCTATTAATTGTTGATTACTTGTGAATGTTTATGGCTCGTATGTGACATTGTTGACATGTTGTAAGATGTCCCTTGTATGAGTGTGATCGTTTGGAAGTCATAGCTAGCATAGTGAATAAGAGAGTAGTCGTATGTGTCGGAAGTTGGGATAAAGAGTCTCGTAACGCAAGGGGTGGTAATACGGAGACTCAAGTGGGTCACGTAACGCAAGGGGTGGTAATACGGTGATCCAAGTTGTTAGGATTTACGTAACGCAAGGGGTGGAAATACGATAACCTTCGAGATTGCTAGAGTTGTTAATGTCTTGTGAACTAGTTAGCATATTAAGACAAAGGCACATCTTAGAATGATCTTATTGGCACTCTTGTGAGTTCGTTGTTGACCATTGATTGAGCTGAATCTCTTGACTTCATCCCTCCTACCCATATCATCATATTAATACATAGAATTGCTAGAGATTTTCCTACTGGGCTAGTGTAGCTCAACCTAATCTTTCTTTTCAGGTTCAAATGCTGGACAATAGCTCGTAGGCAATGTGTGCTTGGGAATGAAAGACTTTTTGGAAGCTAACCTCATGTAGTTACTTTAGCATCTTTGTATTAACTTTATTTTGCCAGAGATGTAACTGTAACACATTACTTTAATCCTTTTGACCAAACGTTTGTAATATTCTAAACAGGATTGTACTAGCAATTATGTATTTTTGGGGCCAAAGCGCCAAGGTTGTAAACCTTTGATCGTGGGGATTCGATTTGTAATTTAAGACAGGTGGGAACCCTTTTTGGGTAATATATATATATATATATATATATATATATATGATAGGCGAGGTTCTTTATTTAAAATGTATTACTTAATTATGTTGAAAATCGAGGGCATGACAGGGTGGCTCAGGGAAATGTGGTTTATGCGGGCGTTTGAATGTTTCGGGAGTGGGTTGGAGACGGTATTGGGTTTTTGGTGAGGCATAGGAATGGTCTTGTTGTCTATGAGGTCTTGAATGGCATGGCGAAGGCAGAAGCAGTTATCGGTTAGGTGGCCAGGATTTTGGTGATAGGTGCAGAAGGCGTTGGGGTTGTGAGAGGCAGAGAGCTTTTGTGGCAGTGGGGTGGGAGCAAGTGGTTTAAGGAGATCACTTTCGACCAACTTTTCAAACACCGCGGAGAGAGGTGCTGAAAATTGGGCGAACACACGGCGTTGGGATCGAGGTTGACTGGTTTGGGTTACAATCTGGTTGACGGGTTCGGCTTGGGTCGTGTTTGAGGAGGTGTTTGGGAGTTGGGTGTAATTGGAGTTTCCGAACAGCGTGCTGCTGTTACCGGAGTAGACCTTCTTGGCTTTGGGAGGAGGTTCAGGTTTGTCGAGGATTCCCAGTTGAACTGCTTCTTCGATGGCCAAGCTTGTATCGAAGAATGTTTTAAAATTAGAGCAGGCCTGAGCCATCACCATATGCCTTGCAAGGTTGGGATGAAGATTCCGGACAATTGTAACGACCCTGAATTTTGGTCTATAAAAATTTCGTTAAAAATTTGAATTTTATTTAATTTACTTATTTTCTTTTGAGTGGCTATATGTTTTCTTGTAAATTTCGTTGTAGTTAGATTTTGGTCTCGACTAGAAACCCTACGTGACCAATTTAGTTAATTTCCAACCGACTGCTTGGAGGAACCGAGCAACCAACTCACCTAGTTACTAGATGAACCTTTTGGACCTTTTGAAACTCTTGAACCTTTGTCTTTACCCATTGGTCCATAATGGTTAGGGTAATCTTTATCCATTGGACAATAGGCTTCCTATTAAAATATTTTGGTAAGTATAAGATATAGTATTTTAATGGTTTATTAAAACATGTGCTAGTACTTATATGCATTGTTTATTGGGGATTCTCCCACCCCTCCATTATCCATTGGTTAATAACCACAAGGGTAATTTTTGTCCATTGGATAATAAACTTTTTATTATAAAAGTACATGTAGTCTTTTCAAAATTTTATTTTAATAAAAGGTACTTGTACTTTTTTGTCCAATGGTTATTAAACCGCAAGGGAAACTATTATCCATTGGGTAATAACCGTTAGGGAAGTTAGTAACCATTGGGTAATAAAGTCTTTTGACCAAATAAAGTACCGATGTGACTAGGGAACCTTCCAATAAAGTTGATGTGACTAGTCAACCTTTTCAAACCCTAGAAATTACTTATTTATTTCTTTTTATTAATTTGATTTTATTCTTTGTCCTTTGGACAATAAAAGTTAGGGGAACTATTATCCATTGGATAATAGAAACCCAATTCTTTATATTAAATGGGTTTAAAGAAAGATTTGGACAAAGTACTATTATAGATTTTTATAAAATTACTTTAAGGTACCTTTTTGATTATTTTACTATAAAAAGTTTCCTTGTAGCTATTATCCATTGGACGATAAATGTTAGGAGATTTATTATCCATTGGGTAATAGATTTATTCTTTCACCAAGTACATGGGTTCATTAAAATAATATTTTCTTAAACCCCATGTGATGAAAGTACATAATATTTTATTATTAAAAGTACTTAGTAGCCTTAATAGCCTTTAAGGCCTAATATTCTCCTAAGTACTCTTTTATTATTTTGTATTGGGGTTTTGTACCCAATTGGATTTATTTATTGGGGAGTTGATCTTCCTAGAGTACATTAGTACACTAGTTTATTTATTTATTGGAAACATGTGTTTAATAAAGATTCTTACTTGATTTTGTAAATCTTGTATTTTGTACCTTTCTTATTCTTTCTTGTATTTATATATATATATATATATATATATATATATATATATGTGTGTGTGTGTGTGTGTGTGTGTGTAGTGTACTAGGAGAGAGAGAGAGAGAGGAGAGAGGCCGAGAGAGAGAGATAGGGGAGAGAGAGGGAGAGATTTGATTGTACTTCCATATCTTCCTCATCCTTTCAAGTCCATGGGAGAATCTTTCCCCTAACCAAACTTAACTCCGCATTTGTACCTCCATGCTTTGTTTAAAACCAAATCTTGTACTCTTGTCTCCTTCTTTCCAAACAAATCTTCCATAAATCCCATCCTTGGTACAATCTTAGCCATGCAAGCCTACCTTTTAGCCTAACTTAGCCATGCAAGCCTACCAAGTAGCCTTTGATCTTCCATGATTACATGCCATGTGTCAAAATTTGAGGTAGAGAGAGAGAGGGGGGGGGGGGGGGGGGGGAGGGGGGGGGGGGGGGGGGGCGGCCATGAGAGGGAGGGAGAGCCCAAGAGTTTTGCCTATAAATAGCAAGCCATCCCATGCCATTCAACTCACACCTTCACCTAGCAACTTCTCTCTCTAGAAAAATCTTGTTCTTTCTTTGTTCTTGAGTTCTTCAAGAAACTCAACCTAAGCCGCCACTAGACGGCCACTCGACCACCCTCTCGATCCAAAAGTAGAGTAGTGTTAGTCAAGTAGAAGTTTCGAGAGAAACCTTTCTCTTTCGAAGCTACCGGAGACCACCGTAGGAAGTTACTCCGCCCGACCACCGACGTACTTTCCGTAGCCGACTAACCTTCCGTAGCCGACTACCGCCAAGAAGTAAGGTAGAATACCTCTACTCACTTCCCTAAGTATAAAGTAGGTTATCTTTATTTACGTACTTATCGTTTGTTTAGAAATATTGTATTTCGATCTTTAAGATAGTTATGAGTATGCGTATATGAATTGCTTGTATTACTTGTGGTATGTGATAAAGCATAAGTGATTTCACTCCAAAGACGTCCGTACATGTGGCGTTGTGCTTTGAATAAAGCATAAGTGATACACTCCAAAGGCGTCCGTATATGTGGCGTTATGCTATAAGTAGTAATTGAGCGTGCTGAGTAATATAGAATTGGATGATCTTGTTAGGATGAATTCTTGCTGACGTTTGTCCTACCGCGGAGTCTTTACATGTAAACGAGACACGAGAACCGAGAAAGTAGAAACATGACACCTAGGGTGTGGTTAATTAAAAGAAATGTTTTCCAAGGAAGAAAATATTTTGAAAGTACATAATGACCGGTTTTGGGTGGCATTATGTGAGTTGTGTGTGTGTGTAAAAGAAACATTTGAAAAGGGTGATGTGTTTTGAAACCGTAATGTGGCCGGACTTGGTAGCCCATTGTGTGTATGGAAACCCACGATGTGGCCGGACGTGGTAGCCCATCGTGTGGATTGTGAAAACCGCAACGTGGCCGGACTTGGTAGCCCGTTGTGTGTATGAAAACTCGTAATGTGGCCGGACTTGGTAGCCCATTGCGTGGATTGTGAAAACCGCAACGTGGCCGGACTTGGTAGCCCGTTGTGTGTATGAAAACTCGTAATGTGGCCGGACTTGGTAGCCCATTGCGTGGATTGTGAAAACCACAATGTGGCCGGACTTGGTAGCCCATTGTGAAGATTGCCAATGCGGCCGGACGTGGTAGCCTCATTGGTAATATGGCTTGGTTATCCGCGGAGAGGAGCCAATGCAAGTTTTGTGTGCCAATGGGAACCCGGGACGGCAGAACCATTGTGAGGATACTCGGGAGTCCGGAACGGCGGAACCGAGGTTGGGTGTGTAGCTTGGTTATCCGCGGTACGGAGCCAATGCAAATGATTTTAAAAAGGTTGGGTGTGTAGCTTGGTTATCCGCGGTACGGAGCCAATGCAATTGTTTTTGTGTTAAACAAATGGTTTTTGAAAGATTGTTTTGTAAATGAAAATGTTGACACGGTCTACGATGAGTCGCGTAGGAGAAACACGAAACTCTTGGACACCAACGATAGTTGATTAACGAATGTGGATGTGTCATTGTTAGCTGCGTATATATATATCATGTGGAAATCGATGTGTTATTTCCTGTTGTTTGTAAGTATGGGTTAGCGGGTATGGGATTACTCTGCTGAGCTTTGTAGCTCTCGGTGTTGCCTTTTTGGTGACCCTGACATATTATATGGGTGGCGACGCCGGTATAATGTGTCAGATTTCGTAGATGATCAGGGTAAGCAGATCACCGTGGAGACTTTTGGAGCTGAGGAGCTGGCTAGGATGGAGAAGGAGGAGGAGCTGTAGTTAGGAACCTTAGAACCCCCTTCATTTGTGTAAATATTGAACTCTTGTGAGAGTATTTGTTGTAAGAAGAGCCAGACTCTATTTTGAGGTTATCAATAAATTGTGACTCTATTTTGAGGTTTTTAATGAAATTGTCTTTTTAACGTACCCAAAATTCGGGGCGTTACAACAATCATCCGGATTTGATCTCTATCGGTTGGCCTATCCTTCATCTGTGCTGCCTTAGATCTCCATCTTTTCACAAAATCTGCGAAGGCTTCCTTGGCTTCCATCTTTGTAGACTCGAGTTCCCGAGTGGTAACCTCCAGTTGGATGTTGTAATCATATTGCGCCACGAAAGCCGCACATATGTCTTCCCACGAGCGCTTCTTCCTTTCATCCAACGAAGTGAACCAGTAAAGAGCATGTCCCACCAAGGTCTGGGAGAACATTTGGGCCATGGCATCCTTTTCTACTCCCCACATAGACAGTGCTCCGATGTACCCAGTCAAATGCGCTTTCGGATCCCCAGTCCCGTCGAATTTAGCAAAGTCGATTGGTCTGAACTTCTCCGGGAGCTTTGCGTTGGGAAAAAGGCAAAGCTTGTTGATGTCAAAACCTGTCGAGGCAATCTTCTCGTTTCTCGCAACAGACTGCTCTAACTGGGTGATCTTTGCCAAGACTGCTGCCATCTCGGTGTTCTGCGGGGCTTCCACTTCGAGGATCGGTTGCTCCGGGTTGGGATTCAGGTTTAGATTAGGGTTTGGATTTGGGATTGGGATTAGGTTCGGGTTCGGATTCGGATTAGGGTTTGGATTTGGGATTGGGATTAGGTTCGGGTTCGGATTCGGATTCGGATTAGGGTTTGGATTTGGGTTTGGAAGCCGTCGGGCAACCCCGGTTATCATCGTCATAAGTTGGGCGATTTGATTGTCGGTACGTTCGCCCAGACGCTGAATAGCTTGCGTGATCTGCCTCATTTCTCCATTCGGGATTCCCTGGTTCGGTTTCGGGTTTGGGTTAGGATTGGGATGTAGATTTGGATTTGGGCTCGGATTGCCTTTGCTAGGATTTGGATTGCCTCCGTTAAGGTTGAGGTTTGGGATTAGGTTCGGGTTTGGATTGTCTCCGTTTGGGTTGAGGTTTCCGATTAGCAGGTTCATTTCTGCCCTTGAATCCGATGCACTGGCAGGGTGTGCCTGAAGTTGGAGTCGCTCTAATCTCTGTCCCAAGGGTTTGGTCCAGGAGGGTATGATATTCTTCTTCCTTGGCCCAATTGCTCAGCACTGATAGCAAAGCAAAAACCGCGCTCAGATGTGGTCCCTGCTTACATTTTATGAAGTTTATGCGTAATTCTTTGGAAAATGCGTGCATCACCATCATCGTCGTCGACTTTGGTTTTTTAAAAAATGATTGAATATTTGAGGGGTTGCCGTGATCCTCGGATTTTTAGGGTGTATCCTCATTTAGGGAGCGTCGTTCCCCAAAAGATGCTAAAATAAGTTAAGTATTCGGCTAGTATCTCATCAAGAAATTGACCATCGGTTTGGAATGACTTGGGGTGAACAACGTGATACGATAACCGAAGTGGCATAAGCGGCACATTTGCTTTTAGCCTGGGCGGTGTAGGCATCATGATGTTCTGTTTCCGTGTCATTCCTCCCTTTGGTTAATTCCCCGACCGAACACTAGTCGAGAACTTAACAAAATCCTAGTTTCCCTTAGGTTTTAGCTTGAGGACTCATATGGTTAACAACACGCATAAGGGCGCGTGACTCTTCATCGGGTCTCGGCAACCTCCCAAAGACCGCGCGAGCAAGTCTCGAGAACCGTGGCTGACAGCATGATGGCGTGAGATGAAATGCAGCACATAGACATGATATAGCACATAATCCTACCCTGCAGGCCCCTGTCCTAATTTGGAATGTTCTATGGCTTGCTAAACACGTACAAAGGCCGGTTTTGGCTTGAAATGGGTTCCCCGGACTAGAGTCAAAGTATACCTCCCACTATTGAGCGTACACCCAATAATGGTACAAACGATAGAGATGACTCATCACGGTCGAGGGTTGCTGAGTGTCCCGGGATTCCCTATCACCGGCAAGCCGGGTAGGATTGCCGAAACACAACAGTGGGGCTGCACGAGATATATACACAAGAAATAGATGATGAAACAAAATCAATTTGAAAATCCCACAAACACTTTTCAAGCTTGGCTCACAAGTTTAATAAAACCATTTCCCCAGCAGAGTCACCACTGTGGGCTACCACAGCCCCGGGTGAGATCGGGGCGGCCCAAAAAACACATACCGCTCCGGCTGATCGATTTGAAAATTTTTGAAGAGTCGCCACCCGGATTTGTGGTTCGCCACCCGAGAAACCGTTTTCGATTTCAAAATTGATCGATTTGAATTGAAAACCAGAGATTATTCGAGGATTCGGAAGCCATGTTACGAGAGGGGAAGGGTTTTACGGCACCCCCCTCGCCCGGCGCGATGTCGGTCTCTACTAAACGTTTGTGGGATTTTACAAATGGATTTTGTTTCGTTAAACACGTAGCAGTTATCCACAGGTATGGCAAATAGAAGGTGTATGCTGGTGCTTGTGTACAAGGAGTGATGAAATGATGATGGACACATGCATGATGGCAAAGCTGTATAAACTGCTACTGGCTTCACTCTCGAGCGCTTGAGAGTACTCTCGAGCGCTTGGGAGTTCTACTGACAAAATCCTGCAGAGTTTGTTAGCCACAAATAGGATGCCAAATAACAGTGTATGCTTGTGCACATGTATAGGGGGGATTATGTGATGAAAGACAACAAGGTAACAGGAAATGAAACACTGCTCACTGGCTTCACTCTCGAGCGCTCGAGATCACTCTCGAGCGCTTGGGAGTGTCTGAACCCCACCTGCACATTCTGTTAGTACTGACAAAACATAATGTAAAGACTGCAAAATGAAATACTATTAAGCAGACCATTGGCTCAGCAGAGGACTTGAAAGACTGAGATAGGACCTCAAATTTTCAAATCATGTATCCTTGCCATTGCACGAACAGATCTACAATTTTAAAAGAGCAAATTACACATCCATGCATGCAGAAGCTCAGAAAGCACAGAAAACTGGGAAAGTGAAATGCAATGGCATGCATGCACTCCCGAGCGCTTGGGAACATCTTTGAGCGCTTGGGAGTGAGCTGCGTGCCAACTTACTCTCAAATAGAAAATGGCACCACTTCATCATGCAAACACCCTTATCTAAATTTTTAACAAGAGAATATCTTATTTTTAACTTAGGAAAACTTTGTTCTTACTTGAGATTCAGAAGAAACATTTCTGTTTTAGAAGAAAAAATGATCTTCTGTGTCTGCATGCCAGAGTAAAACCATTTTATTTAAAAGTGCACTTCACCCCCAGCCTGCTGCTTACCAAAATGCCATGCATGGGACTGGAAAAAGTCCCAAGCGCTCTGGAGAACTCTTGAGCGCTCGAGAGTGTTTCCAGTAGGGGTTTTGGGAAAACCTTATTCGTGGACTCTTTGCTCTTGCTTTTTCACTAAGGTCTCCCAACCATGCACCCAGCATTAAGGGCTGGGACAGGCTAAGAGACCCCCATCATAAGGGAGAACAGCTTCTTGATTTGAACCAAGGATAGAAATATTTCTACCTTTGCTTGACACTTTGCTCCTTGGATGGTTGTGGAAGGTGAATGTAGAGTGAAAAAGACAAGAGATCAGAAGCTAAGAGTGTTCTGGATTTCTTGCCCTTTTCCTTGATGATTTTGAAAAAAACCTTTGAAGTTGGGAAAGAAGTTTGAGTTTGAAAGCTTTTTCCCTTCAACAAGAGAGAGAAAAGAGGAGGGGTTTAGAGAGAGAGAACTTTCGTCCTCCTGCTTCAGCAGAAAAACCAGGTATATATATAGAGCATATAACCCAAGGTTTTGAAAAATGAAATGATTTTGAAATAAACCCTTTTTTAAAGAAAGAAATCTTCAGCTGATATCCTCTCTGACTGAGGTTGAGTGTTGACTCACCTCAGCCGGTTCAAAGGGAATGCAATGATGGCTTGCATGGATAGTGGGAATCTTTTTCACCCATTGGGCACTGGGAGAGATCTCGAGCACTCGGGAGTGGTGTCGAGCGCTTGGGACTTTATTCTCGAGCGCTCGAGAGTGAGCCAGTGCCAGTGGTTTTTGGAAAATAGTTTGGAGCGCTTGGGACAGCTTCCAAGTGCTTGGGAATGATTTTGACCATTTCCTTTTTAAATCCTTTAAGGAGCAACGTCTCAATTGGTACATGGCTTGTTTTGATCCATATTCATCATTGGGGAGTCTCAGAGCCACAAATTAAGGAAATTTGACAAGTCCAAATTGGGGTGTCTACAGGTTTAAATCGTCCTCACATATTGTCCATGTGAAAAGCTATACTCAGGTGTATATCTGTTCCCAATGCTTTCTGCAGGCTTCCCTAAAAATTGGAGGTGAAACGGGGGTCTCGATCAGAAGCTATGGATATTAGCAATCCACGCAATCGAATGATTTCATTAATGTAGAGTCTGCTATAAGATTCCATGGTATCCGCCATACGGACGGGTAAGAAATGAGCAAATTTTGTCAGTCAGTCTCTCCAGGCTTTTGGTGTTCAGCCTTCACTTGCTGGCACGTGAGACACGTGGATACGTACTTTGCTGCATCATTCTTGATTCCTTCCCACCATTATAGTTGGCAGAGGTTCTGATACATATTGTTCCCTCCAGGGTGCACGACAAAGTTTGATTGGTGAAACTCCCTCAGAACAGCTTCTCAGAGGGTATTCTCATTAGGTACAAAAATCTGATCTTGGAATTTGAGGCTCTTGTCGTGTAGCTCTTGTATCAGCTTTGAATGATCAGGAGTCGTCAGCCACCTTGCTAGGTCTACTCTTGAAAGTTTGGTCAATGTCTCTTTGAAGGTGGCTGGTACTTTTCTCCAAAAATGAGAAGATTACAAAAAAATTCTCTAGAGGTTTTAAACATGAACAAAATGTTCGAAGGTTGAAGCACCAAGTAGAAGTACAACAGATCCTCCTCCAAGAGCCAGAGGTACAAGTAGTCTTGAGTTGAGTTCGAACACGAGGACAATGAGAATTAAGTTAACCAAAGTCAAACTTGATGATTGGAATTGAAGAGTTTCATCATTGCAATAGTGATAAATAACAGCTTGACATGCCAATAGATCGAACAAATACTCTGGCTTGCAACACACTGCAATGGGAATAAACGAGGGTTCCCCTTAGAAGTATAGATTTATTTTGATAGGTTCTGAATGATACAAGGTCCAACGATGAAACAGAACTAGATATTTATTTTGCACCACGTCAGCCAAACGCGTTTCAAAACAAGTATCTAACTCTAGTTATCTACAAGACAAAAACAATAATGGTCACAAGTGAAAAATAAACAATGGTTTTTGAGTCCAAAATAGGAAGAGTCATTGATAGAACGATGATTGGATCTAACTAGCTCAAGGAAAAATACCAAGTCCAAAGAAAGTGAAGTATAACAACAATATGTGCATTCAAGGATTTGACAACTCTAATATTGAAAATAGAACTAGGTTTGCGAATTTTAGAGTTTTGAAAGGTTGGAGACATGTCTTGGTGTGATATCAAAAGAATTGAAGGTTGTGAATAGCTGATAGTGCACTGGTAAAAATAAACGAGGATTGCTCTAAGCATGCAGTATGAAATGGATCAGAAAAGTTAGGCTCATAATTGAGTAAATTGTTGACTTCGGAATCACATCGCATCAATTTAAGAAAGGTTGGAACAAAGTAATCTTTAGGAATGCCCAACTCACAAAAGAAAATGTCATGAGAATTAGGTGCTTAGAATATACAAGGAGTTCAACAATTTGGGCTTTAGTTGAAGTTGTAGCTCTAACTGTGAAGAGTCATAATGAATGTGATTTTAATAAGAGTCAAGAGAGATCGAAAATAATGAATGGTTTGGATAAAATCAATTGAATGAGAAATAAGGTTTAGCTGAATAAATGGCAAAAGCTCTTCTATCCCCCTTAAAATAATAGAACCTCCTAGCAAAAGAATGGTCGCCGCCTTCTCATGACCTTGAACTCTTCTCGATCTATTTGAACTATGATGGTGTCATCGTCGGATGTAGTTTGCATAGTATTTGGGTGACGATTATGAATCTCTGACAACATCATGCTTTTATTCGTCGATCTACTATTTTGAGAAGTCTTCGGCGCTTGAGGTTGGGGTGTCAAAATAGTCGATGTGGCAATCACTTGTAGAAGTTGCATAACTTCCATGTTATTCGGTATCTCATTGGGCTTCGTGTTGCGTTGACCTCGAGATTAACGTAAGCATGTTGAGGATGTGGGTAGCGTTGGCATTATTGTTCATATGAAGTTAGAGTTAGGTATTCTAATTACGGAATCGTGACGAAAATTTTGAAGTAGCAAAAATAAAACATTTTTTTTAAATAAAAAGAAAGAGACAATTAGAAGTATTTAAGCAGAAAGTGTCACACATCTATATAGAAAGTGCCACATGGGCCAAACACGTGCTCACTACAGTCAACCCTAACCGCTAGACATACATGTAAGACTTAAGTTTTCTCACGGTACGTTCTCACAATGGCCCTACCCTTTTCAACCAATCGCTGATCGTAGTCCAAATGGAGAAAGAAGATCATCTTTCAACAGGTACTTAATTTCATAGGTAGCCTCTTCGACGGCCTCGATCTTTTCTCCCACAATTGTCAAGGTCTATCATATCGTCTTCGAACAAGAACTTTTTGATTGCGTTGATCGGCTTACATATACAATAAGAACAAGTTCTTCTATCTCTTTCTTGGAGTCGTTGACTTTAGCACTTTGATGGAGTTGCTTTAGGTGATAAGACATATTTATATGCTACTCTTATAATAAAATAAAATATCATATCGTGGGCACGCGCCCCGGAAATTTTGTTTCGGGAAATCGGGCGCGGCCCTTTTTCGGAAGAGCGCGGCAAAACGCCTCGATTCAGAGTCGCCACTCGGGTTTTAGCGGTGAAAACACCCAAGGAACCGAACTCGAAAACATTTGCCACGTTTGTTTGATTTTGATTTTGAAAAAGGCTTGTAGACTGGACCGTCGTCACCTTCGATATCTGAGGTTCGGGAGCCAGGTTACGAGAGGGGAAGGGTTTTATGGCACCCCTCTCGCCCAATCCGGAGATCGGTCTCTACTCGGGCATTTTGTAAAACGCTTGCATTTTTCTCTTATTTGATCATTTTTTAGCCAGTTAGGGCGGGGGAACAGTTAACGGGGTTAAAACTATAACAAGTTGCAATTTATGTGATAAAATGGTTTATGGATGACTTGATTGCAATGCTAAATATAGAATGAGAACAAGCACCGAGCAAAACTGGATAACTTGAAGTACGCTGCCCTGCGGGGATGTGAGCAGATTCTGTATCAGCATACACTGGCCGAACCACTGCATGCTGATAGAACATGCGCACGCCACCCCATAACTGGCGTACTCCACTTATTTGTTTGCTCAATCTTTGTTTTCAACCCTCTGGGCTCTGGAAAGGGACCAACGCACACCCAGGACAAACCACGCAGTTAAATAAAGCAGAATATATATTTTCAGGCAGATGAAATGGCCTGAAACCATAAAAAAAAGACAGGAAACCCCCTAAACGGAGTGGGGACAGGAAGGAGGGCAAAACTAAGCTAAGATGCAAGGGCCAGCCACTGGGTCCTGGGTGACACTGCCGTACGCCAGTCATTAGAGACCGTGCGCCAGTTTGTCTTTGGATCCAGTGTTTGGCTTTGCATCATCTGGGCTCTGGAACACGACCAGAAGGATCCCAGAGGCCTTTTAAGCAGAATAGAAGTAAGTATTAACCACTACATCTAAACAGTTCTAAATATACAAAAAACGGTAAACTGGCTATTTAGCATGCAAGGGTGATTGACAGAAAGAGAAAATGACAGAAATGGTGATCCATGATCCCCACGCCAGTAGTGCTCGTTCTATCATGACTGGCGTACGGCATAGGGTTACTGGCGTGCGCCATGTGACACCTCATACGATTGTTTTATTTTACCAGTTTAAGGCCAGGATAGTATTGTTTACTAGCCTGGGCCCTACTGGTTCCCCTCAGGAGCCGAAAACAGAAAAGAACGTAAAGGTGGTATACCTTTTTTTTTATATTGAGGTTTGAAGGAGGTATTGAACTTATGGGTTGAAGATGGAGGCTGAAAAGGTGGCTGTATATCAGCAGGGTGTATGGAGGTGGGTTGCTTCCTTTTCTCTTTCAATGGAAGAAGAGAAATAGAGAGCAAGAAGAGAGGAGAAGAAGGCTTTTTACTTCTTAATGAGACCAACCCCTTACAAATGAATGCAAAGGGGGTATTTATAGGGGAGAGAGACTGAGATCAGTCTGGGGCTAAAGCCTTGTTTGGCTGGTTGGGGCAAGGTTGGAGCCTCCCATGCATTAAATGCATGGGACTTGCCTTGATGGGGGGTGTAGGAGAGAGAGGGAACGGGCCTGGACGATATAATCATCAGGGGCTACTGTGGCCGACGTCAGGGTGGCACAAAAGTCCCGCCCAAGTGGCTGAATAAAGTTGATTTGACTGGAATTGACTGGCGTGCGCCACATATGTACTGGCGTGCGCCGGTGATAGCTGAGTCAACGGTCGATGACTGACACGTGGCAGCTAACTGGCGTACGTCATCAAGGTACTGGCGTAAGCCAGTTGGGTTTTGCTGGGGCTGTTTGGCTCTGGTTTGAAGGGTTTGAAAGGGGTTTGAAAGAGGTTCGGAACGCTCAAGACTCGAACACACCATTATCCTCAGACTGTTCTCGACCAAAATCATCATTGGGGAGATAAAAGATCGACAAATAACGTTATCTAGACAGTCCAGAATGGGGTGTCTACAGAAGCCCCCCTTTGACGGCACTTGGAGCACCATTGACTGGAGACAAGTAACGTCAAAGGTTTTTCTAGACACCCTCTTCAAGGCTATCCAAATTGCGTGAAATTTTAAAGAACCTGTTTGATTCGAAGTTTGGACGGATAGATCGCCGCTTCGTTGTCTTGACGGACAAGTCACAGAATGTGGACTCTCCCGGGGAATGATCCTTTTGCAAAAGTATCGACTCGGTTGGGGGAAGAAGACTGTGGGACGGATAGATCGTCGTTGATTTAGAAATTGGACGGGTGGACTGCCATTGATTTAAAATTGGACGAGTGGATCGTCGTTGATTTGAAATTGGACGAGTGGATCGTCGTTGGTTTGAAATTCGGCGAGTGGATCGTCGTTGATTTGAGATTGGGCGAGTGGATCGCCGTTGATTTGAAATGGGACGAGTGGATCGTCGTTGATTTGATTGGGGACGAGTGGATCGTCGTTGATTTGAAATTGGACGGATAGATCGTCGTTGATTTGAGACTGGGCGAGTGGATCGTCATTGATTTGAAATGGGACGGGTGGACCGTCGTTGATTTGATTGGGGACGAGTGGATCGTCGTTGATTTGAAATTGGACGGATAGATCATCGTTGATTTGAAACTGGGCGAGTGGATCGCCGTTGATTTGAAACTGGACGGATAGATCGTCGTTGATTTGAAATTGGACGAGTGGATCGTCGTTGATTTGAAATTGAACCTCTGCTTGGGGATGGGTCAAAAACTTTCGAGTCGGGTTCTCATTTGAGGATGAAATCCAGCACAAGGCATGAGTTTGGGCTTGAGGCCCACAAAATACTAGCGTACGGCATTAGGGAACTGGCGTGCGCCACCTTTCACAGGGATCCGAGCCCAGACCCGGCCCAAATCCGGCCCAGCGCGCCCCCACGTCGTATAAACTTCTGAAACCGTGCAGGAACCTGTTCTCAGTCGGTTTTGAACTTCGAAATCTCTCCCAAAACCTCAAAAACTCTTCAATCTCTCACTCAATCCCCCATTCTCTACCGTTATTTGCTCGAACCTGTAACAACTCCGATTTTTCGTGCAATAAAAATCTCGTTGTTATTGAAATTTCTTAATTTCTCGTTGATGTTCTTATTTGATTTTCTTGTGGTTTGTATTTAAGCAATCGATCGCCTTATCATCGTAATTCTCGACTAGAAACCCTAATCGCACTTTGGACCCTCGAGAATCGTTTCTCGACTATTTAGTCCGACCTAGCAAGCCTAGTTAGCTTCTAACCGGCTCGATGGAGTAACCAAACTAGAAAGTCACCTAGTTACGTTTCCCTAACCGAAGATGGACCATTTTGCCCATCTTGAACCTTTTGAACCGTTTGAACCTTAGTCTAGTAATTGTTTAATTATTTTCTTTTATTATTTTGGTTTTATTCTTTATCCATTGGACGATAGATGTTAGGGGAATTATTATCCATTGGATAATAGAAACCCATTTCTTTATATTAAAAGGATTTTGAAGGATTTAAGCAAAGTACTATGATTGACATTTATAATTATTTGAAAAGTACTTTTCAAATTACTTTACTAATAAAAGTACCCAAGTAACCTTGGACCATTGGATAATAACCATTAGGGTAATCTTTACCCATTGGACAAAAGCATTCTCTTTATTTTATTTGGTAAGTACATATATATATATATAACCATGGGATTTTACAAAAGGACATGTAGTCATTTCCAAAACATAGTTTAATATTTAAAGTACCCGTACCTTATTATCCATTGGATAATAACCATTAGGGATTCTATTAACCATTGGGTAATAGGCTCATCTTTCAACCAAAGTACTTAACCCATTAAACTAATATTTTGTTAAGATTCCCGGGAGTACAAAAGTACATTATTTTATTAATTAAAGTACTCGTACTTTATAATTGTTTATTGGGGAAAATCTTGACCCTTTAAGACTAAATTGCCCTTAGTACCAAAAGTACCTATTGTTTAAATATATCCTTACATGTTAGTACATACATATATATACATATATAGCTAGTACATGGGAGAGAGAAAGAGAGGAGAGAGGAGAGAGAGAAAGCCGAGAGAGAGGAGAGGAGAAAGAGGCCGAGAGAGAGAGAGAGAGAGAGAGAGAGAGAGAGAGAGAGAGAGGAAGGAAGAAGAAGATGGATTTGATGTGTGACATTAGTCTTTCAAAGTACTTCAAATCTTTGGTGATTCCTTTCCTAGCCAAATCTTAACCCCATTAACCTCCATTGTACAAAACTCAATTGTTTAAGCCATGAATCTTGTACCAATGTCTCCTCCATAGCAACATATCTTCCTAGAATCCCATCCAAGGACTAAACTAGCCATGCAAGCCTACCAATTTAGCTTCCAACCTTTCAATCAAGCTTGACATGTGAAAGAAAGGTGAGACTTAGAGAGAGAGAGAGAGAGGGGCCGGCCAAGGAGTGAGAGAGGGAGAGCTTGGCCTATAAATAGAAGCCATTTCATGCTTTGAACTCACACCTCAAACCATTGCTCTCACTTCTCTCTAGAAATTCCAAAAGTTCTTGCTTTCAAAGTTCTTCTTTTCTTGTGTTCTTGAGTGTTCTTGAAAGAAACCACCAAACCACCTCCCAAAACCACCGTTAGATCTTTTAAAGTAGCTTAGTTAGTTAGAAAGTTGTTTCTAGGAAGAGAAAAGATCAACTCTCTTCCTTTCGAAGCAAACCGACGCCGTTACGCCGCCGAAATCCAAAACCGACGACCGAATCTTCTTAGCCAACTACTACCGCCAAGAAGCAAGGTAGGATATCCTTATCTTCCATCCCAAGTAGTTATCTTTACCTATTTTCCCAAATATAGTCTTGTACCCAATTATAAGTTCGTTAGGAAGAAACTTTAATAATGTCATATAAAGTAGATAATGTTATCTTTTGTTGAAAGTATATGAAATGCATGATGTTTGTTATTAAGTGATTCAAGCATGTCAAGTAGTTTTAAAATGGATGATCTTGTTAGTTGGAATAGTATAATGAATGATATGTGAAAAGTCTCACCGCGGAGTCTATGCATGAGAAACGAGACATGAAAATCAAGAAAGTAGAAACATGACACCTAGGGTGTGGATAATGATGAGATGTGTTTTGAAACCGCAATGTGGCCGGACTTGGTAGCCCATTGTGTGTATGGAAACCCACGATGCGGCCGGACGTGGTAGCCCATCGTGTGGATTGTGAAAACCGCAACGTGGCCGGACTTGGTAGCCCGTTGTGTGTATGAAAACTCGTAATGTGGCCGGACTTGGTAGCCCATTGCGTGGATTGTGAAAACCACAATGTGGCCGGACTTGGTAGCCCATTGTGAAGATTGCCAATGCGGCCGGACGTGGTAGCCTCATTGGTAATATGGCTTGGTTATCCGCGGAGAGGAGCCAATGCAAGTTTTGTGTGCCAATGGGAACCCGGCGCGGCGGAACCATTGTGAGGATACTCGGGAGACCGGCGCGGCGGAACCGAGGTTGGGTGTGTAGCTTGGTTATCCGCGGTACGGAGCCAATGCAAATTGTGTGAGTTAAACAAATGTTTTTTTTAAAAGATGAATTGGTATGTGAAAATGTTGACACGGTCTACGATGAGTTGCGTAGGAGAAACTCAGAGAATCTTGGACACCAACGATAGTGATATAGTAATTGCGGATGTGTTATTAATGTTATCTTTTGTAGCTGTGTATACACATATCATGTGGAAATCGATGTGACGTTATAACCTGTTGTTTGTTAGTTATGGGTTAGCGGGTATAGAATTTTTCTATTGAGCTTTCGTAGCTCACGGTGTTGCCTTTTCGGTGACCCTGACATATTATATCGGTGGCGACGCTGGTATAATGTGTCAGACTTTGTAGATGAACAGGGTGAACGTTACACCTTGGAGGCATTTGGAGCTGAAGAGCTGGCTCAGATGGAGGAGCAGGCGGAGCTGTAGTTAGGAACCTTAGTTTCCTTCCGTTTGTAATAAAAGTACTCCTTTTAAGTTTCTGTTGTAATAAAGAGCTTGACTCAGTTTATTTTCAATAAAATTACTTATTTAACGCCAGACTCCATTTGATTTTATGAATAAAATGTCTTTTTAACGTACCCAAAATTCGGGGCGTTACAGAACCGGTGTATCCATGGCGGAGCCCAGTGGAGGTGGCAGCAATGGCGGCAATGGGGAAGAAGGAAGGCAACCAAGGGCCGAAATCGAGGCCCCGGGGCCGCGAATCGACGATCAACCGTCAGTAAGGGTCACGCCGAGCACCGGTGCATAAGGTATAGGGGGCGACATCGGTAATGGTGGCCATGCAGCGGAGGTGGCCGGCGACGGCGAGGGGCGTACGCCAGGAGGGATACGGCGTACGCCAGGCTCGGTTGTTATAGTGAGTCCACAGGTTTGTCGATTGGATCCAAGCAGTGGGGTAGAGGGTGTGGCGATTACCGGTTTGGGCTCGGTTGGAGCCGGCGGCAGTGGTAGGGGCAGTGGTGATGGTAGTGGTCGTTCGGAGACACCGGTGAGAAATCCGGCAAGGGGCAAGGGTCCTGTGGTTGAGGAGGGAGCATCCGGAGGAGTACCAATGGTTGAGTTCAGGCCTGCAGCGGGGTCCTCGGCACACGTACCCATCACACGGGGTGACTTTGCCGAGTTTGTGTCGGAGGAGGAACTCGGTCGCTTGCTCCGGGAGAACCCGAGGGTAGTGGCTGCAGTACTGGCAGCGTGAGAGGACAGGCTTCGGGAGGTTGAGAGGGCTCGGGAGGAGGAGCGCTTGAGAGGGGAGGCCGAGAGGGCCGGGGCGAAGAGGAGGCTTTTGCGAGTGAGACCGAGGCGGCCGAGGAGGCCCAAGGGGAGGTGTGGTCTTTTGAGTGGGTGGTGACGCTTGCAGAGTCCATACGATTGGCCCCCCGTGCTAGGTTTGACTCGGCCACATATGTTTTGCCCGAGCCACACTTGTTTATTCTGTCTGGGGTCGAGAGCCTTGCACCTTTGAGGGAGAGCTACGACGCAGAGCTTATACTGAGAGACCCTCAGAGACACCTGTCCGTGGATTGGGCGCAGGTATTCCTTTAAACTCACTTTGATATGCATGCCTCGTTTTTTTACTCAATATGTAGTTTTGAACTGTCGTAGCTTGGCTTGTAATGCATGTAGGCTAGAACATTGAAATGTAGCTCGACTGAGAAAGTAGAACTTGAATTGCATGCCTCAACTTTGAAACTTGACTACAGTGGCGACGCTTGAAATAGTTAGATCGACTTGTAGGATGCTCATGGCTTCGACAAAACCGTTAGTGCCAAATTTGAACCAATCATAAACCGCCTCGACTTAATAAGATACTCCCCTGAACTTGAATTCGACTAAGTAGACTGCCATGACATGTTGAACGCCTGGATGGCATGTCCCACAGTTTGAATCGACCATATTGATAAACAGAACGCTTGTGAAATCGACTGAGGGATGCGCCTCGAGAGAAATAAAGCCCGGTAGCTCGGAACTTAGCTGAGAAACACTTTTGAATTGATTCGACTGGTAACAGAAGTGGATAGAGTAATACGAGTGCCCGGTAGTTGTGTTCGACCTTTACGCTGCCTATTTCGACTGTAGAGTTACTTTTTGAAATTCTGAATTCGACCAACCGTTTGGGCTGCAATTACTGATGAGACCCTTTTGTTGTCTGTCGTTGTGTGCAGAGAGGAGCAGCCAGTACTTGGGGCCATGGAGGTCCGGCAAGCTCTCTTGAGTTGTATCGAGGCCTGCCCGAGCGAGTCAGGGCTTTGGTTGCCGCTGCAGGGTTTCGGCCGTTTATCCTTACTCTGACGGCCGTGAGGAGCGATCACGCTCTGCTGACAGCGCTGGCCGAGAGGTGGTGGGATTCCTCGAACACCTTCCATCTGCCAATTGGGGAGTTGACGGTAACTCCGTCTGACTTTGCGGCGCTGACCGGTTTGAGGGTAGGAGGAGAGCCTATCCCGTTTGACTCGGAGATTCACAGGGATCCCAGGGCTCTGGAGTGGTTTTTGGGGCAGGCACCCGAGGGCGAGGCAGAGACCGTCCACTATGACCAGTTCAAGCGGTATTTGCACGGGAGGGAGCCGGACTCTGAGTTGGAGGCGGAGCAGATGGCGAGGGCCTACTTGTTGTATTTGTTCGGGGCTACACTGTACCCGAACAAGCGATCTACGGTGCACCTGTCCTACTTGCCGGCCCTCTATGACTTGGGCACAGCTTCGAGGTTTGACTGGGGAGGAGCTGCACTAGGCACGTGCTACGGCTTCATGGGAGAGTTCTCACGTGGGAAGAAGGCGACTGCTGGCTACTGGAGGGTGTGGGAGGTAACAAACACAGCTTGTAATTCATTTCCTGCTCTTCCCCTTTATTGCACTTGTCTTTGATCTGAATATGAACTATGTTCTGATGCTTTTGACTATCTAACCACTTGCAGCTGTGGGCTTATGAGGTGCTGAAGATGTACCCACCGGAGAACAAGTGCCCGAATCTGAGGATGCTTCCTCGCGCCATGATCTGGGTCCCATGTATAGCGGCAAGAAGAAGTCGAGAGGGAGCCTCCTAGCCTTTCGGACGTACCTCGACGAGCTGTCTGGAACTCAGGTAAGCAACATGTCAAATTGATTATTCTGCCCTTAGAATTGCTTTAATGTTGTCGCTGATGCCCTATAATCTGTGCCATTGTCCTGCAGGTGGAGTGGAACCCATGGAGCAGCGCTGAGCCTGAGCCTGAGTACCTAGCACAGAGCAGGGTGGTGACAGCGAGTCGGGTGCTGTTGGAGTCTGCTTTCGGGTGGCTGTGGTACTTGGGTGACCGGGTGACACGGCAGTCACTGGGTTCTCCCGAGTTCCACGCTCCCGGGCCACTTCCTCCTCACGCTTCTCACATGGATAAGTACACTCTGGCTGAGTTGAGGCGCTTCACTGTTCCAGCCGGGCTTGCTGCTTTTTTGAGGCCCGAGCGTGACTATGCTGTCTATAGGAGCCAGCGCTTGGCGAGGCCACTTGGAGTGTTGGAGCATGTTGCCGTGCAGAGCGAGGCACTTGAAGCTGGCGAGGAGAGGCGGAGCTGAGAGAGCAGGGCAGCTCAGCCAGGAGAGAGGAGCGACTATGCCACAGCGACCGGGCTGCCTCGGCTTTCTTGGACTCTAGCGGTACGGGACGCGGAAGGAGAGGAGGCCGTAGTTCAGTTCGAGCCTGCCAGGACAGACCCCGCAGAGATCACAGGGCCGGTATGATACTCTTTTCCCCTTTGTAGTTTCCGTACTTTACTTCCGGCATGTATACTTGGCTTGCATTCTGACTTTGCCCGAAAATGTAACATAGGCTCCAATGGAATGGGTACGGGAGGCAGCTCGCCTGATGAAGGCCATGGAGAAGGAGTTTCATAAGATCGCTGGCGGCGCTAATTTGCAGTTGCACTACCCACCTCCAGCTCCGGCTCCCGTTGAGCAGCCTCAGGTATAACTTTCCCCTTTACTTTCAAATAGAATTGCTTTCGACATTTCCTGCACTCAGCATTTCAATATATACAATATGCTCAATGTATGCTAAATGACTTTAAATGACCATGCAGGGACATGCTAGGGCAGCTCCTAGAAGAAAGAGCGTGCGGCCTCCTCCAGCAAAGAAGGTAGCTTCGAGCTCCTCTCGGCCGGCGGCAAGGGTTGAACGGGGAGTGCAGAACACTCCGGCCAGCGAGGAGCTCCAGTTCCATCGAGAGCTGCGGAAGAGGCCTGTAGAGAAGAAGCCTGCCGAGGGACCCTCACAGAAGAAAAGGAGAGAGGAGGAAGAAGCAGAGGAAGAAGAAGAAGAAGAGGAGGCATCCCTCAGCAGCGGCTCTGACTCAGCGAGCGACCCCAGGTTCCGGATAGACCCCCGAGAGGTCGAGGACAGCGAGGACGACGACGAGGAGGACCTTTTTGATGACTGAGGGCTATCACCGAGCCTTAGCCTAATTTGCCGGCACTTTGATACTTTTGAGACACTTTGGTACTTTGGATGGGGCCTGCGTGCCCCTTGACCTTTGGGCGAGTGTGCCCCGCTACTTTTTTGTTCTGCCCGGGCCGTTGTGCCACTTCGGTACTTGCTACATTCCTACCGTTAGGCTTTGACACAGTATATAACATATGCATTCTCTGTTTATCGTTTTCCTTTACTTTGATGAGACTTTATAAAGGAAAAGGATAAAACCCTCCACTAATATCTAACATGCATTGACGAATGCTCTGAATTGACAAAAGACACTTGTATATGCACATAATCGACTTAGCTCGAAAAAAGGATGGACAGAAAAGTCCTAGGATACGACACATATCCCAGACACGCGGGGGATACGGGGGATTTGGGCGTTAGCAAGCCAAGATCCGAGATTCTCGCTGGGGAGGGAAACTGACCCTTTTAAAAGGTGATATAGGTGTGCGATGACTTGCACGAACCATCAAAACCGGTAGAATTGTCCCGGTGCGAGGAAAATACCAAGGAAAAGCTAAAAATGCCACAAAAACGGACATAAGACACCAATGATGACTCGATATGGTCCCGGACCGAAACCGACACCCCCACACAGTCACATAAGGCCTATGTAACATGCATGGTATGACAAAACTTGGCAAAAGCCCCTGAAACGAGATTTGACCTCCCGTATCCTTGATTTTAGCTTGGAACGGGCCACCGAGGGTCCAAAATCTTCATCGGGCATGGCTTTTGGAATCCGACGCCTTGCCATAGTCCCAAATGATGTTTACGACTTGTAGGAACCATCAAACGGCCAAAGCCAGCCCTGAAATTGAAAACGACCATGTGAAGGCAGTAGTTGCTGCAAACTGGTTTCTGGTGAACCCTACTGGCGTACGCCAGAAGTTTGAGGCCCGTACGCCAGTAAGTGGGGGACATGGACACGCCAGTTATGAACTGGCGTACGCCAGGTTTCTGAACGCCAAATCCACTTGACTGACCAACTGTCCTTTTTCAGGGGCCACCTTTGTTTTTTTACCCCCACACGGTTTGCACACGGTTTCTGAGCTCTCAGGGGGCAATGTCCTTTGCAGGGGCAAGGTTTGGAAGCTAGCATAATGTTTTGATGGTTTATTGGTGGTGGAATGGAAAGGCCAAGGCCTATAAAGCAGAGGGATTACATTGAGGCCTCCACGGCTTGCTCTGCTTCCTCTTTTCCTCAGTATACTTCAACATTTGCCATGGATAACCCCCTCCCAACTTTACTCAGGCCCTGGTTAGCACAATTTCTAAGTGTCGATTGGCTCAACTTCCAATACCACGGCCTTGCTTCGTTCCGTTTTCTTCGACATGTGCCGCTCCGCCCAGCGCTCCTACAGGCTGCCCTCAGATTCTGGGACCCTGACGTCCATGTCTTTCGCTTTGGCGATGACGAGATGTGCCCAACTGTTGAGGAATTCCAGGCATACCTCCGGACTTACTCGTCCCATACGCTTGTAGTTTCGCCTTATCAAGCGAGCATGCCCAAACTATTGGCCAGTTCACTCAACATTTCCCGGGGACTGGCGAACACTATCCTTGAGGGCGGCGAAATGAACGTCCTGCGCCTGATTGAGATGTACAGTCCCGACGGCGATTTAGACAGTGACGAAGCTCAAGCACGACGCCGCTTTGCCTTGGTAATTTGCCTACTGGCCGCCTATCTGCTTGTGCCGGCCCACGGACAGGTCAGCCCTTCACTTGTGAGCGTTGCTGCCCAGATGGGGGCACGAAGGAATGTGATCCCTTTGGTCCTGGCTGAGACATTCTTGGGTTTGGACTTGGTGTATACGGGCCAGTCGGCCGTTTTCAGTGGGAGCCCGCTTTTGCTTCAGGTAACCTCACTCAGCTCACCTTTTTTCGATTTTTCACACGTTCTCGTTTTACCTCGACACTCGGCTTAGGCTGCTTCCTAGCTCCTTACTTGTCTTTTCGCTCAGGCTTTATCTGACTTCTTACTTGTCTTTTCACTCATGCAGTTATGGTTGTCGGACAAGTTGAACCTACTACATCCACCGGTGGCGGGCTGGAATCTCTTTCCGAAGAGGATTCATCAAAGGGAGATGCGGTACCCTGACATGGATATAGAAGGCTGGTATGAGTTCATGCAGCAAATGCAGCCTGATGAGATCGCCTGGAGGTGTCCCTAGCTGGACCTCCCGGACACGGCTACTCATTCTGATGGATTCGACAGGATGGTGATTGCGGGACTGTCGAGCTTTACTTTTTACATTCCCGGCCGGGTTCTTCGGCAGCTAGGCGCCTCTCAGGGGAATCACCGTATTAGCGTTGGGGATTTCCGGGTCCCACATTTCAACGCTCAAACACTGAACAGCTACCAGAGGCGCTGGGGCCTTAGAGTCCTCCAGGCTGAGATGCTGGAATTCGCAACGGGGCTAAGGAGTCGCTATAGACAGTGGCTGAGAGCAGATGTGAATGCAAGGGAAAATATTGACAGACTCCGGGCCACTTTGCTATGCTTAGAATAAACTGCGAGCCGTTAGGCTTCTTAAGCATTTTGTTCTGTTTTTCATGCTTCAATTGTTTTAAGGCTTTTATGCTCAGCTTATCTATTAGAGTAGTAATTTGCAATAAAGTTGAAAGACGATGGGTTTCCCCTTTTCTGATTATCTTCAGTGCAGCTTTTGACTTGTGCTCGACCTCCTCGAACTGCGACATGAGCCCAAAAATGCCAAACCTGGATCGAAATTTTGATGGAATGTGACCGAATCTCAAAGTGAGATTGCCTACGTATCCCTTTTCAAGGAATCAGGTCAGAACGTAGTTCAGGCTAAGGTTCGCTCGTGTATTTTACCTCTCCTTTTACGCTCTAACTTTAGCCTAGCACCGCCTTTTCAGGTTTTCGGTCTAGCGAGCTTTCGACTTTTGCCTATTTATTTTTGCCTAGAACCGCCTCCTTAGGTTTTCGGTCTAGCAAGCTGCTCTAACTTTTGCTTGGAATCGCCCACCCTTGTGGTTTTCGATCCAACGAGCATCTCTTAGGGATAGTAACGCTTGAGTTGATCTAGGTTGACCAGGGTGTTGAATTCGTTGCCGTCGAGGTCGATGAGCTTAGCAGCACCCCCGGATAGGATGGTCTTGATGATGTAAGGCTCGGATCGCTTTGGTCTGAACTTCCCGCGGGGGTCAAACACTGGGGCGCGGATTTCCTTTGTAACCATGTCTCCTTCGACCAAGCCCCTGGACTTCACCTTTTTGTTGAATGCGCGAGCGATTCGATGCTGATACCCTTAAACATGATACAAGGCTCGGAGCCTCCTCTCATCAAACAACATCAGCTCGACGAACCTCCCGCTCAACCACTCAGATTCTTCGAGGCCACTCTCAACCATGATTCTCAGCGATGGGACCTCAAGCTCGATGGGAAGTACTGCCTCCATCCCATAGACCCAAGAGAAAAGAGTTGTACCCGTTGAAGTGCGGATGGACGTCCGATACCCCTAAAGGGCGAGAGGTAGCTGCTCATGCCAATCCCTTGCAGACTCGGCAGTTTTCTTGATGATCATCTCGACATTCTTGTTTGCAGCTTCGACCGCTCCATTTGTCTGTGGGCGATAGGTCGTTGAATGGTGGATCTCGATACCAAATTCCTCAAAGAGTTCCAGAACCCTTCCCTTGAAATGACTTCCGTTATCGGACACAAACGCCTGGGGAATCCCGTACCGATAGATGATGTTCTTTCGAATGAACTGAGCAACCTGAACCATTGTCAGTGTCTTGTATGATTCAGCCTCGACCCATTTGGTGAAATAGTCTATTGCCACTAGTATGAACTTATGGTCGTTTGAAGCAGACGGCCTGATCATCCCAATAACATCGATGCCCCAAACAGAGAATGGCCACGGTGAAGTCATGCCATACAGTTTAGATGGAGGGACATGCTGCAAGTTCGCGTGGATTTGACATTTGTAACAGCGCCAGACGTAGTCGATGCATTGAGATTCCATTGTAGACCAATAATAACACTGCCTGAGGATTTTCCTAGCGAGCATGATGCCGCTCATGTGAGGCCCGCAGACTCCCTCGTGAACCTCTTCCATTATCCTTGTTGCCTCGGCGTTGTTGACACAGAGCTTGTGCATCCCGCAGTACGACCTTCGATATAGCTTCCCCCCACAGATGATGTACTGAGAAGCTAGCCTTTGCAAAGCAATCCGATCCTTTTTCGTGGCCTCGGCAGGAAACTCCCCGCGCTCCACAAAGTTCCAAATGTCATGGTACCATGGTAGGCCATCATCGACATCATCAATGGCGTTGATATACTCGTAAGCAGGCAAGTCCCTCTGTTCAATCACAATCGGCCGCAGCTTGACACCTACTGGGAGTTCGATCATTGAAGCCAAAGTCGCCAAAGCATCGGCGAACTGATTCTTCAAGCGTGGAACATGGGTGAAAGTCACCTTATTGAAGCGAGGAATCAGTTCTTCCAAATCTTGGTGATAAGGCTTCAGCTTTTCTTCACGAACCTTCCAATCTCCATTGGCTTGGGAAACCACCAAATTTGAATCCCCAATTACTTCTAGCTTCTCGACTCCTAGGGCAATAGCAGCTTCCATTCTGACGATGCAGGCCTCGTACTCGGCTTGATTGTTGGTGACATCGAAATTCAGCTTGAAGGCGAGCGGAATGTGAGCGCCGGCGGGCGTGATCAACGACACTCCGATCCCAAATCCCTTCTGGTTAGCAGCCCCATCAAAATAGAGCGTCCATACTTCCTCGACCACTGTTAGAACCTCCTCGTCAGGGAAAGTGAAATCCACGTCTTCCGGGCCATCGATCGAGTGATCGGCTAGAAATTCGGCCACAGCTCGCCCCTTTATAGACTTCCTTGTGACATGTTGGAGTTCGAACTCAGCCAGCAGAAGCAACCAACGTGCTAGCTTATGGTTGAGCGCAGGCTTCTCGAACAGATACTTGATAGGATCCATCCGAGAAATCAGTCTCACCGAATAGGCTAGCATGTAGTGTCTAAGCTTTCTGGTAGCCCAAACTAGCGCCCAACACGTCTTTTCCAGAGGGGTATAACGTTCCTCAGATCCCACCATCTTCTTGCTCAGATAGTAAACAGCCTTCTCGACCCCATTGCTTCCTTCCTGTGCTAGCAGACACCCCATGGCTGTTGGAGAGATGGACAGATAGAGAATCAAAGGTCGACCCGGCGTAGGCGGCATTAGTACAGGTGGGTTCTGCAAATACCTCTGAATAGACTCGAAGGCAGCCTGGCATTTTTCTGTCCATTCGAATGGGACTCCCTTTTTGAGCAAGCGGAACAACGGCTCGCAGGTTAGAGTTAGCTTGGAGATGAACCTGCTGATGAATTGGACCTTCCCTAGGAAACTTCGCACGCCTTTCTCAGACTTAGGCGGCTCCATCTCGAGGATCGCTTTGATTTTGGAGGGATCCACTTTGATTCCCCTTGCGGTGATCAAAAATCCCAACATTTTGCCTGACGTGACCCCAAATGTGTACTTCTGTGGGTTCAAGCCCACGTTGTACTTGCGAAGCCTTTCGAGAAACTGCCTGAGCGAGGGAAGATAGTCCTTTTCCTCCTTTGCCTTTACAATCATGTCATCGACGTAGATCTCAACAGTTTTGTGGATAAAATCATGGAATAGGGTCGTTTGAGCCCGTTGGAAAGTGCACCCGGCGTTCTTTAATCCAAACGGCATCTTCACATAGCAGTAAGTGCCCCATTCTGTGACAAACGTCGTTTTCTCTTGGTCCTCTGGTGCCACAGAGATCTGGTTGTATCCGGAGAATCCGTCGACAAAAGAGAGCAAGGCATGCCCCGCCGTGTTGTCCACAAGCACGTCGATGTGTGGCAAGGGAAAGCTGTCTTTAGGGCTTGCCTTGTTTAAGTCCCTGAAGTCGACGTAGACTCGGATCTTTCCATCCTTCTTGGGGACAGGTACGATGTTGGCCACCCATTTGGGGTATTCTGCAACCCTTATGAATCCCGCATCAATCTGCTTTGTAACCTCTTCCTTGATCTTTTGAACCCAATCCGGCCTCATCCTGTGGAGTTTCTGTTTAACGGGGACAGCCCCAGGCTCCAACGGGATTCGATGCTGCACTATTTCAGGGTCAATGCCGGGCATATCCCTATGAGACCACGCGAAAACCTCGGGAAATTCCTTGAGAAGCTCGATTGTTCCGGCGTGATTTTTCGGGGACAGATTCGCACCAATTTGCATCATGCAGGGGTCATCCTCGTCTTTCAAATTGACAAGAATTACTTCTTCTTTTAGAGGCTGAGCATGCCTTTCGTCTTCCTTTTCGATGAGGGAACGCAACTCAGCGGGATGTCCCCGTCGAAGTCTGTTCCTTCATCGTCCAGGTCGACACAGTTTATATAGAAGCTAGCAAAGTAGTCAGAAGTAGGATCATGCATTTCATAAAACCCCACAGGGTTGCCAAGTACAATAGACTAAAACTCAAAGTAAAAGCTACGACGTGGAGGGCCAAGAAGCACAAACTCCGACTCTGAGCTAGACTTAGACTTGACAGACTCTGTGTCAGATTCAGACTCATCGTCAATGCATGTTAGACGCGGAGTGAAAATGCAGTTATTGAGACTTCCCTGTGCCTTCACGATGAGAGAGGTAGGATCCTCGAGAGCATTTGAGGAGTCGGGCCCAAGCATCAGCACTTCAGCTTCTTCGCCCTTGCCAACCAAACCTACTTGGGAGAACAGCATCTCCAAACCCCCTTGATCAAGAGCCTTCAGCCAATCAAACTCTTCCTTGGTCTGACCCAGCCGTTTCTCGAATTCCCCTCTGGCAAGCTTCTCTTCGGCCGTCTCCTCATCGGACCAGGTGTCCGCAGCAAAGATTTCAAACCCCGGCAGCCAAGCGGAAGTCTCCGGATCCCAAAACGGCTCTATCTGTCCCGAATAAGCAGAGCCTCCTCCCTCTCGCATAAAGTAGCTGTCGGGGTTACCAAAAAGGGTCCGAGGTTTTCCAGTGTCTTTCCTCTTTTTGGCGCCTTTGGCCGGCGGAGTGTAACCAAGACCAAAGCGGCCTTCGGTGGAAGGAAAGACAGGAAACTCAGCGATCCCTTGTTGGTTGACCCCGAGTCCTAGGCCTGGCATGAATGACATCTTCCTCATCATTTCGAGGACAGTTGAGCTTATGGTGAAGTCATCATCCATGGCGATGGCGAGGACTGAGCTAGATGTGTCGAAAGAGAATCCTCCGAAGTCTGAGTCTTCTTCCCCGTGCATAATGCCCAAGACAGGTGTCCCATCATCCGTGAGCGGGCGGATCCCCGTGTCCCCGCAGATTGTTAAAGTCCCGGTAGGTAGCCCCAGCATGACCTTTTGGTGCAGGGTTGAAGGTACTGCCATGATGTCGGCCCTATGAAGCCATGGCCTGCCTAGCAGCAGGTTAAAGGTGGCAGGGACATTGACCACGTGGAATTCTACGTCCATCTCAAAGCCCTCAGCATCCAGTTTTAGCATCAGAGTTCCTTCCACCATGCGGCGTGTGCTGTCGTATGCCTTGACGGCTAAATTGCAGGGCGTTAAGTCACTCTTCGAGAGCCCCAAACGGTAGGCAACCCTCATTGGGCAAACGTTGATGGCAGAGCCGTTGTCAATTAGTACGGTTGGCACCCAATGTCCCCGGCACTTGACGGTGATGTGTAACGGGCGGTTGTGAGCGGTTCCTTCGACGGGCAGATCCCTCTCGGTGAAAGTGACAGAGTGCTTAGAGAGAAGTGGCAGCACGAGAGCAATCATGGCCTCGAGGGTGATGTCGATTGGTACTGTAAGCCGGGCCAACGCGGAGGACAGCTTTTCACGATGCTCCTTTGACGACGATATCAAACCCTAGATGGAGACGGCGGCCGGAATCCGTTCGAGCTGTTTCAAAATGGCGTCTTCTTCTGGAACCCCATTTGGAAAGAGCGGATCATTCCTATGAGTAGCGGGAACAGTGGCTTTCTGACCAGGCGGATTGGACGAGCTTCCAGCCTGGAGATTGGATGGCTGAAACACTCGGCCGCTCCTAGTGACGTTGGCCACATCCCACCAAGATGAGTCAATGGAATCCCACAGATCGGCCGGTACTTCTTCCAGCTTGCGCTTTCCTTTGTCCGTTGATGCCACCGTTGCAGACGAGTCTGTCCCCAGAGCTGTGTCCCAATCCAAATCCTCCATCACTAGTCCTTCCCAAAAGGTAGGGTCCTGTGCAGCCTCTTCCTCAAAGGGTGCCCCCGGGTTGGTAACAAATGGAACGTCCCAAAATCCTCCATCGACGAGAGCAGTGTTAACGGTCCACACTTCGTTCCCCATGTTTAGGTCGACAATGTTGTCAACGTCCCAAATATCAGCAGGCGGTGGAGTCTTAACGGTTTCTTCTGCATCCCAAAGATCGGCCGGAGGCGCATCCAGGACCATGATTGAGCAGTCGTCTCCAGGGGCCGTAATGATAGGGCGAGGCTGCTTCTCAGAGACGATGTCGAGAGTAGGGTCAACTTCATGGGCGCAGCGGCCGACCATCCCGGCAATCGCATCCACCAAAGGTAGCACTGCGCCGAGCGGGCGGCGGATATCGGGCACAATCTCCCCTTCTTGAAATTGGTCCCAATACTCCTCACTGATGTCGTTCTGGTTCAAATCGGCCTCGAGACCCTGACCCAATTGCCATTCATCAGGTTGCGGATCCCACACGTATTCCTCGGCTTCTACCTCGACTTGGTTCAGCTCGGGCTGGTAGAAGAGTGCGAACAAGGAGAGACCGTCGAGAGGGTCAGCCTGTGCCGCATTCCATTCTCCTTCCCACTGGTCTAGCCATATTTGATTGACCTAAGGGTGTACGGGAAACCCCATGTTATACTGTTCGGTCCAATCACTGCAAAGCTCTTCCCACTCCTTGGCTTTGTCCTCCATGGCCCAACCGGCTGCCATCATGTTAATGCTTGGTTCGGAGGGAAAGGGTACAACTGGTTTTGGGTTGATGGTTGAGGTAATATGGTCGGTAGGGTTGAATATGGTGGAGCTGAGGCTTATCTGGTTCACTTGAGGGTTAGAGTCATGTTTGGGCAAGGAATTGGAGATGACATTGGGCTTTGTGGGTGGAGTCGGAAGGGTGCCATTGTCCACCAAATCCTGTATCGCATGACGGAGGCGATAGCAGGAGTCAGTGTAATGGCCGGGCATTTGGTGATACGCACAGAAAGCGTTGGGGTTATGGCTAGGGGGTGGATTTTGAGGAAGCGGAGTTGGGGCTAGAGGCCTGAGGTGTCCGGTTTTGATTAGCTTCTCCAACACCGAGGATAGAGGTGCCTCGAAGTTGGCAAAGTTACGGGGTTGGTTGCGATTTCGGGGTCTTTGAGGGGTTTGAACTTGGTTGATGTCGGCGATGTGGTTGGAGCTTTGGGCAGAGGGGTTGTTGGCAGAGTTCGCGTTGGCGTAGCTGTTGCCACCAAACAAAGCAGTGCTGTTCCCGGTGTATGCACGGGGTTTTGATTTTGAGGCTGAGGTGGAGGAGGAATTGTCGCTCCTGGGCAGAACATCGGTTTGGAGGGCCTCTTCGATGGCCAGCCCGAAGTCATAGAAGGTTTCGAAGTTCGCGCCCTGAACCAACACGAGGTTTTTGGCGAAGTCCGGCTGCAGATTACGGGAGATGATGCGGATCTGATCCTTCTCGCTTGGGCGATCGGGCATGAGAGCGGCCTTGGCTTTCCATCTTTGGATAAAGTCTGCAAAGGACTCCTTTGCAGTCATCTTGGTGGATTCCAACTCCTGAGTGGTCATTTTGAGCTGGGCGTTATAGCTATACTGAGCATTGAAGGCCGTGCCGATGTCCTCCCATGTCCGCCTCTTGGAGATGTCGAGTGATAGGAACCACTGGAAGGCGGGATCGGCGAGAGTTTGCGGAAACAGCTGAGCCATGGCATCCTCCCCAACACCATGCTGTTTCATTGCTCCATGATAGGCCAACAGGTGAGTTTTTGGATCTCCAGTACCGTCAAATTTTGCGAAGTCGGGCATTTTGAACCGATCGGGGAGCCTGGCATTCGGAAATGGGCAGAGGCGGTCCATGTCTAGTACTCCCGACCCTTTTCTTTCGGATTTGGCAACGGCTTCTTCCAACTTGGCCATTTTGGCGACTAAGGCTGCCATTTCTGGGCTTGGAGCGGGGTTCTCGATTAGTGGTTCATCTTCGGCAGCGGCTCCTTGTTCACGCCTTTCACCGCCTTCCCCTCCCGCTACAAGGGGAAGTCGCTCCTCGATTAGGGTTTGAAGATTGGCCATGGAGGCGTCGGCCTGGTCGGCCCTTTGTTGCATGATGACTAGGTTGCGCTGCAGATCGGCTAACACGGTTGCAAGATTCGGAGGTGGGACATCCGCCATGGCTAGTACTTCTGTTTTAACAAGCTTGGGAGATGACGGAGTAGACGGAGGAGACTCGTGCGGAGTAGTCGGCGGTGAATCCTCCCGTGACATAGTGCAGGCTAGAGTTTCCGTTGCGGACGGCTGAGAGACCAACCCCAAATCAAACCCTCAAACAGACTTGACGGACGGCCCCAAGTAGGTTTGGCTCTTGATTTCGGAATTCTGCTTTGGCATTGGCATGACTAGACAGCAAGGTATAAGAGCTCAGTGACAGCCTGCAATCATTTTATTTGAAAGAATCGACAAGAATGGAAAAATGATCATGCCAACGTCGTCGGTGTCCTCCTAGACTCTAGAGCTAGAGAGAGTCTGCCTTACGACACTCACACAGTTGCCATAGAATCCTCAGATTTTCTTTTCGACGGCGTATCCTTGATTGAATCGAGTGTTACTAAGGGATGCCCAGACAGCCTAAGCCTTTGACCTTCACCCTTCTCGAAGTTTCAAAGTTTGATTTCGGAACAACTCGGTGTAGATGGTGTGATATTGTAACCGAAGCGGCGTAAGCAGCACTGTGCCGGAGCCTGAGCGGTGTAAGTGTTTAGCACTTTTAACCTGAGTGGTGTAAGCATCATGACATTCTCTCTGTTGTTCTTAGTTTTTTTTTTGGTTTGAAACCTCGATGGGGTATTGGGCAAAGACTTAGAAAGTGCTGATTTCCCAAAGTCTCATTGATTAAGGACTTGAAATTTTTTGATAACGTGCAATATTAGGATGCACGACTCGTCATCGGTCCAAGGCAACGCCGAACGGGCGCGAGGCAGACTCGACAAAAGACATCCTAGAAGCCGCCCTAGCATGCTCCTACGCAACTCGGTCATGAATGTATGTACAAGCATGCGGTACGGAAAGCAGTAACACATAGACAGGATATGGGGGGCTAGACACAAATAATCCTACCCTGCAGGTTCCTGTCTTAGGTTGAAAGGTTCTAGTGCTTTGTAAGCGCTGTAGAGGCCGGTTTTGGCTTAAGCGGTTCCTCTGACTAGAGCCGTGATATACCTCCCACTGCAACGCGTAGAGCAAAGCAATGGTCGATCGGTAGTACGACTCATCATCGTCCAAGGTTGTTGGGCGTTCAAGGACCCCGGGCTCCAGTAAACTGTGCCGGTTACCTAAAACACCTGAATGGGGCTGACCAACCATCGATACGAACAGAGAATGCCGAAGAATGATTCGACAAGAGAGAAATGCAAGGCTTTTGAAAACAAATGCCCTTTTGAATTTGGCACACTTTTATTAATCAACACTTGGAGAAAATTACACAAATGAATAATAGTAAAAGCCCCAGTTCGGATTGGTCGGACGCTGAGATCCTGTTACGTTACCATTCCGTTCTTCAGCAGCGCGGAGTGTACTGTTTTGACAAGCTTTTGAAATTTGTTCATCTATGTATTAATCGCCAAATGCCAATCAATGCAATGAGTTCCCCAGCAGAGTTGCCACTGTGGGCACGCGCCCCGGAAATTTTGTTTCGGGAAATCGGGCACGGCCCTTTTTCGGAAGAGCGCGGCAAAATGCCTCGATTCAGAGTCGCCACTCGGGTTTTAGCGGTGAAAACACCCAAGGAACCGAACTCGAAAACGTTTGCCACGTTTGTTTGATTTTGATTTTGAAAAAGGCTTGTAGACTGGACCATCGTCACCTTCGATATCTGAGGTTCGGGAGCCAGGTTATGAGAGGGGAAGGGTTTTATGGCACCCCTCTCACCCAATCCGGAGATCGGTCTCTACTCGGGCATTTTGTAAAACGCTTGCATTTTTCTCTCATTTGATCATTTTTTAGCCAGTTAGGGCGGGGGAACAGTTAACAGGGGTTAAAACTGTAACAAGTTGCAATTTATGTGATAAAATGGTTTATGGATGACTTGATTGCAATGCTAAATATAGATTAAGAACAAGCACTGAGCAAAACTAGATAACTTGAAGTACGCTGACCTGCGGGGATGTGAGCAGATTCTGTATCAGCATACACTGGCCGAACCACTGCATGCTGATAGAACATGCGCATGCCACCCCATAACTGGCGTACTCCACTTATTTGTTTGCTCAATCTTTGTTTTCAACCCTTTGGGCTCTGGAAAGGGACTAGCGCACACCCAGGACAAACCACGCAGTTAAATAAAGCAGAATATATATTTTCAGGCAGATGAAATGGCCTGAAGCCATAAAAAAAAGATAGGAAACCCCCTAAACAGAGTGGGGACAGGAAGGAGGCCAAAACTAAGCTAAGATGCAAGGGCCAGCCACTGGGTCCTGGGTGACACTGCCGTACGCCAGTCATTAAAGACCGTGCGCCAGTTTGTCTTTGGATCCAGTGTTTGGCTTTGCATCATCTGGGCTCTGGAACACGACCAGAAGGATCCCAGAGGCCTTTTAAGCAGAATAGAAGTAAGTATTAACTACTACATCTAAACAGTTCTAAATATACAGAAAATGGTAAACTGGCTATTTAGCATGCAAGGGTGATTGATAGAAAGAGAAAATGACAGAAATGGTGATCCATGATCCCCACGCCAGTAGTGCTCGTTCTACCATGACTGGCATACGGCATAGGGTTACTAGCGTGCGCCATGTGACACCTCATACGATTGTTTTATTTTACCAGTTTAAGGCCAGGACTAGTATTGTTTACTAGCCTGGGCCCTACTGGTTCCCCTCAGGAGCCGAAAACAGAAAAGAACGTAAAGGTGGTATACCTTTTTTTTATATTGAGGTTTGAAGGAGGTATTGAACTTATGGGTTGAAGATGGAGGCTGAGAAGGTGGCTGTATATCAGCAGGGTGTGTGGAGGTGGGTTGCTTCCTTTTCTCTTTCAATGGAAGAAGAGAAATAGAGAGCAAGAAGAGAGGAGAAGAAGGCTTTTTACTTCTTAATGAGACAAACCCCTTGCAAATGAATGCAAGGGGGGTATTTATAGGGGAGAGAGACTAAGATCAGGGCTAAAGCCTTGTTTGGCTGGTTGGGGCAAGGTTGGAGCCTCCCATGCATTAAATGCATGGGACTTGCCTTGATGGGGGGTGTAGGAGAGAGAGGGAACGGGCCTGGACGATATAATCATCAGGGGCTACTGTGACCGACGTCAGGGTGGCACAAAAGTCCCGCCCACGTGGCTGAATAAAGTTGATTTGATTGGAATTGACTGGCGTGCGCCACATATGTACTGGCGTGCACCGGTGATAGCTGAGTCAACGGTCGATGACTGACACGTGGCAGCTAACTGGCGTACGTCATCAAGGTACTGGCGTAAGCCAGTTGGGTTTTGCTGGGGCTGTTTGGCTCTGGTTTGAAGGGTTTGAAAGGGGTTTGAAAGAGGTTCGGGACGCTCAAGACTTGAACACACCATTATCCTCAGACTGTTCTCGACCAAAATCATCATTGGGGAGATAAAAGATCGACAAATAACGTTATTTGGACAGTCCAGAATGGGGTGTCTACACATATATTATCTAAGATAGTAGATAGGTTGAGTGGTTAACTACCTAGGATAACACTTTTGAAAAGTGATCTACTTAATCTACCCAAGGCTGAGGGTTTGAACCTAAAGCTCTGATACCATTTGTAAAGCCCCAAATTTCAGAAACATTATTTAAACATTGAAAAGAGATTTCAAAAAAAATAGTTTTCTTTTTTGAGGCATTAAAATTCCAAAAGCCTCACCAATTCGAGTCACTTTACAATATTTCGAATTCAAATGTAGTATGCCCAAATACCTTAACCTCTGAATCTTATCCACAGATCCATTCCTACCCTTAACCTCTGGCACAAGACACTGGTGTGGTCCGACTCCCCTTTTCCATATCCGGATAAAAGATACCTAAGTTATGTACTTTGGTATCCCATCCGCGACTATAAGTTCAGATAAAACTTCACCGGCAACACACAAGCGCCTTCTAGCCCGAGTTGTGATGCAAGCACAATGCCACCCTTATGTCCCCTCCCAACATCCGAGAGTCGATCACCACCATGACATACCCAGGGTTTTGAAAATCAACAATTCACAAATCCACCACCAATTTATCGCTAATCAAAACATCACCGCGGGTTCCAAGCCCGGAATCCAAATCTCAGCCTTTCACTTTATTATCTTTTCCATTAATCCTAATTTCATGTCTAATAAGTTAAATCCGCACATCGCAACCAATCTCGGGAACCTATTTGTCCATTCTACAAGTACAATAAAGTATCATGCAATCCCACATTTTAACTAAACATAATTATCATGCTAACAACATTTAATCATGTGATAAAAGAAATCATGCGATAAAATTAATCATGCGATAAAAACAAATCAAGTACTTCTTTTTATTTTCTCTTTTCCTTTTCAAAACTAAAATCTACGTTTATTCTTAATCATCTCAGGTGTTGATGATATTAAAATAATTCGTATTTGCAAACAAAACTAGGATCGAATCGGAAACTAATTAACCTTGGGACTTATAATATTAGCTTTTCATACTCAAGGGTGGGATTTACAAACTAAACACACTTGAGGAGCTAAACTGTAAATAATCCAAAACAATTTTAAAAAAAAACAATAGTGGCCATGGATAGAAAATTTCCAGTGGGATTCGGCCGGGAAATCAGTGAGTTTCGGCCGGACTCAACTGGCGACGTCGGGTTCACTTATTTTCCTACCGAAACACGAAACAATCAATACGGAACATAATATATAGTTAGGGAGGTGAGTTCGAACTACCACTCGTCCGGCAAAATGATCTACGGAGTGATTTTGGCGGCGGTTCGGAACGGCGACAGAGCTCGGTCGGTGGGTGATCCGGCTGGTGGTGTGGAGCTATGGTGGTGATGTTGTTGTCCGGTGGGGAAGGTACGATGGTGAACCCGGTGATGGTGGTTTCGGTTGGACGCGAGAGGTGCGGTGGTGGAGGAGTTCGATGGTGATGGGTGGTTATGGCGTACACGGTTGGCTGTGATAATGGAGATGGTGGCAGTAGGTGGGAATGGTTGTTCTCGGTGGTGGGGATGGCGGCTGGAGATGGTGACTGGCGGTGGTGCGGGCTGGCTTCTTCTTCTTTTTCTTTTTCTCTCTTTCTCTGCCGAGTGTGTGTGTTAGTAGCTGGGAACAAAAAGAGGAAAAAGGGGGGAGGGGGGATATCTGAATGGGATGGATTATATGAGTGATAATGACTCTAGGACAAAAATGAGTTGTCTCACTTGGAGGAAATTAGGGAGGAATTTAAGGGATTTGGCTCTCCCTTTTATCTTAGCCGAAAATAAAAATGGTGAGGGTTTGGTCCAGAGCAACACATGCACACACTAAAAAAATTACTCGCTAGATATGCACGCACATAATCAATTACGGAATAAAATTTGGTGTGACGACATAAATAATTTTCCGCATTAAATAAATTAACGAGCAAAATAATATTTTTGGTTTTGATATTTATTAATATTTATTAAAAATATCGGGTCTTTACACTACGGTTTCCTTGGGGACTTTACGAGGACAAAGAAACTAGTTGGCGGCTACTCGAGGGTGTGGGAGGTATGATTTCAAACTTGCATAGTTCAATTTCAATACGCACTTGTACCTTCGATTTGTATAGCCTTGACTTGTGTAGACTGTATCGGATGCTTTGCCTGTTTAAAACCTTGCAGCTGTGGGCCTACGAGGTATTGTAGCTATACCCACCAAAGAATAAGTGTCTTGACTTGAGGACTCTCCCTCACGCGTTGATTTGGGGTCCTCCACACAGAGGTATAGACACCTCCCAAACGGGACATCGCCATAAAGATTGATCACATTTATTTGATTCCACTTCATAAACCGAGATCGTGGATAATCTCATGGCTAGGAACATCTTCACACGATAACGGTTATCATTAAAATAGAGTCGCCACCTAGTTTATAAAAACTAGAAAAAACAGATTGAGATTCTGGGTACAGGAGCCAAAAGTACAATAAAGGGAAGGTGTTAGGCACCCCTCTTTGTCCAGTCGTGAGACTAAACCATAACTGTTCAACACAGGATATATACTTGCTTTATTTAATTCTAACACATAATCTGTTTTTATGCCTTTAACAAATGATAAAGTGAGCCAGAAGAGCAATTGAAACATGCATTAAGATAAAAAGCAAACTGTCCCAGGGAATGGATCCCGCGACCAGTGAATGGATGTCACGGCCGAGGGATCCTTCTAGATTGATGTATCAGCCGAAGGATCGATGACCCAGCCGATGTTCTTCCTCACACTAGAACGAATAATTAACAAGAAATCAAAATGCTACGATTATAGTATAAAAACATAAAAACTATCAAACCATAGGCCCCTGGGCCTCACCACCTTGATCCCTCAGTTACTTGATTGCTTTGGATTGAGGGTGATTGATTGACTTCTTTCTTGAAAACCCTAGAGCTAGGGTTTATACTTCAGGGGTTTGATCATCGGATTGCGGCTGCCTTCGGTATGTTAGGGCTTTTGTAGAGGGAGTATGAGAGAGGGTTTCTATAGGGATTCGTGGCTAATGAGGGTGAATTGTGTGTATATTTTGAACCCTAAGTGCCTCTTTTTATAGGCAATTGGTGTCTCACTCTGGCCAATCAAATGGTGTGAATCAATAAGGTTGTTTATGGTTTGAAGATATCTACTTGAATCTCCTTTCGTGGCCCAAACGAATTGGAAAAAGGCTGCTAAGGTTTTGAGCATTGGATCAAACGATTGACAGAACGTTCCAGAATCTTGAAAAAGGACGATCTGGCGGCCGAGAAATGGATTAGGCGGCCAAGTAATGGTTCTCGCGGGCGAGGAGTCAATCTCTCAGGGAGATTTTCATTCAACATGTTTTACGGGTGAAAGAATGATGTCGAGGCCGTGAGATAGATCTTGTGGCCGACAGATGGATTTTCCTAGGATGCTGTATTTCTATCTGAAAGGCTATATGGCTCTGAATTGGGTCCTCTAAGTGGCTAAAAATACTCACCAAAAAGTCTACGGCTTTACGAGAAGTCAATCAGCACTCACTATATCCATTCATCATCGGGATGGTCCCCAAGGTAGGACTTGAAATAATTGTTAGGCTAAATTGAGGTGTCTATAGATGCCCCTTTTTGACTGAACTTAGACGGATCACAAGACATGTTTAAGTAAGAGTCAACGCCTTAAAACAACTTCAATTTGGTTGAACCACTATTCCAAGGGTTTTTGAAAATGGTTTTAGTTGTGGTCGGGCCGGGAGGCTGCCTAGGTATTCCATAAGGGAAATTCTGACCAATCCTAGTTCAAGGCAATAAAAAGTTCAGAGGGTTAAGGACAGAAGACATACCTTTGGGCTTTAAATGCCGCAATGCAACGTACCTGGTCCATGCTAGGATTTTGGCGTAGAGTAGTTGAAGGACCGCGGGGCTGCCGAGGAACTTTTGCGGAGAGCATCCTCAGTATTTTGGGGTAGATCAGTACACGGCGGGTGAGTCAATTCTTTTTCATGATCATCCTTACTTTGACTGAGTGGAGCTCGGTTGGGTAGCCTGTCCTTGTGAATGAGCTTTTTGGAATTGATGGAATTGGGGTGGAATCCAAACCATCTCTTAGAGACAATTAGACATCGGTTTTGAAATATGGGGTCATGAGACCGGTAACTGGAGCACGGAGCTTGAGGTGACAGAACCGAGGCGCAAAGCTGGTTGCAGTCATGAGGCAAGAGTCTGAGGAGTCGGAGCTTGGAGTTTGAACCGAAAGAACCGAGGCGCGGAGCTGGTATCAATCATGAGGCAAGAGCCTAAGGGTCAGAGCTTTGAGCTTGAAGTGATGGAACCGAGGCATGGAGCCGGTTGCAGTCATGGAGCTTGAAGTGAGGGTTTGAGCACGAAGTTTTTCCATCTTCTATAAATTTTGGTGTAGAGCTAGAGGATCGAGGCACGGGATCGATCAATAGAAATCGAGGCTTAGAGTCGTTTGTATGCAGGGATGACCTGTTTCATGAGAGAGAGATGCAGAGCACATGTAACACCCGTTCCGAGCATGCACATGCATCGCATATGACATTTAACTTTATGTTGCATAGGTCATGCTATTTGATACATGTGGTGTTATCATTCGTGTAATGCCCCGAATTTTGGCAATGTTAAAAGGACAATTTCATTGAAAAATAAATGGAGTCTGGCTCAATATTACATCATAAACCTTACAAAAGCACTTTTATTCAATTAAAGGAGGGAACTAGGGTTCCTATCTACTGCTCTGCTTCTTCCTCCATCCTGGCTAGCTCTTCGGCTCCAAAGGCTTCCAAGGTGTAGAGTTCCCCCTGTTCGTCTATAAGATCTGACACATTATACCAGTGTCGCCACCAATAAAATATGTCAGGGTCACCAAAAGATAACACCGTGAGCTACAAAAGCTCAATAGAGTAACATATACTCACTAACCCTTAACTTACGAACAAATGATCACAATTTCAATGATTTCCACATAGTTCATACATATTCGACAAAACAGTTAACAATGACACATCCGCATTCATTATTCAACTAACGTTGGTGTCCATGGTTTTCCGAGTTTCTCCTACGCGACTCCTCGTAGACCGTGTCACCGGTTTCACCTTTCATTAACCAAATCAACATTTTCAAAATCGTCATTTTAACACACCAAACCTTGGTTCCGCCACGCTGGTCTCCCGAGTATCCTCACAATGGTTCCGCCGCGCCAGGTTCCCATTGGCACACAAAATCTGCATTGGCTCCTCTCCACGGATAACCAAGCCATATTACCAATGAGGCTACCACGTCCGGCCCCATTGGAAATCTTCACAATGGGCTACCAAGTCCGGCCACATTATGGTTTTCACAATCCACGCAATGCGCTACCAAGTGCGGCCACATTTAGAGTTTTAATTCAAACAACGGGCTACCAAGTCCGGCTACGTTGTGGTTTCCACAAATCCACACAATGGCTACCAAGTCCGGCCACATTATGGGTTTTCTTACACACAATGGGCTACCACGTCCGGCCACATTGCGGTTTCAAAACATACCTTGCCATTTACACACCCTAGGTGTCATGTTTCTACTTTCTTGATTTCTGTGTCTCGTTTTTATGCAATGACTCCACGGTAGGACTTTTCACATACGTAATCATAAATCATTCATTGTAATCTTGAAACTAAACTAGCAAGATCATCCAACTCTATATTGTTAATCATGCTTAAATCATCACTTAAAGCATAACGCCACATGTACGGACGCCTTTGGAGTGAAAATCACTTATGCTTTACAACAAGACAAGTAATGCAAACAATTCATGACACATGCTCATAACCATCTAAAGATCAAAATACGAATACTTCTATCAACGATAAAGTCTTATATTTCGAAAACCGTTCCTTCTTCCTTTATGGGAAATTCTAAACAACACATGTTTATTATAGTAAAAGTCGATTATTCCAACATGTTCATACTTCCATTAGCGAAAATAAGTTATTAACTATCATGCATTTCAAAACAATATAAGTGATAGATAACCTTATCTACGGAGAATCTACTTATACTTCCAACATACAGTTCTACGTTATACTTGGGGTTGGTGGACAAAAGGACTCTACGTATACTTAGAGATAGCGTATATGGGACTCTACCTTTCTTCTTGGCGGTAGTGGCGACTACAGAGAGAATGTGTACGTCGGGTGGAGTAACTTCCTATGGTTGGCCTTCGGTAGCTTCGAAAGAGCAAGGTTTCTCTCGAAACTAGATTTTGACTAAACTACTTAAACTTTATGGATCGAAGGGTGGTTGAGTGGCGGTTTAGTGGCGGCCTAGGATGAGTTTCTTGAAGAACTTAGGAAGAACTCAAGAACAAGGAATAACTAGGAAAAACAAAGTAAGAACACAAGGATTCTAGAGAGAGAAATTGAATGGGTGAAGGAGTGAATTGAATGGCAAAGATGGGGTGCTATTTATAGCCAAACTAACTTCTATTACCCAATGAATAAAATTTTCCCTAGCAAATATTGTCCAATGGTTAAAAGGGCAAATCATGATTGAAAGCCTTCCATGACTTGTCAAATCCAATCTTTAGGCATAAGGCTATAAAATCAAGTAGGATCTTAGGCTTTCTAGGTAAATCTAGGTAATCATAGTCTAGGTTGGCAAGTCTTACAAGTCTAGGGTAGGGTTTGATTAGGCTAAGGCATAGCCTTCCATGTTTAGTCATTCATAGGTCTAGGTTGTAGTCAATTTCAAGGATGATTAAAGGCTACTTTGGAATCAAATCTAGGATGATTAGTGCGGTAGGCCGAACGTAACTCTCGATAAGCGGCCTCCGAACCATACTTGAGCTTGGGCACTATTGCTGGCCGAGAGTCATCTATCAACGAGATATTTTATTCTGAGCTCAAGCGACGTGGATAGCCCATGCTCGGTCGACGACAGAGGGGAAGACTCGTTAGCATGTCCCTTAAGTGGGTCGCCAGTCGGGTTCGGTCATATACCGTGCTCGGCCATGTGCGCGGTTCAGCCACCCGCTGAGTCGTGCTTTCTCACGTGATGAAGCGGTTACGCCAAGAGGAAAACAATGAGAGCACATAGGGGCTGCCAGCTCACACCCAAAAGCGGTTTCCAGATCTATTCAGTGACGTCAGGGCGAAGTCACCTAATCCGTGCAAGGCACATGCTTGTACTTGCAGAACAAGTCAAGAAGGCCCTATAAATATTGAAGAAGAAACCCTAGAGTGGAGGTACACACTACGCTATCTCAAAACCCTAATTTCTCACTTGATTCTCTGCATATTCTCATCCTCTCGTCGGAGGGCCTTGCCGAGCAACCCTGGCCAGGTCTTAGTCGTGCATTCACTGTGTAGGACTAGGCGAGAAGACTAGAAAACCCACAAGTCAACGGAGGAGGATTGCAGGTTAACGAATCACGGGCCACACAATTGGTGAACCCGACGTGAAGCTAAACTTCTGATCCAAATGGCTCGAACCTCCTTTAGCCCACCCTCCTCCTTTAATCAACTACTACAGCTTCGATTACCATGGGCGGAGATCTGGCAGACGTCACCGTCTCAGGGGCCAAAGACGCCAATGGAAACACAATCTTTACACCATTTTTTGAGAGGCACATGTCCATTTCACTTCCCCTAGTTCAGGCCTCTCCCCAGTGGCGGACGACGTAACAACGGCCTACATCCGCTTGTTACAACGTCGCGACGAAGATAGGGACAACGAGCTAGCAGCTCTGAGAAAGGAAGTTGCCCAAATCAAACAACAGATGCAGCGAGACGCCGCTCCCGCTACATCTAGATCGGCGGGAGGCAGAAGCGGGAGGCAACGAAAGCAAACACCACCCCCACCACCGCAACCAAAACGTCCTCACGAAACCGACCACCGCGGCTCCGTCAAGGACCGCCTTGGCATCCCACCAGATCCAGGTGATGCGAGGGAGATCATACTTTACAAGCGGCACACGACATCTGGAACACACCGCTCAAAGAGCCACCACGATTGAACCAACACTCGGGATACCGAGTCGTTTACAAGCACATACTCGACTGGTCGCGCAGAATTCTCTCGCACAACGGTTTCCCACCGTAGCCGAGATTCCATAGAGACCAGATGCCATGTATCTGAACGACTCGGGGAAATCTCGACAGAAAATTTCGACAATAGCAACCAGGCTCGACGGAATGGAAAAGGCGTGCGTATTGAAGAGCCGAACAACGAAACCAAATCCCATAAGGACGGAAGAAAGACGAGTGACGGACATCACCGGGTGATAGCAGATTTACGAGACAAACTCCGGCATCGAAACTGTGAAAAGTCTCCTGACAGAGACTCCAAGAGAACAAAGACGGATGAGCACGGCAAGCCACCGCGCCTTGGTTTTGAGCGGCAGCTGAAGGATCTCGGCGTTTCTCCCTTCACACCACACATAATCAACACGACGGCCGAACCCAACTTCCACCTACCAAAGTTTACAAAGTTAGATCCTACCACATGCGAAGCCTACACCCACCTAATTCACTTCCGTCAAACCATTGAGCTATGCACCACAAAGGACGAAATCAAATGCAAAGCATTCCCGTCCAGCCTCGGCTCCCTTGGACTCCAGTGGTTCAACAAATTGCCCGCCGGATCCATACGGAACCTAGCCGACCTTGAACGCGCTTTCAACACCTGTTCATCACAAGCAACAGGACGGCCATGGAGCCTGAGTCATTGTCCCAAATGCGAAAACTCCCATCCGAAACTCTCCGTCAGTACGCTGAACGGTACTGGCAACTGTTCAACGAAATTCCTGGAATCGATGAGTACTGGGCCATAAGAACCTTCAAAAATGGCTTGGAAATCAACAGTAAAATTCTGGATGAACTTGCTGTTCAACCACCTCATGGGATGGGTGAGTTGATGCGCATCATGGAACGTTTCTGCGCTCTTGAAGAATTTTACGCGGACCATGTGGCTTAAGGGCTAACGAACTCAACTACAAGCTTCCCAACGGTCACATCTCAGTTGCCAGCACCAGTCACAACGCAGCAGCCTCAGCCAAAGAAACTTGTCCACAACATCAAGGAAGGAAAAAGCGCCAGCCGAAAGCACACGACTATGTGGCCGAGACCACATACTTCAAAGAACCCATCTGGTCTTTTTTGAAGGAGAACATGAGGCAACCTTGGTTCAAATGGCCACCGGGAAAGCTGGGCACAGACACTGGTCAAATAGATCAGAACCCACGAAAAAAGTGCTTGTACCACAACGAGCTCGGTCATTACACAACCGCATGCACACCTTACAAAGCACTATTGGAGCGCCTGGCAGCACAAGGCCATCTCGATCAGTACATCAATCAAACCAAGACACCCACCCATCCACCTGCTGGCAATCCCAACCCAAATGAACCGCAGCCGACGATACACATTATCCACGGCCCCGTAACAAAGGAATTTGAATCAAATCTTCAAGCCGACCTCAGTAGCGCATCAACTTCCAAGCAGGTACTCGCGGTAGGACCTAGATCCAAACATCCATGACCAGAAGCATTACCCAAATGGACAATTACCTTTACCGAGCGCGATCTTGAATGTGTGCAAACACCACACTCCGACGCCCTCGTCGTAACTGTCCAAATCAGAGAACATGACGACAAGCGCGTTCTAATCGATCAGGGAAGCTCGGCGGAGGTCATGTACTATGACTTATTCAAATAGCTTGACCTCCCAGAAACAACTTTGCAACCCGCTGAAGTACCCCTCATCGGATTCAATGGACCACCCGTTTGGCCACTTGGTCGAATCTTCCTACCAGTCGTCGTTGGCTCGAAAACGTTGAGTGTCGAGTTCATCATCATCAACGTACCTAGCCCATACAACACAATTCTCGGCCGAACCTGGGTACACGGCATGCAAGCAATCGCCTCAACCTACCACCAGGTCATTCGCTTCGTCGGGTTCAATGGGAGACAGGAAGATCTACGAGGTGACCAAATAGCCTCCAAAAAGTGCTACGTCTCAGCCGTCCACAATTCCACCAAAGCCAAGCAAGTGCAATGGGTCGAAATTCCAGACATCACCATGATCGACGACTTCAGCCAGCAAGCCAAAGACAAAGCAGAAGAGGACCTCGTCCAAATGCCAGTAAACGAGGATGGCTCCCGATTCTTCTTAATCTGCTCTTCCATCAGTGATGCCGACCGCGAAGAAATGTTCCAATACCTCAAGAAAAATATAGAAGTTTTTGCCTGGACCCCCAACGAAATGCCGGGGGTCGATCCCAATTTCATCAGTCACTCTCTCAACATCAAGAAAGAAGCTAAACCTGTCATCCAGAAGGCACAGCGCTCTACAGCCGAACACGCCGACGCCGTCGTCGAAGAGGTCAAACGTCTGCTGGAAGCCAATGCCATCCAAGAAGTACAATACCCAACATGGTTGTCCAACACAGTTGTCGTTAAAAAGAAAAATGGTAAATGGCGAGTTTGCGTGGATTATACTAATCTCAACGACGCTTGTCCAAAGGATTGGTTCCCACTCCCGAAGATTGATCAACTTGTGGACGCAATAGCAGGCCATGCTCGGTTAAGCTTCCTCGACGCCTACCGTGGCTACCACCAAATTGCAATGGACCCCGACGACATGGAGAAAACCGCTTTCATCACACCATATGGCAACTTTTGCTACCGCGTGCCCTTTTGGCTCAAGAATTCAGGCGCAACATTCAACAGAGCAATATTCAAGATGTTGCAAGAACAAATCGGCCATACCGTGGAAGCTTACATTGATGACCTGGTCATCAAAAGCAAGAAGGAATCCAACCACCTGCAAAACTTGGCGAAAGTCTTCGAAATTCTCAAACTTCACAAGCTACGGCTGAATCCCAAAAAAATGCGCGTTCGGGGTGAGCGCTCGGAAATTCCTCGGACACCTAGTCACCCGAAGAGGTATTGAGGCCGACCCTAACCAAATAAAGGCTGTTAAAGATTTGCGCCCACCAAAGACAATCAAGGAAGTACAGAGGCTCACTGGGATGGCAGCGGCTCTAAACTGACTCATCAGTAAATCCTCAGACAAGTGCCACGCATTCTTCCATGCTTTGAAGGGAAAAAGCCGACACATCTTCGAGTGGACTTTGGATTGTGACTCCGCTTTAGCCGAACTCAAAGAATACTTAAACTCGGCCCCGCTGATGGTGAAACCCAAGGAGTTCGAAACTCTATATCTCTACCTCGCCGTTTCCGCCCACGCAACCAGTTCTGCACTTGTGCGGCGGGATGGCGCCAATGACATGCCAATCTACTTCACAAGCAAGACGCTCCTTCCAGCTCAAACTCGTTACCTACCACTTGAAAAGTTAGCCCTTGCTCTCGTTTCAGCGGCTAGGAAACTCTTGCCCTACTTCCAATCGCACCCTATCGTCATCTTAACAGAACACCCCCTCAAGAGCCTCTTTCGAAAGGCCGATCTATCTAATAGGGTCTCCAAGTGGGCAGTAGAGCTAGGAAACTTTGATATCCGTTTCGAACCACGAACGGCAATCAAAGGACAGGTTCTTGCTGACTTCATTGCTGAGCTTACTTCAGAAGATACTGAACTTCTCAACACACCCATCCCAACACAAACCGTCGCCGAGCATCAGTTGCCGCCGAAACCTTGGCCCTTTTCCAAGGGAACATCTGGCATCTACATGTTGACGGAGCATCTACCAGCAACGGAGCAGGGGCCGCGGTTGTCCTAGTCTCCCCTTGTGGAACACTACATGAAAGTGCTATCAGCATTGAATTCCCCGCAACCAATAATGAAGCTGAATATGAAGCCCTCATAGCTGGCTTACGCTCTGCGGTTGCGATGGGAATCTTCGACCTTGTCGTTTACTGCGACTCCCAACTCATAGTCAACCAAGTACTTGGGGACTATGAGGCTCGAGATACACGAATGTCAAAATACCAGTCAACCGTAACAGGACTCCTCACCCATTTCCACAATTTCAAAATTGAACAGATCAACCGCAAACACAATGCTCACGCAGACGCACTCACTGGCCTTGCCTCAGCTTCTAAAGCCTCCGAATTCAGAACAATCAGCTTCGGCAGCATTTACCATCCAAGCTTCGACACAACTCCTGAAATACTCAACGTTGAACTCAGTCCAAGCTGGATGGACGAGATCGTTGCATTCCTCAAAAATGATACGTTACCAGCAGACAAGAAGGAAGCTTATCGCATCAGGAACAAATCCGCTTACTACTGGCTCTCTGAAAGCGGCCAACTCTACAGGAAATCTATCTCCGGCCCATATCTCCTCGTGGTCCACCCAACCCAAGTTCCGAAGATTCTCGCCGAACTTCACTCAGGGAGTTATGGCTGCCACTCCGGCGGCCGTTCACTTTGCCAACGAGCATTGAGTCAGGGATACTTTTGGAAGAACATGAAGAAAGACTGCGAAGACACAGTTCGCAAATGCCGACCATGTTAACTTTTTTCTCCCATTCCAAAGCAACCCGCCCAGAACCTCTCCCCTATCACCAGTCCTTGGCCCTTTGCACAATGGGGGCTTGATATTGTCAGAAAACTGCCAACAGCTCCTGGAGGATTCAAGTTCCTGATCACCGCAACAAACTACTTCTCAAAATGGGTAGAGGCCAAACCTCTTGTGACAATCACAGAGGCTGACGTTTGCAGATTTGTCTGGCAAAACATTGTTACAAGGTTTGGAGTCCCTTACGCCATCGTATCAGACAACGGAAGCCAATTCGTCGGTAAAGACCTCACCAGCTTCTGTGCCGAATTTGGGATACGCTTCTTCAACTCTACTCTAGCATACCCCCAAGGGAATGGACAAGCCGAGGCAACAAACAAGACCGTCTGTGCCGGGATCAAGCGCCGGTTAAACTCCAAGAGAGGAAAATGGGCTGAGGAACTGCCACGTGTTCTTTGGGCTTACCATTCTACCCCCTGACGCTCAACAGGCCAAACGCCCTTTTCAATGGCGTTCGGCATGGAGGCGGTAATCCCACTAGAATCCAAGTTCCCCACTCTGAGAATAGAGAATTTCGATCCAAAGACTAATGAAGAAGCAGTAGAATAGGAACTGCTCTTGGCAGAAGAGAAGTGTGACGATGCTCAACTAAAACTCGCAGAGTACCAACAACAAGTAGCAAGAGGCTACAGCCGAAGCGTTCGAACCAAGACCTTCAAGCCAGACGACTTGGTTTGGCGAAAGGTGGTACAAGCTAGCAAGAAGCAGAAATTCAAACCCAACTGGGAGGGCCCCTTTCGTGTTGTCAAAATCACTGGTGAAGGTGCTTACATACTAGAGGACATGACTGGGAAAGTCCTTACCAACCCCTGGAATGCACAGAATTTAAAGAAGGCATACATGTAATGAAAAATCCCAACAGTGCGCCTCATGTTCGGCCACTAACTATCCTGCTTTTTATCTTCTTAAGCTTTTTTATGACAGAATTAGCTTCGGCCACAACAATGTCAATTTCTTTATTATTGGCTTCGCCCAACATCTTTACATTCAACTTGTATTTCACGTTTCCCAAGTAACAGAAGTATCTTGTTTGGCAATTGATGTCTTCTACAAATTTTTACCTGTCTTCCTTCTTATGAAAATACACTCGGCATACTCCGACAACCACAAACGTTGACTTCGGTCACACCCGCAAACGGCTTTATGCCCCTGCTTCGGCCACTATAACTGCCCAAAGAAGCAAATACTGGACATATGGTCCACCAAGCCTAAGACACACAACTGAAATTTAGGCTTCGGTTCGGCTTGGCAAGACAACAAGGTCGGCCAATACGCGGTTATACTAATGGTTCAGTGAGAAAGCCTCCCACAAGCATTTAGAAGCATCAACTTTCTAAACCCTTGGCGAGGAGCTGACACCATTCAGCCGAGCCCCAACCACGGTTAGGAGGCACCTATTCAACTTTCATGTATCCTAAAAACTAAGTCTCACATACAAGCCTACGACAACAAAGGCTCGGCACCAACCTATTATCAAAGCTAACTACTTTGGCCAACATTCGCTTCCCCAAACGAATCCAGACCAAAGTGGGGGCTATGAGTAACCACCATCCAAATAGCAAAATCTTCAAAAAATTTGCCCAAGACATAGACAAGATCAATCAAGATCGACAAAACTACAACAGTGCAAATATGAAACCATGCCATTTGCTCAAAGGAAACAAGCATTAAAGAAAATTCATAAGTTGGGAAATACGGCGTAGTATATCGTTCAGCAACAAACCCCCACAAAACATTACTCCTGGTACGGAAAACTCCAAGCTCGGAGCCTCCCAATCCAACAAAAAGTTAGAAGTTCAAATCCAAACAAATTCATGAAGTAAAACAAATTAAACTTCAGGGACGTCCTCAGCAGCAACATCAGCAACGACCTCGGTGCCCTTATCAATGGCCTCCCCAACCTCTCCAACATCCACGGGCCCCCGTTCGCCACCCCCAACTACCTTCTGGTGCCCCTCACCATTTTTCTCCACAGAGTCATCTCCACCGTCGGCATCAGCATTTGTAAGATCGTCAACGTCATCCTCGCTCTCGGGAAACTCTTCTTGAGCGAGTGGCGCACACTCCTCAACAGTATAAGGAAGGACGAGTTCGGGAGTCGTGGGTCCGGGAATCTACTTTGTCATGTTAAGGTCGGCTTTAAGCTGCAAGACACCACACGCTGCCTTCACACCATCCTTATACCCCGTTCGGTAGGCAATTGGAACTTTCATCTTAACCTCATCATTCGCCATAGACCGAGCATCCCTTATGTACTCAGCCCCTGCTCGATCGTACCCGGCCTGATAGGCCTTCTCATCAACTTCTTTCATTTTCCTCTCTCCCTCCTCAAAACTTGGCCAAGCTCACGATCGGCTTTCTTAGTCTTCTCCAGGGCCTCATCCCTCTCCTTCTCAAGCTCGGCAATTTTAGCCTTGGCAATCTTCAGACTATTCTTCAAAGACTTTGCCTTTTCACGCTCAGTCTTAACATCATCTCGGTACCTCGTCCTCTCTGCCGCTAAAAGCTCGGCCTGATTAGAAACCCGCAGTAGGGCTTGCCCAGCCTACACAAGAACGAATAAGTAAGATCAACGACGACAAAAAGAAATGAAAATTAAATCAAACAGACCTGAACAAGGTAGGCGCTCGCGTGAACAATGCTCGGCTGCAGCTCTGTCAGGACCCTTTCCATATCCCTTGGCAAGGCAAGGCTGTGAAGCATAGTAACGGCCAGGTCGGGTTCCAGTTTTATGCTGTCATTAACATTAACGACCCTCCCCTTGGGCATTGCAAACGACGGTGCAAACTCTTGCACAATCGCTTGGCCACCCGAACCCACTGACTTATCCGCTGCATTCGAGGCGCCTGCAGCTGAAGACTCAGTTTGATCATTTTCCCGCGCACGCGTAGTAGGCTGTCCCGTCGGGAAAAAGTCATAGGTGACTTTTTGCCTCTTTTCGGCAGGCTCGGTAACATCAGCGTCTTTTTGACGAATCGCAGCACCGTCCCTAATGTTCACTCGCACGACGTTCCTCCTTCCCATTTCCTCTGCAAATTCAGGAACAAGGGTTTGGAGGGGAACCTGTATACCCGGATGTTTTGGCGGCTGGCTCTCGCGGAACCAGAATTCTGCGGGCTTTCTGAACATTGGGAATTTCACCCTCGGCTCCTTTTCCTTGTCACTCGGCTTCGGTCGCTTGGGTTTTGCAGATTGATGCTCGGCTATCCTCCCGCTGCCCCCGACCTTCCCGCTCGGCACACTTTCCTTCTCCTTCCTCTTCAACTTCCCCTTATGCGAAGGATTGTAGCCCAACAAAGTCGGCGCGTCACGACAGATCTGAGCCTTCAAGATTTCAACATTCTGCTCGGTGGCCAGCGATTGCTCTCTCTTAGTTATTGCACGATGATCTGCAAAAGATATCAAACCCATCGATTAAATATATATATATATATATATATATATATATATATGCTCGGCAAAGTTAAGGAAAAATAGGCAACCTCGAAAATCCTTTATCTTCGGCACGCTATGCAACCGCATCGACTGATCGCCGAACTCATAATTACCGCTAACTTCGACATAAAAATTGGCCCATTTATCAGTATCGGGGAGCCCCACTATCAACGGAGAGAGTTCATAACCCTTCTCTCTCTTCTCTTCGTCCTTTATATAGACATAGGGTTTGGGAATTCAAAGTTCCCGCCCATCTCTGCACCGCCGAACCAATGGCCAGTAAGAGCTTGACACATGGCAATGATGGGATAGCTTGAACAGAACTTCACGCGTGCCAACCATCCTCCCATCGACCGTACCCAACCATAGGAGGACACCTGGCGCCCCTCCATTGAGGCTCATCTGTGACGGTTGATGAGAACGGATGAAGCTCGGCTAAAATTTCAATCGACCGATAAACTACGCTCGGCAAAAGCAGGTTCAGCCAAAGCTTAAATCAACCTCCGCCACGCACTCGGCGATGGCAAAGATTGAGGGGCTATTGTGGTAGGCCGAACGTAACTCTCGGTAAGCGGCCATCGAACCATACTTGAATTTGGGCACTGTTGCTGGCCGAGAGTCATCTATCAACGAGATATTTTATTCTGAGCTCAAGCGACGTGGATAGCCCATGCTCGGCCGACAACAGAGGGGAAGACCCATTAGCATGTCCCTCAAGTGGGTCGCCAGTCAAGTTCGGCCATATACCGTGCTTGGCCATATGCGCGGTTCGGCCACCCGCTGAGTCGTGCTTTCTCACGTGATGAAGCGGTTACGCCAGGAGGAAAACGATGAGAGCACATGGGGGCTGCCAGCTCACACCCAAAAGTGGTTTCCAGATCTATTCAGTGATGTCAGGGCAACGTCACCAAATCCGTGCAAGGCACATGCTTGTACTTGCAGAGCAAGTCAAGAAGGCCCTATAAATATTGAAGAAGAAACCCTAGAGTGGAGGTACACACTACACTATCTCAAAACCCTAATTTCTCAATTGATTCTCTGCATATTCTCATCCTCTCGCCGGAGGGCCTTGCCGGGCAACCCCGGCCAGGTCTTAGTCGTGCGTTCACTATGCAGGACTAGGCGAGAAGACTAGAAAACCCACGAGCCAACGGAGGAGGATTGCAGGTCAACGAATCACGGGCCACACAATTAGGGCTAGGATTCTATGCTAGAAATTGACTAGAATGAGTTGTCTAGTCAATTGGACTTAAGGCTAAAATAGGGCTAAAGAGGTAGCTTGTGCAAGTGTACAAACCTCAAAGCACACACATGCACCTCTCTCTCTCTCTCTCTCTCTCTCTCTCTTTCTCTCTCTCTCTCTCTCTATCTCTCTCCTCTCTCTCTATCACTCGGCCTCTCTCTCTCTCTCCCTCTCTCCTCTCTCGACCTCTCCTTTCTCTCATGCATATATATATAAGTACATATATATATATCTAGGAAAATAACTCTAGTATAAATAGGCTTAAGGCTATAACCCTAGGCATGACTTGTCTTATCAAATTGCATATATATGTATATACACTTGGCAAGTCTAATCTCTATTAACCAAGGGATAATAATTCCCCTAACATTTGTTACCCAATGGGTAAAGAAAAAAGTAAGGTTGACATGAAAGGTTGAAATGACAAGGTTGACTTCTTGGAAGCAAGGTACAAGATTCTCATGTGACTAGATTCCCATGCGACTAGTCTTGTCACACACACACACACACACACACACACACATATATATATATATATATATATATATATATATATTAGTAGACTAGTTGCTATTATCCAATGGGTAATATCTTCCCTTACAATTATGGACCAAAGGGTAAAGAAAAAGTAAGGTTGACATAACATGACCCAAGATTCTTTTCTTGACTTGTCACATCAAAGCTTTATTGGCCATTAAAACTCTATTACCCAACGGTTATAAGTTTCCCTAGCATAAGTTTTCCTAGCAACGGTTAAAAGGGCAAATCATGATTGAAAGCCTTCCGTGACTTGTCAAATCCAATCTTTAGGCATAAGGCTATAAAATCAAGTAGGATCTTAGGCTTTCTAGGTAAATCTTGGTGACCATAGTCTAGATTGGCAAGTCTTACAAGTCTAGGGTAGGGTTTGATTAGGCTAAGGCATAGCCTTCCATGTTTAGTCATTCATAGGTCTAGGTTGTAGTCAATTTCTAGGATGATTAAAGGCTACTTTGGAATCAAATCTAGGATGATTAGGGCTAGGATTCTATGCTAGAAATTGACTAGAATGAGTTGTCTAGTCAATTGGACTTAAGGCTAAAATAGGGCTAAAGAGGTAGCTTGTGCAAGTGTACAAACCTCAAAGCACACACATGCACCTCTCTCTCTCTCTATCTCTCTCCTCCCTCTCTCTCGGCCTCTCTCTACTCTCTCCTCTCTCGGCCTCTCTCTCTCTTGACCTTTCTCTCTCTCTCCTTTCTCTCATGCATATATATATATATATAAGTACATATATATATATATATATATATATATATATATATATATATATGTATCTAGGAAAGTAACTCTAGTATAAATAGGCTTAAGGCTATAACCCTAGGCATGACTTGTCTTATCAAATTGTATATTTATGTATATACACTTGGCAAGTCTAATCTCTATTAACCAAGGGATAATAATTTCCCTAACATTTGTTACCCAATGGGTAAAGAAAAAGTAAGGTTGACATGAAAGGTTGAAATGACAAGATTGACTTCTTGGAAGCAAGGTACAAGATTCCCATGTGAGAGAAAGGAACTAGGTAGTTTGGTTTCTCCAACTAACCGGTTGGAAACTAATTCTACTTACCATGTAGGATTTATAGTCAAGAAAATGAAATTTAAAGATTTTATTTAACTCGTTAGGAAAATATACAAGTGCTTTTATAAGCATACTTGTCTTTAGAAAAGGACTAAATTGTCCGGGATGATAAGATATAATTTTATAAATCTCAAATCTAATTATGACAGATTATTAGAAACAAAAACGGAATTTTTAAAGAAATCCAGGTAATTAAAATAAAATTTAAATATTTTAACGAAATTTTTATTTACCGAAAATCAGGGTCGTTACAATTCGCATATCATTCATTAATTGTTTAGCAATACATGATTAAATTTGAAGGTTTAATTAAGTTAATTAAAAGGAATTGGTCTTGGTAGGTGGAATGAAGGGTAAAGATGAGTAATGGCCCTTTTGAACCCATACACCCAACCTCATGGGATAATTCTTCCCTAATAAACCTTCTATGGTATTTCAACGTTTACTCCATCCTACTAAAACTGATGCAGAGACAGATTTTGGGTCAACTTTAACAGCAAATCTGTTATTGCTCAGGCATAACCACAGCGCATGGGTTGCACCGTTGGAAAGCTCCATGTGTCTAGTTTTCAGCAAAGCAAGCGGAATGCGTTTTCGAGTCTCGAGCTAGGAGATATGACTGTTTTCCCAACTTGTGTCGGTGCGGCCAGCACTGCGAGTTTCACATCAGCAGTTTGGAGCACGATTTTTAACTTCTTCCCCTCTTTGAAATAAATTCTGAAAATTTTACACAATAAACTAGACATGTATATCCAACTCCAGTAAAAATACCAGAAAATTACAAGGTTGGAAAATCTGTGAGAAAAAATCGTTAAGAACATGACAGATTCAATCACCGTCTCCTCGCTGAGTCCCGTCTGTGCTAACAGCTATAATGACTTCCTGATCGACAACTACCCAGGTCTTGTGAAAAAAACCAGCATTATAACCATCCGGGCCAGGGGCTTTTTGAGAGTTAAGTGACCAAAATGTGTCTTTAATCTCTTAATCAGTGATCTCATGAATCATTGCTGGATTTTGATAACTTGTCATTCTCCTAGTAATAAGCTGATCCACTAGGCGTTAGCTTGCATAAGTAGTGTGATGGGCTGTGCCAAGCAGATTGGAATAGAAGTTGAAAAAGGAATCTTGTTGCAGAGCCTCCAACTGGTGCTTAGAGTTATGAACTCTACTTGAGATGGCACTTTACTCCTTGGAATTGAGATTCTTAAACTGTTGTTGAAGAATTTTAAGTATCTAACATACACAAAACATAGGGTTCTGTTTGGTCAAGAAATGGCTCAAGGATTGAGCGCGGGCGTGCCAAGACTTGTCGCGTCTAACGTAAGGACTGGGCGTCCCTTTTCTAAATTTGTAACTATACGGCGAATGTGCTGCAAACCTAAGGGCTTGATTGCAGTGATGGTTCATGCTTTTGCCACAACGAGCGTGAACTTAGCTATTTCCTAACCGTGTAGGAAAGAAAGCAACATAAAAATAAAGACAAACTTTATTATGTCGGAATAATAAAGTTGGGTATAAGGAAAGTAAAATTCAAACTACTTAAAGAAGTAAGTTCGAATGGGGTTTGAGTACGAGGTACTCGATAGTCTACTTTGCTGTAAGCAGGAAAGTGTTTTTAAGCGCTGGGCTTGATTGGTGTGAGAACCCTTTTTTCTTCTTGAGTTCTAGTATTTATAGGCCAAGGGTCTTCGGTTCTGCATAGGATGGATTTTCCCGTCCTTCTCTTGTGTTGACAAATGTCCCATGTTTGCACCATCATGCGTGAGTGAGTAGTTACCAGAAGTTGAGAAAGACTAATGAGTCTCTCCTGTTTTTCCTCTTCGTGGGATCATGGGCAGTTGAGGAGATCATGGGCTTCCTCCACCTCCTTTTTTCATGGACACCAGGGAATAATGGACCATTTGACTTGTCAAATAGCCATGTGGCAACTACCCCTATTTTCTTGCTTTTTCCCTTTTCACGAGACTTCATCAGGTGTCATAGCAAATCATGGTAATGGGCCTTTGGAACAAATTAACATGTACAAGGCCTTGTTCCCATAATAAACTAATTGGGCCTCCTTTTGATCTTTATAGATCATGACCCACAGCCCACCATTCCAATCTATAGACCGAAATGGGTTAAACTTAATTGGGCCCAGTCAACATTTATTTGGCCCATTAATTTTAACTTAATATAACTCCATTTTGCAGCCCAATTTAATTAAATAATAATTAAATGGTCCTCCAACACTTGCCCAGGACTGTGCGTCAAAAACGGGTGTAAACGGATTCCCAACAATGATCCTCTTCCACACCTTTTGAACAGTGGTTAGGAAAAGGGGGTGGTCTGCTAAGAAGTCAAAAAACCTAAAGGGTTTAATGGAAGGTTAATTTAGGAGTAGGGGTGAGAAACACTATAGGAGGAGAGTGATTAGAGATCCCAAGAGTGTGTAAGTGAGCAGAGGAGGGGAGCTGTGAGATTTGATCCAGCTCTCATTGACCATGGATAGATCATATGATCATTTGTAAAGGGGAATTAAGTTCCATCCAACACATTCAGGTCTCCCAACTAGTCCTTTGTCACCACCCTGAGCCATCCCATACTGTCCAACACATGTAGTCTTTGCATTGCCCATTAAGGATGCAACGGTTATTGTTTGTTGATTGCATTGTGTCACTATGTGGCCTAGTTGCTCACACCTATAGTAGATCGGTCCTTTATCTGGTTGAGGACAATCCCTAATAATTTAACCAGCATCTCCACATCGGAAGCAAATTGGAATCAGAATCTAGAGGAGCGATCTCTATAATATAAAAGGGAGTGGCATCAAACCATCAAACTTAATCATGTATTGCTAGACAATTAACAATCTGCGAATGATAACAAATACGTGTATCAAATAGCATGTCCAATGAAATAAGAAATTATATGCCAAGCTATAGAGACCCGTATTTTATGAAAATAGTTTAAAGGTTTTAAAAATGCTATAGTATTGGATAAATGAGGAGAATTGTGAGTTTATTTGATTTGGGGCCCAAATGATAGGATTGTTATTAGAGGGAGTGTGAGTGTAATTGGCTTGGATGCTAGTATATAAGGGGTGTGTATGTGTTGTAGGAGAACAAAATCCTACACCTATCTCTCTCTCTAACTCTCAGCTCCCTCTCTCTCTCCCCTTCGGCTCTCTCTCTCTCTCTACTCCTCCACTCTCAACTCTCTCCGAACTCGAAACCCACCAAGATCCTCCACCAAATCGTCTTCCTCAAGTGTTCTAGACCTAAGGTTGTGTCGTTCAAGCTCGATGAGGTATATTTCGCTCAGTTTTGAAGTCCTTGGAGTTAGGGCTTGCTCGAATCTTCGATCTTTCATCATTGAGGTAGGGATTTCTTACTCACTTTATGTGTTTATGAGTTGATTTCGTGCTTTAATCGAGCTTTGATCGTCCTCCTTTGTTCATTTGAAAGCTGTCAAAATCTGCAAAAATCGCCCAAAATTGCCTAGGGATCAATCCCTAAGCAAGAGGGATCAATCCCTCATTCAAAACCTAGATTTTTCCCTTGGGGGATCGATCCCCAAGAGAGGAGGGATCGATCCCTCTCCTCTCTAGAAATTCTGCTTGCTTTTTGGGTTTCAGCCTAACTTCAAACGGTCGTAACTTTCTCGTCCGATATTCGATTCATGCAAACTTTATATCGATTCGAAAGTCTTGAAGTAAGCTTTCATTTTCCATTAGAATCACATTAAGACTCTTAGTACACAAAAAGTTATGATCATTTGAGTAGAGGTGTGTCAGTCTGCCAATGTCTATGGCTATTCCTAAGGTTGTTCTTGACCCATGTTATGACCCCTTATATGATTAGGCTATGTTTAATTTACTCTTGAACATGATTGCTTATGTCCTAATGACTCGTTGTTTGATCTCGTCTTTTAGCACTCATTAGAGCATAATATCAACAACGTTGGTTAGGGAAATGTACCGTAAGGTCGATAGGAGTACCGTGGGCTATAAGGGATAAAATGGTGAGAGTTATGAGTAGACATGAGCATGTCTAGTGATCTGGTGGGTAGTGTTGTGACTTGTATCCTCGTGCCTCGTCTTGTCAATCTCCCTAGGTTCCTTTGACACTCGTACTATAAGATTCTTGTTTAGAACCTAGTGGGTAGTATGTCATGGAGTCGTTGTGGGTCGAGTACATGACGTAGGGCGTCGTGATAGATTTAAAGGAATAATGTGGGCTTAAAATATTTATTAATGTACAACGGGGCATGCTTGTGAGTTTGTAATACAATGTTGATGGTGTATGAATGAATCTGAACTTGAAACTTGATGTCTACTTATATTCGAATTGATAATGCATGTGTGTTTGTGTGAGTTATGAATTTGGAACTGAGGGTCCTGCAATGCAAGGTGTGCTAATGCGGAGACTCTAGAGGGCCTGCAACGCAAGATGTGATAATGCTAAAACCCAGGTAAAGAGAATTCAATGTGACGCAAGGGGTGGTAACACAGTTGAATGTCTCACATGATGAAGAGAATTTTGATGACTTTAGAAGTCTATGTTGATGTTTGGATTGCTTGTTTCTTGAGATTGTGGTTGTCGAAAAAGGGAATGAAAGGTTGGTTCTATTAAGGTTTTATTGAAGAAAGAAATTTGAGTTTTGAAAAGAGGGTTTTTATTAAAAATCCTCCGGTATTCCTGAGCGAATCAACGGATCCGGTATTTGGGCACAAATCAACAGACTCCGGCATTCAAGCTCGAATCAACGGAGTTTGACCCATAGTGGTCGTGTGTTTTCCTTAAAATTTATTTTTCTGTGGAAATCAAAAAGGAAAGTTTTATGAAATGAGGCTCTATGGTGAATGGTATGGAACAAGGAAGTTGTTTGTGGCACTTAGTCGAAAAGTCTTTAGAAGAATGAACAATTGTTGTAGTTTGCTAAATTGATATGAGGTTAGATGCTTTTTCTAGTTTGACACACGAATGGTTAGGGATATCTCTATGACATATGGAATCTCATAGCAGTAGTCCGTTGATTAATTGTGGTTTCCCCTTTGTGTCACTTGTCCGTTTATTGAAACTCATCCATTCTTATTGCATGCTTTATTGCATTTTCATATAACTTGAGTATAGATTTCTCTACTGGGCTAGTGTAGCTCAATCTATCATTTTCAGGCAAAAAGCATGGAAGTTGATGTGGCGTGCATCTCGTGCTTGTTGGTCATGTGTTCGAAGGTATAAAAGAGGTGGTCATATGCATTGATTTGCAAGTAGTATTTAGAAGAATGATTTTTTTGTAAACTATAATTACAATTTTAGTCTTTTAATAACTTGGGGCTTTGAGCCAAGATTGTAACTTTTAAATTGAAATTTGAGAACATGGGAAAAAGTGTCATTTGGGTATTATCGGTATTTCAGTTGTAACGCCCCGAATTTTGGGTACGTTAAATAAACATTTTATTGATAAAATCAAATGGAGTCTGGCTCATTATTACATCATAAACCTTACAAAAGTACTTTTATTCAAATAACGGAGGGAATTAGGGTTCCTAACTACAGCTCTACCTGCTCCTCCATCCTAGCCAGCTCCTCAGCTCCAAAAGCCTCCAAGGTGTATTGTTCATCTTGATAATCTACAAGGTCTGACACATTATACTAGCGTCGCCACCGATATAATATGTCAGGGTCACCAAAGGTAATATCGTGAGCTACAAAAGCTCAGCAGAATAATCACATACCTGCTAACCCATAACTTACAACCAAAAGATTAAAGACAACAGACAATAACCCTCACACATCCACATTCATTATTTAACGCTAGTGTCATGTCTTTCTGAGTTTCTCCTACGCGACTCGTCGTAGACCGTGTCAACATTTTCACATACCAATCCATCTTTCAAAAATCATTTGTTTAACACACCCAACCTCGGTTCCGCCGCTCCGGGTTCCCGAGTATCCTCACAATGGTTCCGCCGCACCGGGTTCCCATTGGCACACAAAACTTGCATTGGCTCCTCTCCGTGGATAACCAAGCCATATTACCAATGAGGCTACCACGTCCGGCCGCATTGGCAATCTTCACAATGGGCTACCAAGTCCGACCACATTACGAATTTTCATACACACAACGGGCTACTAAGTCTGGCCACGTTGCGGTTTTCACAATCCACACGATGGGCTACCACGTCCGGCCACATCGCATGTTTCCATATACACAATGGGCTACCAAATCCGGCCACATTGCGGTTTCAAAACACATCTCATCATTATCCACACCCTAGGTGTCATGTTTCTACTTTCTCGATTCTCGTGTCTCGTTTACATGCAAAGACTCCACGGTAGGACAAAAGTAAGCATGAATCATTCTAACAAGATCATCCAATTCTATATTACTTATCACGCTTAATCACCACTTATAGCATAACGCCACATGTACGGACGCCTTTGGAGTGTATCACTTATGCTTTATTCAAAGCACAACGCCACATGTACGGACGCCCTTGGAGTAAAATCACTTATGCTTAATCACACCATAAGTAATACAAGCAATTCATATATACATACTCATATCCATCTTAAATATCAAAAATACAAATACTTTGAGATAAGTACGTAAGGATGCACTACATATAATTAGGAGTAGTAGATGGGAGAATCTACCGTTCTTTCTTAGCAATTCAAAACAACAACGTTGTACTTGAGTAAGTAAGTAAATAGGAAGTAAGTAAGGATTTCCTTACCGTTCTTCTAGGCGGTAGGTGACAACTACGGAAAGGCAAGTCGGCTATCGGACGGAGTAACTTCCTACGGTATGCTCCCGGTAGCTTTGAAAGAGAAGGGTCTCTCTCAAAACCTAATCTTGACTAACACTACTCTACTTTATGGATCGAAGGGTGGTCGAGTGGAGGTTTAGTGGCGGCTTTGGATGAGTTTCTTGAAGAACACAAGAAGAACAAAAAATAGAACAAAGAAAGAACAAGATTTTTTTCTAGAGAGAGAAGTTGCTAGGTGAAGGTGTGAGTTGAATGCTTGGAATGGCTTGCTATTTATAGGCAAAACCTTGGGCTCTCCCTCCCCTTTCATGGCCGCCCCCCCCCCCCCCCCCACTCCCTCTCTCCATACTTCAAATTTTGACACTTGTCAAGCACTCATGGAAGATCAAAGGCTAAATGGTAGGCTTGCATGGCTAGGTTAGGCCTTGGATTTGATTATTGAAGATTTTGTTTGGAAAGAAGGAGACAATTGTACAAGATTTTGGTCTAAACAAATATAGAAGTACAATGGGGGATAGATTTAGGCTAGGAAGAAAGATATCACCAAGGATTTGAAAGATGTAGGAAGATCATGGGAATTAAGAGTGGTACAATCAAATCTTCCTCTTTCTTCCTTCTCCCTCTCTCTCTCCCTCTCTCCCTCTCTCTCGGCTACTCTCTCTCTCTCTCAAGTACACTAATATATATATATATATACATATATAATATAAAGGTACAAAGTACAAGATTCTTTCCAAATCCAAAAACCATTAAACAAATCCAATTTAGGCACATGACCCATTTAAATAAATAAACTAGTGTACTAATGTACTCTAGGAAGATCAACTCTCCAATAAATTAATCCAATTGGGTACAAAACCCCAATATAAAATAATAATAGAGTACTAGGAGAATCTTAGGCCTTAAAGGCTACTAAGGCTAATAAGTACTTTAATAATAAAATATACATGTACTTTATCACATGGGCAATTAGGAAAAAGACTAGATTATTCAATCCTTGTACTAGATGAAAGACTAACCTTTTTACCTATTGGATAATAAATCCCCTAACTTTTATTGTCCAATGGACAAAAGTTAAAAGGAAATTTTTATAATAAAATAATCAAAGTTGTCCTTTTTAAAGCATGTGACAAAAGCCCTATATTTAAATCTAGGTATGGTACCAAGTACCCCAATTAAATAAAAGGCTAGGATTCTTCCCATTAGAATAATAATAAAGTACAAGTACTAGTTTAGTCGATAAAATACTAGGAAATCTAGGGTTTAGATATACCCCAATATTTTAATGCATAAAATCACATGGGAAATCCATACTTGATTTATTTAATTAAAACTTTGTACCTTGTTGGAAGATTGGGCTATTACCCAATGGATACTAGTTTCCCTTGCGGGTAAGGACCAATGGATAAAAGAAGTACAAGTACTTTTGTACTTAAAATAAGGTTTTGAAAAGACTACATGTACTTTAGTCAAATATTATAATGAAAAGCTTATTGTCCAATGGACAAAAATTACCCTAACCATTATGGACCAATGGGTAAAGGCAAAAGGTTCAAAAGGTTCATCTAGCAACTAGGTGAGTTTGGTTGCTCGGTTCCTCCAAGTAGTCGGTTGGAATCTAATTCGATTGGTCAAGTAGGGTTTCTAGTCGAGAGTTAACCAATGACCAAAATCTAACTACGACGGAAAATAAGAAATCATATAGCCACTCAAGAGAAAATAAGTAATTTAAATAAAATTCAAATATTTAACGAAATTTTTATTGACCAAAATTCAGGGGCGTTACATCAGTAATGATTTTTTTTATTGAAAATGATTATTATTTATGTTGAAAATTGAGAGCGTGACATATGCTCAGTAAATGTGAATTTTGGCCAGGTCATGTCATGTTTTTGGGGCATGTTATTTCAGGTGATGGATTTCATGTGGATCCCAAGAAAATTGAAGCAGTAGTGCAGTGGGACAGACCAACCGATGCATTTGAAATTCATAGCTTCCTGTGTTTGGCAGGATATTAACGTTAGTTTGAGAAGGATTTTTCTCTTATCAACAAGTCATTAACTAGATTGACTCAAAAAAATGTGAAATTTGAGTGGACAGATCAGTGTGAGTGGAGTTTCCAAGAATTCAAATCTCGGTTGGTTACTGCACTATTACTTACTCTCCGTTTAGGAAATGAGGGCATTGTGATTTACAGTGATGCGTCACACCAAGGTTTGGGTTGCGTTTTGAGGCAGCAAGATAAAGTAAATGCATATGGTTCAAAACAGTTCAAGCCTCACGAATGAAATTACCCTACTATAGGGCCTCCAAGAAATGGGGCTTGAACCAATCACTGAGCCCTAGTGCACTGAGCGATACCTAGAAGACCCCCGCGCCTCATTCTGCACAGGGTCCAGAGATCCCCGCCTATTGCCCTCGAGAGCATCGCTCGGTAGGTGGAGTCTGCCTGGGTTATGTCACTATCTAAGGGAGCGGAGCATTCCCTACTCGACTCCTCGAGGCCGCTTGAAGGAAGATGGTTACTCCAAGAGGGCCCTAAGTGGTCACGCAACGAGAGTAATCATTGGGGTCTGACTTGGCCTGTGCTCCGTAACTATTGTATCCCCTACATCACATATGACATTGCCTGAGGCGGTTACCCGAGTGTACCGTCCACATGCTATCTTGGAGGCCAAGCAAATCAAGGTCTATAAATACAAAGGGACTCTAACCTAAAGAGGTATGCTATTCTACCCTAACCCTAACCCTAGACCTATACACTTCTCCTTGCATCTAACTTGATCGTCGGAGGGTCACTGGGCCTCCATAGCCCTCTGGCGGCAGTCGCGTGGAGTAGCAGAGGAAGGAACTAGAACTGACCCATGGTTAAGATCTCGATAAATCAAACCCCTACAATTGGCGACTTTGTTGGGGATCTAGTCGCCTTCTCAGCGTTCCATTTCTTCTTTTTCCAAAACTCCGTTCAAAAGTTCCTAAACCAAGATGGTGGAAGTTGAAGATCCACATCCCAGAGATACGACCCTCGGACTCGACCCCCTTCGGAGACCTTCACCTGGGTTCTGGCAGAGCCAATGTCCTGGGTAAATACCACATGTCCATCGGCATCGGAGCTGGCACCTCGATGCTAGACGTAGGGGCGTCTTCCGAACTCTATACTTACATCCGTCACTTGGAGCGGATGATCGAAGACCTCACAACGGTCATGGAGTGGGACAGGCACGTCAGAGACGAGCTGGTAGAGATCAAGCACCTCTTTCGGATTTCCCCATCCCACTCCACCAGAAGCCGTGATGGACGAAGGAGCCAGCGTAGCCCTCCTCATAGCCGTGGTGGGGGTCACGTAGTAAAGCACTAACCTCAGACCTCGGCAAGATGGCCTCGAACCATCGGAGGAGGCAGGCCGCACTGAAAAGGGTGTGCGGCATAGGGAGCGCTCCCGTTCCCCTAACCCCAACCCCAAAGGACATCCTAGAAAGCGATCCACCTTCAAGAGACTCGAAGCCGGAAATGTCTCCGCCTCCTCCACCTATTCTATCAGAAACGGCAAAGGGCACATCGAGCCTACCCCTAGTTTCACAAAAATTGCAAGGGAATAACGGCCTCTTAGAAATCCAAACAAAGGGGTGCCGCGAAAGCCTAAAAAACGAACGTGAAAAAAGCCCGATAATCAAGCACCCCAAAAATGGTCGTGACAGAAGCCCAGTCATCGAGCGCCTCGAGCACCACCCTCGAGATAGCTATAGATCCAATAGGCAAAAGGACTGGCACGAACACTCCCCCCAGAAGTCAGATAGCGTTCAGCCGAAGAGAAAAGATTATGAAAGATGGACCATCTCATCCAAAAAAAGTGTTTCGCGACCGAGTGTCCAGACGGTCCCGACCGTTCGATGCGACCTCATCGCGACGCTCGGCTCAAGACACTCACGACCTCTCCATTTACAAGAGAGATCAATTCGGTCACCCCCCCCAAAAGGATTCACCCAGCCCAAGTTTGCCAAGTATGACAGCAAGTCTGAAGCATACACTCACCTGGTATAGTATAAGCATGTTATGTCTCTGTTCCTCCGAAATGATCCCTCGGACGACGCTTTTCTGTGCAAAGTATTTCCCACAAGCCTCGGGAACGTGGGCCTCACATGGTTTAACCAACTGCCACCCGATCCATTTCCTCGTTCGATTCCCTTTGCGACGCTTTCATGGCTCGGTTTGTCACCAGCAACAAGCACAAAAAGGAAATTGACTCCCTCCTTGCACTGCGCAGACGAAGCGGCAAGACACTTTGCCAATTCACTGGTTGTTACTGGGAGCATTTTAACCAAATTAAGGGATGCAACGGAGTTATTTCGGCTTGAGGATTTAAGCTCGGTCTCACCTTGCAGGACAAGCAGGTATATGATGACCTAGCTCGGCACAAACCTGGATCAATGAAAAAGCTCATGACCAGCATCGAAGGATGGTGCCAACTAATCGAGTCCAAGGCCGAGCGGGGAATCGGGAAACCAACAAGCCTAAAGGTCCCAGTCGTTCCAGCAGCTATCTCAGCTGCCACGCACGTCCTGACCCCTAAAAAAGAGGTTAACGACATTAAGCAATTTCCGAAGAAGGGACCAAAGCCGAGCGATTTTAACGCCAAAAAAATCATCTTCACCGTCCCCATCTATCGGATTATTGATTAGGTTAAGGACTAGTCGTACTTCTCCTTCCTGAACCAAAAGCTTGGCACTGAGAATGGGAAGATTAAGAATCCGATCATCCGATGTAGCTACCATAACGAGCAAGGCCATTTCACCACCACTTGCAAACCCTTCAAGGCTTACTTGGAGCAGCTTGTCGTAGGTGGCCACCTCGGTAATCTCATCGACCACGAAAAAACCAGGGCTCGGGCACAACAAGCCAAAACCCAAAATGAAAATGAGATCCAAACAATCCACGTTATCCACGTTCCCCTGAATGTCGAGGCTGCACGAATAATCCCTACTGAGCTCAATGATGCTTCTTCATCCAAACAAGTCATGTTAGTAGGTCCCGAGCCAAAGCGCACCTAAACCGACGACGGCACCAAGTGGACTATCTCGTTCAGTGAGAAAGATCTAGACCGCGTCCAGCTCCCACACAATGATGCCCTCGTGGTCACACTTTGCATCAGAACCTTTAATGTTCGGTGAGTCCTCATTGACCAGGGCAATTCGGCAGAGGTTATGTATTATTCTCTATTCAAACACCTAAAGCTTCCTGAGTCCGACCTCCGTCCCTCTGAGGTTCCCAAATCAGTTTCAACAGGGCTCCAGTGTGGCCCCTTGGCATGACTAACCTTCCCGTTCGCGCTGGGTCGGTGACGCACGATATGGAGTTTATCGTGGTGGATGTACCTAGCCTTTACAACGCCATCATCGGGCGCACTTAGCTTCATATGATGAAGGCTATTGCCTCTACTTATCACCAAGTGGTCCGGTTCATTGGCGCTTACGGGCGTCAGGAGGACCTTTATAGAGACCAGACCACTACTAAAAGGTGCTATGTTAACGCTGTCTGAAGCAGCAAACGGATGCCCGGGTCAACCTCATTGAGGTCCCCAATGCCCCAGTTCTTGAAGATGTCGGCAGATGGGCTGACGAAAAGGCAACCGAAGACCTTGTCACTATCCCTATCAACGAGGACGACTCTCGTTTCTTCCTTGTCGGATCCTCCCTTAGCGATGCCGAGGGTGACCAGATGGTTGATTTCCTGAAGGGTAACATCGAGGTATGTGCTTGGACCCCATACAAGATGCCCAAGATCGACCCCTCGTTCATCTACCACGAGCTTAACATTGACCAAAGTAGACGTTCGGTGGTGCAGCAGGCAAGGCGGTCCTCCCTGGTCCATTCCGAGGCCGTTATCGAAGAGGTCGGCTGACTCCTCAATGCTTCGGCCATCCGTGAAGTTCAGTACCCTAGGTGGTTAGCCAACACAGTGGTTGTTAAGAAAAACAACGGCAAGTGGCGCATGTGCATCGACTTTTCCAATCTCAGTGATGCCTGCTTGAAGGACTTCTTCCCACTTCCGTGGATCGATTAGTTAGTTGACACCACCGCCGGTCATGACAGACTCAGTTTCATGGACGCCTACTAAGGTTATCATCAGATAACAATGAGCGAAGGTGATGTTGAAAACACGACCTTTAACACCTCGCTCAGTATTTTCGGTTATCTTGTCATGCCCTTCGGTCTCAAAAATGCCGAGGCTACATTTCAACGTATGATAACTAAAATGTTCGAGCATTTATTGGGCGACACCATGATGGCCTACATTGTTATAAAAAGCATTCTGGCCAGGGATCACCTAGCCCATCTCACCAAAGCTTTCGAGATCCTTAAGACTCACAAGCTTCGTTTTAATGTGGAAAAATGCGCCGTCAAGGTCATTTTGGAAAATTTTTTAGTCACCTCATCTCCTGGAGTGACATTGAGGCAAACCTGCATAACTCCTTGCGATCGAAAAACTCTTTGCCCCGCACAACAAAATGGATGTTCAGTGTCTCACCAGCGTGGCCCCTGCTCTTAACCAGTTCATTAGTCGGTCCTCCGACAAGTGCCAACCATTCTTCACTCTTTTGAAAGGTAGCCGACGTAGTTTCAACTGGACCTAGGAGTGTTGTAGACACCCCAATCTGGTTTCCCAATTGATTTACTTTGTTTTTTGGTTTCTTGTTTCCCGGATGATGAATCAGATCAAAAATAGTCTTGAGAGTAAAATGGTTTGAGCTTGGAGTGAGTGGAACCTATCCTAAACCCCAAAACCTTAAGTCAAAACCCTGACCTCAGTTTTGACCATCGCGCGTTGAAATGGATCTCACACGCGATGCTACATGTGCCAGGTGTTGGTCAAAGTCAAAGCCTTAACTTTTGACCATCGCGTGGGTTGGTGGAATAATCGTGCGATGATGTCAGTCTATCGCGCGCTGGTCAACACCTGTCACTTTCACCTTTTTTCAGTTGGATTTTGTGATGATCAGGGGGCTACTGACTTGTGGAACCCCATTTTCGTCGACTGAACAGCGTTTGCAAGGCCTTAGGGTTAGTCACCCACTCAACCTCTCCCATCACCTTTTGGGATGGCCTTAGCCACCAAGTAACCAAGGCCAGCCTTGTTGGCTGGTCTCTCCATTCCATCTCCTATATATACCCCATTGGTCATCTAAGACTAAGGTTACAAAAAAAACCAAGAAGAAAGAAACAAAGGCTATACAACCCTCCACACTTTAGCTACTCCATCACTCAAACCACTTTCATACACTCATTTTTCAAGCTCTACCACCTTGTTCAATCCATTTTCAAACACTCAAGCAAAGGTATAATTCCTTTACTGCTTGCTGTTTTGATCCCTGAGGGGGGCTGGCAGGACCAAGGTTGGTAATTAATACCAGTCCTGCTTCTAAAGTCAGCAGGGTTACAAGAAACCGTGCACTAGCACTCTTATGCGCGATGGAGCCATTCAAGCGCGCTACTGTTCTAGTCAGCACGCGACGGTCCATGTGGGGATAAAATGCTAGTTATTTTCTGTTTTCTATAGCATTATAGATCACTGTGAAGCATGATTAAATTTAATCCACTGTTTTGCATGTTGAAAATCCATAGTTTGGTTTAGGCAGCTTATTTAGTTACTCTGCAATGCCCCTAGGTTGCTTCTGAATATGTCTCAGAGCCCAAGCATGCAAAGCAATTCCTGGAAGTCCAGTCATGATCTGCGCGTGACTATCTAACTCCATCATGCGATGGTCGGCTTGTTTCCAGGGGTCGCCCTTGCATGGGCAATTTGGGCCTTTGGCCTTGGTTTTAATACCCCCACTGTTTAGGGGTTGTACCTCAATTCCAATTATTCTGTTTGTAATTATTATTTACTTTCAGTACATATATACTGCTTGGTTTGTCCCTGGGTGTGCACTGGTCCTTCCAGAGCCCAGAGGGAGGCAAAATTTAACCTACTGGAAAGATATTGACCCTCGCACGATGGAGTGGGTCTGACGCGCGATGGTGGACTTGCATGCTGGCAGATCCATACATGCAAGTTGGCCATTGTTTGTGTCAAATTCATATCTAACGCACTATTTTGATATCCAGTCATAGTGTTAGGTTTTATCTCATTTACTTTCTAGTACATCGTTCATCCATGCTATTTTATCTCGCCTTGCAAAATTGTTACAGTTTTAATCCTCGATTAACTGTTTCCCCGCCTTAATTGACTAAAAATTGGTTAATAAAAGAAGAATCGCAAACATTTTCACAAAATGCCTAAGTAGAGACCGATCTCCGGATTGGGCGAGAAGGGTGCCTTAAAACACTTCCCCTCTCATAACCTGGCTCCCGAACCCAGATATGGTTATGACGGACTGGTTCCTTCACTCTTTCAAATCCAACAGCGTGGCAGGTACTTCGAAATACGGTTCCTTGGGTGTCGGACCTTCAAAACCCGAGTGGCAACTCTGTATTTTTGAGCGCTTGCCATCCACGCTCGCGCTCCCTCGATTTTCGGGCCCTTGCATTTTTGGAATCCGAAAATTCCGAAGGGCATGCTGCCCACAAGTGTGACCTCACATTACAACAGCTAAAGGCTTACATCTCTGAGCCTCCGCTCCTCATCACTCCTCAGGACCAAGAAGACTTATTCTTGTACCTAGCCGTCACACCACACGCCATAAGCCCGATGCTCGTTCGCCAGGAGGGTCGAGACCACCAGCCCATCTACTATTCAAGCAAGACGATGACCCCAGCCAAGACGAGTTATTTGCCTTTGGAGAAGCTTGTCCTCGCCTTCGCCTCGGCCTCTTAGAAGCTCGCTCCATACTTTCAGGCTCACCGAATCATCGTTCTCACCGAGTTCCCTCTCAAATCTCTCCTTTGGAAAGCGGATCTCTCCAACTGAATTTCCCAGTGGGCTGTGCAACTTGCAAACTTCGAAATTCACTACCAGCCCTGAACGGCTATTAAGGCTCAGGCCCTTGCTGATTTTATTGCCGAGCTTACTCCGACCGATTCCCCCACCTCGAGTTTGACCCCCAATGTCGAAGCAGTGCTCGAAGCTAACCCCAACACCACCTGGAAGTTGTTCCATGGTGATGTTTGGAAAATGTACGTCGATGGAGCCTCCAACAGCCGAGGCTCCGGGGCTGGGATCATACTCCTTTCTTCCACCGGCATCCTTTATGAAATCTCCCTCTCCATCAGCTTCCCAGCCTCAAACAACGAGGCCGAATACGAGGTTGTGATCAACTCATCGTCTACAGCAACTCCCAACTGGTTGTTAATCAACTCACTGAAGAATACGAAGCTCAGGATGAACGCATGCGTACATACCTCAGTTCAGCTATCCGACTCACTAAAAGCTTCAATGCCATCCGGATCGAACACATTTCTAGAGAGCAAAATGCACACGCCGACGCCCTCGCTGGACTTGCCTCGGGACCCCACTCTATTTCCTTCGGCACTATCGACAAACCTAGTTTTGAGCTCGACGTTCTCGATCATGAAGTCCTCAATTTCGAGCTCAGATCGAGTTTGATGGACGAGATCGTCAGCTACCCCGGGGATGATAACCTCACCTCTGAAAAAAAGGAAGCTCATCGACTCCGCAATAAGGTTGCTCTGTTCTAGTTGAATCCCAATGGCAGGCTCTACCGACGGCCCTTTACCGGCCCATACTTGTTGGTGGCACACCCACACTAGGTGCCTGGCATCATTGAAGAACTTCACGTTGGCGGTAGTGGTTGTCACTCGAGAGGACGTTCCCTTACTCACCAAGCCATCACTCAAGGTAATTGGTGGCCCACAATGAAGCATGACTCCGAGGAGTACGTTAAACGGTGTCGAAAGTGCCAGATGTTTTCTCCCATCATCCACCAGCCCGCCCGAGACCTCAGCCCTCTCACCAGTCCATGGCCATTCTCGCAGTGGAGCATGGACATTATGGGCAAGCTCCCAGTTGCTCCCGGCGAATTCAAATTTCTCCTAACTGCCACTGACTACTTCTCCAAATGGGTCAAGGCTGAACCCTTGGTAACTATCGAGGAAGCCGATGTCATTCATTTTGTCTAGGGAATTATCATCTCCCACTTCGGTGTACCCTTCGCTATCATCATTGACAACGAGAAGTAGTTCACCGGGCAAAAATACCGGGCCCTCCTCGACAAGTATGGCATCAAATGGGACACATCCACTTTGGCATACCCCGAAGGCAATGGACAGGCCGAGGCCGCCAACATGGCTACCCGTTCTTGGCTCGGTTCTCCGCAGCCACCCATTCTCCATCAACCCTTTGGAAGTCTGCTTGATAAAGGTCGCAGGCCTCCCAAGCCACCCTCAAATCCTCCTCCTTCGACTCCAGGGCCCTCTTCAATTCTTCAATCTCCAACTCCTGCCCCTTGTACCTCTCGTGGATAGCCAAAGCCCGAGTGCCAACCTGCCAACGGGAATGGTAGAAACATTACAAAAAGCCATGCTTTCAACCGAAGGAAAAAGAGGAAATAAGGCCGCTTACATTGAGAAGTGACTACGCCATCTCCCCCACTAAATCTTTGGTGCTCCCTGCGACAGCTTTGGCATCCCTTGGGAGTATGTAAGCTCGGAGTACCCCGTAGGCCATCCCGATGTTCCGATATGCACTGTCAGCATGGTGGATCTAGCACCCGCTGTAGTGACGAAGCTCGGGGGCCCAGGGGACGTCCCTCGCCTGAACCCTGGCATTGCCTTCGGCTTCCCCTCCTGCGGACTTGCCGTCCTGCTCCTCCTCCTCCAGAATGGTGATAGTCTCCTTCTCCTTTGCCTGACTGTTATCCCCCGCCTCGTTCCGTGCCCTTTTCTCCACCGGTTCCTCCAGCAAAATGGGAGCGACCCTCTAACTACCCACACCTGTCGTCCTGGGTGAAGAACCGACGTCGTGGCCCCTCGGCCTCCGCCTCAAGTTTAGCACCACCTTCTCGGTATGACCCGCCGTATCGCTGCTCAGGCCGGTTCGCTTGGGAGTCTCACGATCCACCTCTTCGGGAATGTTGCCCAAAGGGGGAGAGTTGCTCACCTCAACTTTTGATACTCTGAGTCCCCCTCCTCTTCCTCCTTTCCCTCTCCCTCACCCTCTCCCATGGCCTGCCCTCGAAACCCCCTGCTTTCTCGATTTCTTCTTCAGATAGCCTATGTAAGTCGGGACATAACCGAGTAGGTCCGGGGCGAATCGTTTGTGAGGGGGATAGCGTAAGCAGCATTGATTAGTCCTCGGTTCGCCCTCTTCCGATAGCCTTGCACGACCCCTTCACCTGCAAGATATCACCAAAGAAAGAAATCAACATATGTAAGAAGGAGAGAAAGTAACATGCAATACTAGAAGGTGGGAAATGTACTGACCAAGTGTACCAGTCTGAAACTGGACCGTCGTTCCTGTATCAAGATTCTCACCGGGCCCAAACATGAAGTTCCTGGTTATCGAGATGTATATACCTGCCCATTCCTTAGAGTCAGGCAGGTGATCAATCATAAACTCGTCATACCCCAATGGACAAGACAGATAATAGCGGTTGTAGTCTCGAAGGACCCCAACCTAGTAGACCCCGAAGAGCTCCACCAAACTCAACGTCAGGTTGTACTGCCTTCTCAGCTCTATAACACTCATTATGACTAGGTAGGAATTAACCGTGAGCTGAGAAGAGGCGAGTGATAGGGTTTGGAGCACTTGACGTATCAATTGGTGGAGGGGGAACCTAATTCTACCCTCGGTGATAGCCATGAAGGGGAAGATCAACTCTCTTGGTAAGGGGCCTTTCCTCAATCAATTTTCTGTTAAGGAAGCCCTAGGAGGGGGAGGGGGAGGGGTTGGGTGGTACTATTTCACAAAGAGGCCTGGCGAGGAGGAGCTAATCACAGAGCTCCCCAATGTAAATAAGAACCGGAAGGAAAAATTCTTTTTTTTTGGTGGAGATGGTTGGGAGCACCCTAATTGGGAAATTGGGACTTATACCCCTCGGATCCCCAATAAGTAGAGGGTTCCTATTATGAATTGTAAGCTACTGCTTTGCTTTAGGTTTGTAGTTTTATAAGTTATTCCTTATACTTAGGAATTTTATTACATTTCTGCAGCTTGAGCTCCATTCCTTTTGAGTCTTGTTATTGAGGCTGAGCTCTAACAGGCAAGAAGCTATGAAGTCCATAGCTGGGAATTGCTTGTGACTCCAGAGTCATTAGCCACTTATCTGTTAGGTCCAGAAACCACCCGTGAGGCCTTAGCTCTCTCTAGAGGTACTTTCTGTTTGTTTTATTTGGTGTTTTGCTATTATCTGACTTTTACATTATTTCTATTTCTTTTCTTTTCAGAAGAAGAAAGCGAAGACAAGAATATGGCACCAAAAATGGACAAGGCTCTCTTGGCCCAACTCAAGTTTGAAAGAATAAAGCAGTCTTTTGGATGCCAACCTTTCTACTGACCCCACTCTCGACATGGTGATTGAAAAAATCACTGAAGAGGAGGTAGAGAAATCAAAAGAAAGGCAAAGGGACCAGTTTTAGGAGAGACCCCTGCTGCTAAGAAAGCCAAGGCTTCTATTGGTCCTTTTATTTTGCATAATTGTCAAGAGGCTTTAGAGCGGATTTCTGGGCTACTAGGTGCAGCAAACAAAGAGTTGATGGCTGAAATGTCTCTCTAAGCCGTGGGGGACCAGTTCTCTTCGTTGACTCTTTCTCTCTTTTTTTTAGGCTACAGCTCGTGGCCGTTATCTTACCTCTCAAAGCCATAGCTTGGGGAAGCAAGTGGTCACCCTTACTGAGGCTAACACGTGGCTCACAAAGCAAGGTGCCTCCATGGTGGCGGAGCTTAAAAAGGTTACTAATGAAAGAGATGCTGCCCTTCAGTCGAAGAGAGGGTTGGAAGAGGGGAGAGATGTTGTCTTGGCGACTGCTAGGAGTCTGGAGCAGAAAATTTTGGAGTGGGATGATGAGCTCGAGAAGTGCAAGACCATAAGTCAAGGGATGGTGGAGAAAGTGAGGAGTGCCAGTAAGGATGCTATTTCGCTCTTCCTGCAGTCCCCTGAGTACCGTCAAGACATAACCTAGCAATACTTTGATGGGTTTGAAGCAATAAGGAGCTGCGCTACCTTGGCTTACCCAAATTTGGATTTTTCCAAATTTGAGGTTGATGATGATGATGGGCTCTCCAATTTTGACGGGGGAAGGAAGGAGGATGATGAAGCTGATGATGCTACTTCCCTTGAGAGAGACACAACCATCCTGAGCTCCTCAATTGCTTCCCTTCTCAAAACTCCAAAAAAGGTGACTCTCCTAGTTGAAGTTCAAACTCCCGCAGCTATCCCTTTTAGCCCTCCTCATGGTGATGGTCAGGCAGTTGATGTTTCCACCCCTAGCCTTTGAACGGCCAAGAACTTTTTAATTGATGGGTCTGTACGTAAATACTTTTTACTACTCTTTCCTCTAACTGTTTTCCAGGAGTGGTCTTTTTGGTAAGATCACCACACTTGAAAGTTTGTGAATTTGAACTTTGTTTTCTAGGGTGATCTTTGTGAATGATCTCGTTAAGATCATGTTTCTTGGTCTTTTTAAGGCCATTTTGAGAATCTCATTATGATAGGTACAACAAAGGCGTATTCCCATTTTATACCAAGCTATGGCAATTTTTGACAGTCTTTGTGCACATCATGGTTATGTTATGCATACTGACTTTTTGTGGGTTTTGCCAAGTTTTACTTTCGTCATAATTGTGCCAAATACTTAAGTTTGGTCTTTTTCCTGAGCTTCATATATATACCCTAGCCGTGCTAAGTATTTGAGCTTTGAAATTCTTCATAAGCTCTAAGCATTTTATAGCTGTGCTACGTATTTGAGCTTGGAAATTCTTCCTGAGCTCTTTGCATTTAATAGTTGTGCTACGTATTTGAGCTTGGAAATTCTTCCTGAGCTCTTTGCATTTCATAGTTGTGCTACGTATTTGAGCTTGGAAATTCTTCCTGAGCTTTTTGCATTTCATAGCTGTGCTACTTATTTGAGCTTGGAAATTCTTCCTGAGCTCTTTGCATTTCATAGCTGTGCTATGTATTTGAGCTTGGAAATTCTTCCTGAGCTCTTTGCATTTCATAGTTGTGCTACGTATTTGAGCTTGGAAATTCTTCCTGAGCTTTTTGCATTTCATAGTTGTGCTACTTATTTGAGCTTGGAAATTCTTCCTGAGCTCTTTGCATTTCATAGTTGTGCTACGTATTTGAGCTTGGAAATTCTTCCTGAGCTTTTTGCATTTCATAGTTGTGCTACTTATTTGAGCTTGGAAATTCTTCCTGAGCTCTTTGCATTTCATAGCTGTGCTACGTATTTGAGCTTGGAAATTCTTCCTGAGCTCTTTGCATTTCATAGTTGTGCTACGTATTTGAGCTTGGAAATTCTTCCTGAGCTCTTTGTTTTCTAGGATTGTAGTAGTCTTACTCCCCGAAGTGTGTGAAATGTTTGCGTCCAAACAATTAAGACACTTGTTTAAGTTTCCCTTGGGATATCCCGTAGGTCTAAAATGAAATATAATTCCATGAAATGTTATATTTGTTTAAAATGTGCTAGGTTGGCCCTGAGGGTCGAAATCTTTTTCATTTAAGTAAAGGCAATCGTTTCAACTGCCCGAGGTCATCGGCTTTGTAACCTCTCATTACTTTAAGCAGTTGAGGTGGCCGTTTTAAATTTAGCTTTGAATGTAATCGTGCTGATTGGATTGCCAAGCGGTTGGCAAACCGTCCATAGGTCATGCTATAAAAGCTAGCAGTCCTCATAGATTTGTTCTCCATTCTGGAAGTAGTTCCTTTTTGCAAATGGCGAGCAAAGATTGAGTTTTTGAGTTGTGCCAAGAACTGTAAGGCTTGAAGATAGCCGTCACTGAGCTGTCGGGCAAGATGGATGCCATGGCGGAATCCCTTTTTGTCATGGAGAAGATTGTCATCATGGTGCTGATAGCTAACTAGGATCAGTTGGAGGCTTTCCGAGGGAAACCGGCACCTTAAATTTCTTCCGCTCCGAGGGAGGGTGGTAGTGGTTAGGTTGCAACTTTGTGGGTTTTATTAGCAAAGTACTTTATGTAAAAGGTTTCCACACCCTTTGAGTTATGGATTATAAATAAAAATTATTAAATAATTTTATATTTGCATGTCATTTCCATATCAAATTTACAGGAAATATTTGAACGATCCACCCTTTTGGGGAGATTTATTGGCCACTGTGGCTAGAAAATGGAAAGAACAAGTAGTCCTAAAAGAAACAACCTTATTGCTAAAGTTTTTATTGAAAACAAAAATTCCTTAAAAACAGAAACAAACTTCTACTGCAAGAACCTACTTGTAGTACTTCTTGAGATGTTCTGCATTCCATGAGTTGGGTAGCTCTTTTCCCCTTAGGGTTGTAAGCCTGTATGCACCTGCCTTGACATGGTGTAAGACCTGGTATGGTCCTTCCCAATTTGGGCCAAATTTGCCCACATTCTTTCCAGTTGGATCAACCTTTCTGAGAACTAGGTCTCCGCCTCTAAAGTCTCTTGGCCTAAACTGGGCTTTAAGGTACTTAACCATTCTTTGCTGGTATATGGCTACTTTGGCCATTGCTTTTTCCCTCTTTTCTTCCAAGAGATCCAGCTTAGTCTTGAGATCTTCCCGGTTTTCTTGGCTATCAATACTTGCGGTTCTGTAGTTGGGGAGCTCAATTTCAATCGGGATGCTCAATTTCTTCAGTTGTAGTTTGAGGGGTAGTACGATATGCCCATAGCACATTATACAGCTCATTTGGCTTCACGTAGTCTTTTTTTGATTCCTTTCTTGATAGTCTGATTTGTGACCTCCACTTATCCATTGGCTTTCGGGTGAGCCTTGGATGCATAATGTACGTGTATCCCCTTGGAAATACAGTATGCTTTGAATTGAGTATTGTCAAATTGCTTTCCTCGGTCTGTGACTATCACTCGTGGTAATCCAAAACGGCTAATTATTAATTTCCATAAGAAATCAATAGTAACCTCTGCGGTGATCGTGGCCAGTGCCTTAGCTTCGACCCATTTCGTAAAGTAATCCACAGCTATAATGGCATGTTGGACCTGGCCTGCTACCATAGGAAGTGGGCCAATTAGGTCCATTCCCCATTGGGCAAATGGCCAAGGTCCTCTCATTGGGGTTAGGACTGTAGGGCATCCATGAGTGATGTTTGCAAACTGTTGGCACTTCTCACATTTTCGGACTATAGAGTAGAAATCATTTTGCATACTTGGCCAATAGTTGCCCAACCTAAGGAGCTTGTAAGCCAACATACGGCCACCTTGGTGATCTCCACATACTCCCTGGTGGACCTCCTCCATAGCCCGCGTAGATTCCACCGTGGTCAAACATCTGAGGTATGGCAGCAAGAAGCTCTTTCTGTAAAGCACATCTCCCATTATCAGGTACTTTGCTGCTATGATCTTGAGCTGCCTAGCTTTGGCTTTATTGTCTGGTAAAGTCCCATTTGTTATGTAGTCAACTATGGGGCCTGTCCATGAATTGTTGTAGTCAATAGCTTGAACTTGGACGTCTGGGGCAAAGATACTTGGTAACTCCAAGTATTGAACTAGCGCATTCCGTGGAATGGCATCTTCTTTGGTCGTGGCCAATTTTGCTAAGTAATCGGCTTCTACATTTTCCTCTCTTGGAATTCTGACAATATCAAAGCTTTGAAGCTTCACAACTTGGGTCTTTACTTTGTCCAAGTACTTTTGCATTACTTCCTCCTTGACCGTGTACTCCCCTAAAACCTAACCCATAACTAATTGCGAGTCACTTTTTGCCAATAAATGTTTAACACCGACGGCCTTGGCCAATTCCAATCCAACCACAAGAGCTTCATATTCAGCCTCATTGTTAGTTGCTTTGAATTCAAACCAAAGAGCATAGCTTAGACGTTGTCCTTTTGGGGATGTTAAAATCAACCTAGCTCCGCTTGATTCTCTAGTTGTTGATCCATCTACCTGAAGGACCCAAGGTTTAGGTTCTCCTTTAAGGAGCTCTTCTAGTTTTGGATATGTATATTCTGCAAGGAAATCTGCAAACACTTGTGCTTCGATGGCAATCCGAGCTTTATACTCTATATCAATCTTTCCCTGCTCTATTGACCACTGAATTAATCGGTCTGATGTCTCTAGGCAATGGAGAATCCTTTGAAGCGGTTGATCTGTTCGTACCTTTGTAGAGTGAGCCTGAAAGTATGGCCGTAGCTGTCTAGCTGCCATCACCATTGCAAAGGCTATCTTTTCAGCTCTGGGACATCTCAGCCCAACTCCTCTTAGTGCTCTGCTGGTGTAGTATACTAGGAGTTGTGTTCCCTATTCCTCCCTAATCAAAATCGTGCTAACTGCATGTGGGGAGACATCAAGGTATAAAAATAGATCCTCCCCATCCTGGGTCCTGCAAAGTAGTGGTGGGGATGTCAAATATTCTTTTAGCTAGATGAAAGCTTCCTCCTCTTTGGTAGTCCATTCAAAAGATTTTTTCAAAACTTTGAAGAATGTTTGGCATTTGTCGGTTGCACGAGAGATAAATCTGATCAATGCTGCAACTCGTCCTGTTAATTTCTGGACCTCCTTGATGCTTTGAGGTGAGCGCATGTTGAGTATAGCCAGAATCTTTTCAGGATTTGCTTAGATACCCCTTTGGGATACCGTGAAGCCTAAAATTTTCCTAAAGATATTCCGAAAGCACATTTTGTCGAATTGAGCTCCATTCGGTATTCCCTGAGTACCTCAAAAGTTTCTTCCAAATCTGCAACATGGTTTCGTGCTTTGGAACTTTTTACCAGCATATCATCCACGTACACTTCTACATTGCGTCCAATCTGTTGCTTGAACATCTTGTTTACCAACCTTTGATATGTTGCTCCGGCGCTCTTAAGACAGAAGGGCATTACCCTATAGCAATATAATCCTTTGTCGATAATGAATGAGGTTTTCTCTTGATCTCCTTCGTGCATTTGGATTTGGTTATACCCTGAGAAGGCATCCATGAAGCTAAGGAGATCATGTTCAGTAGTAGAATCTACCAAGGAGTCAATCCTTAGCAAGGGAAACCTATCCTTTGGACATGCTTTATTAAGGTCAGTGAAGTCTACACACATCCTCCATTTGCCATTGGCTTTCTTTACCATAACTACGTTGGCTAACCAATCAGGGTAGAGGACTTCGCGGCTGGATTCTGCTTGTACAAGTTTGTCTACCTCCTTGGCTGCAGCTTCGTTCCGTTCCGGAGCAAATGTCCTTTTCTTCTGTTTGACCGGGCGCATGGTTGGGATCCACGTTCAATTTATGGGATATGACCCTTAGGTCAATTCCCGAAATGTTCTCATGGGACCATCCAAAAACATCTTTGTTCCTTCTTAGGAACTATAGTATCTCTATTTGTGCCACTATGCTCAATCCAGTTCCAATTCTTACTGTTCTTCCCTGCTGCCCTGGTTCTAGGGGCTCTTTTAAGAGCTCTTCCATTAGTTCTCCTTGCTAGAGCTTCTCTTCATCACGTGTATTGAGGTTCTCAATATTCATTGTGATGTTGGCTCCTCTAAGTGAGGTGATGTAACATTCTCGTGCTGCTTTCTGATCTCCTCTTACGCAACCAATTCCCTCTGGTGTCGGGAATTTCATCATGAAATGATACGTGGAGATTATTGCCCCGATTTTATTCAAGGTTGTTCTCCCAATTATGGCATTATATGCTGAAGGGTAGTCAATTACTATGAAATCTATCATGCGTGTAATCTGGCTTTCTTCTTGCCCCATGGTAACTGGCAGGGCTATTTGCCTTGCTGGGTAAACGGGTGTGCCTGCAAATCCAACTAGTGGTGATGTCATAGGCCTTAGCCTTTCCCATCCAACCTTTAGTTGGTCATATGCATGGAGGTAGAGGATGTCGGCCGAGCTCCCACTATCAATCAATACCCTTAGTGTCTTCTTCTGAAAAAATGATGGGTACTTCCTCCTTTTTCTGAAATTTGCTAGGACAGCCAACTGTGTTGACTTCCAAGTGTTCCTTGGTTCTTAACTTCCTTAGGTGCGCCTTCCTAGCATTGCTAGATTCTCCTCCATTAGCAAATCCCCCGTGAATCACTTTGATTTCTCCTACGGGGCCTGACCGGGGTGTTGTACCATCTCTACCCTCTTTACTTGCATCTTCCCTTAGGAACGGTTTCTGGTACTTCTTTGTTACAAATGTTGAAGTCTACCTTGTTGGATTAAGTCTTCTATCTGTTGTTTTGAGTCAATACAGTCATCTGTCGTATGATCATGATCTTTGTGGAATCTGTAGTACTTGTCCTTAGCTCTCTTATTAGGATCAGATTTTAGCTTCTCGAGCCACTTGAGGTCCGAGTCATCCGCTAAGAATTTGCTTTGCTGTAGCTATGAGTGGAGTAAACTGCTTATATCTTCCTGAGGGCGGTCCTCCTCCTCCCCGTTTTGGGGAGGACCTTGAGTCCACCTTTTTGTTCTTTGGCTCGCCTCCCGTTCTGCGGGTGGCTTATCACCTCTTTTTGTCTAGTTGAAAAAATTCGCCTACCTGTGATGGCCCTACTTGGGGATCAAATCCATCACGTGATCGTCTTGCGTAGACAGCTTCCTTTGCATTCATGTGCTTCTGAGCTCTGAGCATAAGTTCTGCCAGAGTCTTGGGTGGTTCTTGGGACAGGAGGTATAAGAACTGTCCTGAATATAATCCAACTATGTATGCAGTTATACATACGTTGTCATTGACTTCATCTATCTGAACCACCTCCTTGTTAAACCCTGCGGTGTAATCCCTCAACAACTCCCATCTTCCTTGCTTCACTGTCAAAAGGTGAGTTGTTGGTTTGCTGTAGCGTTGACCAGCAATGAAGTAGCTTACAAAGTTCTTGCTGAGCTCTTTAAAACTATGTATACTTCTTGGCTGAAGCTTATTAAACCATAACAGGGCACTTCCCTTCAGGGTTACTGGAAACGCCCGACACATAACCTCATCTGGTACTACTTAGAGATGCATTAGAGATTTGTATGTCTCTAAGTGATCCAATGGATCCGTGGAGCCATTGAACGTCTCTAATTGGGGCATTTTGAACTTCCTTAGAAGTGGTAGCCCCATGACCTCGGTCGTGAAAGGTGAATTCGTGGTTTGCACCAATTTTTCTACCATAGCAGGAATTTGTGCTTTAATGTGTTTTATCAATCCTTCGATCTGGTCTTGCATCTTGAATAATACTTCTTGTTCATGTGGCGGCCTTTCCAAGGGCGGTTTGCTATGCTTTCTTCAATTTTGGCTTTCCTTTACACTGAATTCGCCTTCTTCCTTGTCATCCTCTTCTCCGTGTCGACCATGTCGCAAGTTTAGGATACTTGGTTCTGAGATCTATTTTCTAAGATCTGTGTTTTCTTGCATCGCAGTCTGTAACCCTTGGGTTACTGTTTTTATCTATTCTTGCATATTAGCAAACGCCTTTGGGGCTATTTCAGCGCCTCCAGTTTTGTTTGCTGCAGCTACCTTAGAGCTTTTTTGGCAGCTTTTGCAACTTTAGCGGCCGTGGCTGCCTTAGCAGCTTTGATGGCTTTGCCTGCTTTGGAGACCTTGGCGGTGGCAGAGGCCTTTGCAGCATCGTCGACACCCATTTGTGGGGGTCTGAAGCCATTGTTGTTTTGCTTGATCGGGTTTCTACCATACAAAACTATTCACCGTAAGGAAAAAGTTATTTCCCACAGACGGCGCCATCTGATGAATCCTCTTTGCTGTCAGCTCTGACCTGATCTTGCAAAACAATGTAAAAGCTTGAGTCATCGGTGTGGTGGCTTGCCAACCACCCTCCGATGCCTAAGTCAGTAGAGTACTTGCTGTATAGTGAGAGTATTGAGATTCTCTGTTATGAGTTGCGTACCTTTGATTGGTATTCTTCTGTTGTATTTATAGGCATCTTGATAGGAGGTTGAGTCCTTATCGGACTGTTTTACGTGAATTTCGTAGATTCCGGATTACCTTTTTAAGGTTTGAGGAGTCCTACCTTGGCTAGGAATCCTAATTCATCCCTGATTATGTATATCAGGGGCGTTTTGTGCTTATCTTGTTGATGGCATATCCGTTATCCTCTAGGATTTGGGTTGTACCTTATCCTGTTGGGGCATCTTTGAAGGAATTAGTATATTCCACGGATAATATCTATCAAATATTATCCCCTTTCTATAGCTAAGGTCCGAAACTGGTCCTCGTACCTTGTAACAGCTTTGTCCGCGGAGCGGACCTCGCATACCCTGACTTTGTCCTAGGTATGATCTCCCAAAGAGGTCCAGATGGGACTGGTTTCTACTCCCCAGGTTTGTAATTCTTGTAGTGCTGACCTCCTCAGGTCTACCATACTTATCATGGTACCTTTTAAAGCACCCGTTAATATCTCTACATCAATGAGATTTCCTTTCAAAGGACAACAATGGGTTTACTCCAAATTTATCCTTCGAAGATGAAACTTGGTTACGATCCCGAAGAGCAGCCCCGGGTAAGAATGATTTTGAGAGAGCGTTTGTAAATTCTCTCATAACAAATTTGTAAATTCAAAGCAAGGACTAGCATATACAGCAGAAATAAACCAAGAGGGAGAGGAAGGCAGACCTGGATACAAGCATGGATCTCCTGCTCGGTAGAGTCAAGCACATCACACTGAATCTCCTCCTGATTCCACAACCACCAAATTCCCCCAGCAAAACCAACTGAGTCAACAATGTGATAGTCCAGGAAACCCAACAAACTGCATAATAAATCAGCTCCAGTCCCTCCAATACGGGTCTCTGTGAGTATCACCCTCAGAGGTTTGTGATCGAGAACAAGCTCCAAAAAATTGCGACAGAAATGAGGGTTAGAGGCACCCCTACAATTCCACAATATAATCTTAGGCATTGGGTCCACTACTGAGTTATCATCCACTACTATCCATTCGTCCCCGAGAACAGGCCACACGGTTTCGTCCTCCGGTATCACCTGGACCTTGTGGAGGAACCCCCATCGCTCGTGCTGATTGAAGAACTTTACGGGTAGGTACATTGGAGAGTTTTTTCTCGGTAACGGGACCAGATTGGTCGACGGAATCGATCCTTCAATGAGAATATCGGTCTACCAAATGAGAGGATGGCACTTCATTGTCGTTGGAAGAAGGGGTCTGGGTAAAATACTTTCCTATCATGTAGGAGCCTTATTCTAGGACCTTCTAGAACATATATTACACCACCACACCATTTTAGGCGTTTCACCTATTTTGCACATTGTGGTGCATATATGCTAACCATTCTGCACCTAAATCATGGGTTAGGCTAACTCATCGAATAACATCACGTGTTCGGCCATACCAATAAGCACCTTTTTGTGCTGTGCGCAGCTGACCAGAGCACGTGTTTGGCATCACTCTTTAGCAATCTCACGTGTCTCTTATATGCTATGGAGCACACTTACCACCGTGCACATGCATCATCTGTCTGGCAACACGCCTAGCAACCTCATGTGTTGCATACTTGTTCAGCATTATCGCCTAGCACCCTAACATGGTGCCACCTACTAGGCACCTGTTAGGCATCATCGCCTAGCAACCTCACATGGTGCCGCGTACCAGCGCACCTGTTAGGCATCATCGCCTAGCGCCCTCACATGGTGCCATCTACTAGCGTACGTGTTTGGCATCATCGCCTAGTGCCTAGCAACCCTCACATGGTTTTGCCTAGCAGGGCATGTGTTAGGCTGTACCGTGCACCCTCATGTGGTGCTCCCATGCGATCATGTGTTATGCATGTGGTCGGTCTGTATTTCCTTTGTTCGGGAGAATCCCTCTTCACCGTTCATTTCCACCAAGTCAGCCAATCGATTGTGAAGAATTTGAGTTTGGATCGAACACCTCTGCATAGCTTCTAGATTTTCAAGGAAATCGAAGTGGCAACCGGCTACTCGATCAATGTGGCGGTTGAGGAATAGATCTCGGGGACGAGAGATGTATCTCACTGGGAGGTTTGGAATAAAAAGATTCCACAGTGTAAAAATGGAAGTTGTGCGTGATATATAGATCAGTCGGTGTGCAGATCGATTTCTTTGGGAAACTGGATTTTGGGATGTTCGGGCTTTACGGCTTTGACTTGGGCTTCTAATGGGCTACAAAAACTCACAAAGTCCCTCGGGCTAACATGAAGTCAACCAAAACAATAGGACACCTGTCAAGCCAAATTGAGGCGTAGACTGGTTTGCTTGGTGGTCTTAAATTGGAACTTCGGGATTCGATTCCTTATAATATCACAGGTTCATTTATTCTTGCCAGCAATTATTGAGGTCAGCTTACCCTATGTATGAGTTTGGAAAGGATTGTGGAAGGAACCGTAGGGATTAATACGAAGTTCGCTTAAGCTGACTCGTTACCGGGCATTACCAAGCTTGTCCTTTGTCATTTTAGTATTTTTAGCTATGAAATTATGTAATTATTCAGATTGCACCCCGATCGGCTTGTACAGCACAGCTTATTCAAAAAAATAAGGTGAAGAAGAAGTTGACAGTTGTCAAGTCATCCCACAACAGAATACGTAGGTGGACAAGGTCGTTGCAAGTAAAATGGCAACCAAGAAAGACTCGGTTAGAGGAATAACAAATTCAGCCTAAACCATAGGTGGCAAATGCAAAATATTGAGAGAGAGAGAGAGATGTCCTGCTTTGTAGGAGGCAACTTAAAGAGGGAAAGGTTCACCTTTCAAGGATGGAGAATTCAGAATGCAACAAGTTTTCTCTCTCTTTTCATTGAGAACCCTAAACTACTTTCTCCAGGTATTTCACTATACATTTCCCTATTTACAGATCAAAACATGCATCATAAAACAATGATCAGCCGTATGGTCAAACAAAACATTTGTGACATCACTTGAGTAAATAAATAAAATCTCACATTGTATAAGCGTATTTTGTGTGTTTTGTTCTTAGAAGAATTGCACATATGCGAAAAAAATAACCACCAATGATATGGAAGTATCACTTTTATAAACTGAAACCATTCTTCATGGTTGTTTTTTTTCTTCAACGCGAAAATCTACATTGATTAATCAAATCATTCGGTTGCCTCTTTAGAATTATTTTTTGAAAATTTATTTCGTATATCAGTGATCATTCAGTTACTTCTTTTGGTAATCCGAAGCCAATGGTTCATGATTTCATCATAGGTTATACCATATTAATTGTGACTTTATTTTAATGTGCTGTGCTTCGTTAGGGTTTTTAATATTCACGGCGGGCAGTTACGGCGGAGTGGAGTTTCCGGCGTGCGTTTTGACATTAATATATCTTAGCTGGAAGTTCATTTTTGGCATGGCCACCGTAACTGCTCTGTCCCCAGATTCCAATACACCACCACCAGATTCATTAGGCAATAAAACAACAAATTCATCATTTTCACCACCACCTTCAACCTCGTCAATCCCATCGTCCCCACCATCAGCATCATCTCCCCCACCGTCCCCACCACCTCCATCACCGCCATTTCCACCACCATCATCACCACCACCATCACCGCCACCATCACCGCCACCAACTTCCCCTCCACCAACAAAAACGTCTCCACCCCCCGCTTCTACTCCTTCCCCGCCACCGCCAGTGCAACCCCTACCTCCAAAGAGATCACCCTCACCGCCTCCACCTGGTGGCTCACCACCTCCACCTGGTGCCTCACCGCCCGCACCCCCCCCACCAATATCACCACCTCCTCCTGTAGGTGCTTCCCCACCACAACCTTCCACAAACACCATGCTTCCCAGATCACCCACATTGGCTTCCCCACCGCCACCCATAGGGCAAACACCACGATCTTCCTTTGTGCCTCCCCCGCCACCCCCCGGGGTATCAAACCAGTCGCCACCTCCGCCAAATAAATCTCCGGCCTCTGTTGGATCAACACCTTCGTCTAGTTCACCATCTTCACCAACATCATCATCTTATTCCTCCTCAAATAATACTGCGATCATTGTAGGAGTAGTCGCAGCCGGCGTCCTGATTGTTGTTGCGGTCATCATTTGTGTGACGTGTTTCACAAGGAAGAGGAAAAGAAAACATCACTATATGGATACTCCCCCTGGAGCTAAAGGTTCTAATCTATTTGCCTTAACCTCTTATTAATCCATACCAGTTATGGAATAAAGTACATTAAATTGACTACAAACACGTAAATCCTAAGTATTTATCCTCTTATTTAGCGGGATTAGTATCAGTTTATTTTTTTTTTTAAATCCTGTTGAAATATTTTTAATTCCCCCTAGACGAGATTAAAATACACCTAGCCACCCAAAGGTTATTAAGAATAAATTATATACACCGACGGTATAAATATTTGTTTCCTCCAAATTAATTACATTGCATTGCCAAAACAGTGGTCCTAATTAGTAGAACATGGCGACGTAGCGCAATGCAATTGATTTAAAGAAAATAAATGTTTACACTGCAGTGTAAATAATTTAATATCTCTTAATAAATATGAGGACCTTTCCTACATTAATTAATTAGGTCTCGTACTTCTCTTGACAATATGCACAAAATCCCCTTCGATAAATAGCCGTTAATATGACCAAGAATGCTGATGTCACCATTCTAAAGTTGAAATGCCAATACTACCCTCATGCAAATTAGTTCCATCCTTTTTCATGATGCAAAAGAATTAGGGTGAAATACAACAACCTCCATTGAGGTTGTTTGTTATAGACGATCCACACATGAGGTCTAGGAAATTACTTTGAACCCCCTGTCAGAGTTTGTGTTTCAACGTTGCTAATGGTAAAAAGTACTTGATTATCCTCACGTGCTAGACTCAAATTACCACAATGCCTTGATCTTCTTTCACCGTTACAACGCTCCCAAAAGCCCTAACATGGTCTTTTTTCATCTCCAACACCAAAATCCAAATTTAACATCAAACTAAAACTAGAAACAAACCCCCTCTGTGTGTGTATGTATGTGTATATTCATCTTTACAATCACATGTATATAGTCATCCATAGATAGTGAAATGATTGGTGCTATGGATTGAACAGGAATGAGAACAATGCAGATGAAAGGAAGGGTTTATTGATAGAACTGGAATTGACGGATTGAGAACTCTCATCTCAACTGCTTTTGATTACTCTTTTAACATCCCTTCTCCATACATTCCTCCTCTCTATATACGCGAACAAAAGGAATCCAAAACAGAAAGAAAAACTGACTCTCAACTAATCCCTCAGCTCAACTAATCAACTGGCTTAACTACTGAACTTAATTTAGATTAACTTGATTAGAAAGACCTAGCTACATCAACCCAAATCCTCGCACCTCGGCTTCATGGTTCCCCTTCAGTCCACTTAAGCCGAAAGCATTGGATGTAGATGTTGTCTTGGCCAAGTCCAGGCCCAAAGCTAGGCCCAATGTAGTAGGTGGTCTATCATTCTCTCCCCCTTGTGAAAAGCCTTGCCCCCAAGGCCGAAATTGTGGAAACTTGGCAGTGAACTCTTGATAAACATCCCAGGTTGCATCCTCAGGGAAAGAGTGTTACCATCGAACCAGAAGTTGTCTAGCCGGCCTTCCTTTGTACTTGACCAAACGTCAGTCCACGATTGCGATTAGTTGTGAATCTAGAATGCCATCACGTCCAAATGTGAGAGGGAAGGTTGAGCCAAAGTTGAAGAGCCCAACTTTCTTTTTAGAAGAGAAACATGGAAAACTGGATGAAGTTTTGAATGGTGTAGGCCAGGAGGTTTAGTTGGTAGGTCACCTTGCCTATTCGTTTGAGTACTTGAAAGGGTCCATAGAACTTTGGTGCCAATTTCATGTTAGACTTGGATTGTCGACAGCTTGTAAGGTTGTAACCTTAGATAAACCTTGTCACCCTCTTGCAATTCCCTTTCAGATCTGTACTTGTCCGCCTACTGCTTCATGCGGTTCTGAGCTTGGTGGAGATGTTGCTTTAGAATTTGCAAAGTTGATTCTCTGTCATAGCCCAATCGGTCTACTACTGCTATAGTCGAAGCACCTGGAATATAGTGGATATGAGCAGGTGGTGTTTGACCATAGACCACTTGATAAGGAGTCAGTTTGGTGGATGAGTGATAAGTCACTACAAGAAAAATCGCATTTTTCAGCGTAAATGATATATACAGTGTTTCTCCAAATGATGTATTAGCCCTTGTTATTAAAAGTCTTAGACTTAAGACAGCGTTTTTTAAACACTATAGAATGTGGACTTTAGACAGCGTTTTATGACCGCTATAGAATGTGAAGTTTCTACAGCGATTTAAGAATGCTATATTAGCCAATTTTTTGCATTTTTTTTTAAATTCTATAAATACCAATATATTAGCATTTTCAAATAAGATAATGGTAATTTCATCTAAGAAACAAAAATGATTTATTCCATTCAACACCAACTACATCCAAATGGTCAATATACAATAAACAATTCAACCATTGAATAAAGACTCATTACATTAGCTTGGGAAACAATTTCCCGACAAAAACCACATAAAAGAGCTCGACAAATTGGACTCATTGAAAAATAACTAATGTAATTCTACTTTTCTGAAAATGTAATCATGCACTAGGCCAACCATCTCATTTCGCAGATTTTTTACTTGAAGCGTACTTCTTTGCCGAGCTTATACCCTTTCTGCTCCCAAAGCCAACCACATAAATGGGCTATTTGAAACCCTCCAAAATATGAGAAACATGCCCGTAGGCGCAGCACATAGTAGAAGTCCAAAGAAAACAATTGCAGCAAGAGCTATAATAGACATCTACACCAAGCAAACAAAAACAAGCATTACATTCTTCCAATTCCTCCTTGCCTAGAAGATTAAAATTTGGCTGCCTGCATTTAGGGAAAAAAAGAGAGGTTTAAGTGTCAGATTATGTAACAAGGTCCCGGGTTAAAAAGAAACTTATAACAATACTAAGCAAAAGAAACTAATGACAAACAATATGGATCCATTTGGATATATGTGGATTTCCAATGAAGAGCTTCACATAATTATTTGACAAGAATAGGAGACTCAACAACATCATAAAATGGAAATAGCTCAAGTTTAGAATTGATAGTCTATGTGGCAACTTCGTCACGACCATAAAACATTCAGTCTTCATTGAGATCAGACCACATATCGACTATGATATCATCAAAAGCCAGCATATCTCCAGAACAATACACCACAACAATAGGAGGCAATAGTTCCAGCAGAGAACAATAATAGCAGTAGAAAGATAGTAGCACTAGAAATAAAAGAGGGCATTTAATGCATGTAGAGGACAATGTATGCATCTAACTGTGCTTTAAATCACATTACCACCGGTACAAAATACATGAAGTTACCCCTTTGGTCCTAAGGAACATTCAATACTTTTAGCATATTGGAATGGTAGCCTATGTATTCAAAATAGCAGTCGATGAATCAAAGCTTTACCAATATTGATTTCCATGTGTGGACTAAACAAAGACAAACTGTACAACTTAATAGGTTATTAACAATACCAACTACACGTATAGTCTCCCCATGAACCTGCAATTGGTTGCAAATACATGGGGTGAATAGAAGATCACCAGATCTCTACAACGAACATAGAAGCATAATTACTATTAGCCAAAGATGCAGGAGTAACCTTCACGTCATCACAAACAGTTCTTTAAGACATTAATACCCGCACGCATGATTGATGGCTAGTATAGTTTTCGCACCAATTTCTTTTGGTGTTATTGCAGCAGCAAAAAAAAGTAACTGGAACATCGCTAAATGGGACGAAATATAGAATAGCAAGTGTCCCTCCTATGTCTTATCTGTGTCGCAAAGCCTAGTGGATTTTGATTATGGTTTAAAGTGCTCTGGTTTCAGCAATGGTGGCAATATATCAAAGGTTTTGTTTCTCTTTTGCTACAGAAGTACCACAAAACCTAATCAGATCAATGATGGAAATCAGAACACCTCCTTTCGAGGGAAAAAATTGAAAATCCAAAATACGAACTAGTATCGTAGCGCGGCACTTAGGAAAATAGGATAAGTGTAGGTACTGTTATTATCTCATTCCTAGTTGAATCCTTCCAAAATATTATTCCTAGTTGAATCATTTGTAAAATTCCAGAAACCAACCCAGTTCCTAACTATGTGTTTCGCTATGCGGCAATCACCATGGCTAAACTGTACTGCACTATTGGCTTAACCAAAAGGTTTTAAGGTTCAGCAATGGAGAACCAAGCTCAGCTAGTTTGAATTTTTTTTTTCATAGTTTCCCCTTTAGTCTGATATATCGTGCAAAGAACCATTTAAAACCACCAAAGTGATGCATCATGGAGGTTTTAGATATTTTAATTGCTCTACCACCCACATTCTAGTGGACAAGACAATTTTCTTCCCCAAATCAAGTGGGTTATGAAATAGAAATACTAAACCACATCCAAAAACCTAAGGATTGCAATCTTATCACACCGCAAATTAGAGTCATACCCAAGTCGAGCATTTTATTGAACATGTGGCAATGGCATACAGATGGTTAGAGTCAGAGAAAACTATGAACATAAGACTTGAAGATGGTCGCAGAAAACTGAAACTGTTGTAAAAATGAGTAAATAGATATCCGTTATCAACTTAACATGAGGGTTCATAATAGGAATAACAATTTAAACTTACAATATCCCAATTAAATTTGCTTTCAATAACTTGATAAGTACATGAGTCACACTAACTTACCCTCACAATCTCCTGTCATTAGTGCCAAAGGATAATAGTATTTGGCCAATTAAGCAAACTAAGATAAAAGACATAAACAAAGTCCTGATGATCATGAAACAACTGAACATGATCATCATAATTTATAGGCAGAAATGAATTTGACTTAAGAAGGGTTTTACACATACCGTGCATAAATTTTTGAGCTCCTCATATTGTGCCTCTACTGCTTTGATTTCAGGGAGGACCTTGTTAGTCATCACTTTCTCATAATGAATCTTCTCCTGAGATAAGAGATTTCTTTTATGACCTTAATAAACTTGCCACCCCTTAATAAAACGAAAGCACAAACCCAAAAAGTTTCGAGAGAGAGAGAGGAGCCAACCGCTTAGATCTTCTTCAATTAGATCTTCCTCAAAGGCATCAATTTCACTTTTTGCTGATTCTACATTTTTTAATAGGGACAAAGAAGCATTGGTAACATCTAATGTGGAAACTGACATCATATATGCAAGAAAAGATTACCATACCACATAAGTTCTCAAATGAAGCTTTAAGGTCACTGGCTTTAGCATCTGCTTCCTTCATTCTTGCACGGATTACTTCCACCAACATTTCATTCTCCTGAAGGTCTAGCTTCTTGGATTTTCTAGACATCATATTCAAATGAAAGCTATAATGTAAAGGAAATCCACAAACCAACCATGTGAGGAAAGAACTTCGAAGACGTGGTTATAAGATATAAACACAGATCTCGTGAAGAAGCTCATCAACATTAGAAGCAGGTGCTGAACCAGCTTCGATCTGTGACCTGTGAATTCTTCACATCTTGAAGTGCTTATTTCTTTTGTGCCACAAGGCGCTCAGTATCCCAACACCTCCTCTGTGTAAATGATAAAGCAAAGATGATAAGAATAGTACAAATCCACCAAAATATTTATCAAATAAGCTTCTAAAGATAACTATGTCCATTGCTCGACCATCTATAGGTAAATGTAGTAGAGTAGCCTACAAAAGACTACTAACAATTCAATTTCAACTATAGTAGGTGAACATTAACTGGAAAAACTTCAAGAAATTCCAAGTGAATAATAAAGGGAATGGGAAAGATGACATTTATATACAATAAGCATTTGTGATATGGGAACATATTCCATTAAGGCAAGTCTCCCGAAATTAGCTCATCCTAGGTACATAGATTACGTCTTATAAGTGCTAAGTATTTTGGTCAAAATGCCCACCTGGAGTTCTGAATCATCCTACTAAAGGATATCACATATTCACCCCATTCCACCTATTGGCTGTTATAGTTGGTTGAAGGAAATTTAGACGAAAAGACGTTCACCCCACATATTCACCCCACTTTACCTATTGGCTGTTACAGAAAACCTAGTTACTCAGCTAGCAATTACGAAGTCTGTCGATATGTTTGAACTAAAAATATTCCCTTTCACATAACAAAATCCAAGATCTATTCACAAACAGTAATGAGTTAGCAAACAATACACCATGTACAAACCTGAGCAGAGGATATCACATACGCATTTAGTTTGAATCAATGTAGTAGCAGCTCACATGCAAGTCGTCCCCCTGGTTGAAAAAAGAAAACCAGTTCCACTTATACATCAAACATTCAAAAATCTACTCTCGGAAATAACCCTCAATCCAACTACAGAAATAATCACCCAATCCTCATTCTCAACCTTAAAAAGGAAAACATTTGGTTTCCAATAAACCATACTTCATTGCATTAGACCATGTAAAATAAGTCGTCAACTTAATTTTTTTGGGTAATCCGGAATCAATCCCATAACCTTTGTGTGGTCACATCTTAAATTGGAAGCCCCTTCCACATCTATTTTGTATAAGCATTCACTACAGAGGGTGGTTCAGAGGATTTTGCTTTCGGTGGGAATCGAATTAGAGATGACGCGCATAGTTACAGTAGGTGATGCAAAGATAACAAATGATCTACTAGTAAATTATATGGAAATGAGAAGGGAAAAAAAGTAGGAGTATGCAATAGATCCAAAACACATAGGGTTGGTGTTTCTGAAATTGGAGCATGAGATTAGGGCTTGGATGAGAGAGAGGGGGAGATAGAGCTATCAAGATTTACCTCGTTCTTGACTAGAAATCAGCAATTGTAAACTATAAAGCCAAAATCTTCAAGATTCTAAGGTTTCTCTTACCTGAGTACTCAGACAAGGAGGGAAGGGCGGCTCTGGCGAGCTTACAATCTCTCCGGGTGAAAGATTTCGCTGAGAGAAAACCCAAGTCCATGGATTAAAACTTGTAATCTTGATTCAAAGAATTTCAAAACTAAATTAGAAAGATTTGGGTACATCAGCTGAGCTGGAGCACGAAAAGTTTAGGCGCCTTGTTCTTTCCGCCTTTGGAACGCTATGGAAGAGAATGGAAAACGCTATAGAAGTTGGGCTTAAATGAAACGCTATTGGAAATGGAAATCAGAAACACGAAAGCCCATCTTTTATTGCGTTCCTAGAAAAATGCTATAGTATTATGCTGTAAAAGACCTTATTTCTTGTAGTGAGTGGTGTTGAACCACCATTTAGCTAGGGGCAGCCATTGTACCCATGACTGTGGTCTTTTCCTTTGGTCTTTCCCTTGTCATACCTCAGTTTGCCCATCAGTCTGTGGGTGGTAGGAGTTGCTCATATTAAGCTTGGTTCTCTGTAAATGAAATAGCTCCTGCCAGAAATGACTTGTGAAAACCACATCCCAGTCTAACACAATTGAGGCTGGCATTACATGTACTTTGTAGACTGTCCAAGAAAACCTAAGCCACATCCATGGTAGTGTAAGGGTGAGCTAGTGGCATAAAGTGTGCATATTTAGACAAACGATCTACCACCACTAGAATCACTGATTTGCCTTATGAAACAGGTAACCCTTCTTTGAAATCCATGGAAATGTCGATCCATTTTCTCTTAGGTTTGGGTAAAGGTTGTAGAAGCCGAGGACTGGCCGCTGTCTGATTAGTTTTGTTCATCTGGCACACCTCACATTCTGCTACAAAAGTATACACATCTTTTTTCATTCCAACCTAGAAAAAAGATCTCTTTGCTCTATTGTATGTTTATGGGTCCCTAAGTGACCTCCCATTGGACTGGAATGCAGGTCTTGCAGGATGAGGGCCTTGAAATTGGGGTCTGAACTTACCACTAACCTGCCTTTATATGAAAGGATTCCATGGGACCAAGAGTACCCCTCATGCTAGTTTGGATCAGTAGTCAATTGGTCAATGATCGATAACTTTCAACTCTCGATCAGTCTCCCAAGCTTGTTGAAGAGCTTGCAGCCAATCTGTTTGCAACACTGATAGTGCAATAATCTCACTTCCTTGTTCCATCACTACGCTTGACAGAGCATGAGCTGCCTTGTTCTCCCTTCTTTCTCTGAACATGATTTTATAGTCATATCCCAACAGTTTGGTTAACCACTTTTGTTGCATTAATGTGGAGATCTTTGGTCAAGTAGGTATTTGAGACTAAGGTGGTCATGATAAAGTAGCTCCCTAATAGGTAGTGGTGCCATTTGTGTACAGCATAAACTACAGCTAGCAGTTATTTTTCCTAAGTTAACAACCCCAAATATTTAGGAGCCAAAGCCTTGTTGATGACAGCAGTTGGGTGGCCCTCTTGCATGAGTACAGCACCTATTCCCACACCTGAAGCATCACACTCCACAATGAACTCTTTGCCGTAATTTGGGAGGGCCAATATTGTTGTTGTTGTCATCATGGCTGTTTCCAGGGTTTGAAAGGCTTGCTTAGCTTCCTCATTCCATCCAAAAGCATCTTTTTTAAGTAAGGCAGTCAATGGAGCACTGATTTTTTTTCATAATCTTCCACAAATCTTGTGTAGTGGCCAGTTAATTAACCCCAGAAATCCTCTTAGTGACTTAATGGAGGATGGACTAGGCCACTTCCTCATGGCATCTAGTTTAACTAGATCTATTGACACCCTTTGTTCAGAAATGATGTGGCCAAGGTACTCCAATGAATGCTGACCAAATACACACTTACTTTTCTTGACAAAGAGTTTGTTGGCCTTTAGTAAACAGAAGGTCATCTATCGGTGGTTTAGGTGAGTTTCCCATGATTTATTGTATACCAGGATATCATCAAAGAAAACCAATATCAGTTTTTTTGTTAGAGCTTGAAGATGGTGTTCACAAGGCTTTGAAAGGTTGAGGGTGCATTTGTGAGCCCAAAAGACATTACCACAAACTTATAATGGCCTTCATGGGTTCAAAATGCAGTTTTTTTTATTGCCATCAGGGTGTATCCGTATATGGTGATAACCAGCTCTAAGGTCCAACTTTGAAAATACCATTACCCCATGCAATTCATCCAAGAGCTCATCAATAATGGGAATGGGAAATTCGTCCTTCATAATCACTTGGTTTAATTCTTTGAAATCAACACACGTCCTCCAGGTTTGGTCTTTCTTTTTCGCTAGAAACCCAGGGGATGAAAAAGGGCTCACACTGGGCCTTATTGCTCCAGCACCCAACATTTCTCCCATGATTTTCTATGTCTCTTTTTTTTGGGATGTAGGGGTATCTATATGGCTTAACATGAACATGTTCACTACCTATTTTAAGGGAATTTTGTGGTCTGTTAGCCATTGGGGAGGGAGTTTTTTGGGTTCAGCAAATGTTAAAAAACATCATGTAGTAAAAAGTCAATGCCTGGGTGTAGCTCTTTTCCTGCATTTTTGTCACACCTTTGATTTTCAACATAAATATAAGTGATTTTCATAATAAAATTCCTCGCAATAATTCCTACGGTACCCCAAAAGAGTTAACCATTAGTATTGCATCATCAAACTACAGTTCTAGCTCCAATTGTTCCAACATACTACATCCATGGCACGACGGCCCAAAATATTACATAAGTATTGAGAATCGAAATAGAGTACAATATTCCATAGTCAAAAGAAATGTAAATGAAGTTACAAATACATCTTCCAAAAAGATGATTTGCAAAGATGGCCAAAAAACTCCATAAAGTTAGCTTTCAAAAGTATTTTTCACACCCAAGCACTCCAAACATGCATGCTATTGTCCTAGGTTCACACCAGAAAATGATGAAGGATTGAGCTACACTAGCCCAGTAAAAAATTCTACACTAATGTTATATGCTCATGCGATGATTGGATGAACAAACAGTGGAAACAACATTTAACAACCATGGCATGTGAAACAACCATAGCTAATTGAATTTCAATCCCAAAGTCTTTCATTTCATACCCTCACATTTGTAACCTTATAATCAACATCGTGTCGCAATTGTCTTGTCGTTCTGTGCCCTGAGCAAAAGCTCTTGCCGGGCCAATTAAAGGGTCCCGATACCCCCTGCTAGGTACCTCACCCGTTGGTAGGTCCTGATATGTCACGAGCATTTGCTCCTGCCGAACCAATTAATGGATCCCGATACCCCCTGCCAAGCACCCACCCATCGATGGGTCCTGAGTGTTCGCATTTCATTTAAGTGTTCAAGTGTCCTATTCTCACACAATTCCTTTGAGCATTTCATAAGTCTCATTTCAAGTTTCGATGAAGTCGAATAAGTCCAACAAACAAGGTACTACGAGTAAAGCATGCAAAGTTACCCTTAAACTTGTAAACATGCATATAATTACCCAATAAGGCAGACCAAGGCTCAAGAATATGAAATAAGAAATTTTTTGGAAACAAAAGAAGCTCTACCGGTAGGGGAAAAATCCTACCAGTACAAATCCTATCCAAACATGCCATCAAATTGTTCGTTGAAAAAACACTTAAGTCCTACCAGTGGGAGAAAAGTTCTACCAATAGAAACCCAAAACAGAAGGGACATAAGGTGAAAACACTGGATCGTTCTACCGGTAGGAAATGGGATTTTCAGGCGATTTTTCACAGTTTTGACAGATTTCACCCAACTCAACAATAACAACCCTAGCTCGATTCTAGGCATCAAAACACTCCAAAACACATAAAGAGAGGTAGAAATCACTACCTCAAGTGATTTGAACGAAACCCAAGTGATTGATCGAAGCCCAAACTAGCCATAGAACTCCAAATTTGAAAACAAGCAAGAATACTCCTTTCCGAGCTAAACCCAATGAACTACGAGCCATAACCAAGTATAGAAGGTGGAATGGAGGTTGATCTTTATGGGCTTTGAATTTAATGGTGAGATTTTAAGAGATAGTGTGATTGAGGGAGAGAGCCGAGAAAGGGAGAGAGAGACGTTGGAAGAGAATGAGAGAAAGTGGTTCTCTACACACACACGCCCCCTTTATATACTCATACACTTACAAATTACTCTTGCACCCCAAACTTCCAAATCCTTGCACATTAAACCTCCAAATTTACACTCAGTATTTCACCTTTTTCTCATTTATAAACATTAAAATTAGAGAAATTAAATACGGGTCTCTACAATTTTTCTCTATTGTTATGCTGCAAATCTGTACTAGGAATCCTTGGTTTTCCTATTGTAAGGCCTTGCCTATTTGCTTGTGTGTCGCCTGGTCCACTTTGCATTCAGTGTTCTCATTGAGCATGAAAGGCTATCCCTACACGTGGAACAACATTAGCAAGTTCTTAAAGTCCTAGAGTATGGGTCCAAAGGTTGATAACCACTGAACTGCCAACACCATATCATAACCCCCTATAGCTAGCACTTTTACTTCTGCATTGAAAGTTTTCCATTGCATGTTCCATGTAAATGACTTGCACGTCCCATGTAAATGACTTGCACACCCCTTTGCAGCACAATTTGGTCCCATCTGCCATAGTGACTGATAGGTCTGACTGGTACAAAATGAAATACAACTCGACAGGCCATGCATTGAAAATTGCACCTCCTCTTCTGAGCTAGGGTCTCCATTCACCTAAATTTCAAGCCCAGTTCCCTCTGAGTCTTCCTCCTAATCACCCTATATGACATACAATTGCCTATTCTGACATCTATGTCCCCTTACAAATTTTTCATTACAATTGAAGCACAATCCTTTCTACCTTGGACTTTATCATATTCTGAATTCAATGGTTTCAATAAGCTCCCTACAATAGTTAGCCTTGGACCTAATCTAGAACTATTCTCAATAGTTTTTGTAGCCATAAATCCTATTGTATTCATTGAGATCTGTTGACTTTGTATACTATTCCATTTTAAATAAAAGATCTTATTCTAGATCCATTGGGGTCTTGAAATTATCTAATAATGGAAATAGCAATCTTAGTTGCCATCTTTATATCTGGTTTCCTTGTAAGGTTTACTGGGTACGTCGTATATATTGCTTTTGGCCAACCTTCTCAACAACTAAGAGATCCTAATCCATTTCTTTAGTGTTAAACGTTTGATAGGAAACTATGGGGTGCTAGAAGAACTAGCTATGGACTTAGATTCTATTGCAACATTATTGAGATTTTTTGGGTCAGATCTTACCCCACTATGTGATGCAATCTTAGGCATGGTTAGGGTTGGGGTTGGGGTTGGTGATGACCAGTCACTTTTGGTGTACTTCAGTGGGGCCTTTGTTCATCTTGTTAGGAAACGATTCCCAGAAATCAGTAATGACGCGTACAGATTAGACAATAAAAATTGCAAAACCCTACAAGGCGGAATTAGAGTTCTACCTCAACTCCCTGTGACACGAATGCTAGTTGAACTTGTTATAGCACGCCTTGCTATAAACCACGAATATTGCTCGACCGTACCTTACAATCTTTTATTGTATTCCCTACACGTCTAGAACACGAACCAAGTGTGGACTCTTTCGTGATCTGTTTGCTCTCTCTAAGCCTGCCTCTATTTTGTGAATAATAGAAAAATGTGTATCTGACCTAGAGAGCATAACGTGTATATGTAGGGCTACGATAGGGACCTAATGAGTAATAAGTCTAGGCTCCCAATGTAAATAAAAAAACCTAATCCCACCAGGATTCTATTTCTTATTTCATTAATTATAATTCATCCCACTACAGAATTATAATTGCACTCCCGTCCTTATCTCAATTATATTACGAGCTTCGTCATATTAAATACTTATTAATATCCCCACGTTAAGATTACAGATACCCGTTGATTAAAATAAATTACTAACAATCTTCCACTTAATCAACATCTTATCTTGAGACTATCCGCTTAACTTATTCGATATGTCGGATACAAAATCCACCTGCAGGGTTTGACATATTCGAAACTTATAAGCTTACTCAAGGGGTATCGTCAATCCCTATCGGGACGTGGATTCCATTAATAATTAATAGTTGTCATATACATAATGTTGCGACCCAACTCACTGAGACTATTGACCGTATAAAGATCTCACTCTTTAATTAATCAAAGTCAACAACATTAAATATATACCTCTAATAATTATCTTTGGATTAAGAGCATAAGCATTCATAATGACCATAAGGTTTCAATTATCTTATATAGTCAATACAAAGACAATTACCTCAATGTGGTCCCGTTCAATACACACAAAGTATACTAACACAATGATTTGGAATTAGTATCATTCCCTGTAGTCAAGACAAACCTACTAAAATATTGTGCCACAGTCCTACCGATGGTGTGTCAAATTACATCTAAGACTGTAAACCATAACTTATATTCCTCAAGAACTGATGATCCAATCTTCTGTGTGTAACCCATACTCTACACACTGGATTATCTACTATGTAGAATAAAAGACACACATGCACAACATACAAAAATATCATGAAAATATTGCCCATAAAAGATTCTCATTAAAAAAGGGATAAATTTGATTAATAATTAAATATTAATCCATCATATAAAAACATAACTTTTACATAACCTCCTAACAAACTCCGACTAAGACTCAAAACCATACTGCCACGCATCTTTCTCCTATTCTCTCTACGTGACCATCAAAAGTCTTAGCTGGTAAGCTCTTCGTAAAAGGATCTACCAGGTTGTTTACCGATGCAATCTTGGTCACAGCAACGTCACCTCTCTGTACGATCTCTCGAATCAGATGAAACTTATGCTCGATGTGTTTGCCCTTCTTGTGAGTCTTTGGCTCCTTCGAATTAGCAACTGCACCATTATTGTCATAATAGAGTGTAATGGTTGATTGCACTGAAGGGACAACTTCTAGATCCGGTTGCACCATATAGATACACTTATCCAGATTTCCATTAAGGAACGAGGTATTGACATCCATTTGCCAAATCTCGTAATCAAGATGAGCTGCAATGGATAAGAGAATCTGGATGGACTTAAGCATGGCTATTGGCGAAAAAGTTTCCTCATAGTCGATCCCTTCTTTTTGAGTATACCCTTTCGCAATAAGCCTAGCTTTAAAAGTATGTACCTTCCCGTTCGCCCATCTCTTCTTCTTGTAGTTACATTTGCATCCAATGGGTTTAATCCCTCCAGGTGGTTCTACAAGATCCCACACCTGATTAGAGTACATAGACTCCATCTCTGATTTCATAGCCTTTTGCCAAAGTTCCACATCTTTTTCTTGAAGTGCCTCATTGTAGTTACAGGGTTCAGCATATTGATCATCAGGGATCATTTCAAAAGACTCACCCAACAACGTATACCGACTAGGTGGAACAATAACCCTCCCACTACGACGAGGCACTGGTGTGCCAAAAGGTGCCTCTATAGATGTCTCTTTTGGCGTTTCCTCTTGCACTGTTGGTGGTAAATAAGTTTGTGTTGGTCTCTCTCCTCTCAATTCCTCAAAAACAATTTTACTTCTGGGCTTGTGGTCTATCACATAGTCCTCTTCTAAGAACCAGGCATTAGTGCTAACAATGACCTCCTTATCCGTAAGACTATAAAATAGTCCACCTTTCGTTCTTCTAGGGTACCCCACAAACAAGCAAACTTCTATCCTCGATTCCAATTTATCTCCTTTCCCATTCAGCACATGTGCTGGACTACCCCAAACCCGAACATGCTACAAACTAGGTTTGCGCACAGTCCATAGTTCTGTGGGTGTAGATGGTACTGATTTAGATGGTACCAAGTTAAGAATATACGCTGTTGTTTCTAGTGCATGTCCCTAAAACGAATTTGGTAAATCTGAATAACTCATCATTGATCTTACCATATCCATAAGAGTCCTATTCCTTCTCTATGCTACACCATGTTATTGTGGCATACCTAGAGCTGACAACTGGGATGTAATCCCTTAAATTGACAAGTAGTCCCTAAACTCTCCCGAGAGGTATTCGCCACCACGATCAGATCGCAGTGTCTTGAGACATTTACGCAAACGCTTTTCTGTTTCCGCCCTATACTCTCTGAATTTCTCAAAGCATTTGGACTTACGGCGCATTAAATAAATGTATCCATACCTTGAGTAATCATCAATAAAAGTGACAAAGTACTCAAAACTACCTTTAGCTTGGACATTCATAGGCTCACACAAATCAGAGTGAACCAATTTCAACGGCTCTTTGGCACTATATCCTTTTGCTGAAAAAGGCCTTTTGGTCATCTTACCTTCCAAACAAGATTCACAAATTGGAAGTTCTTTAACTTCTAATGAACCTAAAGGTCCATCTCTAACCAGTCTAGAAATTCTATTCAGATTAATATGACCAAGACGTAAGTGCCAAAGATACGTTTGGTTCAATTTAGAAGACTCTTTTCTCTTACATGGTAAATTTTTAGTGTTATTCAATTCATGCAATTGCACTGTAGGTAATATAGGATTAATAATGTAAAGATCATCCACCAATGAACCAGAATAGATAAAACGTTTATTTAACTTAATAACCACAGAGTCACTAAAATAAACCAAATATCCATTCTTAATCAATTTAGAAACTGAAACCGGGTTTCTTCTAATAGAGGGAACATAAAGACAATCTCTCAAAATTAAACTCCTATTATGACTAAAATTTAAAATAACATTTTCTACTGCAACTGCTGCTACTCTTGTAGCATTTCCCTTTGTAGATAAATCTCCCCATCATTGAGTCTTCTAGTTTCTTGGAACCACTGCAACGAATTGCAAACATGATTAGTGGCTCCCATATGTACACACTAGGTACTGGTAGATAACACCGCTAAACATGATTCAACAACTAGTGAATAAGATTTACCTTGTTTGTTCACTTTATTAAGAAAAACTGGACAATCCTTCGTCCAGTGTCCTTTCTACTTGCACTGAAAACAGTTACCTGCAGGCTTTTTCACTCCACCTTGAGGCGCATGAACTGCCTCCACAACCTTTTTCTAAGACTTGTTCTGCTTCTTCTTGCCTGTCGGCTTAGAAGTAGAAGCCTTTTCTACCGCTAACACTGATGATGGTTTCTTCACAACCAAAAGAGCCTCAACTGCTTGGAGTTCCTTAAGAAGTTCCGCCAAAGATAAATGCATTTTGTTCATAGAATAAGTTAGGCGAAACTACTTAAAACTCTCAGACTGCAGTGATTTAAGAATGAAATCGATCTAGGTTTCCCCATCAATTTCAGCTCCAAGGATCTCTAGTTCATTAAGAGAAGAGCTATCATCTTCAGAACATGATCCCTAATCCGGGTTTCTTCAACATGGGTGATGCTCACCAATTCTTTCATAGCAACTAGCCTTGCTGCCCGATTCTGATCCCCAAACACATCTTTGAGGTTCAGCATCATATCGAAAGCAGTTTCCATAGCTTGATCCTGATGTTGCAATATATTCGATATAGAAGCTAGAATATAACACTGTGCCATCTCATCAACCTTAACCCAATCTTGATAAGGCTTTGCTTCCTATTCTGTGGCATTCTCTTCAGGTATAGGAGGGCACGCCGTAGATAGCACATATTGTGGCCCTCGGTAGTTAACACAATATCCAAGTTTCTTTTCCAGTCAACATAGTTTGGTCCAGTAAGTTTATTTTCTTTGAGAATAATGGTAAGTGGATTGAAAGAGCCCATTTTTGAATCTGAGAATCAAATAACATAATAATCAATTATGAAGGGCAATAACAACTTTGAATTTCATTTTAATACTGGTTCCCTCTACCACATTTTAAAAGAAAAACATTGGCAACCCTACACACCGTGAAGAGCATGCCTCGATAGGAAGTCCTCTACACTTTATCATTTGTGTAGATAGGCACAACCTTTTAATTTTACTATCTAGACACTATACCATGCCAAGCAAAATTAAATAGCCAATATAGTTTCGGTCCCATGGTGAGGATACTATTATTTACAGCTAAGTGTATACCATTACCTAGCCCGATGACCCATTGTTTCATTATGAATTACCTCAAATGGAGAAGTAATTCACACAACAATTATCATAGACCTATCCATTTAGGAAGTTTGTACCGATGAGGCCATAATTAATTTTGCCCGATGGGGGGAAGGTTCTAAAATCATCACACAAAATTAATTACATCATCTACATACTAGTAATGGAGACCGTGGGATTTATAAAAATAAACTCCCCCTCCCACTTAGTTATTTAAAAAAAATTGAGAGGGTTATCAAAATTTTCGAGTTTACAAAACCGTGTTCTAGGTCAAAGCCAAATATCACCATGTTGTCCAATATGGTAAAACTATCACATTTGCAAACACTCATGGAAATATGCATTTAACATAAATAAGGAAACATAAAAAAATATGCATCCCAACTATTATGGTCAATATCCTTGTTTCCAAAAATAGCCAAGATTGCAGCCATGTCTTGCCCACCAAATTAGAGGTTGATGCTAGCACAGGGGGTCGAAGGGGGTCAAGGATTGATTTTCGACTTGCTCCATCAAAAAAATGATTTTTGACCTCTAAACAGCAACTTCAGCCACCATACAGAAACTATGATTTTATACATCAATCCTATGCCTCCTTTACAAAGTTCACATAATCTAGATCTAAAACACATGCTGCATGACTTGTAATCTTACAATAGTTCTACATATCAAATAATGATACAACTGGAGAAACAAAGATTACACAAAAACCTTATGCCTCCCACATACCGGAGTTCACATACTACTTTTAATATTACAACCACGAAAAATAATCGAGGCACCCAAATATAAAAAGCAGTAACCTGCCACGTATGCAAAAATGTGGGATCCAATCACGCAAACATATATGCATGACCATAATAGTGGGATAAGATTTTCTGCAAAACAAACGTTAGTAAGATTGAACCCTGCAAAATAGCGGTTACCACAGTTTCATACTATACGATCTACGGACAACATGGCCTGTTTAATCCATACACGCGATTATAGCCGGCTCTGATACCACTATAGGGAAACGATTCCCATAAACCAGTAATGACACGTACAGATTAGAAAATAAAAATTGCAAAACCCTACAAGGCGGAATTAGGGTTCTACCTCAACTCCCTGCGACACGAACGCTGGTTGAACTTATTATAGCACGCCTTGCTATAAACCACGGATATTGCTCGACTGTACCTTACGATCTTCTATCGTATTCTCTGCACGTCTAGACATAAACCGAGTGTGGACTCTTTCGTGATCTATTTGCTCTCTCTAAGCCTACCTCTTTTTCGTGAGTAATAGAAAAATGTGTATCTGACCTAGAGAGCATAATGTTTATATGTAGGGCTACGATAGGGACCTAAGGAGTAATAAGTCTGGGCTCCCAGTATAAATAAGAAAACCTAATCCCACCTGGATTCTATTTCTTATTTCACTTATTATAATTCATCCCACTACAGAATTATTATTGCACTCCAATCCTTATCTCAATTATATTACGAGCTCCATAATATTAAATACTTATTAATCTCCCTATGTTAAAATTACAGATGCCCGTTGATTAAAATAAATTACTAACACGTCTAACAGCTACTTAAATCTCCTCTTGTAATTTTGCCAGCCCCATTGCCTGAATGATGTTGGATGGTTGAAATATTTGAACTCCTGCCTTGATACCATCACATAATCCACTAATGAAACAACTGACAAAGAATTCCTCCGTTAGACCTGTAGTATGATTTGCTAGCTCCTCAAACCTCTCTTGGTAGGCACATACTGTTGATTGTTGGCTTAGTTTGGTCAACTATCCAATGGCGTCCTCGAATGCATGCAACATCCCTGTTGTACATCACATCATCAGGCTCGTACCTAATTCTAGAGGTAGCCCTCACCATGTTACTATCTTTAACGCCCTAAGCACTGGCCTAATACTTTGATTTTGATCCACAAGTCACACCACATGGTCCAAAATGCTTAACCCCAAGATACTAGTAGTAGCTTACATGATTTTTTATATGCCCAAAATCACATTCATGTAGACTTTCGATGTGGGACAGGGTATTACACCCCTAACAAGCGTAGCCTGTTTTAGACAGGGTAATTCTTTCTTTGTTTTCCAACCAAACCGAGCCTTATGTCCCAATTACTGGGGTCGGCTACATGAATCTTTTTCCTCCATTGAGCTCTATCAAGAGCCACTTGTTCAGACAAACCCATTATACTCCTATCATTGCGCACAATAGTATCTAATGTCAATTTAGGTCTAACGTGCCCCTCCCGCATCATTGCTACCCTAAGCTATCCTATCCACTCTCTTAACTATTGCATTTCCTGGTCTATGGTAGAAATGCCCAAATCACCTAAGCCTATTTTCCCTCAACTTTTCCTCTATAGGTGTTACACCTATCATCTCATGAACCGTTTCATTTCTAATCATGTCTCGTATAGTCTTACCACACATCCACCTTAGCATTCTCATTTCCGCTACACTCATCTTGCTCACCTATTTTTCTTAATAGGTGAACATTTTGTCCCGTAAAGTATTGCTGGTCTGAGGGCAGTTTCATAGAATTTTTCCTTCAATTTTGTGGATACCCTCTTGTCACATTGTATACCAATAGCGCTCCTCCACTTGAGCCACCCCACTTGGATCCTATTGGTGACATCATTGGCAATCTCTCCATCTCTACTAATAATTGAGCCTAAATACCTAAAATGATCACTCTTTGGTATCTCTTTGTCTTGGATCATCACACTTTCTTTATGCGCACTGCTAGTACCACTAAACTTGCACACCATATACCCAGTTTTACTCCTACTTATCTGAAAACCCTTTGACTCTAATGCTTCTGTAACGCCCTCGATTTTCAACACAATAAATAGTCCATTTCAATAAATAAATTTTGCATAATATATATATATATATATATATATATATATATATATATATTACCCAAAAGAGAGTTCCCAAATGATCACTTACAAAACCAAGTCCCCAAGTTTTAAGATTTACAAAATTGGCACTACGGCCCAAATTCCATAGTTAGACAAAGACGATAAATTTAGAATTTACATGATATCTAAAGTTAAAAGAGTTCAAATGAATATACGATTTACATCTCTTCAAAAAGTCATACAAAGGATGATGGAACCACTTCTCGATGACGGCTTTCAAAAGATATGAAGTCAAGCATGCACACCATGCACTCCGCGTCAAAATCCTTGAGGTGTACCTGAAAATGATAGGTTGAGCTATACTAACCCAGTAGAGAATTCTATACATGAGTTCCAATAAACGGACATGAGGTACAAAGGGGCACCACAATGAACTGACAGATTATGACTACGGGATTCTATACGTCTTAAAGATATCCCTAATCATTTGTACATCAAACTAAGGGTAGCATTAAACATACATCAATCTAAATAACCCATTATAGTTTCTCAAACCATTTTAAGACTCCTCAACGATCACCGCAATTAACTTCCTCATTTCTTACCATTCAATGCTAATCCCCTTTTCATAAATGAAAACATTCCTTTTTGATTACCAAAATAATCTCGAGAAAACTCTCAACTTTTACGGGTCAAGATCCGTTGATTCGAGCTTGAATGCTGGAATCCGTTGATTTGTGCCCAAATACCGGAACCATTGATTCGCTTAGGAATACCGGAGGATTTTTCATAAAAATTCTTTTCCTAAAGCCAAATTTCTTTCTTTTCAAAACTTTGATAGCATCAATCGTTTGTTTCCTTTTTCAACAGTTATAAACTCAAGCAATAAACCATCCAAACATCAACATGAACTTCTATAATCAATCATAACTTCCTTTATCAAGCGAGACATTCAATTATATTACCACACCTTGCGTTATAATGAATCATCTCCTCCTGGGTTTCCGCATTACCACCTTGCGTTGCGGGCCCTCTAATGTCTCCGCATTTCCATACCTTGCATTGCAGGACCCTCAATTCAAAATTTACATTTCACACAAACACACATGCATTATTAATCCGTATACAAGATGACAACACTTCCCTAGGTCACATTCTTTCATTCATCATCACTCAACATATTTCAAACTCCTAAACATGTCCCATTGTACATTAATAAATACCTTAAGTTCATGTTATTCCTCTAAGTCTATCACGACGTCCCTCGTCACGTATTGAACCCATAGATGACTCCACGACACACCACCCGCTAGGTTCTAACCAAGAATCTTATAGAACGAGAGTCAAGGGAACCTAGGAATTTCAACAAGGCGAAGCACGAGGATACGAGTTCCCTATTCTCATCCGGACTATTAGACAGGTCCACGTTAATCAACTATACATACAACCCCCCCTCCCCTGTTATACCAATTATAGCCTATGATATTTGATAACAACTATGTGGTACATTTTCCATTCATCATTGCACTAGGATTACGTTTGTCGAATGTCAACGAAAAAAGGACGATCAACAAGTCATTTGGAAGCGAACAATCGCGTTGGGAGGTAATTTAAAAGTCTTCCAAGTGTTTTAGAATACTCATAGATCAAATTAGTACGAAAGGATCATCACAAGGCAAAACTGTCCAGAACAAGGGAAGGTATCGACACCCCGAGATCTTTTAGCGGATTCCAGACATCCATAGGCAAAACCCAACCGTAAACAACTAACAAAACATGATCTAAGTACATAAACACATAACAAGAGTAAGAAATTCCTACCAAAATGGGTTTTGAGCAAAATCCTAAGTATACCAAGCAAAGGTCCGTCAAGAATGTGCTTTCGCAAAGCAATACCACAAGATCTACAACCTAGATTATCAAAAAATGTGAACAATGAATGAATCCTAGCTAGGGTTTGAGAAGAGAGAGAAAACGAAAACCAAAAACCATGAATCTTACCTCCAATAATGAGAAACTCGAAACTCGGTTGATATTTGAAGGATTAACACATAGATCTTGAAGATTTGTTGGTGTTTGGGGTGCAAATCCAAGGATTTGGGTGAGAGATTGAAGAGAGAAGGGAGAGAGGCGATTTTAGGGCTTGGTTCGAGGTCTTGGAGTGAGAAAATAACATAAGGGGTCTATTTATAGTGTCTAAATCGCCTGCTGAATGTTTAGAAATTTCTCAGTGGGTACTGGTACTGGGCGGTTTCTAGTACCGGTATTGGCACCCCAAGATGCCAAAATAATCTGACTTCTGGACACTAGGTGCTGGTACTGGGCAAAACACAATACCGATACTGCCTTGGAAAAATTTAAATTTTACCATTAGTCATCAAATCGAACTCCGTTCGCTACCAACACTTCCAAACATCATTCAAACACCGAAACTCAAAGTTTAACCATCTACCGAACGTCCCATACAGTACGACATGTCAACTTGTTTGATCACATCAATTACCTAATTAACCAAAGTAAATCAAAGCACAATTTTACTAAAAATGAAATTATTGCATGGGTCTTGACAGCTTCCCTCCAAATTTCTAGTTTCGTATTAACACCTCTAGTGGTTTCATCTACGAGGACAATGTCATCTGCAAACATCATACACCATGGGATATCCTCCTGAAATTGTCTAGTCAATTCATCCACAACTAAGGCAAAGAGGTACAGGCTCAAGGCTAACCCTTGATGCAATCCTACAATGATTGAAAATTCACTAGTTTCCCCTATTGGCGATCTAATGGTAGAGACGATACATTCATACATGTCTCTAATCTCCTCGATATACCCTTTGGTCACTCCATTTCTTTCCACATAGGGATGGCATTCGGGTCATTCGGGGCGGATATCGCTAAATCCGTACCCGATCCCCAAAACCGAATGGCTATCCAAATCTGCCCCAAAACCCGAACGGATAGAGGAATGGTGAACCATAATCGAACCAAACGGGGTTCGGCTAATCCCCGAACCGTTTGGATAACCGAATCAAGGAGAGAGGGAGATCGTTTTGCTCCAATTTTGAATCGTTTCAGCAGTGGCCATAAATGGCCCAAAACCTAATTCAACTGTTCTAAATCAGTGGGCTTTGTGGTGTATTGAGCTAACTCAAGAAAAAAAAAGAATTTGATAAAAACAATACCCATTCCAACTGCAAACACAAACTCACATACGTGTAATAATCACAAGCTACTGCTAAGAAACTCAAACACAGACTGGAAATCAGTGCTGCGATCTTCCGCAGTCTACCACCACACCACAGTCTCAAGAGAGAGAGAGACTCACAGCCTTAGTCGATCAGAGAAGATGGAGGAACGAAGATCGAAGAAGATGGAGGAAATCGATCGGCGAAATTGAGAAGAATAGATACCAGTGAAGTTGTTGAGCTTGAGGTTGGCCTAAGCACGATCGGTGAAGAGCTCGGCATTTGTCGTGAGAGGTGGTCATCGATGAACGCCTCTTTCGCCCTAGTGTTGAGATCGGACACCATGAGAGAGAGAGAGAGAGAGGCGGCGAGAGAAAATAATAGAGGATAACCAAACCCTAAAGGCTAATATCGTGTATTCCTGTTATATATACAAAGGGGTAATTATGTAATTTCCAGGTTTCGGTTATTTTGGTTCGGTTAGGTTCGGGTATCGGTTCCGGTAGCAGATGAACCATAACCGAACCGATACCCATTCGGTTATCCAAGGCCTCAACCATACCCATATCCACGGGGAAAATTTCGGTTATCGGTTCGGGTGCCCATCGGTTCGGTCCAAATTGCCATCCCTATTTCCACAACCCACCATATAATGTCTTTAGGCACCCTATCATAAGCCTTTTCTAAGTCTATGAAAACCACGTGGAGATCCTTCTTCTTTGCTCTTGTTTTTCTACCAATCTCTTTAATAGGTAGATAGCTTCCATGGTTGATCTTCGAGGCATGAATCCAAACTGTTTCTTGAACACCGTAGTCACCATCCTCAAATGATGCTCAATAACTCTTTCCCACAACTTCATCGTATGACTCATCAATTTAATACCTCTATAGTTGTTGCAGTTTTGAATATCCCCTTTATTCTTATAGATAGGTACTAAGGTGCTCCTTCTCCAATCGTCAGGCATCTTCCAAGTCATAATAAACTTTTTGAACAACTTCGTCAACCAAGTTACCCACAGGTCACCTAGACTTTTCCACACTTCAATAGGGATACCATCTGATCCTAAGGACTTACCCGGTTTCATCATTTTCAAAGCTTTAACCACTTTGAACTTTTGTATTCTGCAATAAAACTTATTTTTTATATTCTCACCAGGAACATACACTTCCTTCCCACCAAAGCCTCCTTCATGTTTCTCGTTTAAAAACTTCTAAAAATACGACTTTCATCTATCCCTGATCGCCTCATCTTTTACCAACACCACCGAATCAATACCTTTTATACACTTGACTTGAGAAATGTCTCTAGCTTTCTTTTCTCACAACTTGGCAAGTTTATAAATAATCTTTACTCCATCTTTACTATCGAGTCTAGCATAAAAATTCTCATAGGCTTTCAACCTAGCATCCCTAACAGTTTTCTAAGCTTCCTTGCTAACTTGCTTATGACCTTGGAAATTTTTCTCATTCCGGTCATTTTGCCACTTTTTAAAGCACTCCTTCTTGGCTTTTACCATGGTTTGAATCTTGTCATTTCACCACCATATGTCTTTAGAAATTGGACCTTTTTCCCTTCGACTCCCCAAGAACTTCTTTCAATATTCTTCTAATACCGTCAGTTATGGTATTCCACATATTGTCACTATCGCATTTCACTTCCCACCGTACTTCTTGAGACATTCTTTCCTTGAATACCTCTAGTTTCTCCCATCTTAGGCCCCACCATTTAGTTTGTGGGCATCTAGTTTCCTTTCTCCTTTTATTATTTCCCTTGAGACAAATATCTAACACCAAAAGTCTATGTTGTGCCACTAGACACTCTCCATGAATAACCTTACAATTCGTACATGTAAAGCAGCCTGCACCTTTAGCAATAAAATAGTCGATTTGGCTTCTATTGACTCCACTCTTAAAGGTAATTAAATGCTCTTCTTGCTTCCTATAGAAAGTATTCCCCACTATAAGGTCAAAAGCTACTGCGAAATCTAAAATCCTCTGACCACCTTCGTTAAAATCACCAAATCCAAAGCCACCATGCACCTTCTCATACCCTTGCTTATGCACTTCCACATGACCATTGAAATCTCCTCCTATAAATAGCTTCTCCCCAAAAGGTATCTCTTAAACCATGTCATCCATCTGCTCCCAGAATTACTCTTTAGTAAGATCATCCAAGCCTACTTGGGGTGCGTAAGCACTAATAATATTAACTATTCTCTCGTCGATCACATGCTTAACTAAAATAATCCGATCTCCTTTCCACATGACTATAACTATCAAATCTTTCAGGTGTTTATCTACTACGATACCTACCCCATTTCTATGTCTTTCCTTACCCATATAGTAAAGCTTATAACATGTGTCATCTATCTCCCTAGTTTCTCCCCAACCCACTTTGTCTCTTGAAGGCAAGCTACACTAATCCTCCTCTTAAGCATGGTGTCAACGAGCTCCCTACTCTTACCCATTAATTTTCCTATATTCCAAGTTGCTAAACGAATCCTATAGTCCTAAGCTAGCTTCTTTACCTGCGCTCATCTAGGCACGTGCGAGAGCCCTTGCTCACATATCACCACACCTGGGCACCGGTGTCGCACCCCTTGCTCATTTTTCAAAGCACCCAAAGACAGGCACAGCGTGCCGCTTAAAGGGAACGCCCTAACATGTCTTGTTATCATATTTGAATTTATGTCATCAAGATCTAACAAGCTTTTTACATGTTGACTGTCAGCTACCTAACACACAACCCTCTTTCTTTATTCGGGCTTAGGACCAATTGGGAAATAACGATAAGGCTCTAAGCACGAACCAGGTAGAGCTAAGAGGGGCTAAATTGGTGGCAGAACTTGGTAACAACAAATGCCATTAATGGACTACAACTCCTGTTTTGAAGGGATATATATTGTAATAAGTGAATAGTAAACTATGATTTGAATTAAGGGTGAGCACGGGTCGGTCTGGGTCGGGTTTGGCCCAAACCCGTTACCCGACCCGACCAGTTGGGTAGCCCACTTCTAGACCCGTAACCGAACTGAGTTACTATCGAAACCGTCAGGGAAATCGATTTTTTTCTACAGGTTGTGTCAGTCGAGTCTGTCAGGATGAGCCAAATGAAATCTCAGAAACAGCTCCAAACTCACACAAATGAAGTCTCCACCGACTATCCAGTGTCCTGACCTCCCCAGTACATCAAAACTCATAAAACCCAGGAAAAAAATTAAGAGAGAGAGAGAGAGAGAGAGAGAGAGAGGGGGGGGAGGGAGGCGTGGGCAGGTTTAGAGATTTACCGATTCCGAGGTCATAAGGTGGATGCCGCCACACCAAACGTGAGAGCAACAGAGAGAGACGGTGGAGGCGTGTGGCACAAGCCAACGGTGGAGGGCCGGAGGCGACATTGTGCAACTGTGACCAAAACTCAAATCTGGAAGGCCTTTCGTCTAGAACGGGAGGTGGGTAAGAGAATGGTTTTTATGTTTTATATCTAGGCGGTGGCTAGGGTTATATAGTGTGTGTGTGTGTGTGTGTGTGTGTGTGTGTTTGGGGGGGGGTCGGGTCGAGTCGGGTCGGGTTAGGCAGACTCTGACCCGAACACTGACCCTAAACCTGATTTTTTTTTACAGATTCCGAACCACACATGACCAATCTACATGTTTGAACCCATCCGAAACCCTTCTAGTCGGGTCTGGTCGGACCCACGAATATGCGGGTATTTTGCTCTCCCCTAATTTGAATAGTTATATGCAACATAAATTTTCAAGTTTGCTACCAAGTTTGTTTGATTTCTAATCCATGTACTATTTCATTTTGTAATGTAGGCTACTTCTTATAATCTAGTTTAGTTGTGAGGATAAGATCATATGCATATGCCATTTACATATGGGTTTTGTGGTGCCCACTTCGGATCCGACAAAGATAATTCGAACTGTCTATTATTTTTAAAACATTTTTTTATGGAGTCTTGTAAAAAATTAGCTTAACCCGATATCGGTAAGGATTTTTTTCTGAATTTGTAGGGACGAAACTGAGTAGTTAAGTAATTTCGCTCCCATAAATTCAGAAAAAACCCTTACCAATATCGTGTTGGTCTGATTTTTAACGGGGCTCCATAAAAAAATATTTTAAAAATAATGGACGGTTCGAATAATTTTTGTGGGACCTGAGGTGGGCCCCACAAAAACATATGTGCATGGTATGTACAAGCTCATACGTACCCATAGATAGCTTTTTCCTATAATGTCAACTGCTTTTTTTTTTTGATCCGCATGTAGTCAACTGCTATTTCATTTCTATCCTTTAGTACTCTCTCTCCTTTGCTTATTGACTTAGGAATTTATCATCTAACCATCCAAGCTGTTGGTTTTTAAAAATGTTCTTTGGAAAACTCACTTATGTCATTATGTCATCTTAAAATATTTCTCAGTAATTTGATCTTCAAAAATAAATGGTCATAACTAGCTAGTTTCAAGCCACCTTAGGCTGTGTTCTTTTTAACTTTACTTATTTCTTTATTTTGTGTGTTTTATTCGGCTTATCTTAATTTTTGTTAAATTTGTGTGATTTTTCCTGGATTAATCATCCATCTCGTAGAGAACAATATAAAAAGTACAAATTTATGACCAAAAAAAAAAAAAGGTTCACTAAAGATGAAAAAGTATCAAACAGCTGGTTTTTTTTTGTCTAAAATGCCGTCTTATTTGAATTTTCTCAACATCCGTGCATATTTTTATACTTTTTCGATTTGTCTCATCGAGACAAATGATTAATCCCAAAAATTACGACGAAAAACTAAAAGAAAAGTTACAAAATGTAAAAAAAAAAAGATACAAGTTTCAAACTTTTAAGTTAAAAAGAACGCAGCTTTAATGTGATTTGTAGTTACAACCCTTGAAATTTCTTTTTGGTGAATGGCATTTCTTTTCTAATAATTTTTTGGCTTTTTAGGAAATAGTTTATGTTCTTATGAGGATGGTACTCCATTTGATAGTCTTCTAGTTCAAGTTAATTTACACTCCAAACTCCGTCCCTGACAATTTTATTTTGTGGTTCATTTGTTGCAGGTGACTACTTCAACGGTACTTTAACAAACTGGAACACTCCAACCCAAGGAGACCACATTGTTAGGCTTCCTCCACCACCGGGTATAATGGGGACACCCCAAGGTGGTGTGCCTGGCTGGGCCCCGCCACCTCCACCACCTGCAGCAAACACAAGTAGCGAATACAGCTCCGGCATTTCTGGAAATCACCATACCCCTACGCAACCTCAATCCCCGTTGGGCCTTGGCAACAGCCAAAGCAGTTTCACTTACGAGGAGCTAGCTAAGGCCACGGGTGGCTTTTCTCAGGCTAATTTGTTGGGTCAAGGCGGGTTCGGGTTTGTACACAAGGGCGTGCTACCTAATGGAAAAGAGGTAGCAGTTAAGAGTCTTAAGGTGGGTAGTGGGCAAGGAGAGAGGGAGTTTCAAGCTGAGGTTGACATTATTAGTCGCGTCCATCATCGCCATCTGGTGTCGCTTGTGGGGTATTGCATTGTTGATGGTCAACGGATGTTGGTCTATGAGTTTGTTCCTAACAAAACCATGGAATATCACCTTCATGGTCAGCTGTTCACTCCCATGCTAACTTTTGTTACTGCTTTAACTATCATGAACTTTCTATACTTCATGCTCATTTTTTAAATGATTCTTTTGTCACAAGATGTGACATCTACAAACTTAAAATAACTTTATTTAAAACACCATAGGCCGAGAAATAAAACCAGACCATGAGAGTTTTGGATATACAGGATACAATTAATCCTCGAAAAATATTTTCAGAAAAATATATTTTTTTACTCGACAAAGAATTTTATTAATCTTTGAAAAGATACAAAGATTAAAAAGACAAGGGCATCCATATGAGACATTGTTAACCTAACATTACCTGAGACCCAAGATTTTCAGAAAAATATTAATCAGCAACTTCGACATAAATGACCAGAAAAACCAAAAATAATCTCCACAGTAATATGCACCAAAAGCTTTGTTTTTTTTTTTAACGGCTATGCTTTAATGCAACATATATGAATGCAGCATAAACTTCACAAAAAAATGCAGTAATGCGAATTTACATTTTGTGCAGGGAAAGGTCAGCCGACCATGGACTGGGCAACAAGGTTGCGAATTGCTTTGGGATCAGCCAAAGGGCTTGCGTACCTTCACGAAGACTGTATGATTTTTGTACAAACACCCCCCTCCCCCCCCCCCCCCCCCCAACCCCCAAACCCTCCTCCCCTCTCTCTCTCTCTCTTACTAAGCAAATGCATGCAGGCCATCCTAAAATTATCCACCGAGACATCAAAGCTGCCAACATTCTCCTCGACTACAACTTCGAAGCCATGGTTATTTGTGGAATATCTTGTATTTGTGAATAGAACCAATGACCATTTTCTTTGATTAAATCAAGAGTGTACACAATTACACATAGCGGCTATGCAACTGGAGATAATTTATTGTGTCACTCTTATATTTGCAGGTTGCAGATTTTGGATTGGCTAAACTATCTTCTGATAACTATACTCATGTCTCTACACGAGTAATGGGGACCTTTGGGTAAGCCATGCAAATTTGTTCACCGTAAATGTTGTTTGAGCATGTGCAATTTTAGAGAGAGAAATGTTGCAAGTCCAATTTTTTTTTTTATATATTGTTTTATACTCCTCAAGTATAGTTTGATAATTTATTGTGATATACCTTGCTTGAAAATGATTACGACTATAACATAAAAATCACTATGAATCGTCTTCATCAATAGAAAATAGCAAAAGATCATATATTGGCATATATACTGCAAAAATAAAATGGTGGTAATTAATTGATCTGATATATCGCAGCACACAAAATCTGTCAACTTGGAGTTAATGTGGAAAAAGAAATCCTTATGAAAGATAAAAAAGAAAATTCCACCTAGGGCATGCATTGGATGATGTTGATATTAAAATTTGTTTGTTTGTAATCATTGCCGAAACTATCACAGTGGTGTCGTACAGTAAACCATGAAGAAACTATCACAGTATTGTCGTATGCATCATTCTTATTTGTCGATTTGCAATTTATTATTATGTATCAAGAGTGGAAGTTGATGGGAAGACAATGATTCAATTTTCTCTCTTGCAAGTGTAGGTACTTGGCTCCAGAGTATGCCTCAAGCGGCAAGTTATCAGAGAAATCTGATGTTTTCTCCTTTGGAGTCATGCTTTTGGAACTCATAACTGGTCGACGACCTGTAGATCTTACCAATAAAACCATGGAAGACAGCTTAGTTGATTGGGTGTGTACATTAAGTTCTTTATTTGCGAAACTCTATGAATCTTGGCTTGCATTTTTTAAGTTGTCGTGGTAACTTCTTGTTTCCTTTAGAAAATTTTTCTTTATATGACTAAATTTGATGTTTTCCATGGTCATCCGACAAACAGGCTAGGCGACTCCTATCACGCGCGACGGAAGATGGAAACTACGACGAGCTAGTGGATCCACATCTAGAGAATAACTATGTACCCCTTGAGATGGCACGCGTGGTTTCTTGTGCTGCTGCCAGCATCCGTCATTCTGCGAGAAGGCGCCCAAAGATGAGCCAGGTTTGGACCTCTGTATGTTTATACTATAGGACTCGACAAGTAAATGGTTTTTGTTTTTGCAGATCAAAATGTTATACTTTACCGATTTGCAGAATTTAAGAACTTTTTGACTCAATTAGCTAGAAGTTTACTACATCCAAAATGAGAATTTTAAGCTCATTTTTCCCTATTCTGAATTTTTTTTAAAACTTATTCATATTGGCTTACCATTTGGATTCATCTCATTCAGAGGAGTCAAAAAAATATCACTAAAAATAGAGTAAGCAGATAAAAAAAAGTTAAAGACGAATTATTTAATTTTTGTCAACTTTACAATGGACATAAGAGAAAGAGGTAAAGCAACATTTCCTAGCCCCGATTCAGAGATACACAATGCTAGTCAAACAATGGAGTTTGTAAAAAGAAATTGAATGTTCTATGACCTCTTATTTTCCAATTAAGAAAAACGGATTTAATGACAAAAAGATTGGCTTCCTTCTCCACATTGGCTTGGAATTCCAATTGCAACTATTCAACACAGGGTACTTGAGTAATATGGTTGGTTCACCAGTTGTGTAGTTGTACTTAAATGCGGTGAGGTTATGGATTCACCCCCTAAAATTGATACTCTTGTTAAGTTGGGTTGAGTTAGGGTAGATGTAGTGCAGATTTCTCTAGCTTTTAACCCCCAAAAAAGGGTACCTGAATTGTTATAAACTACAGGGAAAAAAAAAACCCATCTCCGATTTGCAAAAAAACATTGCTCCAATGCTAACAATGTCTAGTCCTACTTTGTTAGCTGCTACAAAAATGCAAAATATTCTAACCACAATTTTCCAATTAAGGAAAAAGAGTTTAATGACCGAAAGATTGGCTTCCTTCTCCACATTGGCTTGTGATTCTAATTGCAACCAGATAACATAGGGTACTTGAGTCAGATGGTTGGTTCACCAGTTGTGTAGTTGTACTTAAATGCAGTGAGGTTATGGATTCACCTCCTTAAATTGATACTCTTGTTAAGTTGGGTTGAGTTAGGGTAGATGTAGTGCAAATTTCTCTAGCCTGTAAACTCCCAAAAAAGGGTGCTTGTATTGTTATAAACAACAGGAAAAAAGAACCTTCTCGAATTTGTGAAATACGTCTAGTCCTACTTTGTTAGCTGCTACAAAAATGCAAAATATTCTTATTTGAAGTCTTTGTTCCATTAATTTTTGTTCAATTTCATATATGCTTGGCTTCCAATTGATTCTGCTTACTGCACTATTAGAGAAGTTTCTTCCTAGTTGTCTAAATTTGGTGCATTTGTAAATAGTCCACTGGTGGTACCAAATTTCACGATATATGAAAATTTTTGCAAGCAGATTGTGCGGGCATTAGAAGGTGACTCATCACTAGACGACTTAAATGAGGGTGTAAAACCAGGCCAAAGTTCCACCTACAGCTCAAATGAAAGCTCCAGCACCCCATCAGCATATGATACGGGTGCATACAATGCTGACATGCTGAAGTTCAGAAAAATGGTACTATCAAGCCATGATTTCAGCAGCAGCGAATATGGAGCAACAAGCGAGTACGGGCTCAATCCCTCAACTTCCAGCAGTGAGGAAATGGGTCACTCTGGGATCACGAGGGACAAAATTTAGAGTAGGCACAATCACAAATCACATATTATCCTATAATTTGCGCATAAACATCGAGGTGGTGGTGCACATCAAACTTAAATTCTCAAATTTTTCATTTCAATGGTTGAATAGATATCGAGGACTAAAATCAGTGAGGGTGGATTGGATACTAAATATTATTTGTTAAACAATTGTAACACATTCCAAATTTATATGACAAATGGGAATCGCACTACTATGACTGCTGATACTATTTTAGTTTTGTATCTTAATTAATGATTGAGTCTATAGTGTTGATTTAATTGTTGGTTGTTAGTTTGACAAGTTTGTGGTTTGTCGGTAATGAGGTTTGGGAGCGAACACGAAGATGGACAAGGGGGTCAAGGAGAGCAAAGTAAGAGTTGGGGGTTGGGAAGATGATAAAGTGTTTATTTAATGTGTTGTTTTGATTCATCTGATTTTGTATTAGTTTATTGGGAAAGACTACAATACAACCTCCTTATTTGGGTGTATATTGTTGAACGCAAAATTCGAGTCTGCGGAAAAGACGAAAAATGCTGAATAAGGTCAATTTTATTAATTTGAGAAATTTAGGGTTACAATCTCTAATGCAATTTTCAAAGAAAATTAATCTTCTGATTCTTCTCTTCGAATGTTCACTACAAGAAAAATTGCATTGGGTGACGAATGAAAATCGTCGCAAATTGTATGTTTTTCGTCACAAATAATATAGGTGACGAAAAAAAATTTGTCGCCTAAAGGTTGTCGAGGATTCCTACCTGGTGACGAAATCTATTTTTCGTCACCTATAGTGCCTTTTGGTGACGAAAAATTTCGTCACGGAAAAATGACTTGGTGACGAAATTTTCTTCGTCACCTATTGTGCTTTTTTGATGACAAAAAATTTCGTCACAAATTATTCCCTTTGGCTCGTCAAAGGTGACCCATCGGTGACGAAATTTTTCGTCGCGAAAGACATTCTAATATGTGAAAAAAATCTCACTTTCTTGCTCCTGCGGGGTTTCGAACCCGAGTCTCCTAAGTTTTGCACGCAAGCTTTAACCAACTGCACCACACAAACTTTTCAGCATATGTTTGAAATATCTAATATATAACACATACATTGAACATTAAAATATATTTTGAACGCCATTTTGAACTATTAAACATTAAAATTAGCAATTTTAATAAACATAAAAGTCGTAGCTCTTTATGTTATTGTTCAAACCCAATTTAGATTATCTCAATCGGAGTTCTGAGCAAAGAGTTATGCCCGAAATATACTTGGTGACAAAGCGTAATTCATAAATTTCGTCACCAAAGGATAAATTTTTCGTCACTGAAAACGTAAAAAGAAGACAAAAATATTTTTCGTCGCCAAATTGGTTCATTTGGCGACAAAATATTTTTTCCGTCACTAAATAGTTATCTTTGGCGACAAAAAATAATTTCATCTCCTTTTTTACTCTTTTGGCGACGAAAATTTTATTTCGTCGCCAAATTGGAGCTTTTGGTGACAAATATATCTTTTTCGTCGCTAAATAGTTAGAATTGGTGACAAAATAATTTCGTCAAGGAAGTTATCAAAACAGTGACGAATTTATTTTTTTGTCGCCAAATATACTCAATTAGTGACGAAATTAAATTTCGTCGCCACTTTTTCGTCACTAAACATACTTTTTCTTGTAGTGGTTGAAACAAGGGCTTGACAACTTGATCTCGATTTGAATCTTATGCGGTCTTTGCAAAGATGACGGCGACTTTGTCGGGCTTTGACTTGAGGGCTTTGAAGCTTCTTCTCAAGTTGAATTGCTTGATCTTCTCCAATTCGGTTGAAAAAGATGGCGGATTTGTGGATATTGACTTGAGAGCTTTGGAGCTTCTTCTCAAATCGGTCTTTGAGATCTTCTTCAATTTGGTTGAAGGAGATGCAGATTTGCAGATGTTGACTTAAATTGGTAGTTGAGATCTTCTTCAATTTGGTAGAAGAAGACTTATGATTGGTGGATTTGGCTTGAACGTTCTTCAGGACTTGGATACTTTGAACTGAAGAGCGTCTGGCTTGATGTGGACTTGAAAGATTCTAAAGGGCTTTTGCAACTTTGATCTTCAAAACTTCAAAAGCTTGCTTGGATGCTTGGATTTTGATGATGGAGATTTAACTTGAGCGTTCTTCAGGGCTTTGAAGCTTTAATCTGAAGAACCGTCTTGTTTGATGTGGACTTGACTTGAATGTTCTTCGGAGCTTTGAAGCTTTGATCTGAAGAACCTTCTTGTCGGATGCAAACTTGAAGACTTCTAAAGAGCTTGAGAGCTTTGATCTTCAGAACTCTGGAGCTTGTGTGCTTCAATGTCAGATGGAAAAATATGAAAGGAGAGCACCTCTATTTATTATAGAGATGTAGGATAGAGAGTCATAACCAATCTCTGCTTCCTTTATATTTATCTCCCTTTAATTATTTCTTTATTTAGTGTAAAAAAAATAATTAAAATTCAATAATTATCCTTCTTTCTTTTATTTTAAGAAAGACAATTATTTGTAAAGAGAAACACAATTATTATTTTACCAAGTGGCTTAATTTGATTAGCTGAGCTTAATAAAAATAATAACTGCGTCATTTTGACACGTGGCACCATTTGATTGGCTTATACGCATCATCTTGACTTTTGACCTCGAGACACATGGCAACATTTGATTGGCCATTTACCGTGCCCTATTTACAAGGTCTTACAACACGTGGCAACTTGTGATTGACAGTAAATTTTACATGTCTACATATATCATATGTACCCCCCAAAATGTTATGAATTATAAAGAAGATGTTACGAATCGTATTGCTAAAATGTTACAAATCGTATAAAAGTTACGAAATACATCAAAATGTTATGAATTATAATGAAAATGTTACGAATCGTACTGCTAAAAAGTTATGAAATCTAGAACAAAAGTTACGAAACAAGCTAAAATGTTATGAATGAACCATAAAATATGTGCATATGGTACACTCTTTTAAGGGGTGTGTATTGTAAACTTTCTCTAGTTTTTGCATTTTGTAATGTCTTGGGAATTCGAAGACAAAGTGTTAGATACACTAAGAGTAACAGAGGTCAAAAGTTGTGACTTTGTGAGAGAGACTACTAGAGAAAGTGAAGTTGTTATACTATGATTCTAAAATTGAATATATGACTGTTGTTTGAATGTATATTAATTTTTTTGGGTAAATCAGCTTAAAATAGAAACAATGCTAAGCGAATATACAACCTATGAGGAGCAAACCCGAGGAGAAAAAAACAAACAAAAGGAAATAGATGACTAAAGATTTGCCAAACGGCACAATCTTGAAATACATCAGTCTACCCTATTGTTTCTCATTCAACTGGGAAGTGGGAAAGAAAACAAAAGGCTTACAACATGATAGGTATAGGGGCATATAGCTGGATCATGGGAATACGACCCAACACAGAATGTGAGCTGATATGAAAGCTCAATATATATGATCTTGAAAATGAGAGATGACCCGAGGCCAATCACACTACCTTGAAAGCCATCCAGCCGCTTGGAAATCTTTCTTAATAGCAGATAGAAGACACACTCCCTTCAAATGATTGAGTATCCAGCTTATGATCATACGACGAACAAGCTTTTCAAATGGCTAGAGCTATAAAGGAACAGATTTCCAATTAGTCCCGCAGCTTCTTTGATTCCCAAAACTTGCTCTCTGATTTGATCCTCTTGCCACTAGGTTTGTCTGCCTTGTTAGATGAAATTGTTGTCCACTCACCTCCCGAATCTAAGTCAGGAGGATCAAGAGACAAATTGTGATTATTGGAGCTCCCCATGGGTTTCAAGAGTTGAGCAGGGCCAGGATCAAAAAGTACAGTTAAGTGCTGTTTCGCAACACTGACAAGGGCATTACTCGACTCTAAATCCCCAACCGGAACAACAACAATTCCAGGGTTGGGGATTAAAGAATGAGCAGTGACAACTTCAAAGATGGGACAACTTCAAAGATGGGAGAAGAAGAAAAAGTTTGGACAACGACATTACCCTCATATGGATCAGTGATTACACACTCGATCATTGACCTCATTTGTTGTCAATGAGCAAGAGGGAGATATAGGGGCTGCATTTTGCTGGGCCAGATTGCCCATGATCAGTGAATGTACTCGAGCTACTTCAACATTTCCTACCATAGTGTCATTCGTAGAATTACCGAGAGGAGTTGAGACTCTTTTCTCAGGACCTGAGATGAGATCCACAATAGATGGTTCCTTTAAAAGACTAGAAATAATGCCATTGCTAACTCCCAATGCAGCTACACTAGAAGAGGCAGCACCTGCCATTTATCTTTAGTTGAGCCAGAAGGTGTAGTGATCGCTCCGTTTCCGTATCAAAAATAATTAATAAAACGAAACAATTACTACTACTCAAATGAACAGTGGTAAGTATTTCGAGTATCGTCCTCAGGGACTTAGGGATTATAAAGGCTAAATTGCAGTTGTTCTAATTAATTTCTAACTTAAATCAGAAAGAGATTTGATTGTTGGGTTTCGAAAATATTAAAAGCTAAATTAAATTAAAGCAATTAAGAAATAACGAAAGTTTATAAGAGAAAAGATCTAGGGTTTCGAATCCACTCGACCGTTGTAACAATTTCGATACGATGATAAAGGTTAATTATTCGAATCAATCCGTTCGCGGGCCCTCATTGTATCGCCTAAAGATATTTATGAATCACCAAATAGCATGAGGTATTGCCACCTAGCACGAACCGTCTTACTAGTACGATCTGTCTCTATGGCACGGTTAGTCTAATAGCATAGCGCGATCTTACAGAGCATAACCCATCTTACTTAGTTATTATAAACAATTAAGAATCGTTGTATTACTACAAGAAATTCAGGATCTCCCAACGATTTTTTTCGCAACGGTTGAAAAAACCGTCGCTATAGATGGTATATAGTAACGGTTTACAAAACGTTACTAGAAACAGGACTATAGCAACGGTTTTCGTATGACCGTTAGTAGATTACAACACTAGAGCAACGGTTTTCATTAACCGTTAGTAAAAACTGACCTATAGCAACGGTTTTCAATAACCGTTACTATAAGTTGGATTATAGCAACGGTTTTAAATAACCGTTACTATAAACTGGACTATAGCAACGGTTTTCATTAACCGTTAGTAGAATTTTACACCGCCAAAATCAATTTTCTGTCATGCGATCTGTTTTCCAAACCCGAACTAACGATCGAGACCGTTGATTTTTTTTTTTATGTTGATTAAATCGTTCTCGTAGAAATTTGGCTCGATCAGATTTAGAAAATTTCTTTATCGATACACAATTTCATTAATAAAATGAGTTTTTCTGTCCGATAAGTGTATAGCGATACTCGATTAACTTCATTCTTGAACATACTTTAGCCCCTTGACCATGACACAATCATGATGATCGAGACCATTGCTTTTGTTAGGGCTATTTTTCTTAAATTTTTGTTGTGGTATTTTTTCCGGTATTGTTTATTTAACGTATTTTTTTAGCATTTTGTGGTATTTTTTGAAACTAATCTCATTTTTGGATTAATCATTCATCTTAATAAGAATAAAAAAAGTATAAAATTGTGGACCGAAGTTGAAAAAAATATCATATAAGATGACACTAAAGACAACAAATGTTAGTTGTTTGATATTTTTTTGCCCATATTGATTTTTTATGCTTTTAATTGCATTTTTATTTTATTTTTTAGACTCATCTCATAGAAATGACTTACCAATCAAAAAAAATTTTGTGAATCTAACAAAAATTTAGAAAAGGCAAAATTAATATTGAAAAAAAATTAGGAAAACAGAGAGGTTTTTTTATTTTTTTTATTTTTATGTACATGGTGCAAGTCAATTTAATTGAAGATGAGTGAATAATGGAACTATTTTTCTCACACAAGATATCATTTTTTGTAAATGAATATTACAAAATAAAACACGTCTCAAAATTATTATCCTACTTTGCATCAATCTAAATAATTATAATTTCTGTTCAAAAAAAAACAATTATAATTAAATATAGTATCATATATGATTACATGCATACAGTCTTGTGCATTTATACCAATTTTAAAAGGTAATTATTGGACCTAGTGAAAAAAATGATATTAGTAAGTGTTTGTATAGTATAAATCGGATTTAAAAAAAAGATTAAAAAAATCCGGTTAGTATAGTATAAATATTAAAAGGTGTATGATTTTACAAAAGTTATGGGCTAGCCCAGTTGGTTCGCGCGCGCGCGTGCACACGCGAGGTCGGCGGTTTGATTCTCAGGGGGAGCAAGATTATTTCACTTGCCACGCAGGGTGTCACGTCAGCGCCACGCAGCTGCCACGTCACACAGTGGTTGGCTTTTAAAAAAAAAATTGCCTTTAGCAACGGTTATATGAACCGTTAGTAAAAAAAATAATAAAAATGAAAATTGCCTTTAGCAACGGTTATATGAACTGTTAGTAAAAAATCTGTACCAACGCTCGTCAAAACCGTTGCTATACCTCTAACCAACGCTCGTCCAAACCGTTGCTAAACGGGTCTCTACCAACGGTTTTTGGGTTTTTTAGCGACGCTTTCGACCGTTGTTATAGAACGATTTTCTTGTAGTGTATGAACGTGCATAAAAATTTAAAAAATCATACACAAAATTTGATAGAGAAAATTAATAACGCAAATAAATCCTCAAGTCATATAACCACGATTCGAATAATAAAACACTAAATCAAAATATAAACATTGTTACTCAGAGTTTGAGCTTCATCTACACCCTAGAAGCGAGTTTAGCCGGACATCGGAGTTACGTTGTAACTATCGTGATATTTCTTCTGTTCTCCGTTGTGATGTCGCGGCCAACATATGCGCAGCTCTCTAGTCTTTTTCTTCTGAATGCGTGTGAGTCTGCGCAGCTCTCCTTTCTCTGTAATGCGTGAGAACTGTTCTGTGCGTGGCTGGCTGATCTCCTTTTATATGCCCTGACATCATGCCTCCGAAAACCCCAATTTTCCAAACATTGTGGGCCATGCCCACAGCCGAGAATTGGCATAGGTCAATTCTTTTTTTCTTTTCTTTTCTTAGTCCAGCTGACTTACACTTGATTCCAAGCCCAAGTCCACAGGTAGGCCATATATCACGCCAATGGAGTTGACCGGTTGACCCAATTTTGCAATTATATATGTATATATATAAAGCCCATTAGAATGGTAAGCCTCCAAACACCTAAAACACAAAAGTAAAAGCATAAAATTTCAAGTAATAATATAAATGGACTTAGCAATGATAATTAAGGGGTGCGTATGTGAACATTTACACGCGCCTATCACACCCCCCAATTTATATTTTGCTAGTCCCGAGCAAAGAAAACAAAATGCAACTAAAGAAAACTAATTAAAATTGATAGTTCTTTTAAACCCCCAAGCGGCCCCGGTAGGACGAGTGAAGTCTCGTGAGGGTTTTCAGCAGTAATCACCCACAAGAATCCTTTTCACATGAAATCCGAGAACTTGTAAGACAGTTCAATGATATCTCAAGCAAAGAATATGAAGCCATAGCAATGAGATAACGGCATAAGCAGTTCTAGATACTATCAAGTCATAAAAATGAGTCATGGCACCTAAACTTAGCGTGTGTGAACAAGGGCATCAGTCACTTGTGAAAAATAACTACAAGTTCTCTCTGAACTGAGTCTTGACTTCATATCTCACCGTGTCATGCACTCAACAAATGAAATCACTCGAAACAAGGTGCATATTAGATGCTCTCAATATGTGCAGGCAGAAGTTATGTAAATGAAAGCAAAGTATCCTACACAAGTTGACATGAAAAGAAAGCTCTCTATAAAGTGGACACACGATCTCATGAACGGAATGCCAAGTATTGGAAACTCTCTCTATCCACCAAACCACAGCCCATTGCCCTTAGGATCAAATAGGACTTCAATTCCGGCTACAACATTGGGTTAGGGAAAATGTTTTAAGGCTAGGTAAAAATTCAAGTGTTCGAGAATGGCTTACAACAATTCACATAGGACAAATATAATGATGTGTGCCCTCTTTCTTCTTCTTTTTTTCAACCTCTCCACATCTCTCTTTCTTACCTTTCTTTCCCACATTAAGAACAAGTATTTCTCCTTTCCTCAATAATTTGGTATGTTCCCTTTTTACTCTTTTATATTTTTTTTATATGGGAAAGATCACCAATCAACAAAGTTCAATTCTCACTACATTCATTCCCTTCTTTTCTCAATAATTCACCCTCACATGATTGACTAGCCATTCTCAAGTCACAATATAGATGGCAGAGCTCAACAAGAAAATGGTTATCATGCTGGAGGCTCAAACAGGCACACAAGGGATAAATGTATGAGAAGAAAGAAAGAAAATAACCGGCTCAAGATATCAATGATGGCCTATAATCTTCTTCAATGGGCAATACAACCATGCAACTTTCTAAACCCAAGAAATAAGTAGGCAATTTAAAACATTCCCAACACTCGACAACAAAAATAATGAGATCAACTACGAATTTGCTTTCCCATGACAACAAGAGTTTATTTGACACCACTCCAAGAAAAGATAAGGCTCTAAACTCACATGGGCATAAGTCTCCACTAAACTAGCCATTGAGAACAATCAAGTTACAGCTCACAAACTACGAAAGCCCAAATAGACGTGAAGAGCAAATGTGCTAATAATAAATGTCATAACAAATTTTTTGCGACAAGCTAGCAAAAAGAACTACAATGCCACCACAAATATAATCAAACAATGACTATCACATCTCCAACTCAATCAATCAAGAGACAACCTCAACAAGTCTCAAATCCCATGCAAAAAGAATTCAACTATTTTTTTATTTTAAAATTTTCAATTTTTTTTTGAATCAAACAATGCAAAAATAATAAAGTGATTCCTCCCCCCAACTTGAATTATTCAATGTCTGCATTGAAAACATAAACATGAAAAGATATGACATAAACATAAAAGAGAGGAAAGGTATTGTAGGGGGATGAAAACAATTGGTGCTTCGGATCACCTTGGATTGCAACGGCTTATTCATGCCTTTTCACCGGAACCCTAATTCGTCGTCGGAACCCTAATCTGCAAAATAGACAGGGGGTGAGTGCACCTCTGCCTCTCGTGGCAAAGGCCCTCCGATGGCAAAGTTAGTATCACGTACTTGTCAAGAAACCCTAATTATCAGTAGGAAATATCAAATAATGCAACGTATTGCGTACCTTTCACCTTTAGGTTTACCTCATATTTATAGATTTGCATATGCTTGCTGCCCAAGCATTCCTGTTGCCCTAGGATTCCTATTTCGTATAGGAAACCCTGGATATCAAGGATTCTCGGTTTCCTTATCAATTCATTATAAAAGAGTTCTTTTAGAATTCTTTTCCATAGATAGCCGAACATCTCATTCTCATTGGGTATCCTTCTCAGATCCTATATTTTTGGGATCCCATCCATGACTACTCTGGAATCTTCCAGTGTATTTCCTCTGCTCTTGCTCTTGATTAGAGCTCTTTCCTTGTTTGGCTGTATAGTAGCCGAACACTCTTCCTGGATCAGCTACTTCACATGTAACTTGGTCCAAATGTAATCAGAATATCTCTATATGCCGAACAGTTAGTTTACACCAATGATTTCTCATGTTATTGGCATTTATCGCCATTCAACGCACTGATCGGCGATCAGTCCTGTTCAATTTTTCACGTGTTCTTATACACCACGTGTTCGGCAACTAGATGTATCTGTTTGGGAATACCTCCCTACAATTGCTCCCCAGCTTTACCTATTTTCCACTGTTCAAGGGTAATGGGTGAAGCTTTTTAGAGACAAACGTTTAGACTTGAATTTCCTTTGAAACCGAGCAGTCATAGTATTGAATACTTATTAATGCTTTTTGGCGCCTTTGTCATTATACCATTTCAGGGTAGTGACTCCACGTGGCATGTTTCGTATGCAACTCATTAATTTCGAACTGACGTTTAATTTTATCAAACATCGTCAGAACGACATTTGCTTTCCGTTACTTTAATTTGTAACGGCGTGAGACGAGATGCTTCATCTCCGTTTCTTTCACTTAAATCCCTAAGAGGGATTTTCTTTGGATTTTTTATCCAAAACTGAGAGCTTTGTCTTGTCTTCTTCAAAAGTCAGGCGAAAAACTCCATTTCTACTACCATAGCCGCCGCCTGCAACTCGCTCGTGTCACAGGGACCTCTTCATTAAAACTCGTAAGATCTCTATTTCTTCTGTTTAGGTTTCCCACTAAGAGTTCTCCCTTGTTCCATTAGTTTCCATCTGAGATCTCATTCTCAAATTTTGGGTCATTTCTAGGGTTTCAGTCACGCCTATTTCCAGTTTTACTTTTTCTTCGAGTATATTCATGGCGGATGAACATAGTCCAAAACCTGGTAAATTTAGGAAGCTCTGCGACACCCCTGCTGCCATGGCGGCATTTAGAAAAGAGTATAACATTCCTGATAACGTAGGACTCGAACTCGCCCCTCTAGGAGCAGATAGGGATGGTGGCCCATGGGATAGAATGTGTATCCCTATTGTGGCCATTGTCGAATGAGGAGTTTGATTTCCCCTTCACCCATTACTCCGTCAAGTCCTGAACTGGTATCGGCTCACACCAATGTAGGTTTCGACAAATTTCTTTAGGTTAGTGATGGGAGTAGTGGACTTGAATAGGATCTTGGGGACCCAACTGGGGATTTGGGACATTCAGTGGTGGTACAGCATTGTACTAAACCCTGAATACAATACTTACTATTTCAAAGTTAGAAGGGCAGAAAAGCGTCTCGTGCTAAACCTGCCAGACTCTGCTCGGGATCATGAAATCGATTTCCTCTACGTCACTGGAGGCTTTGAGCCACTAGGAAAGGATGGTCAGGTAGTGGACCTCCACTGCCCCCACATATGGGGATACCCACGTATGCTCCTCATTTTCCATTTACGCAATTTGCATTTTCCCTTGTTGTTGTACTTCTGCTTATTTTAACATCTGTTTATGTTTTGACTTGCAGCGGAGAATGCTAATAGGCAGCCAAGACGTGAACCAAGCTACGTCCAAACAGCTGAGATTAACAGGGTTTTGAAGTATTCAGGTGAACCCGGCACCTCAACAGCTGGTCGGGGCCGGAACGCTGACGTGCTTTTGGGATACGATCCCTCTTACAGAGGTGTTATAGACAGAAGACTTGCCAACCCCAGCACCAGTGCTGCCTCCACATCAACTGCTCCCCAGCCGAGGAGCACAAGAGCTAACGCTGGAGTGACAGTAGCCGGGCAGTTGGGTGAAGTCCCTATTTCAAAAGGCGTTCCATTACCTCGGGTGAGAGTTCGAAGACCCTTACTGAGACAGGTTGCCTCTCAACCACAGTCCGAACAGCCAGCTCCCAGCCGTGTAACCAGCCAATCCTCCTCTTCAGGTTATTCTCCATCTCCTTCAAACTCTAGTACTATGACTCGTCAACCACTAAACCTCAGCACCCTTCTCACCGTCTCTTCTCGGGGACGTGGAACTGGTCAGGTGGCCTCTACTGGGAACGCTCCTCTTGCACCCCGTCGCAACAAAGGAGGTTCTAACCGCTCCTTTTCAACTTCTCGAGGAGCGAATTCTGCTCTCGATGCTGGTGACGCCCATCGAGATAAACGGCCTAGATCTGAAGACCCAGCTGGCACTGCTTCTCAGGCTGATACAAAAACCCATCTCCCTACATCGCCAACTACTCAAATACTTCCCCAGACATGGACTCCTCCATTCACTAGGGGAGACCGTCCCGTTCACGTTGGGGATAGTGCTAGTTCATCAGAAACAGCACTTGCCCTGGCACAAGGGTTGATGCTCCCAATTGGTATGCAGAAAGAATTTGGATCCCCACCTGATCGTCTCGTAGCCACTGGTCTCCTCAGTGGTATTAAGGTAATAACAAAAATGTTTCCTCAAACAAGTTTCAAACCTGGTATTATACTTGTTTATTAACTCTTTTGGTATTCCATAGTTCATTCAAAAAGTGGTTGTATTGGGTCAAAAAATTCAAGAGATCGAACAAGAGCGCAACAGGCTTTTGAGAGATAACACAAGGCAGCTTTAAACAATGACAAGGCTGGAGAGAGAGAGAGAGAGAGAGAGAGAGAGAGAGAGAGAGAGACAAGGCAAAACTGGAAGCAGCAGGAACCAAGGAAAAGCTTGAAACTGCCGAGGAGAGTCTCAGCCAAGCACTATCCGAAATTGATAGTACAAAAAAGGCAGCCTATGAAGATGGATACCAGAAGGGCTTCGATGCTGCCACTTCCAGTTATGTGGATCAAATGCCTGTGATTCAAGATCAAATATGGGCTGCGAGTTGGGAAGCGTGCTTGATAAAAATGGAGGTTGCAGAAGATTCTCCCCTCTGGGAAGATAACGACTTGCTGAGCACCCGTGCCCAGGGCATTCAGGAACCAGCGGAGCATCCAGAGGATGACATTGAACAGCAGATCGAAGAATTTCCTAATGCTGAGAAAGACACGCTTATCGATGTGCACCTTGTTCAATCACCTGCTCGGGATTCAACCCTTAAGCCTATTAACTTGGAGGAGAATGCAACCGAAGGTGATACCATTGTGGAGGTACCAGACAGAACACATTCAGATGTCCAAAACCTGGATTAACTCTGGTAAGGTGGCTTGAAAACTCCTTTAAAACAATTTGGCTGGTCCTACGTGACCATGATATTCGAGCCCTGCGTGGCATCAGTACTATTTGATACTTTGCATGACACAGGTATTCGGCCCCTTGTGGCATAACTATATCATTTGCTCGGCTCCCCTCGTTTTTGCATCTGTTCGGATAGATTAATTTAAGTATTTCGTACTTTGATCCTATGCTTTACTTGTGTATAAGTGTTCAATACTTAGCAAATCCTGTGAATCATCATTTCTTGTACCCTTTCACGTACTTAAAAACAATCGTTCTATGTATCTCGTACTTTTTTAAACTGATTTTAAGTTTCACGTACTTAAAAAAACTTTCTAAGTTTCTCGTACTTGTGAACTGAGTTTAAGTTTCACGTACTTAAAAGTTTTCTAAGTTTCTCGTACTTTTTAACTGTTTTTAAGTTTCACGTACTTAAAAGTGTTCTAAGTTTCTCGTACTTTTGAACTGAGTTTAAGTTTCACGGACTTAAAAAACATACAGGTGTATTCATACTTGTTAAGTTTCACGTACTTAAAAAAGACATACAAGTGTATTCATACTTGTTAAGTTTCACGTACTTACATGTGTAAGTGTCTGTTCCCTGCTCCCCAATACGAATGAGGGAAACCAAGCCCGTAGTTCGTATTTTTAAGACAAATACCAAGAACGCAATATTTAAAAAGTGATTTTATTCATAATCTGCCAAACTTAAGAGGGCGTCATTCGTACCCCTTGCAACAAAAATAACAAAACTAGAACAAGGAAATTATATTCGTAACTCCCACATAATCACGTAGTGCAATCTAAAACAGAACTTAATGCTTCTAAACAAAAAAATTTCATAGATTATGGATATTCCAAGGCCTCGGAATTGGATTACCATCCAAATCTGCCAATTTATAGGCCCCTATGCCTACAATCTCGGTTACTCGATACGGGCCTTCCCAATTTGCCCCCAGCTTGCCTTCGTTGGCCACCTTGGTGTTGCCGAGCACCTTCCGTAGTACTAGGTCTCCAACACCAAATTCTCGAGGATGAACATGCTTATTATAGCTCTTCATCAACTGTTCCTGGTAGGAAGCTAGATGGACCAAGGCCCTTTCTCTCCTCTCCTCGGTGAGGTCAAGCTCAATTTCAAGGGCCTTGTCATTGCCCCCACTTTCGACTAATGCGGTCCTATTGGTCGGAAGACCAACTTCCAGAGGTATGACAGCCTCTGTTCCGTATGCCAATGAATAGGGGGTCTCTCCCGTAGACCTCCTAGGCGTTGTTCGATGAGCCCACAGCACTAATGGTAACTCGTCAGTCCACTTCCCTTTGGCTTTGTCCAGCCTTTTCTTGATCCCGTCAAGGATAGTTTTATTAGGCGCCTCTGCCTGCCCATTACTCTGAGGGTAGGCTGGGGTGGAATAATAATTTCGTATTCCATATTAGACACAAAAAGCCTTGAATTTCTTCTGAAATTGGGATCCATTGTCTGTAATCAATGAGTAAGGGACCCCAAAGCGAGTGATGATACTTTTCCACACGAACCTTTCTATCATAGGTTCAGTGATTTTGGCCAATGGTTCTGCCTCAATCCACTTAGTGAAATAGTCTGTTGCAACTAGCAGGAATTTTCGATTCCCAGTTGCTTTGTGTAGGGGACTCACGATGTCCATTCCCCATTGAGCAAATGGCCAAGGACTTGTCAAAGGCACCAGATCCTCGGCTGGTGTTCGAATCATTGGTGAGAATTTTTGACATTTCTCACAAATCTTCACATACACCTTTGCATCTTCCTGCATGTATGGCCACCAGTAGCCTTGGGTAATTGCTCGGTGGGCAATGGATCTGCCTCCAGCATGGCTCCCACATGTTCCCTCGTGGATTTCATGAAAAAATTTCTGCACCATCTCAGGATGTACGCATAGCAAATACGGGCTTGTAAAGGATTTTCTGTAAAACTTACCCTCTGGGGACAGCCAAAACCTAGTAGATTTGATCTTTATCTTATAAGCATCTTTTTTGTCAGAAGGGAGTATCTCGTCTCGTAAGAACTCCATGATTGGGTCCATCCAACTTGGTCCTTGGTTCACGTCCAAGACCAAGTCCACACTTCTTCCAATGCTCGGCTCACTCAGATATTCTACTGCCGCCTTCCTTTTGAACTCAGTTGGTACAGCTGCAGCCAACCAAGCTAACGAATCTGTATGAGCATTCTGTCCAGAACTTATCTGTTCAATGTATACCCTTTCGAAGGTATCAAGCAGGTCTTTGGCTGCCTGTGCGTAGGCTACCATCTTTTCACTTCGGGTTTCATATTCCCCGGACAGCTGATTAACCACAAGCTGTGAATCACAATACACCCTAACCCGTTCTGCTTTTAGGGTTTTTGCACTCCTCAAGCCAGCTAAGAGTGCCTCGTACTTCGCCACATTGTTTGACGCACTAAAACCGAGCCGAACAGATAGTTCGATCAGTACTCCTTCAGGAGGAAAAAGGACAACCCCAATTCCTGAACCAGTATTACATGCTGATCCATCAACAAATAACTTCCATTCCATAGGGTCCTGTTCGGCTGAGGGTTGAATCTTCATGGGTGATGTCTTAGTCGCCTGTTCCTTTCTCGTAGGAGGTAGGGGAGCCACCGTAGGAGAAAACTCCACCACAAAATCTGCCAACACTTGGCCTTTGATTGCCGTGCGTGGCTGATAATCGAGATCGTACTGACTTAACTCGACGGACCACGTCGAGATCCTTCCCGAGAAGTCTGCTTTTCGTAGCAGTGATTTTAATGGAAACTCAGTATAAACCACAACCTTGTGGCTTTGGAAGTAGTGTGGCAATTTCCTTGTGGCTGTTCTAAGTGCCAGGACAAGTTTTTCTAAGGGCAGATATCTCGTCTCTGCATCCAGTAGCGTCTTACTAACATAATAAATAGGGATTTGTTCGATTCCCAAATCCCTCAACAGGACTGCACTTACTGCATGCTTAGAAACAGCTAAGTACAAAATTAAAGACTCGCCTGGCTGTGGAGTTGACAAAAGTGGGGGCTCGGCCAGATACTTCTTTAGGTCCTGGAAGGCCTGTTCGCACTCTGCTCCCCATTCGAATCCCTCTCTCTTTTTCAATAATTGAAAAAAGGGTCTGCACTTGTCACTTGACCTGTTGATAAATCTATTAAGTGCTGCAGCCATTCCAGTCAACCTCTGGACTTCCTTAGTGGTTTTGGGACTTTGAAGCCTTTGTAAGGCTACAATTTGATCGGGGTTAGCCTCAATCCCTCTCATGGTCACCAAATGGCCCAGGAACTTTCCTGAACCAACTCCAAACGCACATTTCGAGGCGTTGAGTTTCAGTTTGTACTCCCTCAGGATTTCGAAAGCTTCTTTTAAATCAGCTATATGCCCCTGTTTATCTTGACTTTTCACCACCATATCATCTATGTAAACTTCCATAGTCTTTCCAAGGAGCCTTTTGAACATGATGGTTGCAAGTCTTTGGTCTGTTGCCCAAGCATTCTTTAGCCCAAACGGCATAACACTATAGCAGTACAACCCTCGTGGTGTGATAAATGAAGTCTTCTCTTGATCAGGCCCAAACATAGCAATCTGATGATATCCTCGATATGCATCGAGAAAACTCATTCGCTCATAACCAACGGTTGCGTCAACCAACTAGTCAATCCTTGGAAGAGGAAAACTATCTTTTGGACATGCCTTGTTTAGGTCAGTGAAGTCTACGCAGACACACCACTTCCCATTCTTTTTCTTCACCACAACGGTGTTGGATAACCACTCTGGGTAGTAGACTTCACGTATTGCTTTGGCCTCCAGTAAACGATCGACCTCTTCAATTACTGCATCCACATGCTGCACGGCTGCCCTCCATTTTTTCTGAATGATCGGCTTATGCTGAGGATCAACGTTTAAATGATGACAAATCACACCTGCATCTACTCCAGGCATTTCCTCTGGTACCCATGCAAATACATCAACATATTCCTTCAGAAATCTTATTGATTCAGCCTTTTCGTCCGCTGGTAATGATTCTCCGATTAAGAAATATCTTTCAGGATCAGTCTCGTTGATCTGAATTTTCTCCAAGCCTTCAACCACCTTTTCAGTCGGACTTCTTCCAACATCCTCGATAGTTGGTTGATCTGGTACTTCTAATGTATGAACGTGGTGGGCCTTTGGGGCTCTTTTAATGATGAAAATCAAACATTGTTGTGCCATTTTCTGATTGCCTCTAAGTACTTCAACCCCATTCGATCCTGGAAATTTCACCATCTGGGGATAAGTCGAGGAGACTGCTCTCATCTTATGCAACCATGTCCTCCCTATAATCGCGTTATAGGAAGAAGGAACATCGACAACTAAAAAATCTGTCCTCAACACCACTGATCCAGCCCGAACAGGTAGTGTTACCTTTCCAAGAGGCCAGACTGCTCTTGCACCGAACCCAATCAGGGGTGTTGTAGATTGCTCTAAGTCTGTTTGGGCCAGCCCCAGCTTCTTGAACGCATCATAGTACATCACCTCTGTACAACTTTCTGAGTCCACTAGAATCCTCTCAATGTCATATTCCCCAACTCGTAGGGTTATGACCAAAGCATCGTTGTGGGGTATTTGGACTTCTCCTAGGTCATCATCTGTGAATGCTATGCTTTCATTGCACACATCATTCTCTCACCCTCTCTTGTTTCCCAGTCACATTATATGCTGGTCGTGCTTGACTTGCTTTTGTAACAGCCTAACCTCATTTCTCGTATAAGGTGTGGCCAACCCATGTATCATGTGGATTACTCATTTAGGATTTTACTCGTAACCCAGTTCCATGGCTTTCCCTTTCTCCTTTGGATCCTCCTGGATAAATTCCTTGAGGTAGCCCCGAGAGACCAAATCATCAAGGTGTTTCTTGTACATCTCACAATCCTCAGTCATATGGCCCCAATCTTTATGGTAACTGCAGTGCTGATTCGTAGCACGTTTTGCATCATTGTCTCCGCCTAGACTCGGGGGCCATTTAAAATATGGCTGATTCTTTATTCGATAAAGAATCCTATAAATTGGTTCTTTCCAAGCCGTAGTGATAGAAAAGAAAGATTTTGGGTCAGGAGCTTGCTTATCCTTGTACGGCTCTTTCTTATCCTGCCCATACTCCCTTCTCTCTCTATAAGTTTTGGGCTCTAGTTTATCCACCTTTTTGACAGGTGCCTTTGGTTGTTCGGCTACAATCCTGCCATCCTCACGGAGTATGTCATCCTCCATTCTGGCGTGTTGCTCTATTCTTTCCATCAGTTTAGCCAACGTGGCTACTGGATGTTTATTCAATGAGCGACGCAGTTCTCCCCGAACAGGTAAACCAGTCTTGAAGGTGGCAATTGCATACTCCTCACTGCAGCTTTCAATCTCGTTGAAAGTTTCCCAGTACTTCTTCGCATAATCCCTGATCTGCTCGTTTTCCTCTTGCTTCATGGTGGAAAGACTTTCAAAAGTCTTTGGGGCTCTTTTGCTAGTCAAGAACCGAGTAGTGAATTCCTCAGCCAATTGCCTCCATCCTCGTATGAATCGTGGGGCCAGTTTATAAAACCAAGCTAATGCCACCTTGCCAAGACTGGAGGGGAACATCTTACATAAGATGGCATCATCCCCTTCATGCATGAACATAGCCTGTTGATAGTGCTGTATGTGAGCTACGGGATCCGTATTTGTCTCGTAAAGTACGAACGCACCGTGCTTCGCTCTGCTCGGCAACCTAGCCTCCTGTAGCCTCCTTGCAAAGGGGGAGGCTGCAATATTACTTAGGGCCTTCCGCGCTGCTTCTCGTGCAGTTACTGTCCCATCCTCGAGCTCCTTTGACTTGTGAGCCGTAGCCTTGACCCAATCAGCATCAGGCCTCACGTACCTGTCCCGATGATGCTTCCTTGTTTCCTCCTCTTCTGGGGTGGAACTTCGGTCTCTGCTCCTCCTTTTTTGTGAAGAAGCCCTTCTTTCCGGTGTTCGGCTTTTACTTCTGCTTCTCCTCTTTCGTGGAGAAGCTTCGTATCGCCCAATGATAGGACTCCTGCTCCTTCTCCCTCGTGAATGAGCCTGCTTATGGACTACCAGAGTCTGTCTGTCCTTCTGGGAATTCCTTCGAGAAAGTCCGGAGTCTTCTGGGTGCTCTTGTACCCATTGCAATTCCTGTATCTCGTACTCTCGTTTTCTAATCAAACGAGCGTACTCCTCGATTTCCCTTCTCTTTTTATCGAGGACATCGTTATCATTGTGTATACTTCTTGAATGGGTGACTGACTCTTCTCTTCGATGAGATTTACTCCTTCTCGTGGAGTCAGTAGCAGTTTTGTCTCCTTTTTCTTCGGAGTTATCTCTGCCATGTCTACCAGTGGGCTTTCTCGGAGCACCTAGTAGAGATTTATCTCTTCCCCCACCCAACTGGTCCTTTGGACTAAACGGAGTAACTGGATCTTCTTCCATCATGATTATTTTTCAAAAAATTGGTTCACTTCCCACAGACGGCGCCAATTGTAGGGGGATGAAAACAATTGGTGCTTCGGATCACCTTGGATTGCAACGGGTTATTCGTGCCTTTTCACCGGAGCCCTAATTCGTCGTCGGAACCCTAATTTGCAAAATAGACAGGGGGTGAGTGCACCTCTGCCTCTCGTGGCAAAGGCCCTCCGATGGCAAAGTTAGTATCACGTACTTGTCAAGAAACACTAATTATCAGTAGGAAATATCAAATAATGCAACGTATTGCGTACCTTTCACCTTTAGGTTTACCTCATATTTATAGATTTGCATATGCTTGCTGCCCAAGCATTCCTATTGCCCTAGGATTCCTATTTCGTATAGAAAACCCTGGATATCAAGGATTCTCGGTTTCCTTATCAATTCATTATAAAAGAGTCCTTTTAGGATTCTTTTCCATAGATAGCCGAACATCCCATTCTCATTGGGTATCCTTCTCAGATCCTATATTCTTGGGATCCCATCCATGACTACTCTGGAATCTTCCAGAGTATTTCCTCTGCTCTTGCTCTTGATTAGAGCTCTTTCCTTGTTTGGCTGTATCGTAGCCGAACAGTCTTCCTGGACCTGCTACTTCACATGTAACTTGGTCCAAATGTAATCAGAATATCTCTATATGCCGAACAGTTAGTTTACACCAATGACTTCTCATGTTATTGGCCTTTATCGCCATTCAACGCACTGATCGGCGATCAGTCCTGTTCAATTTTTTACGTGTTCTTATACACCACGTGTTCGGCAACTAGATGTATCTGTTCGGGAATACCTCCCTACAGGTACCACCACAAATAGGAGGAACCAAAGCAGAGTAATATAGCATAGGGAAGACCCCCCAACTTGAATCGAACAACCTACAAAATGTTAGCCTCCACGACAACAAAATATATGAAAGAAAAGCAACTAAATAAAATAAACAAAGGCAAGAAATAAAAAGATACAAACATCCATCCATTTTCTTCACGCAAAAGACATGGGTACTACTTTTCTCTCTAGCCAAAGACTGTGGTTCCCTATTTGTTGGAGGAAGAATAGTATGCATAGGATTCAACGATATCTTGAGAAGTGGTGTCATCGTCTAATAGGTTGTCACTCCCTCTCGGGCTGCCAAATCCCTTGCCCACCACTCCGTTTGTGAAGCAATCTCCACAGAGTTGGACACTAAAGTCAGATGGTTCACGCTAATTCTCGCTGCTAACTACGCACCTGTCGCCATACCCAACCTCCTAGGTACTACATACATAGCTTTGACCAAGTGGCTATACTAGACCGTTGGAAACCGTTCGAGCACGGCAAACACTGGAGGTATCACAAACTCCATGGATTTTAAGTCTCCTAGACTTCCAATGAAAGCACTAATCTATATAAATTGGGTCCATTAAAGTAATGGACTCCACTGTGGCACCATCCACCACGCCATCACCAATTCCTTCCACGTAAGGTTTAAGCATTTGGCCATTGACCTTAAAAACATTACCAACACGTGGATCCTTAATCTCTACAGGTCCGTGGGGGAAAACACGAATGACAACATATGGACCATCCCATCGTGACCTCAACTTGCTTGGGAAAAGTTTAAGTCTAGAATTAAAGAGCCACACTTTTTGACCAACTTCAAAGAACTTTCTAACAATGTGTTTATCATGAAATGTCTTAGTCCTATCCTTATAAATTTTTGCACTCTCATATGCTTCATTGCGCAACTCTTCTAATTCAGCAAGCTGGAGCTTACGATTTAACCCGGCAGCGACCATATCAAAGTTAAACTTGTTAATGGCCCACATAGCTCTATGCTCCAACACAACGGGCAAATGACACGCCTTACCAAAAACTAACCGGTGAGGAGACATGCCTATAGGAGTCTTATAAGCTGTACGGTAGGCCCATAAAGCATCATCGAGCCTTAAAGACCAATCTTTTCGATCGGGCCTAACCGTCTTTTCAAGTATGTGTTTAATCTCTCTATTTGACACTTCAATTTGCCCACTAGTCTGAGGGTGATAAGGTGTTGCCACCTTATGAGTAATAGAATACTTTCGCACGAGGGCGGTGAAGTGTTTATTGAGAAAATGGGTGCCCTCATCACTAATAATCGCCCGCGGATAGCCAAAATGAGTAAAAATATTACTTTGAAGAAACTTGACCACAACTTTGTGGTCATTTGTCTTTGTTGTTACCACTTCCACCCACTTGGATATGTAGTCCATTGCCACAAGAATACACGTGTTCCCATGCGAACACGGAAACAGACCTATGAAGTCTATCCCCTAAACATCAAACATCTCCACAACAATGATGGAGGCAATGGCATCATATCACGGTGCGAAATATTGCCGGTTTTCTGGCACTTAAGGCATGTCTTGCAAAACACATATGCATCCTTAAATAGAGTGGGCCAGTAAAAACCGCTTTGTAAGACCTTCGCTACTATCTTCTTCCCACTAAAATGCCCTTCGTTCTCAAGTGAATGACAGAAGGTGAGAATGCTATGGTGCTCAGTCTCAGGAACGCACCTCCTAATCTCCTGGTCCGAACACAACTTAAGGCAGCCGCAATCCAACCATCGTATCTCTTTCCCTCGTATCGTATTTATAGCAGCCTGATTTTCTATTAACTGTTCGAGTTTTGATGTGAGGAAGAACATCGGCAGGGATATCATTCGAACCAGTGGGATTCCATGGCCGTGAGATCTATTCACTGGCTGTGGAATCCATTTGCTGGGATAGTCTCTTGTCTTAAGTGCATTTGGTTTATTTACTATCCTGGCTCACCTTATCAACTGTTTAAGGACTAATAATCGGATTAATTATTAGATAAAGCAAGCACTAAGTTTATGTTGGATGACTATGGGCCGGTCTCACGACCGGGTGAAGAGGGGTGCCTAACGCCTTCCCCTTATCGTAACCTTGGCTCCCGTACCCAGAATCTTTACCTTTTTTTCTTAGTTTTAATAAACTAAGTGGCAACTCTTTTGTAGTAAGTTGTTATTGTGTAGAGATGTTCCTAGCCATGGGAGCATCTATGATTTCAACTATTAGTGAGGAAATAAGTATTAGAGGATATCTGTATGGCGATGCCCTATTTGGGAGGTGTCTACACCTACCAAGTACAGGAGGACCGTGGCTGTCGAATATTTGGCCAAGCCCAGTATCGAGCAGGCTGAGTAGATGGTACTTGATCTCAAACTCAGTCCAAGTTGGATGGACCCGATAATAAGCTATTTGAGAGACAAAACCCTCCTGCTGATAAAAGGGAAGCCCACAAGATCAAAGCTAAATCCTCCAGGTTTTGGGTCTCGCCGGAGGGGAAGTTAAACAAGAAGTCCTTCACTAGGCCGTACTTGCTATGTGTGCACCCCTCAATGGTGGACAAGCTCCTTTATGAAATCCATGAGGGGACATGTGGAGGACATGCAAGCGGCTGATCCATGTAGACACCCCAATCTGACTTCCCGATCGTTTTACTTTCTTCTTCGGTTTCTTGATTCCCCGATGATGAGTCAGGTCGAAACAGTCCCGAGAACTTGGAATGGCTTGAGTTTGGCATGTGAGGAACCCATCCTTAGCCTTAAAACCTTAAATCAGAACCTGAACCTTGGGTTTGAATGTCGCGCGACATATTGGAACCCTCGCGCGATGGTTCATTTGCCAGGTGGTGGTCAAAGTCAAAGCTTTGACCATTGACCATCGCGGGGTTGGCTGGACCCTCGCGCGATGGTCTCACTTCATCGCGCGATGGTCAACACCTGTCATTTTCACCCAGATTGCGTGTTGGTCAGGGGGCTACAGACCCACGTGACCCTGTTTTCTCGGCCGAACAGCGTTCTGGGGGGGCTCCCCTTGCACCACCTCACCCCCCATTCTCCCATCACCTTTGTCACCCACTCCTCCACCAAGCATTTGTAACCAGCATTGTTGGCTGGTTACAAGGGCTTGGTTAGCCATCCACTAACCCCCTTCTCCTATAAATACCCCCCCCCCCCCCATGCTTCCTTGCAAAGGGTTACAAAAAAAACTCCCTAAGAAAGAAGGAAAAAAGCTCAAGCACAAATACCTTACACAACTCAAACCCACATAGTCACCCTCCAAATCTCACCATCTCATCATTCAAGCCATTTCCAAGGCACTCAAAGCAAAGGTATAATATCTTTCTGCTCACTGTTCGAACCCCTGAGGGGGGCTGGCAGGGTCAAGGCTGGTAATTGATACCAGTTCTGGCCCTAAAGCTGGCAGAGTTTCAAGAGTCTGTTGGCTGGGAAACCCTCGCGCGATGGTCCCGTTTCCTCGCGCGACGATTCTGTCTGCGTGAGAATGGACCACGTGGGGAAGGGACCCTGGTCTTTACGTTTATTATTGTGCATATAGCTCTTTTAAAAGTCTTTAAAGGAGATTTAGCTCACTGCTTTGCTGTTTTGCATGTTGAAAATCACTATTAGGCTTAGTTTATAGCACTTCTTGGTTTGGAATGCTTTTGGGATGCTCCTGAACATGTCTCAGAGCCCTAAGTATGCAAAGCAATTCCTGGAAATCCATTCAGAACAATCGCGCGGCTGTCTCATACTGTCGCGCGATGGTTCTCTCTCTCCCAGGGAATGCCCTTGCATGAGCAGCTTGGCCTTGGCCTTCGTTTAGACACCCCCACTGTTTAGGGGTTGCTTTTTCATAATATTTCTATCTGTTGGCTGTAATATTGTTTACTTTCAAGTACCCATAAACTGCTTGGTTTGCACCTGGGTGAGCACTGGTCCTTCCAGAGCCCAGAAGGGAATGAAATTCAAACCATTGGTGAAACATGAACACTCGCGCGAGGGTATGGGAATGTCGCGCGACGGTTTGCTTGCATGCGGATGAACTCACGCATGCAAGCTGGCTGTTTCTTCGTGCCAAAATCATACACAGCGCTATCTTGATGTATGATCGATGTTTTTGAATTTCGTTCCATTTATTACTTGTCATCTTACTAATCCATGCCATATCTTATCACATCCTGCAAACTGTTACAGTTTTAATCCCCGATTAACTGTTCCCCCGCCCTAATTGGCTAAAAACTGATTAATGAAACAGAATCGCAAAACAAACATTTTCGCAAATGCCTAAGTAGAGACCGATCTCCGGATTGGGCGAGAGGGGTGCCATAAAACCCTTCCCCTCTCATAACCGGGCTCCCGAACCCAGATATGGTTATGACGGACTAGTTCCTTAACTTTTTCAAATCGAAACAGCGCGGCAAGCGCTTCGAAATACGGTTCCTTGGGTGTCGGACCTTCAAAACCCAAGTGGCGACTCTGTATTTTGCGAGCGCTTGCTTCCCCGCTCGCGCTCCCTCGCGTTTCGGAATCCGGAAGTTCCGAAGGGCACGCATGCCCACAGTGGCGACTCTGCTGGGGACCGAACCAATATTGGTCTATGTTTAAATTTCAATACACTTGAGGAACAATCCCACAAAAGTTTGTCAAAACGGTGAGCTTCGTGCTGCCGAAGGTTGGAATGGTGGTTTAACGGGACCTCGAGTCCGGCCAATCCGATCTGGGACTTTTCCGATTGTTCTCTCGTGTAGTTTCTTCTAAGCATTGATTAAATAAAGTGAGCCGAATTTGAAAGGGCATTTGCGAATTTGCGATTCTATTCGATTAATCGATTTCTTTAGCATTTTTCATATGCATCGATGTGGGATAAGCCTCGTTGGATCGTTTTGGCAATCCGACACGGTTTACCGGAGCTCGGGGACCCCGAATGACCAACAACCTTCGACGATGATGAGTCATTCTACCGTTTGACTGTTGCTCTGCGATTACGCGGGCAGCGGGAGGTATATCTTGGCTCTAGTCCGAGGAACCCGTTACGAGCCAAAACCAGCCTTTGCATATATAAAGCACTAGAACTCTCCAAACTAGGACAGGTACCTGCAGGGTAAAATCTACTTGCATCTAACCCCCATATATTGTCTACGTGTTACTGCTTTTCCTATCGCATGCACTGTACATACATACCGTTTTGCGTAGGGGCATGTTTAGGGCGGCTTCTAGGTTGTCTCTCTTTCGAGTCTGTCTTATGTTTATTAGGACGCTGCTAGGTCCGATGAAGAGTCATGCATCTTCGCGGTGCATGTTGTCAGATTTTCAAAAGTCCTGGGGTCAACAAGACTTTGGGAAATCGAAATTTTCTAAGTCCTTGGCCATTCCCGATTGAAGTCTCAAACAGAAAACAAGGAACGACGAATAGAATGCCGTGATGCTCACACCACCCTGGTTATCGTGCACAGCACGTACACCGCTCAGGCTATGGCACTGTGTTGCCTACGCCGCCCCGGTTAAGGTGTCACGTCATTCACCCCGAGTTATTCCAAGTTCAAAGTTGAAACTTCAAGAACGGAAAGGTCAGAGGCTTAGGCTATTTTTGACATCTCTTAGTATTATTCGACCCAAACGAGGATACACTCTCGAAAAGAAATCCGAGGATTTTAGCAGCGTCCGAACATCATGAGACAGACCCGTCTGTAGTCTTAGAGTCTAAGGGCGACACTAACGACGATGGCTGCATTATCACTTTAAAGTCTCTTGCTTAGAGTAAGGTTGCTGCAGGGCCCTTATCGAACCTTTTCTTACAGCAAAGCGAAGCAAAGCAGAATTCTGAACCATTGCGCCGCCAAGGAAAGTATCGAGGCAGAAAGCCAAGCCCACTTGGGAACGTCTGCATCAGAATTCCATTCAAAGGCTAGTCAGGTTGCAAGCTCAGTCAGTCACAACGGAAGACTCTCCGGGTTCCCTTTTGGCCGCTTTACGATCAGGATCACCGTCAGTTCTCCAGGAAATTGAATCTCCGGCATCGCCAACCTCCCCGTCAAGTTCATCTGGGACCTCAATCATGGCAGATCATCCGCAACCACTGAGTCTCGAAACCATGCTCATGAACATCCAGAACAGCATCGCCACCATGCAGCAAAGGGGTGCTCAGACTGACGCGAACCTCACCAGGCTCAATGACCTTATCAACACTCGTCTTCCACCAGCTGCAGAAGTGGGAGGCGAGGTCGATGAGGACGACCATGCGGAACCAATCTTTGTTGAAGACCCTAACCATGCGGGGCGGATCATAATTCAGCCCAACCCGAGAGAGGCTCACCCGGAGGTTGCGAATCTGAATCTCGCTGTGGCAAGACCCGTTCTGGATCCTAACATGACTGCTCTTATGGCGAAGATCGTCAAGCTGGAGGAATCTGTGTCCAAGTCTGAAAAGATCAGCGCCGGGGGAATTGATTTGGATCGCCTCTGCTTGTATTCTAATGCTAAGCTCCCCGACAAGTTCAAAATGCCTGATCTCGCCAAGTTTGATGGAAGTGGCGACCCAAAGACTCACCTCTATGGCTACCATGCCGCCATGAAACTCTTGGCTGTTGAACCCGAAGCCATGTCCCAGCTCTTCCCTCAGACTCTCTCAGGACCTGCCTTTCACTGGTTTTTGTCGCTCGACATTGCTAAAAGGAGGACGTGGGAGGATATCGGTGCTGCGTTTATTTCGCAGTACAGTTACAACTCCCAGCTCAAAATGACAACCCAAGAGCTTGAGTCCACAAAAATGGAGGCTAAGGAATCCTTTGCGGATTTTGTCAAGAGATGGAGGACGAAGGCTGCTCAGATGACCGATCGCCCGAGTGAGAGAGATCAGCTTCGAATCATCTCTCGCAATCTTCAGCCTGATTACGCTAGGCATTTGGTTCTTGTCCAAGCCTCCTCGAACTTTGATACTTTCTTCGAATCTGGGTTGGCCATCGAGGATGCGCTACAAAGCGGGATTCTGTCAAGAGGGGAGTCTTCTAACCCTTCGAAACCAAAGCCTCGGGTTTACTCAGGAAACACCAATGCGTTGTTTGGCAGTGGGACATCTTCCAACACAGCAACTAGCGGCACTAATGCTTCCTCTTCCAATACAACCAATCGCGTCGCTGAGATTAACCAGGTGCAAACCCCACAAAATAACCGGCCCCGCGGTCAGTCCCGCAGTTTCTCCGCTTTTGAAGCTCCGCTGTCATCTGTTATGGAAAAGTTAATCCAGTCAGGGCATCTGAAGCCCCTTGACCCGACTCCTTTGCCTAAGAACCCTTCACCCAACTTCAAAGCTAACCTTTATTGTGCCTACCACCAAGGGGTTGGGCATCTTACGGACTCCTGTTTCCGCCTCCGACATGCGATCCAGGATCTCATAGATGAAGGAACTCTCCATGCTCCACCCCCACCATCCCAAAAACCAAACATCCTTTCCAACTCCCTGCCGAAGCACAATGCTGCTCCCCGCATCAACCAAATATCCATCAGCTCCACTCATATCAGCCCTAGCTCCACTATATTCAACCCCACTGACCATATAACCTCAACAAACCAACCTAGGCCGGTCGTGCCTATCCCTTCTCAGCCAGAAGCCGAGATTGCCTACATCCATCTTGAAGAAGGACAGTCGTCCAATCCCAATGTGCCTCTCGCACGCTTGCAGAATGGGGCGTTTGTGTTCAACGCCTCCATCAGCGAGCTGTTTCACCAGTCCATTCCGGCCGTGCAGCTCAACTCTGCTTCTTCCTTGGACAGCCCGTATTTTGATGTGACGGATCCAAACTCCTCTCCGAATTTGATAAGCCGCTTTAGGTCTGCCATCCCTCTTCTACCGGAACAGCGGGTTGATATGCAAGCAGTAGGATGGGCTATCGCCGATAATGATGATTATGCAGCCCCCATAATCAATGAATGGACAGAGCTAGAGTTAGACGGTTTCCCCCAGAACCCCGAATATGTCCCGTTTAACCATGCTTGGTATGACGCCTGGATGGCTAATTATGAGGCAGGCATGCTTGACCCTTTGGATGGATTCTCTTTGAACATGCTTTTTCAACAGCCTGAGCCCGTTCTGCCTGAGGAGGAGTACTATTGGGATCCCGAGCCCGCGTGGCAGTTTCCATTAGAATTTGATCTTAATCCTCCTCAGGGATATGCTTTGCCCGATCACGAGATTCAATTCATAGAAGAAGGTTTCGTTCAGGAGGAAACTCGCGTCTTGGGGGAATGCTTTCTCCCTTCTACTCTTGACAGGCTGGTGGGCTCTGTAACCAACACTGAGTACGATCCTACATTCTACATCATTAGCGAGGAGCTCTCGCGCCCCGCACCGCCTTATCCGACCGAGGAAGATCACAGCGTTATGGTTACGGACCTTGTTCCGCCAGCAGATCTCTGGGATGTTGATGATGTGGTTAATATCCAAGTTGGGTCCGAGGTTTGGACTGTCAACCGCTCTCTTGCCGATGGGGGACTCTGGGATGTCCCATTCATTGCTAACACGGAGCCCGTTGGGGAGGCTGTAGCTGTTAAGGAGCCAGATTTCTGGGAGTCGCTGCTGTGGAATGATTTAGCTCAAGACCTCGATCTAGGCATGGAAGCACCTGTAGCCCCACTGCCTTCTGACAAAGGAAAACGCAAATTGGGGGAAGTCCCTGCTGATCTTTGGGATGACCGTCAAGACCTTCAAGCGATACCCTCTTTAGAGAACGTTCACAACGTTACGAGGAGTGGACGAATTTTTCAGCCTTCTAATCTTCAGGCTGGGAGCTCGTCCAATCCTTCTAACAAAAGGAACGAACCTTCTACGTTCTCAAGGTCCGCACCGTTTGAGGCACCTCCTAGCTCCCCGAATGATGACATGATTCAGAGGCAGTTGGAGCGGATTCCTGCTGCTATATCACTTTGGGGACTAATCTGTTCCTCCCGTGAGCATCGTCAGAAGTTTTGCCATACTCTCTCTCGTCTTGAGATTCAACCTGATGTCACGCCTGAAGCTATGATATCCATAATTCTCCCGCCTACTTCGAAGCACACTGTGGTCTTCACCGACAAGGATCTACCGATTGAGGGGGTTGATCACAATCGCCCCTTGCACATCACTGTTAAGTGTAAGGGACTCTGGATTCCAACTGTTCTGATCGACAACGGATCGGCGATCAATGTTTGCCCGTTGAGAGTGGCTTACCGCTTGGGACTAGTCAAGAAAGACTTTGCACCTTCCAATCTGGCTGTGAAGGCATACGACAGCACTCGTCGCGTGGTCGAGGGCACTCTCGTGCTCAAACTTGACGCTGAGGGATTTGAGATGGATGTTGAGTTCCATGTGGTTGATATCCCCGCCACCTTCAATCTTCTGCTGGGAAGGCCGTGGCTTCACCGATCTGACATCATGGCTGTACCGTCTACTCTTCACCAAAAGGTTATGTTGGGACTGCCTACTGGAACTTTGACTATTTGCGGGGACTCGGGCATTCGCCCGCTCAAGGAAGATGGCACACCTGTTTTGGGGATTGCACACGGCGAGGAAGACGTTGATCTCGGGGGTTTCTCTTTCGACACTTCTGGTTCGGTTTTGGCTATCAACGTGGATGGGGACTTCATCATAAGCTCTGTTGCTTTAGACATCATGAGGAGGATGTCCTATCTGCCTGGCCTTGGCTTTGGGATTCACCAACAAGGGATCTCGGAGTTCCCTGCCTTTCCTTCCTGCGAGGGCCGCTTTGGTCTGGGGTACTCTTCCTCTACCAAGGATGCCAAAAGAAGGAAATGCACGGGAAAACCTCGATCTCTCTATGGTGAACCCGACAGCTACTTTGTGCGCGAAGTGGGGAATGACGTCTACACCGGACAGCCTGAGCCTTTTATCGATTCAGTCACTGGGGATTTGCTGCCTGGGTTTGAGGTTTTTGCTGATGACACTTGGTCCTCTAGTGATGAAGAACCGGCAAGGGCGGAATTCAAAAGGAAGCTTAGCCAGCCTAAGCCGAAGACTGATTGGCTGATGTCTCTTGATCAAGGGAGCTTGGAGCAGCTATTTTATGAGTTCTCCCAGGTGGGTTTGGCCAAGGAAGCTGAAAAGGCCGAGGTGTTCATGCTCGGTTCCGACGATCTCAAGGATCCCCTCTCCCTCATCACAGAAGCAAAGGGTAGTCTTAAAAATTGCATTTTCAAACCACGCCTTACCTGCATTGATGATGTATCAGAGTCTGACACTGAGTCTGTTGAGTCCTCTGAGTCTAAGTCTAGCTCTGAGTCGGAGTTTGTGCCTCTTGGCCCTCCACGTCATGGCTTTTACTTTGAGTTTGATTCCCTTGTACTTGGCGACCCTGCAGGGTCTTATGAAATGAAGGAATCCTCTTCTGACTACTTGAATGATCTTTATATAAACTGTGTCGACCCCGACGATGAAGGGATAGATTTCGATGGGGACATTCCCAAGGAAATCCGTGCCCTCATCGAAAGGGAAGACGAAAGGCATGCTCAGCCGTTAAAAGAAGAAATAGTCTTAATAAACTTGAAAGACGAGAATGATCCCCGAATGGTTCAGGTGGGCTCCACTTTATCTCCAGAAGAGCATCACGATTTCAAAGAGCTGCTCTCAGAATTCAGTGACATTTTCGCGTGGTCTCATCAAGACATGCCCGGCATCGACCCAGAAATAGTGGAGCATCGAATCCCTTTGCTACCAAATGCCAAACCTGTGAAGCAGAAGTTGAGGCGGATGAGGCCGGATTGGGTGCAGAGGATTAAGGAAGAAGTCACTAAGCAGATCGACGCCGGTTTTCTCATGGTTTCTCAATACCCTACGTGGGTTGCCAACATTGTTCCAGTTCCTAAAAAGAATGGACAAATTCGAGTGTGCGTGGACTTCAGGGATTTGAACAAGGCGAGCCCCAAGGACGATTTTCCCTTGCCTCATATCGATGTGCTGGTGGATAATACGGCAGGCCATGCCCTGCTTTCGTTCATGGATGGTTTCTCCGGATATAACCAGATTCTTATGGCGCCGGAAGACCGTGAGAAGACGACTTTCATCACCGAATGGGGGACTTATTGTTACTTGGTCATGCCGTTTGGTTTGAAAAATGCTGGTCCCACCTACCAGAGAGCCGCTACGACCATTCTGCACGACATGATGCACAAAGAGGTTGAGGTCTATGTAGACGACATGATTGCTAAGTCAAAAACTCGGGAAGGGCATGTTCCTGTACTGAGGAAGTTTTTCGAGAGGCTCCGGAAGTTCCGCATGCGTCTCAATCCACAGAAATGCACCGTCGGGGTCACGGCAGGTAAGATGCTCGGTTTCATGATCACTTCGCGAGGGATTGAGGTCGATCCATCCAAGATCAAAGCAGTGCTTGAAATGAAGCCACCAGAGACTGAAAAGGGAGTGCGGAGCTTTTTGGGGAAGGTTCAGTTCATCAGCAGATTCATCGCCAAGTTAACTCTGACTTGCGAGCCGATGTTTCGTTTACTCAAGAAGGACACCCCGTTCGTATGGTCGGACAGATGTCAGGCAGCCTTCGTGTCCATTCAGAACTATCTGCAAAACCCGCCTGTCTTAATGCCACCAGTGCCTGGAAAGCCCTTGATTCTATACTTATCTGTGAGTTCTACATCCATGGGATGCTTGCTAGCTCAAGAGGGTGACCAGGGAGTTGAGAAGGCCGTTTATTACTTGAGTAAGAAAATGGTTGGGTCTGAAGAGCGCTACACCGCCTTGGAGAAAACGTGTTGGGCTTTGGTTTGGGCCTCTAAGAAGTTGAGACACTACATGCTGGCTTACCCAGTGAAATTGATTTCTCGGATGGATCCCCTCAAGTATCTGTTTGAGAAACCGGCTCTCACTGGTAAGTTAGCACGCTGGTTGCTCCTTCTGGCAGAATTCGACCTCGAATACGTCACGAGGAAGTCGGTAAAGGGGCGAGCCATCGCTGAGTTTTTAGCTGATCACCCTGTGGATGGACCGGAAGATGCAGATTTTGTGTTCCCAGATGAGGAGGTGCTAACAGTTGTCGAGGATGTCTGGACTCTGTACTTCGATGGGGCGGCCAATCAGAAAGGATTTGGGATCGGGGTCTTGCTAATCGCCCCCGATGGTTCTCATATTCCGCTTGCATTCAAACTTAACTTCGATGTTACAAACAACCAAGCTGAATATGAGGCCTGTATCGTGGGTATGGAGGCTGCACTCACGCTCGGCGTTGAACGACTCGAAGTCATCGGGGACTCCAATCTCGTTGTATCTCAAGCCAATGGGGACTGGAAGGTGCGTGAAGAGGGGTTGAAACCTTATCATCAAGATTTGGAGGGGCTAATTCCTCGCTTTAACAAAGTGACTTTCACCCACATCACCCGTTTGAAGAATCAGTTTGCCGATGCCCTCGCAACCTTGGCTTCCATGGTCGAACTACCCTCCGGGGTCAAACTCCGCCCAGTCTTAATTGAACAACGGGACCGCCCCGCTTATCAATATGTCAACGCCATCGATGATGTCGATGATGGCCTACCCTGGTACCATGACATATGGAATTTCGTCGAGAATGGCACGTATCCGGCTGAGGCCTCCAAGAAGGATCAGACTGCGTTGCGAAGAATAGCCGCCCAGTACATCATTTGTGGGGGAAAGTTATATAGGAGGTCTCATTGCGGAATGCACAAGCTCTGTGTCAATGGGGCCGAGGCTGTTAGGATCATGGAGGAGATCCACGAGGGGGTCTGTGGCCCACATATGAGCGGCGTCATGCTGGCTAGGAAAATCTTGCGCCAAGGCTATTTCTGGTCTACTATGGAATCTCAGTGTGTAGATTATGTGCGGCGATGTCACAAATGCCAAATTCATGCTAATCTAATGCATGTTCCACCCTCTAACCTATTTGGCATGGCTTCGCCTTGGCCTTTCTCTGTATGGGGTATCGACGTCATCGGCATGATTAGACCGTCTGCATCAAATGGCCATAGATTCATCCTCGTGGCGATAGATTATTTTACCAAATGGGTGGAGGCCGAATCTTATAAAAGCCTAACGGCAGTTCAAGTCGCTCACTTCATCAGGAAAAACATCATCTACCGATATGGGGCTCCGCAAGCGTTCGTATCAGACAACGGGAGTCATTTCAAAGGCAGGGTTCTAGAGCTCTTTGAAGAATTCAAAATCCAAGTCCATCACTCAACGATCTATCGTCCCCAAACGAACGGTGCGGTTGAAGCGGCCAACAAAAATGTCGAGACAATCATCAAGAAGTCTGCAGAGTCCGCCAGGGACTGGCACGAGCAACTGCCTTTAGCTCTTTGGGGTTACCGAACGTCGATTCGAACATCAACGGGGGCAACCCCCTATTCCTTGGTCTACGGGATGGAAGCAGTTCTCCCTATAGAGTTTGAGGTGCCGTCTTTGAGGATCACGGTAGAATCGGAACTCTCGGAATCTGAATGGCTCAGTGGGAGATTTGTTGAACTCATGCTTTTCGATGAAAGGAGGCTTCGGGCCCTGTATCATGTTCAGGGGTATCAGCGGAGGATTGCCCGGGCGTTCAACAAAAAAGTGAAGTCTAGAGACTTGGTCGAAGGGGACATGGTTACGAAAGAGATCCGGGCACCAGTTTTTGACCCCCGTGGCAAGTTTCGACCCAAGCGTTCCGGACCTTACATCATCAAGACCATCCTTTCTGGGGGAGCAGCTCAGCTCATTGATCTTGACGGCAACGAATTCAGCTCTTTGGTTAACCTGGATCAACTCAAACGATACTATCCCTGAGAGAAGCTCGTTGGGCCGAAAACCACAAGGGTGGGCGGTTCCAAGCAAAAATTAGAGCAAGCCTGCTAGACCGAAAACCTGAGAAGGCGGTTTAGGCAAAAATAAATAGGCATCAATCAAAGCTCGCTAGGCTGAAAACCCGAAGTGGCAGCACTAGGCAAAATTTAGAGCGCAAAAGGAGAGTTAAAATACTCGAGTGAACCTTGGCCTGAACTACGTGCTGACTTGATTCCCTGAAAAGGGATACGTAGGCAATCTCTCTGTGAGATTCGGTCACAATCCTTCAACTTGATCCACGGTTTCCCATTACCAAGAGTTGACTCGATACTTGGGTCACACGGCGGTTCAACACTTGGATCCAAAGGGGAAAACTCTCGAACTTTCATTTTTATTCAAATTATAACTTCTATTACACAGGCTGAGCAGTCTTAAAAAGATTAAAGCATAAAAACAGAACAAAGTGCTCGAGGCCTTAACAGGCTCACGGTTTATTCTAGATCATCAGGATTCGTCAGAGGTCAATTGTTGTTTTGCCTGCTTGTGATTTCCCTTCTTAGCCATGTTTGATATCGGTGCGTAAGTTCCGTACTAAAGTCTGGGTCAGCTCCTCCGAGTTGCCGCAGGCCCCAGTCGTGCTCATACCCTCTCAGATTCTGGGCAGTGAAAGCGGGGACTTGGAAATCTTCGGTCCCAGCTCGGTGGAGTCCTTGGCTCATTCCTAGTTGACGAAGGATGCGTCCGGGGATGTAGAATGTGAAAGCGGTCAGCTCAGCTATCACTACTCTCTCGAATCCTGCAGAACTCAGGGCCATGTCTGGAATGTTTAAAGCTTCATGCCGCCATATGATCTCGTTCGGCCGCATTTCTCTGATAAATGCGCACCATTGATTCACAGACATTTCCGGATAAATCATACCCCGCTGGTGCATTCGGCCGGGCAGGTGAGGCCAATTTGCTTCCGGTGCTGTGAGCAATCCCAATTTGTCAGATAACCAGAGCTGCATGGGTGGAAAAACAAGTAAGAAGTCACATAAAGCTTGAGAGAAAAGACAAGTAAGGAGCCTCGATATGGCCTTAGTTGAGAGATGAGGTAAAAGCAGAACGTGTGAAAGCCGGAAAAAGGAGAGCTGAGTGAGAATTAGGCTAACCTGCAGTAGTAGTGGACTACCACCGAATACGTCTGTTTGGCCGGAAGAAACCAAATCCAAACCTATGAGTGTCTCTGCCAGAACCAGTGGTACCACATTTCTCCGGGCACCCATTTGAGCGGCGATGCTCACCAGCATGGGGTTGACTTGCCCATTTGGAGATACCAGTAAATAAGCAGCCAGCACGCCAATTGCCAGGGCAAATCGACGTCGAGCCTGCGCGGCTATATTCTCTATGTCCCCTTCTGGCCCATACCACTCCATTAGGCGCATGATGTTGATTTGCCCTCCACTTAGCAAACTTTCGGCCGCCCCTCTAGTAATATCAAGACTTGACTGTAATAGCTTTGGCATGCTCTTCCTATAAGGCGGCACGACAATCACGCTCGAGGCGACTCCTTGGAGGTATGCTTGGAATTCCTCCACGGTTGGGCACAGCTCGTTAATCCCAAACCTGAACACGTGAACCTCAGGGTCCCAGAATTGTAGGGCTGCCCTCAGAAACTCTGGACGGACCCTCACATTGCGAAGGAAGCGAAATGCGGCCAGCCCGTGAAACCGGAATGACAACCAATCTCCAGCAACAAAGGCCGCAAGCCAAGGGCTGATCAAGGCCGGAAGATTATTTGCCATTCTGCTTCTTTGTGGGACTTTCCAACTGTGGGAGAAATGCCTTTAATTTGCAGGATATTGGCCTCTTTATAGGCAGAATGCATAGAGTGTCGTCCCTTCACAGTACAAACCTCCATGCCATGTGGCGTTTTCTTCTTCAAAGTAAGGGCATCTCTGCCCGCCCCCCCCCCCCCCCCCCCCCCCCCCCCTCTCTGAAGTACTCTGAACAGTTAAAGGTTGATGACAAGGCTTGGACGTCTAAATATCTAAGATGGCCAAATAAAGGTGGCCTGGCACGGCCCAACCATCGCGCGATGATATCAGTCCATCGCGCGACAGAGCATCATCCACACCATCGCGCGACATTCTCAAACCCTCGCGCGATGGTTCAATCTGCATTTTGACAGATTTCACCAGCTACTGTCCAATTTTGGTCGCGTCCTGTTCCAAGGGTACTTTTGCAACTTTTGTGGTTCCGGCAAGTCAATATGAGCATATGCAACCATGTCCAAGCATCGGATTCGAGATATCACGTTTTACGGGGTTTTTGAACCCTCGGTGGCTCGTTTCAAGGCCAAATGTGTGTTTCGGAAGGTCGAAACTCGTGCCGGAGGGTCGTGTCCTTTTCTCTCAGGCCGTACAAGTCATGGTGACCTGTTGTGACTATACGGAGGTGTCGGTTTCAGTCCGGGACATAATAGAGTCTTGTTTCCCCATCTCGTGTCCCTTTTGTGTCCTTCGTAAGGTTTTTGGGCAGTTTTGTGTTTCGGGAGGTGTTTCTCGAATCCGTCGGCTCTCTTGAGTCATTTTGTGTATACATGACCTCACGAAAGTGTTCTTCTTCTCCAAGTTAGAATATTCTGGTTTTTGGCTTTTAAATGTCCAATATTTCGTATCCTCGTATCCTAACCGTATCCTGGGGTACATTTTCGTTTTTTCTCCGAGTCAATCATGTGTGTGCGTGTGTGTGCGTTTGTGAACAGTCTCGGTACATTATCAATGCAAGTGTGGTATTAGTGGCAAGCGTTTATTTATTCTAAGATCATTGCAAGAGTAAAATGAACTGGAAATGCAAATTTTATAGCTAATCCATATCTATCCATGTCGAAACAAGGAACACTACTGTGCATGCGGCGCTTCGGCCGGTCAAAGTCATCATGTCAGCTCGGGCACACTCGCCCATCAAATCAAAAAGGCGCGCAGGCCCCAAAAACATGTATCAAGTATCAACTAAGGCACTCCGGCCTTCCATCTATCTACGCGGGCACGCAGGCCCAAAAGCAAAAATCAAAGACGCGGAGAGGCAAATGAGGCTTCCTAGTAGCCCTCAGTCCTCCCCGAACCAGTCACCATCCCCGTCGTCGTCGTCGTCGTCGTCTCCCTCTCTAGGATCCTGTCTAAAGCCAGGGTCATCGGCTGAATCGTCTGAACCACTGCTGTCAGGCGCCTCCTCGTCCTCCTCTTCTTCTTCTCCTTCCTCTTCCTCTTCTTCCTCGGAATCCTCGGGCAGGATCAGCCGCTTCTTGCGGACCGGCTCATCTTGCGAGGGCCTCTGGCGCATCTTCAATTGATACCTCTCCTCTGCGCGCGCCACGGCCTCTCGGGCCGCCTCCTCGCTCGCGACGGGTGGCTGTACGCCCCGCGTCTGTGGTCTAGTAGTAGGTGGAGGAGCGGGAGTCCTGCTTGCCAGCTTTTTCTGCGGAGGCTCTCTTGCGCTCTTCCTCCTAGGAGCCGCCTGTCCCTGTGTCTGCATTGTAGAAATTTTGCACATTTAGTATACATTCTATATGTTGTTTGTTTGCAAGCAGGTACAATCTATTTCAAAGTGGACGGCAATTAAAGTACGCTATGTATCGAGCAAAGCATGCATGTGTCAAGTATCGAATGCAGGAATGTATCGTTTTTCTGAAGGGTATATACTTGAGATCTCTGAGCTGCCGGTGATGGATAGCGCAAGTCCAAAGGCAGGCCACTTGCCGCCCGCCTTATCACGTTCTCTAGAGCAAGCATGCGCCGAATGGCCTCGTTCGCCCACTCACTGGGCACCTGCAAGAATATCTTGAGCATAAGTAATGGAGCAATATCTCGAGGCTTTATGGAGGTACAATAATGAAGGGTACAATGCCTTACCGACACGGTGACGGGCGCCGGCTCAACTCTGGCAGGAACAAGGTGCAGCTCGGCCGGATTGCCCTGAGAATCCACCACGGCTATACGCCATGTCAACTTTGGTGGCCCACCTCTCACAGGTCCACTCGGACCCCGCCTCGCGCGACTCTCGCCACTGCTCTGCCTCGCAGCGACGGCCCTCCTCTCCTCAGCAGCTCCCCGGGCCTGACTCCGGACCTCCCTGAACTCTCGTACTCTCAACGGCCCCGCCAAGCGCTCTCTCTGGTAAATCGCATAGTCCATGCCGGGACGCAGATAGCGCGTCAAGTCAGTGTCGGGCCGTGTGAAGATCTCTAGCTCGGCCAACGTGTACTCCCCTGTGTGTGAGGCCCGTGGTGGAAGCGGTCCGGGCACCTGGAACCCTGCATGGCCAAGCGACTGGCGTGTCACTCGGTCACCCAAGTACCACTGCCAACCAAAGGCTGACTCCAGCAGCACTCTACTCGCCGTCACGACCCTGCTCCTGGCCAAGTACTCAGGCTCTGACTCTGCCACTTTCCAAGGATCCCACTCTACCTGTGCAAGCAAGCAACGCAAATGTCGGTCAGCGACAGCATTAAAGCAATAAAAGGGACGCTTATTTAAATTTGATGAAGTCGTGACATACCTGTGAGGGTCGGAGCTCGTCTAGGTATACCCTGAAGCCGTTCAGGTCGCCTCGCCCTCTTTTCTCTCCCATATTCTTCTTGCTCCAGATATGAGCACGTGGGAGGATCCCCAGGTCCAGGCTCTTTGTCACTGGACGGCACATGTTCAGAACTTCGTAGGCCCAGAGCTGCACAGTTATCGAGGTTCAAATCATTAGTACAATGCAGGAGTATATCTAAGCAGTTTATGTATCCAAACAGATAAGTACATAATGGAAAATGTGCTTTACTCAATGATGATCATACCTCCCAAATCCGCCAGTATCCAGCTGTGCTCATCTCGGTCCTCGACGAGTCCCCCATGAAACCATAGGCCGCACCAAGCGCAGCTCCTCCCCAGTCAAAACGTGAGGCCGTCCTCAGATCCCTCAGTGCAGGCAGGTACGATAGGTGGACCTTGCTGCGCCTGTTCGGATATAAGGTGGCACCAAAAAGGTACAACAGGTACGCCCGGGCCATCTGCTCCGCATCTTGCTCCGTCGCCACCTCCTTTGCAAGGTACCGGGTAAACTGGCCATATCTCGCCATCCCCTCCTCAACCTTGGGCACCTCTCCCAAGAACCACTCCAGGGCCGCCTCGTCCTCCTGAATGCCCGAGTCAAACGGGATGGGGTCACCTCCAACCCTCAAACCGGTAAGCGCCGCGAAGTCAGTAGGCGTCACTGTCATCTCCCCGAGCGGTAGGTGGAAAGTATTGGTGGTATCTCTCCATCTCTCTGCAAGTGCAACCAAGACCGCATGGTCATTCCTGGCCCGAGTCAGGGTCTGTATGAACTCCCCAAAACCTGCCATATCCACCAACTGCCTCACCCTCTCCGGCAAACCCTGGTACAACGCCAAGGAGCTACAGGCGCCCCCGAAACCTCGAATATCCCTCTGTCTCGCTCTATCCTGCATTAGATACGGAAACAAGCAACAGAGGATATATCAGCATGCAAAGCTTTCATTCTCAAGTTCTAGGTAATCAATACAACTTGGCAGTGGATGGTTGGTTCAAGTTATTATGTTTCATGCATGGCGTTCGATGTGAAGCTATAGTCTCACTATTCTTATCTACTTCAAAGGGTTGCGCTATGTTTCTCAGTTTTCGAGCACATGCATTGTATTGAAATGACTATCACAAAAGTAAATGAGGGATTTTCAGAAATTTACCTCAGCCCAGCTGCTAGAAATGTGGGTATCGGGATCTCTCAGAACGAGCTCGGGATCGTACTCCGCTTGCCGTGGCTTGTATGCCGCAAATCCGGACGGTACGAACAGATGTGGCACTGGTGACTTGTACCCCTCTGCTGAAAACGGAGCACGAGTCAAGCTCTCTGCCTCTGACACTGCGGTCACTCTGGGTCCCTCCCCCCTCGCTCCAACCCGCTCCTCGGTCTCCGCGTCCCTCAAAACCTCCTCCTCACCGGCCCTCGCCCTCTCGGCCCTCGCCGTAGCCTCTGAAGCGGCTATCTCCCGCTCTCGCTCCTCTCGAGCCTCCAAAACGGCGGCCCCAATCATGGGATCCTCCTCAAGCAGCCGGGCTAGCCTCTCGTCACTCAGGAACTCTGCAAGATCCTGTCTTGTGATCGGCCTGTGGCCTGACGACGTGGCCCCCGGCCGAAACAGTACCTCCTCCAGTGGAACCTCCGTGGCTTCCTCTTCCTCGCTCGCCACGCCCTTACCCTTCGCCGGATCCCATGGCGGAGTCTCGCTTGGCTCGGCACCACCATCCTCAGCACCTCCACTGCCTACACCCTCGGAACTGCTACCAACCACCACCGAACCACTCACGGCCTCGCTCGGGTCCAATTGCACGACCCCAGCCCCCTCGGTCCCGATCTCAACCATCGCGCGACGGTCTGACTGCGTCGCGCGACGATTCTCGCCGCCAACCGCCTCTTGCTCGTGGCTCCGTATGCCATCACCGCCGCCCGCTACCTCTGCACTGGTGTCTACAACAACCCCCGTCACCGGCCGATCCTCTGTTTCGACCACCATTGGTCTTCCCTCGTCCTCCGGACGATCAACTACTTCCTCACTGCCCCGAGTAACGTCGTGATCAGCCATGGATGATGATACGCACGTGGGTTTGCTTGGTTTTGGGACGAAATCAAGGGTTGGAGAGGAAGAGTTTGGGAGAGAATAGTGTTGGAGGGAGTTCGAAACTGCTGTGAGCGGTTTTCGAACGTCCCCGTCGGTTGTATGGAAGAAGGCAGGTCCGGGCCGGGTCTGGGCTCTTAACAGATCCGGGCCTGAACAAGGAACCCTCGCGCGATGGTATTACTATGTCGCGCGATGGTTTGGTTGGGCCTCCCGGCCCAATGCAACTTCTGGATAGGCCCAATCATGCTCATCCACCCTTAAGAGCCCATAGGTTCTCACTTAGGCGCTGCAACAATTTCGAAGTTTATTGTGAGTCAATGTCTTTTAAACCCGACACACGTTTATATATCCCCAGCAGTGGTCCGTCCAACTTTCAATCAGCGACGATCCATCCGTCCAACGTTCAATCAGCGACGATCTATCCGTCCAACGTTCAATCAGCGACGATCTATCCGTCCAACGTTCAATCAGCGACGATCTATCCGTCCCACGTTCAATCAGCGACGATCCATCCGTCCGACTATCAATCAGCGACGATCTATCCGTCCGATTATCAATCAGCGACGATTCATCCGTCCGACTTCCAATCAGCGACGATCTATCCGTCCAACGTTCAATCAGCGACGATCTATCCGTCCAACGTTCAATCAGCGACGATCCATCCGTCCAACTATCAATCAGCGACGATCCATCCGTCCAACTTTCAATCAGCGACGATCCATCCGTCCAACTTTCAATCTGCGATGATCCATCCGTCCAACTTTCAATCAGCGACGATCCATCCGTCCAACTTTCAACCAGCGACGATCCATCCGTCCAACTTTCAATCAGCGACGATCCATCCGTCCAACTTTCAATCAGCGACGATCTATCCGTCCAAATTCGGATCAGCAATCAATCTGCTCACCGATCCGTTGGTGCACGGTATTTGTATATACTTGCTAACACTTTTCGTTTACATCGGCTTTTGGGTGGATTGGATGGGTGTCTAGAAATCTTTGACGTTACCCGTACCAGCCAATGGTGCTTCGCGTGCCGTCAAAGAGGGACTACTGTAGACACCCCAATCTGACTTCCCGATCGTTTTACTTTCTTCTTCGGTTTCTTGATTCCCCGATGATGAGTCAGGTCGAAACAGTCCCGAGAACTTGGAATGGCTTGAGTTTGGCATGTGAGGAACCCATCCTTAGCCTTAAAACCTTAAATCAGAACCTGAACCTTGGGTTTGAATGTCGCGCGACATATTGGAACCCTCGCGCGATGGTTCATTTGCCAGGTGGTGGTCAAAGTCAAAGCTTTGACCATTGACCATCGCGGGGTTGGCTGGACCCTCGCGCGATGGTCTCACTTCATCGCGCGATGGTCAACACCTGTCATTTTCACCCAGATTGCGTGTTGGTCAGGGGGCTACAGACCCACGTGACCCTGTTTTCTCGGCCGAACAGCGTTCTGGGGGGGCTCCCCTTGCACCACCTCACCCCCCATTCTCCCATCACCTTTGTCACCCACTCCTCCACCAAGCATTTGTAACCAGCATTGTTGGCTGGTTACAAGGGCTTGGTTAGCCATCCACTAACCCCCTTCTCCTATAAATACCCCCCCCCCCATGCTTCCTTGCAAAGGGTTACAAAAAAAACTCCCTAAGAAAGAAGGAAAAAAGCTCAAGCACAAATACCTTACACAACTCAAACCCACATAGTCACCCTCCAAATCTCACCATCTCATCATTCAAGCCATTTCCAAGGCACTCAAAGCAAAGGTATAATATCTTTCTGCTCACTGTTCGAACCCCTGAGGGGGGCTGGCAGGGTCAAGGCTGGTAATTGATACCAGTTCTGGCCCTAAAGCTGGCAGAGTTTCAAGAGTCTGTTGGCTGGGAAACCCTCGCGCGATGGTCCCGTTTCCTCGCGCGACGATTCTGTCTGCGTGAGAATGGACCACGTGGGGAAGGGACCCTGGTCTTTACGTTTATTATTGTGCATATAGCTCTTTTAAAAGTCTTTAAAGGAGATTTAGCTCACTGCTTTGCTGTTTTGCATGTTGAAAATCACTATTAGGCTTAGTTTATAGCACTTCTTGGTTTGGAATGCTTTTGGGATGCTCCTGAACATGTCTCAGAGCCCTAAGTATGCAAAGCAATTCCTGGAAATCCATTCAGAACAATCGCGCGGCTGTCTCATACTGTCGCGCGATGGTTCTCTCTCTCCCAGGGAATGCCCTTGCATGAGCAGCTTGGCCTTGGCCTTCGTTTAGACACCCCCACTGTTTAGGGGTTGCTTTTTCATAATATTTCTATCTGTTGGCTGTAATATTGTTTACTTTCAAGTACCCATAAACTGCTTGGTTTGCACCTGGGTGAGCACTGGTCCTTCCAGAGCCCAGAAGGGAATGAAATTCAAACCATTGGTGAAACATGAACACTCGCGCGAGGGTATGGGAATGTCGCACGACGGTTTGCTTGCATGCGGATGAACTCACGCATGCAAGCTGGCTGTTTCTTCGTGCCAAAATCATACACAGCGCTATCTTGATGTATGATCGATGTTTTTGAATTTCGTTCCATTTATTACTTGTCATCTTACTAATCCATGCCATATCTTATCACATCCTGCAAACTGTTACAGTTTTAATCCCCGATTAACTGTTCCCCCGCCCTAATTGGCTAAAAACTGATTAATGAAACAGAATCGCAAAACAAACATTTTCGCAAATGCCTAAGTAGAGACCGATCTCCGGATTGGGCGAGAGGGGTGCCATAAAACCCTTCCCCTCTCGTAACCGGGCTCCCGAACCCAGATATGGTTATGACGGACTGGTTCCTTAACTTTTTCAAATCGAAACAGCGCGGCAAGCGCTTCGAAATACGGTTCCTTGGGTGTCGGACCTTCAAAACCCAAGTGGCGACTCTGTATTTTGCGAGCGCTTGCTTCCCCGCTCGCGCTCCCTCGCGTTTCGGAATCCGGAAGTTCCGAAGGGCACGCATGCCCACAATCCATAGCCCATCGTGCAATTTCCCAGGGCTATTGGTGGCCGCATATGCAAAAAGACGCAAAGGCTTATGTGAAGGTATGCGAAAAGTGCCAAAGGTTTGCCCCGATAATAAGGCCAGCAGCCGAGGACCTACTGCCACTTACAAGCCCATGGCCATTAGCCCAATGGGGGATGGATATCGTGGATCCAATGTCGAAAGCTTCAGGTAACAGGAAAATATTATTCGTAGCCATAGATTACTTCATGAAGTGGATAGAGGCGGAACCTCTTGCGAAAATCACTGAGCCGATGGTGGAGAAGTTCGTGTGGAAGAACATCAACACGAGGTTTGGTGTCCCCTTCTCCATCATATCAGATAACGGGTCTCAGTTCCAGAAGAAATTTAGGGCCTTCTATGCCCAGTATAAGATTCGAAACTATTATTCAACGCCTGCATACCCACCGAGCAATGGGCAGGCAGAAGCGTCGAACAAAACTATCCTCTGAGCAATTAAGAAGTGACTCGAGAAAAAGAAGGGTAAGTGGCCTGATGAAGTTCCCGTGGTCCTCTGGGCATCCCAAACTACGCCAAGGAGTTCCACAGGAGAGACACCGTACTCTCTGGCGTTTGGGACTGAGGAGGTGATACCCCTCGAGGTGGGCCTGCCAACGATTTGAATGACCCTGGTGGAAAGCGGGGGCAACGACCATGCCCTAGCACATGACCTAGATTTTTTAGAGGAAAAAAGGGAATGGGCACTCGTAAAATTTGCGTCGTACCAGAAATGGCTTATGAGAAGCTACAATAAAAGGGTGACCCATAGGGAATTTAGCGTGGGGGACTTGGTCTTGATGAAGGTACTCGGGAACACCAAGATCAAAACCAATAGAAAGCTTGGACTAAACTAGGAAGGTCCGTACAAGGTAACAGAAGTGGCAGGAGTGGGAGCCTATCGTTTGGCAGATCTGGACGGGTATCCAGTCCCTAGGCCATGGAACACGCAGAATCTGAAGAAATTTTAGGTTTGAGCAAAGCTAAGTGGCCTGGTTTTTGAAATTTTTTCGTTTAGGATTTCTTTTCCAGTAAAGTTTTAGCGGTGTGCCATGTTTTAGGACCGTATGTGCTTGTTTTCGAATACAATTGGCATTGTTCCTCCGTGTTATGGTGTTAATGTCACGCCCCGCCCCGCAAACGACACCCAAAGTGGGTCCGAGTCGGCGCGGCCACGTGGCATTCCACACAAAAGACCACACCACACTCTACAACCAATCAGAATACAACTTAGCGGAAGACTTCTCACAATAAAACAGAAATGAGTCAACGTACCGATCAACCAATCACAAGCCTGCATAGCTAAAACCATAACCACTACTACAAGACTTATTAAGTTCTATACTTCAACATATTCACCAATGACTAAACTACAACTTATAAAAATCAATTCCTTCAATAACTACCTACAGCACGCTCGACCACCAACACCTCCCAAAGCTAATACTCGAGTACACCTCAACACGTCAACCGGTAGTGGAACCACTCTAAGGAACCTGCTACCTGGCAGACCAAAAAGGGAAGCCAGAGTGTGTGAGATATAGAAATGCTCAATAAAATATCACAATACCCATAAGAATATCAATCAGAATATTCACCACCAACATAACTGCAATACCCATATGAGTATATTAGTTATAATCACCACATCCACCAAACATAGCAATATTATCCAATAAACAGCCACGTAACAATAACTGAATTAACGACAGCATGAATGTAAATCACACAAGCATGCAGTGACACGTCTGCCACATTCCCATGTACCCAAGGCATTGTGTCCCGCAAACCATGCTCCCAACCTCCGTTAATTAGACGGAATGGCATACGACATGGCGTGACTCACTCCACAATCCTTTCGCGGGTACAATCAACATACCACAAGCATGCATACCATTGGCTAAAATAACATATAACATGATATACAATTTCGACCACATATATCCATATCCATAGCTAAATCTCGATTAGCATGATATCATTGATATACAATCACCTCCACCGCATTATCTATATAACGATAGTCATATCGAAAGCTAAAATACCATTAGCATGACATACACTTACCACCACAGCAATATCTTATTGAGAAGTACCATATCAGACACACTCACCTTTCATTCGACTGGAGTATGCCAAACTTACGGTTTCGGCACCTCCTAAAAGACCGGCTCATTACCTAGCCACAAGTTAACCCATATTAGCATATGAACATCTAGGAATGTTAAACCAAATGCTAGACTAACAAATCATAACATGCCTTCTACACTAGCTAATGGGCAAACATTACACAAAGTCACCAAAATCTCTAGAGGTGCCTGGGAGTACCCACATACCCGGGAGACCTCACACACCTCTTCCATACTCCAAGGTACTCCAACACACCCAAAAATAGCAATTATAAAGACCCACAAGTGTACAATCTCAACCAAACAGACCAACGCAACAAAATTCCCAAAACAGGAATGACAACCACAACCAGCCTGTCTTATTTTGGCCATATCTAATTAAACAACATGAATTCCAGGGCAACACTTAAACCATTGAAAAGTAGACTTCTTCTTCTTTGAATCCATAGGTCATATATCAAAAACAGAGTTCAGGTAACCTAACTACGGCCTTACGATTATAGCTTCAACATAACAGTAAAAACTGGTGCAAAGGCAGAATTTAGGTCAACTTTAGATACAAAGCTGTTATCGCTCGGACATACCCATGATACATGGGATGTGTCGTTGGAAAGCTCTATGTGTCTAGTTTCTAACAAAACAAACGGTGTGTCATTTCGAGTCCCGAGCTAGGAGTTATGGCCATTATACCAAAGTCCGTCGGTGCTGTCAGATTCTACGCGGGAATAAGTAAAATTGATTGAAAAATCATAACTCTTTCATCTTAAACCCAAAAATATTGAAACCAACACCAAAAGTTGCACCACTACAAGCCCTACACTCAGTTAAAATCCCAGGTTCAGAAACGAGAGGAGGTTAACCCAACAATCAAAAGAAAAACCGATTCGCAACCATTTTCGCCCCAGTCAACCAACCCTGCTTTAGAAATTCACCAAAAATTGTATACTTAACCAAATTACTTGATTCCAACGCCAATCTCTTCTTAACTTAAATATGCAGCTCCTGTAAAAGACCCAAAGCCACCCAAAATGTTCATCATGCCCAGAAAGTTAAAAGAAGACAGCCACGCACAGAATCGCACATCCAGCAAACAGCCAGTATTCAAAAATTCATAACTAATTGTGTGATTATCGGTTTTGCATGATCTTGGTACCGAAATCTTTGTATTGAAACGTACTTTTACAGTTATGAAGACACCAAAAATTGATTCCTAGCAGAAGGGCCCCCAAAAGACAGATTACTAAAACCCACGAATCAAATCAAGTTCTAAACACCAAATTCAAGGGATTTAAGACTAGGTTCTTAATTTCTCCAAGAACTCCAACCCACATCCAAATTAACCCAAAACCAAGTATTCTAGGCACGAATTCAACCTCCAAACATATGAACTAAACATAATAAACATGAAATCAAATACAAGAAAGCATGAATTACCATGTTAGGACCTCAATTCCAGGACAAAATGATCATCCCCAAGCAATTCCCTTTCCTTCCTCTTCTTCCCCTCTTCCTGCCGTCTCTCTCTCTCTCTCTCTCTCTCTCTCTCTCTCTCTACGTGAAATGATAAGGGCAAGGGGGAGATATTTCTCCCCAGGATATTTTGTTAACACAGGGAAAATCATTCCACGCAAGCGAAACCATATACAACTTATACTCCAACCCACAAATCACATACAAGGCCCTCGAGGTTCTACTACATGCGGTTAACCCCATAAACATATAATTCAATTAAAACATGAATTCAAAATATTAAATATCCGGGACGGGTATTACAGTTAATCTATGTTTAGGTTGTGCTGCTTCGTTGCAGCCGTTATGTTTTTATGAAGTTATGAATAAAACTTTCAGTTTTGTTTCCTTGAGTTGCTGAATTACTAATTTAATTGTGTTGGTCTAAGCTTGAGTATGGACCTGAAATAGTCTCTTTAAGTTCTGTACTGGGGAGCCGAGAAAGCACTTAAGTTTGGACTTAAATAGGCGATTGTTTATTTAACTCCATACTGGGAGCAGTGAGTGAGTATGGGGGATGTATCAGACACTCAAAATATTTGAAATTCAAACCAAGTAGGCAATGAACAATGCCAGGCTACGAGCAAAGCAAAGTTAAGGGCAAGCACGAAGAAGCTTAGGCCCGAGCACCGATGTGCTCAACATAAGAAAGAGCAAGCACGAAGAAGCTTAGGCCCGAGCAACAAAGAATGCTCAAAGTAAAGGCCAAGAACGAAGACACTTAGGCCCGAAGAATGAAGCATGCTCAACATATAAGAAAGCTGAGTGCGAAAACACTCAGGCCCGAGTAGTGAGTACTACTCAATGAGGAGATTAAAATAGTTGTAATATTTAGTACGACAACTTAGGCGTATATCTTAATCAAGCAACAATTTAACCCTGGGGTTATGAAGAAAAACCCCTGACACGGCATAACGAGCGTACAAGAAAGTGCCAAGAAACATAATAGCAAATTAAAAGCCACGAAGGGTTACCAAAATCGGAGGCCCCAAAGGGCTAAAATACAATGCGTTGCTAGGCCGCGAACAAAGGCCACCTAAATCATCAACACCCCGAAGCGTCCCCATGTGAAAGTTAAAAGTAGTGTGTGTATCAAACGCCACGAAGGGCACCAACAGATAAAATTTGTTAAAATGGCCACGTATGGCCATGGAACTTGTTTCATCTACCATGCAGGGTAGGGATGAGAGAAGAGGATTGAAAAACTTACCACGGTCAAGCAGCCGGGGCGATCATCTCTTGGTCAACGTCGATGACAGGGACAAGCGGGTTGGCAGGCTCAAGAGGGTTGGCCGGCTCCGGCATACTGGTAGGTGCTAAAAAGTGGGTCTAGGTAGCTAACTAGGGTGGAGTAGGAAGATTGGCCACTGCTGCCACGGTCGAACTACTCCCAACCTCTTGGTGACCGAAGACGACATTCATCAAGGGAAGCGCGACAGAGGTAGAAGGCCTGGCCTCATCATTGCTGATCTCTGTTTCAGTGATGGTCAAGTCAATGCCCTCTGAAATCTGGTTTTGAGCCCAAAGAGGAGAATGCTCAACCATGCCAACGCGACCTAAGCAGTGCGCCCAGCACTTTACCTAAATCTTTCTCACCACTCCCGGCACCTGTAGCTCAAACTGTCTGGACACCTCCTTAAAACTATTGTTGTAAGCCTCGGACATATTCTCCTTGAAGATCCAAATGTTCTCCTCCGCCTTCCCCAATTCCTCCATTGCCTTTGTAAAGTTAGCCTCCACCTCTTCCTCTTCCCCTGCTCCTGCACCAGTTGTCAGCCGAGCTGTGACACCCTGCTTTCCGGTGGCCGGTGGTACTATAGGAAGCAGGCTCCGTCCGGACGGAAGGGGGCAAGTGATAGTTTATAAGAAAAGATCCCTCCTACTTGTACAAGGCCTTTTAAAGCCGTGAGGGCGGGCCAAAGCACATAGGAACTTCACAGTTAAGTGTGCTCATCCCGAGGTAGTCTAGGGATGGGTGACCTACTGGGAAGTCTATGGGCTTTGGGCGTCCAAAGCGGACAATATTGTACAAAGATGGAGCGGGTCGTTATAGGGACATAGGAGTAGGAGTTAGCTATTGAGCTTAATTGCTCACAGTGCTACTTTTTGTTGCTCTGGCTTAATTGCTCACGATGCCACTTTTGTGGCTCTGGCATCTTATGCCAGAGTTTAGAGATGTACAGGTGTAGTACTATTCGTCAGAAGAGTACGGTGTTGATTAGAGACTTGCTGAGATGGAAGAATGATACAAAAGTGGATTACCTTAGTGCCAACATCTATTTGTTAAATAGATGTAATTTGAATTTTTGGAGTTTGTAATGACCTTATATTTATTTCTAATTAATAAATGTTATAAATTTATTAAATTAATGTTCCCAAAAATCGAGGCGTTACACATTCATTTCGTGTCCATTTGCTATGTACTTGATCATGTTAGAGCAAAAATAAGATCTAAGAGAAATGCGAGTTTACATTCATTACATAAAATTCCTTAGCTCTTTACTTATTTGTAATTTTGGCTATAGTTCCTAATTATTTTTGAAAAACTGTTTTTTACTTTCTATGGTAGCAGGAAAGAGGTGATGACAATGCTTTTTGAGGATGCCCTTAGAGTTGAACAAGAATTATTCTCGGTAGTGTTTTGTTGTGTTTCTGAATAGTTTTTTTTTTTTTAAAGACAAGTCAAATGATCCTATTTAATCCCGTCGCACCAACATTGAAATTCAATATGGAGGTCATACTGTTGGCTATCCAGAATCATTCTATCATCTTCATCTTCTTTTTAGACTGTTGGCTACCATTCTATCTTTTTTGTTGATAGTTGTTAAGTGCTACATTAATTATGGTGGCTTTGAATTTTGATGGGTAGGCCCCCAATATGTATTGAATTCAATAGCCTTTAGTGATATTGAAAACACTTTTGATTGACTTTGTAAATGTTTGTGATTTGAATTGCAGCTTTGAAATGGTTTTGATTCCTCAAGTAATATTTTTGATTGAGAGTAGGCAATTTTGTTATTGACAGTGAAAGAAACTGTTATATTAGGTTAATGCTCTTTAATAAGTGTTTTCAGGCATGGTCTCGTTTATTGAGAACGTGTTGCGTCGTGCCTTTAGGCATGAGCACAATTAGGTTTTTTTTTTTGGCCATTTGTTAATCCTAATCTACACTATCCTACAGGACTTAGGAAAGCGTGATGGGGCTCACAAGCACAATTGTTAGGGATTGAAAAATTGATTGTTCTTTATTTGTAGATTCAAGTTAAATAGGTCATTGAATATGCTCGGGTTGTTATTTTCTGCATATTTGGATGCATTACCCATCTATATAATAAAACAGAGCTGTGTTTGAATCCAAAAGACAACCAACGCTTAAGATTTATCCCCTCTCATGCATAAATCTATGCCCTCCATTCTACAAAATGGCAAGTCCGTAAATACTTAACTTTTGGGAGACATTTTAGTGAGGGAGGAAGGAATCCCAGAAAATATTCTGCCTCCCACACACGTTGATTTTGAAAATCCAAAATCCAGACCTCATCTCTCCTTCTCCTCCGTCTAGGTCTCCTTTCCTCTATCCATCCGAAGTCCAAAAGGCAACTAGAGAAAGTGGGAGAAACCAACGAATTGGGGGAAAGGTCAAGTTTCTCTCAATCTCTCACTCTCCTTGTTTTCTTGGTTAGTTCTCTCTCTCTCTACCATCTTCTTCTTCGGTGAGAGGTCCTTCGATCACCACGAGAGTCTTCTTGAACCCTAATTTCTCTCTCCCCTATTTCGTGTATTTACTTTTCTAATTGAAGGTTTAACTTGCAGATCTGACCAACTGCACGATGGCCAAGGACGTACGAGAAGAACAACCAGAAGACAACGATCCTAGATTTCTCAACATCAAAGTGTATCACGATCCCGATATCCATCTTACTGTTCCCAGGGGTAGATGGTGGTAATTTTTTGGGTTTTCGATTATATCTATTTCTTTATTTATTTTTGTTATTTCAATCATCTTTTTTTTTTCTCAAAGAAAATCTGTGGTGGGTTGATGATTTGTGTTTTGATGGGTTCAATTATGGGCTAATTTATATTTATCAGAGTCAGTGGTCCTTTACTTGAAACGAGAATCATAGGTCACCAACACATGATTCGAAACAATATAGGAGGCAACTTCTCTATGTACATAAACAGCCTTTGTAAGTTCCATTTTTAATTCGTTCAGTACCTTTTCTGTTTTGAAGTTTGCAATTATTGCTGGTTTTTGGTTTCTTATTAATCACACATGACATACGTTCATTGCATTCAAGGTGTTTGTTAAAATGCGTGGTAGAAATAGAATTATAGAACTCCATTCAGATATCTAAAAAATGAAATTGTAGAACTAAATAATTAGCATCAGGGGGCAAGGAAACAAAAGCAACAAAATTTATAGGCTTCCTGATATTTTCTGTTGGTAACTTCTCAAATGTTTCTTTTGGGTAAGTTCTTCTCGAATATTTTTGTTGGTAACTTTACATAAAATGCTTCGACCACAAATTTATATGCTTTCATTAGTATAAAGTTGCGTGTGGATTTTCTTCCTTAATTTGTGCACTTCCAATCGAACTGTTGTGAATGTGATTGTGCGTTAGTTTTTGAGGAAGGTTATGAAAAGAAGAAAATATATTACAAAGACGTTGAATAAATATTTAGTTGCAGTTACATGCACGTAGTAGTAGGTGCCCATCTTCTATGGGTGACTTTCTATGGCAACGGTCAGGTGGTGAGACGGTGAACTGGTCGGCAGCCTGTCAGTGAAGCGGTGGTCAGTTCCACTAGTGCATTCTTACAACTAAGCATTGACAGTCACAGTCCATACCTACTACTCGCACCTACACTCATAGACTACTCTAAAGCTTTGCCAATACTGTCCACACCTGCTACAGTCATCGTCCAAACAAGTTTACATCTTGCTAAATATGAATTTCCACTTCATTTTTATTTCATTTGCACGTTGCACCTGATTAAGCTCACAACACACTCTTATAGAGACGATACAATATCAGCCACAATAAGAGAAACATTCAAAGAGCCTCTTTTTGATGTTATCAAAAACTACTTACTTTTCCACATTTTAGGTTTTTGGTATATCTATGATGGGGATCGAATTATTTGCATTGTTGGTGAGGTGCAGTACGTCAGCAAGTAGAATGCTAGAGTCTAAGTGAATTAACTTTTGCTTTACGATATGGAAATTTTAAAGCAAATTCGGTATTCTTTATATGTAATTGCTCTTCAATTGTATTTTTTTTATGTCAATGACAAAGAAGTGTCTGCACACTATTGGGTCTCTAGGCCTACCAAATGATAGGTCTGTCTCCAATCTTATCCTTCATATACCCCCAATGATTGGGGAATACATAATAATTTCATGGTTAGTTCTCATATTTATCAACTAGCATGTTTTAATTAGAAACTCTATCGTCATATTTTTTGTTGCTTTTTCTACGTATGGTTTTGATAACTATATGAAGGTCCATTCATTGGCTTCCTTTTGGTGATATGCTATCATTTAGTCTTCTTTTTCTTCATGGACTAATTCAAGAATTGGCATGTTCAAATTGCTCTGTGTTCAGGTTTTTGTTTGTTTTTTCAGCGATTACCTTGATACTGCTTAACACTATAGTCACTGAACACGGTCAAATAGCTGCAAAAGAAGGTGGACAATTACTTGGATAGTTTAAACTGATCTGTTCTTTGTTCTTTTATGAATCCACTTTTAAATAAGGATGGGCCCTACGAGAAGCCTATTTTTTCAGCAGACATTCACAAGAAAGCCAACTTTGGATTTGTCAAAGGTGGTCAATAATCGCACGGGTTTTGTTATCATGAGGTTGCAGGGGCCTTTAGGGGGGAAATAATCGTATTGGTGTACTCTATAGCTCATTACGGATCTAAATGTATTTTGAATGGTGTTGTGCACATTAATGATCTTCCTTTAGTCACTATTAAGTACTCCAAAATTAATGCTCATTTCATCTTTGCTTTGTTGACATAAATCATCCTTATTTTGTTGTTTCTCTTGCCCCATTTTGAGGTTTCAGAGAGGTGAACCCTAATGGAATACAATATAGTAGTATTTTTTTAGTGTTTTGCAACTGTGTTAGATTTGTGTAAAATGATATTTTCTTTTATCTCCAATTTTGTTGTTTCTTATTTATGCCTTGATAGCAGCAAGGGGTGAATGATAGTAGAAAAGTTATTGAGATTGAATGTGATTCAACAATGTAAGGGCTGAATAAATTCTTCAGGTTGAGATTGAATTGGTTTCTGCATATGTTGTCACTCTTAAATTTTCAGAGTCGTAATTTGTGCCAATGCGGTTTTGGTTGGAGTTGCATTATCGTGGATAGAGTACTTTTAGGTATCTCTGATTCCACATGCAATTTTTTTATTGGCACGAGGGGTTGTTTATCGGTGGAATAATTCGATCATTAGTCTCATGAGTCATGACTAAAAGGGTGTATGGTAGAAAATCTATTCCCCAGGTTTACTACTGGGTTTTTGTTGCGTTTTTATGTTTTCATCGTTGTTTTGAATAGGAAAATGATTCATGATAACTCTGAATTTTATATATACAGAATCAAGTTATCCAGATCAACGAGTATGCTTGCTATTTTTTTCGTAGTTGGAACTTGGAATCGTTGGACAGGGGGTTGAGATATTACATGTGAGCCCATTATTGATTTGCATGTGTTGAATGTTTGAGCCGTGCCTTCAGGCACGGGCATTCACTAGTGGGTTGATATATTGCACGCGAGTTCATAATTTATTTGCGTGTGCTGATCGTTTGAACCGTGCCTTCAGGCATGAGCATGCACTAATTGTAATACATGGAAGGAAGTGCTTGCTTAAAGAGTAGAACTGCCATGATTCATGTTCAATCTTGTAACTATAGACCATTATTTGGGTAGTTGTTGTATAGTCATATACAATAATTAGTATCTTTTACGCAACAGTTTTTTGGTTGATTTGTCATGTGAGCTAAGTGGGAGAATGTTGGAATTTATTTATGTGGCTCACATGCCGCATCAATCCTATTTATATTTTATAGTATTTATATTTGTAACTAAAATATATGTATTAAATTTAAATAAAATATTGCCTAAATAATTAGTAACTTTTCATGAAAAGGTTTGGTGACTATTTATGAATATATATGGTGATTATCCACAAATGGGTTGAATGACCATTCATGTATAAGGTTGCAACTATTAATGAATAAGTGCATTATTACTTCTTTGATGGAAGGAAGTATCAAGGGTTGTATCTATTGAGAAAAGAGTCCCGATCTATCTATATAAATGCTTTGATTACCATCAAGTTACATGTGTGAATACATTTATATAGACTAGATTAGATTGGAAATCGTACCCATTGCTTTCCAAAATCAATTAGTGAGAGTTTGTGTTAGTGGAATATATTGATTCAAGATTGAAATGGTTTCAGCTGCGTATTTATTTTGATTCGAATATAGGTTTATCATCTATTTTCACTCCTTAATAGAGTATTTACCAATATGCTATTTTGATTTAAATTTTAGAGGAAAAGCCTAAACAACACTAGTTTTGGGTTAAAAAAATGGGTATAATATTAGAGAAGACCATGTAAAAATAAAGGCGCTGCTATTCGCAGCCTTTTATTTTCTCCCATAGCCCATTATATTTCGGTAAATGGTTGTTGAAAATCATACATAACATTTCGGTAAATAGCTGTTGAAAATAAAATTATATTTTGGTAACTATATGTCAAAAATATGTTCAATTTTCGGTAAACAACTGCCGAACATACATTTTGAGTAAATAGCTGTTGAAAAAATTTGTAACGCCCCGAATTTTGGGTACGTTAAAAGGACATTTTATTCATAAAATCAAATGGAGTCTGACTCGTTATTACAATAAAACTCCCACAAGAGTTCAATATTTACACAAAATGTGGAGGGGGTTCTAAGGTTCCTAACTACAGCTCCTCCTGCTCCTCCATTCTTGCTAGCTCCTCAGCTCCAAAAGCCTCCACGGTGATCTGCTTACCCTGATCATCTACAAAATCTGACACATTATACCGGCGTCGCCACCCATATAATATGTCAGGGTCACCAAAAGGTAACACCGTGAGCTACAACAGCTCAGCAGAACAATCCCATACCCGCTAACCCATAACTTAAAAACAACAGGAAATAATAACACATCGATTTCCACATGATACATATATACGCAGCTAACAATGACACATCCACATTCGTTAATCAACTATCGTTGGTGTCCAAGATTCTCCGGGTTTCTCCTACGCGACTCGTCATAGACCGTGTCAACATTTTCATATACCAATTCATCTTTCAAAAATCATTTGTTTAACTCACAAAATTTGCATTGGCTCCGTACCGCGGATAACCAAGCTACACACCCAACCTCGGTTCCGCCGCGCCGGTCTCCCGAGTATCCTCACAATGGTTCCGCCGCACCGGGTTCCCATTGGCACACAAAAACATTTGCATTGGCTCCGTACCGCGGATAACCAAGCTACACACCCAACCTCGATTCCGCCGCGCCGGTCTCCCGAGTATCCTCACAATGGTTCCGCCGCGTCGGGTTCCCATTGGCACACACACAACCTCACAATGGTTCCGTTTTTTCCGGATTCCCATTGGAACACACACACACCTCACACAATGGGCAAGTCCGGCCACATTACGGATTCCAAAACTTTTCACCCTTTTCAAATGTTTCTTTTACACACGCACACAACTCACATAATGCCACCCAAAACTGGTCATTATGTAGTTTTAAAATATTTCCTTCCTCGAAAAATATTTCCTTTCATTAATCACACCCTAGGTGTCATGTTTCTACTTTCTCGGTTCTCGTGTCTCGTTTACATGCAAAGACTCCGCGGTAGGACAAAAGTAAACATGAATCATTCAAACAAGATCATCCAATTCTATATTATTTATCACGCTCAATCATCACTTATAGCATAACGCCACATGTACGGACGCCTTTGGAGTGTATCACTTATGCTTTATTCAAAGCAAAACGCCACATGTACGGACGTCTTTGGAGTGAAATCATTTATGCTTTATCACACCACAAGTAATACAAGCAATTCATATATGCATACTCATAACCATCCTAAAGATCAAAATACAAATACTTAAAGTAAATAGGTAAAGATACACTTCATATAATTTGAGAATCTACCATTCTTTCTTAGCGGTTCAAAATAACAACATTATACTTGAGTAAGTAAGTAAATAGGAAGTAAGTAAGGATTTCCTTACCGTTCTTCTAGGCGGTAGTAACGGCTTACGGAAAGTACGTCGGTGGTCGGATGGAGTAACTTCCTACGGTATGCCTTCGGGAGCTTCGAAAGAGAAAGGTCTCTCTCGAAACCTAATCTTGACTAAACTACTTAAGCTTTTTGGATCGGAGGGTGGTCGAGTGGCGGTCTAGTGGTGGCTTTGGATGAGTTTCTTGAAGAACACAAGAAGAACTCAAGAACAAAGGAAGAACAAAAAGAAAGAACAAGAATTTCTAGAGAGAGAAGTTGCTAGGTGAAGGTGTGAGTTGAATGAGAAACATGGGGTGCTATTTATAGGCAAAATTCTTGGCTCTTCCTCTCTCTCTATGGCCGGCCCCTCTCTCTCTCTATATCTCCCATGGATTTGCTTCATTAAGTCATCAAATCAACCTTTCAACCAAGTCATAGCCCTTTCTCCAATCTTAGGCCAAATCTTAGGTGTAAGGCTATGAAACCAACTAAGATCTTTAGCCTTTCTAGGTAATTATAACCTAGGTCTAGCTTGTAGTCAAAGTCTTAGGCTAATAAAGGCTAGGATTGTGTCATAAAGGTCCATCATAGGTTGTCATTAGGCAAAAATAGACTAAGGCCTATTTAGGTAGCTTGCATGGCTAGATTAGTCCTTGGATTGGACTATGGGAGATTTGTTGGAAGGAAAGGAGACAAGGGGTACAAAATTTGGTTTTAAACAAAGCATAGAAGTACAATGGGGAGTTAAGTTTGGTTAGGAGAAAGATTCACCCATGGACTTGAAAGATGTAGGAAGATATGGAAGATCAAGGAATGTACAATCCCATCTTCTTCTCTCTTTCTCTCTCTCCCTAGTACTACATATATATATATATATACATACATAAGTAAGATAAGAAAGTACAAGATTTTCCAAATCAAAAATCCTATTAAAGAAATCCAATAAGGCACATGTTGATTTAATAAATAAACTAGTGTACTAATGTACTCTAGGAAGATCAACTCCCCAATAATTTAATCCAATTGGGTACAAAACCCCAATATAAAATAATATAGGAGTACTTAGGAAAATCTTAGGTTTTAAAGACTACCAAGTACTAGCATAATAAAACATTTGTACTGTAGGGGTTCGATTTAGGAGGAGGGACCTTGGCCTGAACTAGTACTTCTCTTCCGCTGCTCTGTTCCTCCGCCGCTGAACCTGCAACAAGTCACTAAGGCTGGAATAGCCTAGTGACCCTCCGACGATCAAGTTAAATGTAAGGAGAGTTGCTTTTAGGTCTAGGGTTAGGAAAGATGGCATACCTCTCAAAGATGAATATCCCTTTGTATTTATAGACCTAGGTTAACTTGGGCTCCAAGCCAGTGCGTGGAGGTCACGCTTAGGTAACCGCCCTTGGTGACATCATAGATGACGCCACGGGATAAGACGGTTACGAAGCACATGGGCAGATGATCCTTTTCGCCACGTATCGCTCATGGTCCCCTCCTGCTATGCTGCATTCTGCCAAAAGTCCCAAGCGGAATGTACACCTCGGTAACTAGCCGAAGTGTAAACAGGAGACTTGACTCCGAGCGAGTAAATAGAAAGATATACACAGGCCCATGTCAATATGAGGCCTCGGTTGATGGTGGTCCGGTTATATTACCGAGACGATTACCGAAGCCTCCACATGTACCTCATCCCATGGGGTTTTTGAAAAAGACTAGTTTATTAAACCCATGTACTTAGTTGAAAGAATAAGGCTATTACCCAATGGATAATAAATACCCTAACTTTTATTATCCAATAGACAATAGTAACTAGGGAACTTTTTATAATAAAATAATCAAAATTGTCTTTTTAGGAAATTATAAAATTCCATTTATGAGTACTTGATATTCTAGCAAAGAATATAAAATTTAGGGTTTCTATTATCCAATAGATAATAGTTTTCCTAACATTTATCGTCCAAAGGACAAAGAATAAATCCAAAATAATAAAAGAAAATAAATAAGAAATTTCTAGGGTTGAAAAGGTTGACTAGTCAAATCAACTTTATTAGAAGGTTCCCTAGTCACATCGGTACTTTATTTGGTCAAAAGACTCTATTATTCAAGGGTCACTAACTTCTCTAACGGTTATTACCCAATGGATAATAATTCTCCTTGCGGTTAATAACCAATGGACAAAAGAGTACAAGTACCTTTTATTAAAATAAGATTTTGAAAAGACTACATGTACTTTTAGTCAAAAGCTTATTGTTCAATGGACAAAAATTACCCTAAACATTATGGACCAAAGGGTAAAGGCAAAAGTTTCAAAAGGTTCAAAAGGTCCAAAAGGTTCATCTAGTAACTAGGTGAGTTCGGTTGCTCGATTCCTCCAAGTAGTCGGTTAGAAACTAACTAAATTGGTCAAGTAGGGTTTCTAGTCGAGACCAAAATCTAACTACGACGAAAATTAACAAGAAATCATATAGCTACTCAAGAGAAAATAAGTAATTCAAATAAAATTCAAATATTTAACGAAATTTTTTACTGACTAAAATTCAGGGTCGTTACAAAAATATTATATTTCGGTAATTGGATGCTGAAAATATATCTCAATTTCGATAACTAACTGTCGAGTATAATTGAAAATTTTTAACGGGCTATAGGAGAAAATAAAGTGCTGCGAATAGCAGCGCCAAAAAATAAATATTGGAGAAGATATACCCCAATAGAGCTTTTGACCCAAACTTTCACTCAAATTTGGGTTACAAAGTGGGTAAGGGTTAGAGATGCTCTCTCTAATCCATCTCTATGGATGAGAAATATTGAAGAAAATTTTTGTAATTTACTCACGGCTCTCTTTATTTTTTTTTACTTTTTTGGAGAATCTTGAAGGGACCCATCTCCTTTTTAAAGATTTGGTCCTCCAAATTTAGAGGATCAGAAGTAAATTTATCAGAAGCAGAGGGGAAGTTGTAGCACTTGTTGAAAACCTGAGGGAGAGGTTAGTGGTATTTACCCCGAAGACGGAGAGAACATGAGAAAACCAGAAAAAAGAGAGGAAAAAAAAGGAAGAAACGCCGTTGTTCTCTTGGTATCTCTCTATCTCTCTCTGCATTGCTACTGAGTAGAGGCGGCCGCATGAATCGAGACTTCTCTCGTCAGAAGAGAAGAGATCTCTCGCCCCGCCCTTGAAAACTTGTCTGTTCTGTTTGTTACTCTACTAGTTCTATAAGCGTTCGTGTGTGTGCGCTGCAGAAGACTGTGGAACAGATTGGGTATTTCCCCATTTGTCATTCCCCTTTCGTTTTATGTTTTGACGATTGTGTGAATGAGCGTAACCATTGACAATCTTACTCGTTTGTTTCTTTAATAAAATATGTTCTTTTATAGGTTCGGAATCTTAAATGTTGTTGTGCAGTTTGCTCCTTTGTATATCCAATGCAATAACAGCTAGGTTTTTCTTTTCTTTTTCACCCACACCCCGAAACTTCTTCTTCTTCTTCTTGAGTTTCTTTATCTCTACATTGTTTATCAGCGATTCAGCGAAAATTACTACCACTTTACACGCTTGTTTCTCTCTCTTCTTTCTCTGTGTGTGTACGAAATCTAGTTTGGATGCTTAGGTGGTTGTTGTTGTTGTTGTTGTAGGCTGTGGATTCCTTGACTGCCAGAATGCCTCTATGTAAAAGAAAACCGTTTCCGTTGGTCGAAAGGCCCCAGGATTTAAAGCCTCAAGAGCTTGTATTCCTGGTTCGGCTAACGAAAGAGATTTTCAGGGATTATGGGTATCCATCCTTACTCTTTCTTTCGCTTTCCTGAAATTGCTTGAGTTTTACTCCTATTTGAGGAGTGCGGTTTTTGTTAGCATTAGCTTTTCTGTGTCGCTCGTCACTTACACTTCTTTTGTGCTTATTCTTAACTTGTGATATTTCTAGTGAATACATGAATCGGATAAATCTATATTGCCAGAGAGTTTGGACATGCAAGGTTACTGGAAAGACTAACTTGACTTTTGAGGAGGCATTGGCGTCGGAAAAACAGGCAATGGAAAAGGTTCAGCAGTTCCCAAAAGAACTAGTCACCCCTGTGCTGCATGATGTCCAATTTAGTAAGGATTCATTGCCCTCATGTATCAATTACTTTTGCAGATCCTTCTCTGCAGGCTTCTCTATCTCTATCAGTCACCTTCTTTCCCTGTCTTTTTACAAGCGAGCTGAGCTCACGCTTGAGTTTTAGGCTTGTTCAGTAAATGAGCCGTGATCGAACACTACGAAGCTCAGCTGCACCCCTACCTATCTCTACTCTACATGCCATTGTCAAATATTTGTTGATCTTATGATCACTTTGAAAGGATATGTATTATGCTTTTCCATACTTGGAAACTTAGTTACAAGTCCGATATTTGTTAATCTTATGATCATTTTGAATCAATTTAGTGTGAATCCGTTGGGAAAATGAAAACAAATCATAAGTTGCAAGTGAAAGTGCTGGAAAACCAAGAAGAGAACAGTTATTAGCCTATCTTTGTAGTTACTGTGCATATCAAGTAATTATTTTATTGGTCATTGGTGGTCTAAGAATTAACTATCATGACTTACTAGAGCTTTACACACGATGATGTTTAGAAACAAAAGAGTATTGTTTTATGAACACTTAACTGAACTTTTTTTTTCCCCGTTCTATTGGCCTTTAATCTCTAAGAAATGCTGACTAACCTGGGTACCATTGAATCAAGTTCAAGGCACAGGTTCCATAATTGCACAAAGAAATTCAGAATAAATACCAATTGAAGGCGGAGTATGCTTCGCTTTTAGTGATAAGATCTTCAGGATGCAAAAAGTGCGTGTTGCGCAAAGTTTTTAGATTGGTCTAGAAGAGCCGAACGAAATACAATCTTAGAAAGAGCATAATTAGACTATGAGGTTGAACCAACACTTGATGTAGCGGCCCATCATAAGATCAATGTGAACATCATGAACTGTCCCATAAGAAAACCAGTCATTGCTGCGTTTCTAGATTCTTAAATTGTCTTTTTCTTCATTGGTGACTATTCATTCTTCCTGTAGTTGCATATACATCCACTTCAATCTATACAAATATATTGGGTTGTTTGTTTCTGCAGGCATGCTCACACTAAAAGATCTAGCCAACAAAATTGCCACAAAGTTACAGGAGAATTTGACCGAGGGCACTGAGCTGTATGGAAAAACAAATAATCGGGTTTATCCTTGCAAAATAGTCAAAGTTCTTGTGGAAGAGCCTGACAGAACCCAATACGAGGTAGTGTGGCTTGACAAAGACAAGAAAATAACTGGAAATGCGGTAGTGAATGGAGAAGATTTGGTACGGAAGAAGCTTCCTTTTAGTAGAGAAGTTCTGAAGTCTTTCATAAGAGAATCTACGTATCGAAGTGTACCTTGGGTGCTACATGATAACTTGGCCAGGAAGCATGGAATCTCAACTGATCCTCCTGAAGGGTTAAGAAGCAAAGTTTCCTTCCAGGATGGACGTGTGGTCATTATTAGGAAAAGAAGTGTAAAAGAGGAAGATGTACAAAACAATGGGGTAATCATCGACGTTCTTGAAGCTTTGTTTTGTTGAAAGTATGTGATTTTGTGGTTTCTATGTTTGTACAATTCAGGGAGGAGAAGTGCTCAGGAAATGTAAACGGAAGAAATCTGGGAAGGAAAATTTAGAATCCTTAATCCCTGAGAAAAATTCTGAAAAAGGTAATGCTTTTTCTGTTTATTTTTTTCATCCTGGGTAGAATGGTAAGAGAGAAAACTACTCTGCCATGTTCGGGCTTTTCTGCTGGAGTAAATGTTTCAGAACTGATTATTGGATGTTGTAACTTATTTTATTCTTTATCATGGAATCTGCAGAGCCCGTTAAATATCCAATTGACGATCTACTGGTTGAACCCGCTTCAAATGATCCAGTTTTCACTGAACGCCCTTCTCCGTCAGGGGACTTCAATGTTCCCATGGAGTGTGTTGGGGATCTTTTAATGACATGGGATTTTTATTCTTCTTTTAGCAGACTGTTGAATTTGTGGCCGTTTTCCCTTGATGATTTTGAAAATGCTCTCTGCCACAAAGACAGCAACTTGATCCTCATTGTGGAATCTCATTTGGCTATTCTTCGCTTGCTTATAAAGGATAACGGGGACTATACCCTGGCTATACAGAAGAAAAATCGGAAGCCAAAGGTTGAACTAATGAAACAAGATATTTGCATACTTGTACTGAAAATAGATATGATCCATCTCTTATTACCTGATTTGTGGCACTGCGGTGTCTTTCTTCCCAGTTATCGAATCTTCTGATTTTGTTTTTTTTCTCTTTAAACTTGCAGATTACATTAATCACTTGGACGGAGTATTTGTGTGACTTCTTAGAAATGGTTGATGTTGCTGAACTATCCAATCATATGACAACAATTAGGCGGGGTCATTATGGCCTTCTTGACATTCATGCGAAATTAGGAATTTTGCGAGTATTGGTTGCACAAGCCCTTAATACGAACCTTATTAGGAAGAAGTTGGATGAATATGTCGAACAACAGCAGGTTCTTGCATCTACAAGGAGAGAGGAAGCATTGGAGGAAGGGAGAAAGAAGAGACAAGATAAAGAACTTCTGAAGGCAGAGTCTCATGGCAAGGAAATTATAGAAGGACGAAGTGGAGAGTCTGTAGGAAGCAGCTCAAACACAATGGTGCATGGAAATTACAGCAAGCAGAATGGTTATGTAGCAGATAAACGGAATAAGGATGCTGTCTCATCTCCAGGGAAACATGCATTTAAGAACATTTTAAAGTTAGTTTTTTCAAAGAGTATTGCCCTATGAGTTGCATTGCATATTCAACCTTTCCTGACTTTCCTACAAAACAGGGGACAAGTAGACACCACAATGAGAAGGTATGGAAAGCAACAGAAGGTCGATGATAAAGCTACAGTGGATATTAAAAAAGGTTCAGCTAAGAAGGGAGCTCAAAAACTGGCTGGGGATGATGGATACAAAGCAATGGATAGGAGTAAAGAATGTAGGGTACGCCTCTCTCTGTCTCTCTCTTGTATGTTCATGAAAGATATGTATGGTCCCAGATATATTGACGGAAAAAGAAGAACAATCATTGCAGGTTATTATTGACAAACATTGGGTATTTTGAGAAATATCTGTCCATTTGTTCTTATTATACAAACTTGCCATAAAAAGAAAAGAAGAAAACAATAGCCTCTACTTCATGTTCTTTTCCATATTTCTTCCTCAACAAATCCAGGAGTCAAACACAACCTAAATGGACACTTAAGCAAATGTTTGTGAGAGCATATTTTCTTGTCCTTTTGTGTTAACATGGTGTACACTACAGAAAGAGTATCTTGAAAGGGAGATGGAGAAAAGATTCATTCGCACCAATCCCATGGGTAAAGACAAGAACTATAACAGGTACTGGTTTTTTAAACGGGATGGGAGGATCTTCATTGAGAGTTCTGACTCTGCACAATGGGGCTATTACAGTACCAAGGAAGAGGTATTCATGCTGCATGCATTCGAAATTTCCTAGTTATCTGTTAATTTCATTGTTCTTTTGGTGATTGTAGCCTCCCTCTCTTGACAGCTTGATGTCTTTATGGGCTCACTGAACCGAAAAGGTGAGAGAGAGAGGGCCCTCAAGAAACAGCTGGATAAGTATTATACTAGAATATGGTGAGTTAGTCTAGAACTGGTTCTCAAGCTACTTTTGAATTGCCTTTGAGTATGCTGGCTGGGTATTCATATTCTTTGCTTTCCTCCTGATTACCATTATTTAGCTGAGTTCGAATGTCTTGGCACAGAGTGTTTCTATTGTTTGATGGCTTATAGATTGTCCATTTCTGTCCTATCTACTTTTGAATTTACTTCCTGTCTGATTCACTACGATTGGCAAGGTGCCCCCTGCAGCTACTTTATCTTTTTCGCCACATACACATACAAACTCAAACAGAGACACATTTACATATATGCCTGTATCCAATTGTGTATCTATGCATAGTTGTTCATGTATGATTGTAAATATCATCTATTCGACAGTACGTTTCTTGGACAGGGAAGTTTTCAAGGATGTGATATATTGCAGTACCAGTCCCTCATATTTGCATGAAGAATCTTCTTATATGAAGGTTTTAGAGAATGGCTCACTCTTGCCTCTTGGTTGCTGTTAGTGAAGCTTGCTAGTCCTTCTAGTCCTTTTATTTTGGGGTTGCGCACTTAAGTATTAATCTTCCTTTCTGGAAATCAGAGTAAGTCTCGCCACTGGTTATTATAACTCAACCTGCTAACTTTGAGGTTGTGGCTTGGATAGCACTACCACTTTATGCATAAAGGCAAAAGACTAGGTCCGTGCCCAATCTACCGGTCCTAAACACCCATTACATGGGACTAAACTGGCCAAACATAAAACTATGTCTTCAACGTCTAAAATGACACTTAATTCGATTATATATAAACAAAAAAAGTCACCCACCTCTGTAGGAAATCACAGGACATAAGTCCACTCAGCCACCTCTTGGAGAATCGTGTTTGTTCACATCCGTCATTCTAGTGTCAACATTACAAAAGTCCACTAAGTGGTTCATTGTCCTGTTCTATGTTTCTCCATTACTCTTGACCAGACCAGCCATTACTTAGTATACTTGCCTTGTCTTCTCAATAACCAACCAACCCTCAACTTCGACCACCATTAACCATTGTTCATACTACTTAACCAATCATTCTTTGATCCTGTCCATCTCAAGTCCTGATTCAACAATCGAGTTTATTCTAGATTTCAGCTACTTGGATAGCCTCTTACATGTCAAATATATCATGATAGCCATCATATTTGGAAGTGGTATCTGCTAGATCTTTAAAGATGCGAAAAAATATTCACGATGGTATAGTTCAACTTGCTTCCCCTTCAGAAACCCAAACACTTCTGTTGGCCCCCTTTTTTTTTTGTATCGGACATGTCCGAGACAATGAAACATTTCCAAACTTGTGTGGGACACGCCAAAACGTGTTTCATTGCATTTATTATTTATTATTCCGATTATAAATGCTGGGTAGTTGCGGGGAGGTTGAACTGCAATTTTGAAAAGTTGGGTCTAGGTTCAAAATTGCGATGAATGCTTACTTATTGAACACTTGTTTAGTGATGTTTGCAATTTGTCATAATGTCATATTCTTGAACTTTTATCCCTACTCCAATATGAATGATATTTTCGTATTGAATAGCTCCCTGAAACTTGCCCATGTGCAAGTCTACGTCACCTTGTTATGTTACCAGTGCTTCTTTAACTCTCTATATTTTCCTTAAAAATCAAATTGTCTTCTCCTTAATTCCCTGAAATGTCATCCAGGTTTCTTGTCAGCTAACCCTGGTAAAGACATTTTGGATTTTCTCATGTTACGGTGTTTGACATGTAAACTTAATTGGGAGTCCTGCAAATGGCCGGTCAGCCGGTGTCCTCCAGGATTAGTCAAGGTGCACATTGAAAATATGGGGGTGTGGATAGGAAGGACATTAGTATGCTGAAGAAGAGCTTTGCAAGATTGATCACCTTCTCTTCTAGCCTTCTAGGAGGAGCGCTACATAGTTAGCTGTAATATCACTAAACCCCCTTTTTACTTGGGTTTACTTTCTGTTGGTGAATCTTGCATTACAGTAATGAAAGGGTGTTGGTTCTCCATTCAAAAGCTAACTTTCAAATTCCAGCAGATTATTAATTTAGGGTAGGTCTAGTAAATAGGGTAGCTTGATGAGAGGATAGCCCTTGCTTTTTCTACCAAGGCAACTTTGCATGATCTATGACCAGAATTTGAGTATATTTTAGTATTGATAGTTTATTTTCGATAAGCATATATATGGTTATGAGAGTAGTGAATCATTGCAAACTGTATATTTCTGTCAATGGTTAAGCAAACGCAAAGATCTATATCTATATAGTTTTCCCTCTAACATTGAAGTTTGCAGCTTGGAACTACAAAAGAGATCAAAGGAGGTAGCTCACAAGATTGCGACAGATGAAGCTGTTCTCCGGAGGTCAACACGGGTTCGTGCCCCGCCTAGGAAGTACAATCCCGCTGTTGCTTTCCTCAGGTATGTTAACAAGTGGAAGGAAGACTAATAACTATTGTCGGAATATGAAGAAAGAATTCGTTTTAGAAATTGAAGAGCCTCTTCATGATTTCTTTAAATGGAAATTCGAGGTTAAGGGGGCCAGTATGGGGTGGAGCATTTTTTGGTTGTTTCCAGCCCCGTAATGATGGGATGGGTAATTGTAACTGAGCCTCTGTTTTCTAGATGACCTCGTTCGGCAATTTAAATTACAGTGGCATGTATTTGTGGATTCTTTAAAGATTCGAAACTGTCTTTCAGTTTTTATTTGTTCCGAATAATCGCTCAAAATGGCACGCAAAGAAGTTGGATGACAGGTGATTCTCTGGATATTTACATGTTTTTCATTTGGGTTTAGGAAACAAGAGAACCTAAGGATATGGTATACACCCAACCGGTGCGATATTCAATTGTCAACGAGAAGGGAACAGTGGAAATGGTTAAAGTGATTTCTTTCTGTCTAGTTAGTTACGACGTAATTTTTGTGTCTTTGCTCGTTCCAAAAATATTGTCTTTCATAAACAGTAACAAAATAAAGAAACAATACTCTCTCGAGACCCTCTCCTCCCAACACACCCACAACCCCCCCACCCCCCCCCCCCCCCCCCCCCCCCGCCAACCGCCTTCCCCACCTTGTCCCTTCTTTTTCGGTTTTTTTTTTTCTTTCACTTTGACTAGTATTTTTTTTGTTTTACTTTTAAAAGTAAATAATTATTGTTTTATTTTTTTTACTTTTACTATTTTTTTTATACTTTTAAAAGATTTTAATTACTGTTTTAATTTTTTTTAATTTTTCCTAATTTTTTTTACTTATAAAAAACTTTAATTACTGTTTTTGTTTTTGTTTTTAAACTTTTACTAGCTTTTTTTTGTTTTACTTTTGTTAGTTTTTTGTTTTACTTTTAAAAGACTTCTTACTATAATTTTAATTAATAAATGAATAATTAAAACATAACTTATACTAACATAACTTGTACTAATGTTAATTAATCAAACCAAACATAACTTGTACTAATTTCATCGAAGAGTGAAAATACATGAAAATTCAATTTCTAATCAATGTTTCCACCAAATTCTGCTCCGATCCCTTTTGGTCTTGTATCTATTATTTCTCGCCACAAACTAATTCGTGTTGTATAACGAGCAGCCTATCTTTTAGCTTGGTCTAATGCATTGTTCCACCACCATATTGGGAATGGTGGTACAGAGTAATGAGGCTGCAAAAAAAGTTGCACAAAGTGATTGTTCCCAACATAGACAATAGCTATTTCAATGTGCTCTTGGGCTGGAACTGGAGGGAATCTCAATGGGAAGTGAGTAAAACAACCTAAAGGAAGCCCATCAAATGTATGTAGAACAAGGTTGTACGCCGAAGCGATGACAACTCCCATATTCATAGCGTCCATCCAATACTCATTTGGTGTCGAATCTTCAAAGTAATTTAAAGACCGTTATTAGGTGGTCTGCCCAACCTATTTCTGGATATAGCGCATCGTATAGATCCATATTTTGTTCAATCTCATTAATGAGATCTCTTCGAACTTGAGCCCAACAATCTTCACCATACCCTATATGAGTGGCTATCGCTCTAAATACACAATGACCGTCATCTCGGACATCATTAATGTGAGAAATATAATGCTGATAAGCTCGAGGTAAATGCTGAATGTAGTCGGTAGGGATGGATGGAACTGAAAATTCAGCACGGTTCGCTTGAGTTTTGTGAACTCCCTCGCCCCTCCCACGTCTCCTAGATTCGACCCTAGATGATGAAGTCGACGCTTCTGTAAAGGAAGGAATGTGTCGTCCACTTTGCTCCTCTCTACCAGTAGGTCGACCTCTATGAGCCGTGTTATAAGCTGGGCCTCGAACTGTGCTCTGAGATGGATCCCTCATATCGATAATCCTGTCTATCATGTGCTCTCGCGTAGATTGATCCATTCCACGTAATCTGTCTATAACTTCATATGTTCTGTCCAGTCGTTCTCCCTCGTCATTCACAATGGGCGCGCGCATGGACAACTTAGTCCAATGATCGTGGATACTCTGAATCGGAATTGGCATGGAGTACCAACGGTAATATGCAAGATCATGTCTGCATGGCAATCCGTGCGTAATTTTTATTGTACAGTCGCACAACTGGAACTGGAGGTAGGATGCATCTTCAGCGCATTGTAGTTAAACATTGATGAGCTCCATTGCCTCTAACGAAATGCGAGTTCTTACTTGTTGAAAAAGTTCGTCATGTATTTGCCAATGGCGGGGGATGTTGATAGATCTCTGAAATGACCTCCGAATGTCCCCGAACTGATTTTTCAACATCTTGTCTATTTTCTTAAAAGCTTGTTGTAAGGATGACATAGTACCCCCCAAATATAGCTTCAGCCTCGCATGTGCGGACTCTGCTCTATAATATAATAATGAACTGTGTTTAAATACGAAAGTTAGAGAAATATTCTTTAGAGTAGTAGAATAATGTACGTACTTGAAATAGTAAAGGTAACAATGCATAAAGTAACTATACCTCTGACCTGAATTGCTTCCGAGGTGCATACACATTTATCCATGCTGCCACAAACCTATCTCTGTACGGCATTAACCATGTATTGAAAATGTATTGTAAGAGCTGCGGGTGTTGTTTATAGTCATCGCACATGGCATTCCACTTCTGATTGAAAGACGCTTCGGTCGTAGAATTAATAAGCGAGTGTCATGACATGTTAAAGTCGTTAAACGACGGACCAAGGACCCCTCTGCAGTGCTTTATTATGCATTGGTTGATGTGCCAAATGCAAAGAATGTGACGTGCCGAGGGGAAACATGCTTCAATGGCGCTAAGAAGCGCCAAATCTCGATTTGTAACAAACACCGATGGCAACAATGCCCCCCTTCTAAGCATCCATTTCTTTAAGGTACTCAGGGCCCATGTCAAGTTCTCTACCTTCTCATTTGTAAGATGTGCAAACATGAGAGAGTAAGTGCACATTGTGGATGTGATACCCATAACCTCCAATAGTGATAACCGGTACTCGTTGGTCTTGTATGTGGCGTCAATGACCAATATGGACGGAAAGTTCACAAATAAGTCTAGGCTTTGAGGATGAATCCAAACAATATCAGTGATTTCATTGGTGTATGGATTTGTACGATATTCATGAAGGTATCTTTTCTGTATTAGTTGATTCAAGACAAACTGAGTAGGACTTAGACCGTCTTGTTCTGCTATGTTATCTATATATTTGAGGTTATATATGCTTTGGGCACATGTAGTGTTTAACGGATTTTTTTTCTTTAAAACACTAAGAATTTCACGAGGCGTTGTGTTGTCCACCATGTTGCGCACAATTTCTTTCTCCTCTGGTGTTAGCCTTGACGAGTACTCATGCCCATCAAAATATTCTGCTGTTTCATGGTTATGGAAACCACATTCAACCCTTATACCCCACATGATACCTGCTGGAGGTATTGGTATACCTCGCAGCTCAAATGAGCACTCGCATTTTTTTGTCTCAGTATTCTTTTGTGAGGATTGCCCTTCAACTGCATTCTGTGCCGATCTATACTTTCCACTTCTTCACAACTAGGAATGCACTTTAGCAGCTTGCCACCAATTAAACTAGCAAATTTCTTAATAACAATAACAATACCATTTTCTTTACCGACTCTTCGCACCCAAGCTACCATGTCGTCTCTACTTTGAAAAATCTATAAGCAAGAAAAAAAGAATACGTATAAGTGCAACATGATCCAATCTAATATGCATAATTTCTGTACTTTTAAATTAAATAACTAATATGCATAAGAACAACAGTTTTAACTAACCTGGTGAGTTGTGAATTCAAGTGTATAGTCACGAAAATTATGGGAGACGCCCTTCCCACTAATAACATCATTCTCAACGGACCAACTATCTGAAAATGACAAGTTGTAGTTATCCATAATGTTCTTCTATGTTTTACGAACCGGTGTGGAAAAGGAGGGAGGAGCCGTGACAGAGGAAGGGAGAGAGAGATAGATGATGGAAAGATGGTGATGTTAGAGGGATAAGCAGAGAGATGGAGGTGATGGGAAGAAGATGGTGATTTTGGAAGGATAATGCTGGATATATAATGATAAAGGGTGATGGATGAATGGTTATAGTTAAAGATAAGAAGATAACAAAAAATCTGAATGTGTGGTTGTAATTGAAGATAAAAAGAAAATCTAAATGAGTGTTTATAGTTGAAGATAAGAAGATAAAAGGAAATCTGAATAAGTGGTTAGAAATAAATTAGATAAAAGATATAAATAAATACAAAATTAATAAATTCAATAACATAAAAGAATTATAAAATTTTAATAAGAGTAAAAAAATAAGAGTAAAATTTCAATAACATAAAGAAATTTACTCACGTATATAATATTAAATAATTTAAAAATACATATAAAGCTTAAAAAAATAAGTGTTCCGATTTTAATTCGTTTGAACCGGTGCGAAGATCTTATTTTCTTATCATTTCATCCTAAATGGTCGTAATGAATTTTTTGCTCTAAGTCCTTTCAATGAGTACCCTAAGAGAGACCTAAAACTAAATAATAAGCCTTATGGTACTTGTTGAAAGGCTTTTGAGCCAAAAATTCATTATGACAATTGAAGACAAAATTATAAAAAAAACAAGATCTTTACATCGATTCAAGCGGATTGAAAATTGGAACACTTAAATAATATTAAATAAATAAAAATGAAAAAAGATATAAAAGTTATTAAGTAAATAAATAAGAAATAAGAAAATGCCGTGGGTTGAATTATTGTCGGGTATAATATTAAATAATTTTAAAAATACATATAAAGAGAAAAAATAAGTGTTTTGATTTTTAATTCGTTTGAACCGGTGCGAAGATCTTATTTTTCTTATCATTTCATCCTAAAAGGTCGTAATGAATTTTTTGCTCTAAGGCTTTTCAATGAGCACCCTAAGAGAGATCTGAAACTAAATAATAAGTCATAGGGTATTTGTTGAAAGGTCTTCGAGCCAAAAATTCATTATGATTATTGAAGACAAAATGATAAAAAAAAATAAGATCTTTGCATCGATTCAATCGGATTGAAAATTGGAACACTTAAATAATATTAAATAAATAAAAATGAAAAAATATATAAAATTTATTAAGTAAATAAATAAAAAATAAGAAAATGCCGTGGGTTGAATTATTGCCGGGGGGTATTTTGGTCTGGGGGGTGGGGTCAGGCGGGGGGGTGTGTCAGGGGGGCGCGCAAAGAGATTTACTACTCTCTCCGTCTCATTTTTAGAGTCCAGTATTTCATTTTGAGCTGTCACTTAATAAATTTCCATTAAGTATCTATTTTATAAAGTTAGTGGTTAAAAGTTTTTGCATTTTCCATTTTGCCCTAAAAGTATATTTCATTTTAAAAAGTTAGTGAGTAAAAGTGTAACGATGATGTCTTCATAGAGGGTAAGTAGGAAAAGTTGAGATAAAAGTTTATGTGAAATATGTAATGATGATTTTTTATTAATAAATTGGAGTTATGAAACATGACACTTAAAAAGGGCAGAGGGAGCACATTTTTTGAACAAAAAAAGTGATTTTTCTTAGAACCGTTAGATTGGAAATTAGCTAAATAACAACTCTTTGCCCAAAATTATGTTCATAAAGTGAGGTTGTTTTGCTAAAATGGTTTTGTGATTTTTTATCATTGAATATTTGACTAAGTACTTGTGAGCATGTAATGAAAGTATTTTGACTCGCTTCTTTTTTTCCCCAAATTGTTTCCAGGACAGAACATTGAAGTGCTAATCCCCAAATCCCGTCCCTAATATTTCTTGTGAGCATGTAATGAAAGTATTTTGACTCGCTTCTTTTTTTTCCCCAAATTGTTTCCAGGACAGAACATTGAAGTGCTAATCCCCAAACCCCGTCCCTAATATTTGTAGTCCTCAATAGTCAATCCTAAATCTAAACCCTAAGCTATGTTTGGTTTAATGCAATGGGAAGTGGAATGGAATGGTTATTCCTATGGAATGTCTACTTTAATGTTTGGTTCACTAAAAATTGAAGGAACAATTATTCTACATGAAATTATTATTCATCCAAATAAAGGAATAGCTATTCCAATTGAAAAGTTAAAGAATTACAATTCCATACCACCATTCTTTTTTGGATTGTTAATGCCACTCCTAAAATTACTATTGCCACTTTAAATTTTGCTAATGCCACTCTCAAAATTTCTATTGCTACTTCAAATTACATTCCGTTGAGATGTGACTTTAGCATAACAAACACAAGAATTGGAATGCAAATTCTATTCTTGCTATAGATTTATAGCCACAACCAAACGTTGGAAGAGGAATTATTCCAATTTCATTTCATTCTTAATTTTATTCCAATTTATATTCCATTCCATTCAACAAAACGCACCCTAAATGTTGAATCCTAAATGGCCAAAGTAATTCCTTAACACTAAGGTATATCGTAAACCCTATTTGTTGAATGCAACCCGTTGTTTGTTGGATGCAGTCAAATTTTGTCATCTTCCCGTGACTTTGCCATGTCATATGCCAAAGCACGGGTGGAAGGTGGTCCGTGAAAAATCAAGTCAATCCGATATGTGTAAGTGCTCGATCCAATTTTTTAAATTTCTATTTTTTTTAAATTGGAAAATCCAATCTTTTATTTTTTTCGATTTTTCAAAAATGGAAAGATTGGGTTGAACACTTACACATATCGAATTGAGCTAATTTTTTACAGGCCCACTCAAATATATATTTTTTAAATTATTGAACGGCTTGAATAATCCGTGCGGTCCCTAGAGTGGGCCCACACGGCATGCGATGGCCGCCCCATGAGGTTGTTGTAGCATTGTTATATTTTGCTAAATGGAGCCATTTTTTAAAGAGGGGTGCTAGGGTCCATGAAAAAGAATCATGGATTGACTCTTTGAACATTCTTTTTCGTCCCATTTTGGTTGTCCTTTTTTTTTTATTATATTCGTGTCAATTTTCATTCGCTTATATCTTCTAGTATGAATCTTCAAAAATATATAATATTGATCTTATTTTATAGATTTCAATTTGCTTTATAATACAAGTTGTCAAAATCATAAAATTACTATAAATTGAAAAATATATTCAAAAGATACAAAAGTGATAAAAGAAATAATTGAAAATCAAAATGGGATGGATGGAGTAATTTGCAGGGACTTGTCACATCTTGAACATATTTTGTAATAGTGACTTGTCAACTCAGCATCAGCATAGATAAAACCCTTCTTCTCCCTCCCTCCCTGTCACGACCCTGACCAGCCTCTTGAGGTCTTAATCATGACAAATGCCAGTGATTTCTCACTAAGGCCAAATCGCAAATCAAATATCATCTAAGCAAGCAATACTCAAAAGGGGCTAAATATAACAGCGGAAGCAAAAGTTTAACTTTTATTAATAACAAACCAAAGTCTTACATAGATTTACAAGCCAAAAGGATAAACCTCTCAGAGCTTTGCTTACCTACAAATTTACAAACTAAACAAATCATACACAAAGCTAAGTGACCATGAAGCATAACTTCATTTTCCAAATATACAACACATCTCAAAAGTAAACACTCTGTCACACTACGCGTCGCTTCCTGAAAGGTGGAAAAGAAAATACATAAGCCAAAGCTCGTGTGAGTGATTAGTACTTAACTCACATGCCTTCCATGGACAATGCAAAATAATTTGATAATATTTCAAAACAAAGAACTCAAAACCATAAGCCAATTATAATGCACATTCCGCTATTCAAAATTCAAAGGCTACAGGGCGTCCCCAGTAGTGGATAAGCCAGACGTCTACGCATTATCCCAAAACACACACCAACCTCAAACACCCTTGCTAGCCATTAAGCCGTCCCCTAGCAAGACCGGACGTTGGGAATGCCATTAAATAGATTCGCAAATATTTCACAAATAGGTCCACCTTTCATTGTTATCCATGGAGTACATAATTTATAAAACATGTTCAAATAAACTTGATAATAAGCTTGATAAGGAAAACAAGTTCAAAACCATGTGTTTAGGTATTAAATCACTCACCTCGATCCACGTGACGATGCGAACTTCCTAGAACATTCAATCAAATGGAAACATGTTTAGACAATACTCAATAATTCTATTTATGCTCAATACAATACTCTAAAAGTGTTTAAGTTCAATTCAATCCAAATAAATCATACTCCCTTTCATCTTAAACCCAAAAATATTGAAACCAATGCCAAAAGTTGCACCACTACAAACCCTACACTCAATAAAAAATCCCAGGTTCAAAAACAAGAGGAGATTAACCCAACAATCAAAAGAAAACAGATTCGCAACCACTTTCGCACCAGTCAACCAACCCTGCTTTAGAAATTCACCAAAAATTGTATACTTAACCAAATTACTTGATTCCATCGCCAATCTCTTCTTAACTTAAATATGCAACTCCTGTAAAAGACCCAAAGCCACCCAAAATGTTCATCATGCCCAGAAGTTAAAAGGAAACAGCCACGCACAGATTCGCACATCCAGCAAACAGACAGTATTCAAAAATTCATAACTAATTGTGTGATTATCGGTTTTGCATGATCTTGGTACCGAAATCTTCGTATTGAAACGTACTTTAACTGTTATGAAGACACCAAAAATTGATTCCTAACAGAAGAGCTCCCAAAAGACAGATTTCCAAAACCCACGAAATTTTCAGCATATACCAGATTTGTTCAAGACTCAAAATAAATGATCAAACTTGATTCTCGTACATTAAACCAACACTTAAACATGTAAAGAAGGCAAGAGATCCCTACCTCGAAGGTTGAAATTTAAAACCCCAAGAATCTCCAGGCAAAACCTCTCCCGGAAACACCTCCTCCGAGCTAGAGCAAGCAATATCCAAGACCTAGAACGTGAATATATGTTGAAAAAAAATGGCCAAACCCTTGTGGACTTGACTGATTATGAGAGACATAGATGAGAGAGAGCGAGAGGCCGAGAGAGGAGAGAACGGGAGAAAGAGAGGCGTACAGGGGAAGATAATAATCTTCCCTGATATTTTGATCCTTATATAGGCCAATTCACACACACACCCTTCAAGTATATAACTACATCATCAACTCCCACAACTTTATATTCTTATACTTTAATCCCACATACATATTATCTACATCAAATATCTTAAACACATTTTAAAATCATAAAGTAAAAGAAAATTATTCCGGGTCTCTACATCCTTCCCTCCTTAAAGAAATTTCGTCCTCGAAATTTTATACACCAAGTCTGCAATAACTAAAATACACAATCGTCACATTAGTCAAGAAAAACACAATAAACCTACAACCGCAAGACCCAAGAAAACGCAACAAGTCTAAAACCACAAAGTTAAAATCTTATACCGATTGTTGAATTCAAAATTTGCAAATAGGCATCACAATCCAAATATATATATATACATATTCTCGTTCTCAAACTAATGAATCCTTCTAGAATCAAATTAGTAGGTTTAATAGATAATTAAAAGCATGCTTCTATCATTCATGGAGAAGACACCAAAAATGTTTAAACCCTCTGATTTCCCATTGGAAGATTACAAGTTTCTTTCTTGACCAAGAATTTCATGAATTTCATGCACACAGTCATGTGAATCTTTTAACAAATAAAAAATAAAAAATAAAAAAAATACAATTCAGTAGTGTCAAGGTGCACTCTACGATTCTTGAATAACCTTTCAAGTAACGATTTGTCTAGGATTCATCAAGTCTTTCACTTAAACGAACGATTATTCCAATACTTCATATTCCCTTCGCAGTTCATCTAACAAAATTAAGCACAATCATCAACCCCACAAGGTTCGCAAACCCATATCAAATCAATCGCCATAACACTATAACAACTCAAAACCAACTCATTGTCTAGGCCTACATTCAACAACACGTAGCACACAGGGGTGCCGATTCACTCTCGATAAGTAAAATCACATAAGCATATATTCCACATGGCACAAAGCACGCAAGCAGGTAAGTGTTAGGCCAATGGGTACATAAGCACATTATCCATAAAAGACACGCAGCAGTCAAACATTAAACAGGACCTACAATAGAGACCAAGTCCTCTCTTTTCAAGGTTCAAAACTAGAGATGTCCAAAGGCCCCTCGTCATCTTTAAACTAAACTACTTCAATTCCTTTTTTTTTTTTTTTTTTTTTTGAGATAGCAGACAAGGTGATTTTTAAAAGAATCACTTGCTTCCCATAATCCACCAATCGGTTCCCTATCTCCTGTTCGACAGATAATAAGCACTAGGTCCTGCCGACACCAACACTTCCTTCACAATCAAACACTTATTCAAGCAAAATATTCAGAACAGCTATCCTCGAAAGACAATTAGATTAGTTCAGGGAGGTAACACTTTACGCAATATCATGATATTAAGCCAAACTTATAAAAGTCACCATTGACAACTCCTTCCGCCAATTCATCTATAGCCCTAGTTGTTTCTTACTAAGACTTGATGACACACATCTTTGAGGTACACAAACACATATCCATAGTGAACTTATCAGACAATAATAGATCATTAAGCAAGCATACTCCTAATAATGTTTCTCTTTGTTTTTCTTTTTTGCAACTAGATTTTTTTTTTTTCCAGCTCAAAGTACTCCCATATCCGAAAGTATGAAATCAACAAGCAAGTACAAATTATTATTATTATTATTTTCTATGACGTCACATGATCTATTTGGATTCAGTTTTATAGCAAAATGTAAATCTTCCCGTTGTTTATCTTGTTTAAAGAGCATCTATTCTAAATGTTCAATCATGAAGTCACGATGGCCAGTCGCACTTCAGGTTGAATATCTGGAAATAGATTCTCAAGGTCTTAGAAAATGAGTTTCGCCTATGAAATATACATCCACATTTTGTAATCCACACATCTCTTAACATAAACATATTAGACACGCTATAGATTCAAGCGCTACCACTTAAGACAACACAAAACCCGCACCAAATGTAAATACCGTAAAATATAAATAAACGCACAGAACACTCACTAAAATGTAACAACTAGAAAGCCTAATGACACCATGTCAACCACATTTATACCCAACTATACTACAAACACACATATTCTCAAAACAAGCAATCTTCAGCCATCACAAGAATTAAAGAAAGGAAGCAATCAACAGAAACCACATCACTTATAAGGTCAAGCCTCCATTTTTTTTTTGTCATGGGTCAACAACACCATACGCTCAACATAATTGCAAACGCAATGCCACGTAGATAATTGAAAGCTACTCACATGATGCACACATAGTTCATGTCCCAAATGCAACCACCAAACCCCACGAGACTAAGTGTCTCCCCATGGTCCCGAGGTATTCCAAACCTATGCTTTGATACCAAGTTGTCACGCCCTCGATTTTCAACTAAAACAATAACATATTTTCTACAAACAAAAGTCTTTCTCTCAACTATATTTACCCTTAAATGTCATGTCAATCCAAACAAAGAATCAAGGTCTCTTTTGATCTTCTCTCTAAATTTTTTTTTTTGTTTAGGTTCAAGGGTCAAGAACAAGGAATTCATAACTCGAGTCGAATAGATTTCTCGATGAACGTTATCAAGGAAGTCAATCAACGATGCCACGCACGAGAAATGATGTAAAGGATGGCCAAAAACCAACCCGAGACCTCAAGGAAACAAGAAATCAAAACTAGGCCAGATCATGATGTTAATCATTCACACTTCAGGTTTTGACCATATCTGATCAAATAACATAAATTTAAGAACGACATTTAAACCATTGAAAAGTAGACTTCTTCTTCTTCTTCGAAACAAAGGTCATACATCAAAAAGAAACGGAGTTCGGGTAACCTTACTACAGCCTTGCGATTATGGCTCAACGTAACCATGAAACTGGTGTGAACGCAGAATTTGGTTCAGTTTTGGATGCAAATCTGTTATCGCTCGGACATACGCATGATGCATGGGATGTATCGTTGGAAAGCTTTATGTGTCTAGTTTCTAACAAAATAAACGGTGCGTCAATTCGAGTCCCGAGCTAGGAGTTTTGGCCATTTTACCAAAGTCCGCCGGTGCTGTCAGATTCTACGCGGGAATAAGTAAAAATTGATTGAAAAATCATAACTCTTCCATCTTAAATAGCACAATAAAATCGACCATCACATTCTGCTCTCCTATTTTCATACCAAATGTTCCTAAAATAGAACACATATGAAATTCAGGCAATTTAAAAAGTCAAGTAGTATGGTTACGACTAGTTAAAAGCAAGAACATATACAAAGATATACAAAGACAAAAACATTTTATACCAATCAGATAACTACATAGGCAAGGTATACCTATTTGCTCTAAATTAACCCCATGTACATCTTTAGGAATTGATTTATCAACCTTAACTCGCATATGCCAATCAATGATACACAAAACACATTTCTATTTCGACATTCAAAACTAAAAAGAAATATACCACATATACATCAAGGTATATAACTTAATATCTCAATACCTTTAGTTCCACCATTCACTAGTAAAACACAACACAGCACATAGTCGCTAAGGATACACATAATCACAAAGCATTCAATTTTCAGTTACACGAGTTCATCCTATAGCTCTGAGGGTAAGTGTAAGTGTAGTCATAAATAGTGCTCCGGTCAAGATAAACAATCCCTTCGAATAACCCCTGGAACCATCCTAAATACTTTACATCGAGACTATGTTTCCATTTCAAACTCTATTGAGGTCCTATAAATCCCAAGGATGTGTCCCTAGCGATGTGACCTTCCACACTTTCGGTCGGACCATGCTCTGATACCAAAAACTTTGTCACGACCCTGACCCGCCCCTTGAGGTCTTAATCATGACAAATGCCAGTGATTTCTCACTAAGGCCAAATCACAAATCAAATATCATCTAAGCAAGCAATACTCAAAAGGGGCTAAATATAACAGCGGAAGCAAAAGTTAACTTTTATTAATAACAAACCAAAGTCTTACATAGATTTACAAACCAAAAGGATAAACCTCTCAGAGCTGTGCTTACCTACAAATTTACAAACTAAACAAATCATACACAAAGCTAAGTGACCATGAAGCATAACTTCCTTTTCCAAATATACAACACATCTTAAAAGTAAACACTCTGTCACACTACGCGTCGCTTCCTGAAAGGTGGAAAAGAAAATACATAAGCCAAAGCTCGTGTGAGTGATTAGTACTTAACTCACATGCCTTCCATGGACAATGCAAAATAATTTGATAATATTTCAAAACAAAGAACTCAAAACCATAAGCCAATTATAATGCACATTCCGCTATTCAAAATTCAAAGGCTACAGGGCGTCCCCAGTAGTGGATAAGCCAGACGTCTACGCATTATCCCAAAACACACACCAACCTCAAACACCCTTGCTAGCCATTAAGCCGTCCCCTAGCAAGACCGTGTAGACACCCCAATCTGGGCTTCCAGATTAGTTTACTTACGGTATTTGATTCCCCGATGATGAGTCAGGTCGAAACAGTCCCGAGAACTTGGAATGGCTTGAGTTTGGCATGTGTGGAACCCATCCTTAACCCTTAAACCCTTGAATCAGAACCTGGACCTTGGTCTGAATGTCGCGCGACAATCTAGAACCCTCGCGCGATGGTTCGTCTGCCAGGTGGTGGTCAAAGTCAAAGCTTTGACCATTGACCATCGCGGGGCTGGCTGGACCCTCGCGCGATGGTCTCACTCCATCGCGCGATGGTCAACACCTGTCATTTTCACCCAGATTGCGTGGTGGTCAGGGGGCTACAGGCCTATGTGACCCCGTTTTCTCGGCTGAACAGCGTTCTGGGGGGGCTCCCCTTGCACCACCTCACCCCCCATTCTCCCATCACCTTTGCCACCCACTCCTCCACCAAGCATTTGTAACCAGCATTGTTGGCTGGTTACAAGGCCTTGGTTAGCCATCCACTAACCCCCTTCTCCTATAAATACCCCCCCATGCTTCCTTGCAAAGGGTTACCAATTTCTCTCCAAGAAAGAAAAAGGAGAGCTCAAGCACAAATACTTCACACAACTCAAACCCACATAATCACCCTCCAAATCTCACCATCTCATCATTCAAGCCATTTCCAAGGCACTCAAGGCAAAGGTATAATATCTTTCTGTTCACTGTTCGAACCCCTGAGGGGGGCTGGCAGGGTCAAGGCTGGTAATTGATACCAGTTCTGGCCCTAAAGCTGGCAGAGTTTCAAGAGCCATTAGCAGGGAAACCCTCGCGCGATGGTCCCAGATGCTCGCGCGACGATTCTGTCTGCGTGAGAATGGACCACGTGGGGAAGGGACCCTGGTATTTAAGTTTATTATTGTGCTTATAGTCTGTTAAAAGTCTTTAAAGGAGATTTAGCTCACTGCTTTGCTATTTTGCATGTTGAAAATCATTGCTAGGCTTAGTTTATAACACCTCTTGGTTTGGAATGCTTTTGGGATGCTCCTGAACATGTCTCAGAGCCCCAAGTATGCAAAGCAATTCCTGGAAGTCCAGTCAGAACAATCGCGCGGCTGTCTCACACTGTCGCGCAATGGTTCTCTCTCTCCCAGGGAATGCCCTTGCATGAGCAGCTTGGCCTTGGCCTTTGTTTAGACACCCCCACTGTTTAGGGGTTGCTTTTTCATAATATTTCTATCTGTTGGTTGTAATATTGTTTACTTTCAAGTACCCATAAACTGCTTGGTTTGCACCTGGGTGAGCACTGGTCCTTCCAGAGCCCAGAAGGGAATGAAATTCAAACCATTGGTGAAACATGAACACTCGCGCGAGGGTATGGATATGTCGCGCGACGGTTTGCTCGCATGCGGATGAACTCACGCATGCAAGCTGGCTGTTTCTTCGTGCCAAAATCATACACAGCGCTGTCTTGATGTATGATCGATGTTTTGAACTTCGTTCCATTTATTACCTGTCATCTTACTAATCCATGCCATATCTCATCACATCCTGCAAACTGCTACAGTTTTAAATCCCCGATTAACTGTTCCCCCGCCCTAATTGGCTAAAAATTGATTAATGAGACAAAATCGCAAACAAACATTTTCGCAAATGCCTAAGTAGAGACCGATCTCCGGATTGGGCGAGAGGGGTGCCATAAAACCCTTCCCCTCTCGTAACCTGGCTCCCGAACCCAGATATGGTTATGACGGACTGGTTCCTTAACTTTTTCAAATCAAACAGCGCGGCAAGTGCTTCGAGATACGGTTCCTTGGGTGTCGGACCTTCAAAACCCAAGTGGCGACTCTGTATTTTGCGAGCGCTTGCTTCCCCGCTCGCGCTCCCTCGATCCGGGCATTCTCGCGTTTCGGAATCCGGAAGTTCCGAAGGGCACGCTGCCCACACCCGCTCGCGCTCCCTCGACCCGGGCCCCTTGCCTCGCTTTTCGGAATCCGGAAATTCCGAAAACGGGCACGCATGCCCACAGTGGCGACTCTGCTGGGGATCGAACCAATATTGGTCTATACTCAAATTTTAATACGCTTGAGAACAATCCCACAAAAGTCTGTCAAAATAGTGAGCTTCGCGCTGCTAAAGAAAGGATTGGTGATTTAACAGGACCTCGTGTCCGGCCATCCTGACTGGGGCTTTTCCGATTGTTCTCTCGTGTAGTTTCTTCTAAGTATTGATCAATAAAGAGAGCCACATTTGAAAAGGCATTTGCGAATTTGCGATTCTATTTCATTAATCAATTTCTTTAGCATTTTTCATATGCATCGATGTGGGATAAGCCTCGTTGGATCGTTTTGGCAATCCGGCACGGTTTACCGGAGCACGGGGACCCCGAATGACCAACAACCTTCGACGATGATGAGTCATTCTACCGTTCGACTGTTGCTCTGCGATTACGCGGACGACGGGAGGTATATCTTGGCTCTAGTCCGAGGAACCCGTTACAAGCCAAAACCAGCCTTTGCATATACAAAGCATTAGAACTCTCCAAAATAGGACAGGTACCTACAGGGTAAGATCTATTTGCATCTAACCCCCATATACTGTCTACGTGTTACTGCTTTCCCTATCGCATGTACTGTACATCTATAGGAGCATACTTAAGGTTGTTTTGTCTTTCGAGTTTGTCTTACGCTGTCTAAGACGTTGTTGGACCCGATGAGGAGTCGTTCATTCTGTCGAATGTTCGTTATCAGTCGCAAAGTCCTTAGTTCAATGAGACTTTGGGAAATCAAAATTTACTACATCCTTGGCTCATGCCCGATTAAGGATTCAACCAACAATAAGGAACAACGAAGTAGTGATGCCGTGTCACTAGCGCCACCCAGGTTGAAGTGCGTTGTCACTATACACCGCGGTGTTCAAGGTTAAGGTGTCACGCCATCAACGCCGAGTTGTTCCAAGTTCGAAGTTGAATTTTCAAAAGGGACTAGCCAAAGATTTAGTCTATTTTGACTTCTTTTAGGATCTGTCGATTTACTCAAGGACACATCGCCGAAAAGAATTCTGAGGATTCCGGCAACGTCTGAAACTCGTGAGGCAAACTCGTCTCTGGAACTGTACATACATACATTCTGTTTTGCGTAGGAGCATGTTTAGGGCGGCTTCTAGGTTGTCTCTCTCTTTCGAGTCTGTCTTATGTTTATTAGGACGCTGCTAGACCCGATGAAGAGTTGTGCATCTCGATGGTGCACGTTGTTAATTTTTTTTCTCAAAGTCCTTAGATCAGCGAGACTTTGAGAAATCAAACCTTATTAAGTCCTTGGCTCATGCCCGATTAAGGATTCGACGGACAATAAGGAACCACAAAGTATTGATGTCGTGACATTGATATCATTCAGGTTACAAGTGCCTTGTCACTTACAACCACCCCGGCTAAAGCACAGCGTTGCTCACGCCACCCCGGTTAAGGTGTCACGCCGTCAATACCGAGTTGTTTCTAATTCAAAGTCGAATTTTCAAATGGGACTAGTCGAAGACTTAGTCTGTTTTGACATCTCTTAGGATCAGTTTGATCCATTCAAAGGATACACCCTCAAAAAGAATTCCGAGGATTCTGGCAACCTCCGAACATCATGAGACAGACTTGTCTCTAGTTCTAGAGTCTAGGGTTGACACCGACAACGACGTGTACATTGCATTTTGCTGTAGGAACACCACTGAGCTTTTGTCTTACTTTGCTGTCCAAAGCTTAAGGCCATTGCATCGTCGGAGAGTACCGAAAAGAAGAGCCAAATCTGCTTGGGAACATTTGCCGGAGCTGTTGCACCTTTGCTTCCAAGGTCATATCACCTGCCTCGTTCATCAATTCAGAATGGCAGTACAAATGGAGCTGGCTGAGCTCAAGAAGGCTGTAGAAGAATTGGGTCACAAGATGGACAAACAGATGATTATGGTCCAGGGACTCGTTGGCCTCGTTACCTCCACAGTCCCGCAGCCAGATATGGGGCTAGTCAAATAACCTCCTCAAGCCTACCATTCTCCAACGGTCGGAATCAAACTGTGCTCAGGAGACATGTTCAACGACCTGGTTGAATTCCATGAGGCTAAGACTCACTCGAAGGAGGATGTTGATTCCTTTGTTGAAGCCATTGCCAAAGGGGAGGACATACTTAGTGATGAATTCAGCCCCGAAGGCAAAAGAATGCATCCTATTGATGAGGCAATGTGTTACAACTGCGAAGCAAACAAGGGTTCCGCTTTGGATTCTCAGTTCACTCGCCGAAACCCACCAAGGACTTTCTCAGGCTTCTCTACACCTTTGGCCTCAATTTATGAGAAGCTCCTCGATGCTGGTTCCATCAAGCCCCTCAATCCAACTCCTCTACCCAAAAATCCATCACCCAACTTCAAGTATAACCTCTATTGTGCCTACCATCAGATGCCTGGCCATCCTACCAATGCTTGCTTCCGGCTTCGACATGCCGTTCAAGATCTCGTTGATTGTGGTATCATCACAACCCCACCACCATCAACAGCCGATACCAATCAAGTTCAAAACGCTCAAAGCTTCCGAGCCCGAACCCAACCCCGGAGTTTCTCTGTCTTCGAGGCACCTCTATCTACAGTAATGGAGAAGCTTTTCCAATCTGGGCATCTCAAGCCTTTGACCCCGACTTCCCCACCCAAAGTCTTACCAGCCAACTGCAATGCAAACCATTTCTGTGCCTTCCACCAAATGCCTGGCCATCCCACTGACGCATGCTATCGTCTTCGACATGAGATTCAAGATCTCATTGACAATGGCACGGTTCAAGTTCCACCAAAGCCTAACGTCATTTCCAACTCCTTGCCTCAACACAACTCTGACCCTCTGGTTGGTCAGATATCTATCACCTCTACTCAAATCAACCCGAGCTCCACCATATTCAATCCTAGCCACTATATCGTCCCAGAGAGCCAACCCAAACCAATTGTATCCATCCCGTTCGAATCGGAGATTAACATGATGGCTGTAGGTTGGGCAATTGAGGTCTTCACTATCGACACCTGGATTGACAGTAATGAGGAGCTTACAAAGGAGCGGACTGGCCGGTTGAAGTCCGTTGATCAAAGGAGCACCGAGTAGGTTTGGTCAAAGAAGCTGAGGAAGCCGAAGTGCTGTTGCTTGGGCCTGACACCTGCTGGATCCTACCTCTTTTTGTGGAAGCTATGGGTAGCTTTTTAAATATTGCGTTTTCAAAACCGCGTCTAGTTTGCATTGGCGTTTTGTCTGAGTCTGACACGGAGTCTTTTGCATTTGTCTAGTCTAGCTCTGAGTTGGAGGTTGTGCCTCTTGGCCCTCCACGTCGTAGCTTTTGTTTCAAATTTTGAGTCTGCTGTACTTGGTAACCCCGAGGGGCTTTCTTTATGATATGCATTATCTTGCTTCTAAGTACTTCGCTGGCTTTTATATAAACTTTGTCGACTCTGACGACGAAGGGATAGATTTCGATGGGATCATCCCCAAGGAAATGTGTTCCCTCGCCGAAGGGGAAGACAAAAGGCGTGCTCAGCCTATTAAAAGGAGAAGTAGTTTCAAATAAACTTTAAAGACAAGTATAACCTCCCGAAAGGTTCAAGGTTGGTCCAAGCACTGCCCCCAAAGGAGCATTGCGCCCGGTCAGACAAGCTCGAAGAATTCAGCAACGACTTGGCATGGTCTCACAAAGACACGCCTGGTATTGATCTTGAGACAAAGAAACATCGAATCCCTTTGCTACCAGATGCCAAGCCAAAAAGCAGAAGCTCAAAAGGTCCAGCGCCTCATACATGTTCAAGTTTGTAGGAACAGCGTTCCACCAAGTACAAGTTAGCAAGTTCAAAATTGGCCTGGAACGAGACATGTCAACCGAAGCACACTGGACTCTGTGCTATCAAAAGCCATCTTATCTGGGGCTACAGCCAAACGTCGACGACCTCGATGGCAATCAATTTCAAATACCTTGGTCAACATGGATCAATTCAAAAGTCTTTTTCCTGAGAGAAGCTCGTTGGGCTGAAAACCCCAAGGGTGGGCAGTTCCAAGCAAAAGTTAGAGCAGCCTGCTAGACCAAAACCTTTGAAGGTGGTTTAGGCAAAAATGAATAGGCAATATTCAAAAGCTCGCTAAACCGAAAACCCGAATGGGCGGTTCTAGGCAAAAGTTAGAGCGTAAAAGGTGAGGTAAAATACTCGAGTGAACCTTGGCCTGAACTACATTTTGACCTGATTCCCTAGCTTGGGATACGTAGGCAGTCTCTCTTTGAGACTCGGTCACATTCTATCAATTGGATCCATGGTTGACATTTTGGGTACACATCAAAGGTCGAAGAGGATCGAAGATCAGATCAAGCTGCATTGGAGGAATCAGAAGGGGGAAAACCTTTGTCTTTCAATTTTATTACAAACTGCTTCTTCAATTTACAGGCTGAGCATAAGTCTTAAAATATTTGAAGCATCAAAAACAGAACGAAATGCTAGAGGCCTTAACCGGCTCACAATTTATTTTAAGTTCAGCGAATTCTGGTATAAGCAACCGTAGCGCGTTTGTTCGAAGTGATGCGCGTTAGTCTCAAACCTGCGCACGCTTCTTGCAACAGATAGTAGCAGCTAGCTACTACCCTCGAATGTCATTCCAGGGACTTTTGCCAAGTCTTGTCATACCATGCAAGTCATATGGACTTAATGTGACTGCACGGGAGTGTCGGTTTCAGTCCGGGCCTATACGAGTCATTATCTGCGTCTTATGTCCGTTTTTGCGACATTTTTCCAGCTTTTCAATCAACTGTTGTTTCGAGATGCTTTTCTCGGTTTTGTTTGTACAGGTCTTTGTGCCTTTTTGCGGCTTTCGCGAGTGTCAGTTTCACCTGTCTAAGGAATGTTGAGAGTTTTTGGCTTATTAATACCCAAAAACTTCATTATGTTTCGTGTGTCTAAGGGTTTGCATTATACCTTGGGGCTCTTTTTCCCTTTTCATTCGAGCTAGGCAAGTCTGTTTATGTGCGCACGTCAGTGTGTCGATTCAAATCACTTGTCAATGCAAATTAGATATTAGTGGTTAGTTTTTGCATTCTCTTCAACACTTGTAAAATAGTGTCAATAAACTGGAAAACGCAATTGTTACATTGCTACCCTAGTATCAGTAATCCGGAAGCAGCGGAATCTCTTGAAGCAGCAAGGGCGCGTCAGCCCAAGGCCAAGCAAAGCACATCCATGGGGCTCGTCCGCCCAAGCATCAAAGAAAGGGCACGTAGGCCCACTACTATTGCTACATGCCAATTGGGCACGCCAGCCCGCTCAATGTCTCTCTATCTTGGTGTGCATCTCCAGGGCAAAAGGCAGTAAAGTACTTGGGCTCAGTGGTAGTTCTTAGGCGTCGTTGTCCTCGTAGGAGCCGCCCTTAGCTTGCATCTACATTTTCAATTTGTGCATTTTCTTAGTATGCATCTTTGCATATTGTATATCAAATGTTTAAAGCAGGAAAATTCTATGACGGAATCGCTTCTGTGGGTTAGTGCAAGTATGGGGGAATGACACACGCCACTTTCCTTGTCTCATTTGCCATGGTAACCATCAAGCGCACAACCTCGCTGTCCTGTTCTGTTGGCACTTAGAATGCACTTTGGGGAATCAGAATTCAATCCAATTCAACGGCTCGATCATTCTGCACACTGATCTGCCCGACTCAAATCAACGACAGCCGGTCCTGTCCATTTCTCAACGGCATGATCATTCTGCACACTGATCTGCCCGACTCAAATCAACGACAGCCGATCCTGTCCATTTCTCAACGGCATGATCATTCTGCACACTGATCTGCCCGACTCAAATCAACGACAGCCGGTCCTGTCCATTTCACAACGGCTCGATCATTCTGCACACTGATCTGCCCGTCTCAAATCAACGACAGTCGATCCTGTCCATTTCTCAACGGCTCGATCATTCTGCACACTGATCTGCCCGTCTCAAATCAACGACAGCCGGTCCTGTCCATTTCTCAACGGCATGATCATTCTGCACACTGATCTTCCCGTCTCAAATCAACGACAGCCGGTCCTGTCCAAATCTCAACGGCTCGATCATTCTGCACACTGATCTTCCCCTTTCAAATCAACGACAGCCGGTCTTGTCCAATTTCCAACGGCTTGATAATTTTGCAAAGTGATCTTCCCGTCCATCCAAATCATCGACGACGGTCAGCCATATCGTCCGACTCAATCAACCCGATGGTCAGCCATATCATCGATGACAGTCAGCCATATCGTCCGACTCAATCAACCCGATGGTCAGCCATATCATCAACGACGGTCAGCCATATCGTCCGACTCAATCAACCCGATGGTCAGCCATATCATCAACGACGGTCAGCCATATCGTCCGACTCAATCAACCTGATGGTCAGCCATATCATCAACGACGGTCAGCCATATCGTCCGACTCAATCAACCTGATGGTCAGCCATATCATCAACGACGGTCAGCCATATTGTCCGACCCAATCAACCTGACGGTCAGCCATATCAGTCATTCAACGACGGTCAGCCATATCAGTCATTCAACGATGGTCAGCCATATCATCCATGACGGTCAGCCATATCAGTCATTCAACGATGGTCAGCCATATCATCAATGACGGTCAGCCATATCAGTCATTCAACGATGGTCAGCCATATCATCCATGACGGTCGGCCATATCGTCTATCTCCACCAAATCAACGGCTTGATTATTCTGCACACTGATCAGCCCGTCTTCTGTCATGTCTGCAACGGTTCGATCATTTATACTGATGATCCTTCCATCCTGTCTTCAACGGTTCGATCATTTATACTGATGATCCTTCCATCCTGTCTGCAACGGTTCGATCATTTATACTGATGATCCTCCCATCCAGGCTTCAACGGTTTGATCATTTATACTGATGATCCTTCCATCATGTCTGCAACGGTTCGATCATTTATACTGATGATCTTCCCATCTAGACTTCAACGGTTCGATCATTTATACTGATGATTCTTCCTGTCAAATCCCCCAACGGTCTGATCATTCGGCACATTGATCTCTCCGTCCGCATTCACGACAGCTAGTCCTGTCAAATCCCCCAACGGCTTGATCTTTCGGTACACTGATCAGCCTGTCTCCTATCAAATCCCCCAACGGCTTGATCTTTCGGTACACTGATTAGCTCGTCTCCTGTCACAGTTCTCCAATGGTTTGATCATTCGGCACATTGATCTCCCCGTCCGCCTTCACGACAGCCGGTCCTGTCAAATCCACAAACAACGACCAGAACATCATTCGATGGTCCGTTCATCCGCAACTGATTGTTCCCCAGGAGAGTCCGTCTTGGCCTGTCCCGAATGACAATCACCCTCAGTCTAGCCGCGAGTGCATCTTCCAGCAGGCTTATTGCTCTGTCTCGGATGGTCTTTGATAAGGAGATTGGCTCTGATTCCCTACAGATGGAATTCAACCAGCCTGACACGACCTACCCGTGTTTGTTGGAATACTTTGTGCCGAGGATAGCTTGATCCCCAGCAACGACGGCCTGTCCCATCAACATCTGCAGCGACAGCCTGTCCTGTCCAAATTCGATCAACAAGCGGCGATGCATTCGTCCACTTCTACTTCCATCCCCAGCGACGGTCCGTCCGTCAATTCAACCAATAAGGTTCTGTAAGTATGCTTGTCTACTTTGCTAGTATGTTCTGCTCTGGATTGCCTTGAGGGGTGTCTAGAATTCTTTGACGTTACTTGTACCAAGTCAATGGTGCTTCAAGTGCCGTCAAAGAGGGGCTACTGTAGACACCCAATCTGGGCTTCCAGATTAGTTTACTTACGGTATTTGATTCCCCGATGATGAGTCAGGTCGAAACAGTCCCGAGAACTTGGAATGGCTTGAGTTTGGCATGTGTGGAACCCATCCTTAACCCTTAAACCCTTGAATCAGAACCTGGACCTTGGTCTGAATGTCGCGCGACAATCTAGAACCCTCGCGCGATGGTTCGTCTGCCAGGTGGTGGTCAAAGTCAAAGCTTTGACCATTGACCATCGCGGGGCTGGCTGGACCCTCGCGCGATGGTCTCACTCCATCGCGCGATGGTCAACACCTGTCATTTTCACCCAGATTGCGTGGTGGTCAGGGGGCTACAGGCCTATGTGACCCCGTTTTCGCGGCTGAACAGCGTTCTGGGGGGGCTCCCCTTGCACCACCTCACCCCCCATTCTCCCATCACCTTTGCCACCCACTCCTCCACCAAGCATTTGTAACCAGCATTGTTGGCTGGTTACAAGGCCTTGGTTAGCCATCCACTAACCCCCTTCTCCTATAAATACCCCCCCATGCTTCCTTGCAAAGGGTTACCAATTTCTCTCCAAGAAAGAAAAAGGAGAGCTCAAGCACAAATACTTCACACAACTAAAACCCACATAATCACCCTCCAAATCTCACCATCTCATCATTCAAGCCATTTCCAAGGCACTCAAGGCAAAGGTATAATATCTTTCTGTTCACTGTTCGAACCCCTGAGGGGGGCTGGCAGGGTCAAGGCTAGTAATTGATACCAGTTCTGGCCCTAAAGCTGGCAGAGTTTCAAGAGCCATTAGCAGGGAAACCCTCGCGCGATGGTCCCAGATGCTCGCGCGACGATTCTGTCTGCGTGAGAATGGACCACGTGGGGAAGGGACCCTAGTATTTAAGTTTATTATTGTGCTTATAGTCTGTTAAAAGTCTTTAAAGGAGATTTAGCTCACTGCTTTGCTATTTTGCATGTTGAAAATCATTGCTAGGCTTAGTTTATAACACCTCTTGGTTTGGAATGCTTTTGCGATGCTCCTGAACATGTCTCAGAGCCCCAAGTATGCAAAGCAATTCCTGGAAGTCCAGTCAGAACAATCGCGCGGCTGTCTCACACTGTCGCGCAATGGTTCTCTCTCTCCCAGGGAATGCCCTTGCATGAGCAGCTTGGCCTTGGCCTTTGTTTAGACACCCCCACTGTTTAGGGGTTGCTTTTTCATAATATTTCTATCTGTTGGTTGTAATATTGTTTACTTTCAAGTACCCATAAACTGCTTGGTTTGCACCTGGGTGAGCACTGGTCCTTCCAGAGCCCAGAAGGGAATGAAATTCAAACCATTGGTGAAACATGAACACTCGCGCGAGGGTATGGATATGTCGCGCGACGGTTTGCTCGCATGCGGATGAACTCACGCATGCAAGCTGGCTGTTTCTTCGTGCCAAAATCATACACAGCGCTGTCTTGATGTATGATCGATGTTTTGAACTTCGTTCCATTTATTACCTGTCATCTTACTAATCCATGCCATATCTCATCACATCCTGCAAACTGCTACAGTTTTAAATCCCCGATTAACTGTTCCCCCGCCCTAATTGGCTAAAAATTGATTAATGAGACAAAATCGCAAACAAACATTTTCGCAAATGCCTAAGTAGAGACCGATCTCCGGATTGGGCGAGAGGGGTGCCATAAAACCCTTCCCCTCTCGTAACCTGGCTCCCGAACCCAGATATGGTTATGACGGACTGGTTCCTTAACTTTTTCAAATCAAACAGCGCGGCAAGTGCTTCGAGATACGGTTCCTTGGGTGTCGGACCTTCAAAACCCAAGTGGCGACTCTGTATTTTGCGAGCGCTTGCTTCCCCGCTCGCGCTCCCTCAATCCGGGCATTCTCGCGTTTCGGAATCCGGAAGTTCCGAAGGGCACGCTGCCCACACCCGCTCGCGCTCCCTCGACCCGGGCCCCTTGCCTTGCTTTTCGGAATCCGAAAATTCCGAAAACGGGCACGCATGCCCACAGACCGGACGTTGGGAATGCCATTAAATAGATTCGCAAATATTTCACAAATAGGTCCACCTTTCATTGTTATCCATGGAGTACATAATTTATAAAACATGTTCAAATAAGCTTGATAATAAGCTTGATAAGGAAAACAAGTTCAAAACCATGTGTTTAGGTATTAAATCACTCACCTCGATCCACGTGACGATGCGAATTTCCTAGAACATTCAATCAAATGGAAACATGTTTAGACAATACTCAATGATTCTATTTATGCTCAATACAATGCTCTAAAAGTGTTTAAGTTCAATTCAATCCAAATAAATCATACTCCCTTTCATCTTAAACCCAAAAATATTGAAACCAATGCCAAAAGTTGCACCACTACAAACCCTACACTCAATAAAAAATCCCAGGTTCAAAAACAAGAGGAGATTAACCCAACAATCAAAAGAAAACAGATTCGCAACCACTTTCGCACCAGTCAACCAACCCTGCTTTAGAAATTCACCAAAAATTGTATACTTAACCAAATTACTTGATTCCAACGCCAATCTCTTCTTAACTTAAATATGCAACTCCTGTAAAAGACCCAAAGCCACCCAAAATGTTCATCATGCCCAGAAGTTAAAAGGAAACAGCCACGCACAGATTCGCACATCCAGCAAACAGACAGTATTCAAAAATTCATAACTAATTGTGTGATTATCGGTTTTGCATGATCTTGGTACCGAAATCTTCGTATTGAAACGTACTTTAACTGTTATGAAGACACCAAAAATTGATTCCTAACAGAAGAGCTCCCAAAAGACAGATTTCCAAAACCCACGAAATTTTCAGCATATACCAGATTTGTTCAAGACTCAAAATAAATGATCAAACTTGATTCTCGTACATTAAACCAACACTTAAACATGTAAAGAAGGCAAGAGATCCCTACCTCGAAGGTTGAAATTTAAAACCCCAAGAATCTCCAGGCAAAACCTCTCCCGGAAACACCTCCTCCGAGCTAGAGCAAGCAATATCCAAGACCTAGAACGTGAATATATGTTGAAAAAAAATGGCCAAACCCTTGTGGACTTGACTGATTATGAGAGACATAGATGAGAGAGAGCGAGAGGCCGAGAGAGGAGAGAACGGGAGAAAGAGAGGCGTACAGGGGAAGAAAATAATCTTCCCTGATATTTTGATCCTTATATAGGCCAATTCACACACACACCCTTCAAGTATATAACTACATCATCAACTCCCACAACTTTATATTCTTATACTTTAATCCCACATACATATTATCTACATCAAATATCTTAAACACATTTTAAAATCATAAAGTAAAAGAAAATTATTCCGGGTCTCTACACTCCCTCTCTCTCTCTCTAGACTTCTAGCCTCTCTCTCTCTCTCAAATCTTTCATCTTCGGCAACCGCCGGAGGGGGGAGGCGCCACCCCTCCTCCCCCCGGGCTCTTTTCCTCCATCTCTCTCTACCTCTCTACCACACTATCCCTCCCTCTCCGCCTTTCCTCCTCTTCCCCTTCCGCTTCATTTTAACCCTTTTTTTTTCTATTATTCACAAAATTGAACGGCGACGATGGTTTCGGTGGTGGTGCTGGTCGTTTGCTGGGTTTTTGCCGGAGCTTGTGGCTATCTATGTGTGGGTTTCTCCAGATTCGTCTTGTACATGCTGATTTCGGCCGGCAGATCATCGTTGGGGTTTCTCAGTCACCAGAGAGCGGTTTTGATAAGATTTGTTTCGTCTAGTAAGGCTCCGTTCCCTCGTCTTCTCCGTCTCATATCTATTTTTTTCGACCCCCTTTCTGTAACGCCCCGAATTTTGGGACAGTTAAATAGGACAATTTCATTGAATATTAAAAGGAGTCTGGCTCAACATTACAACATAATTTCAAAAGAGTACTTCTAATCAACAAAGAAGGGGTAGCTAGGGTTCCTATCTACTGCTCCGTTTCCTCTTCCATTCGGGCCAGCTCTTTGGCTCCAAAAGCTTCCAAGATATAAAGTTCACCCTGTTCATCTATGAGATCTGACACATTATACTGGCATCACCACCAATATAATATGTCAGGGTCACCAAAGGTAACACCGTGAGCTACGAAAGCTCAATAGAAATACCCATACCCGCTAACCCTTATCTTACAAACAATTGATCAAAAGTTAACGATTTCGACATGTACATGATTAACTCCACAAGTAACACCACATTCACTATTCAACTAACGTTGGTGTCTATGAGTCCTGAGTTTCTCCTACACGACTTCTCGTAGACCGTGTCATCATTTTTGCACATTTCATTAACCTTATCATCATTTCCAAAATCCGTTTAACACACCCAACCTCGGTTCCGCCATTCTGGGTTTCCGAGTATCCTCTCAATGGTTCCGCCGCACCGGGTTCCTATTGGCACACTTTGCATTGGCTCCTCTCCACGGATAACCAAGCCACACACCCAACCTCGGTTCCACCGTTCTGGGTTCCTGAGTATCCTCACAATGGTTCCGCCGCACCGGGTTCCCATTGGCACACAAAACACACACCACACAATGGGCTACCATGTCGGGCCACATTGCGGTTCCAAAACATTTCACCTTTTCAAACATGCCTTTTCATTAACCACACCCTAGGTGTCATGTTTCTACTTTCTCGATTTTCGTGTCTTGTTTTCATGCATAGACTTCGCGGTAGGACTTTTCACAAACATAATCATTCATTGTAATCTTGAATCTAGACTAGCAAGATCATCCAACTCTATATTAGTAATCATGCTCATAACTATCCGAAGATCAAAATATGAATACTTCTATCAACGATAAAGTCTTATCTTTTGAAAACCGTTCTTTCTTTCTTTGTGGGAAATTCAAAACAACACATGTTTGTTAGAGTAAAAGTAGCTTATTCAACATGCTAATTTTTCCATTATTAAGATACACTTGTTGACTACCATGCATGACGATAATAAATGATAGATAACCTTATCTACTTGAAAACTAAACAATAGATAACCTTATCTCCTTAAGGAAAACGACGAGGATATTGATACTTTAAATCAAGAACATTCTACTTTCTAACGTACGATTCTATGCTATACATAGAGTTAGTGGACTAGGGGTTCTACCTTTCTTCTTGGCGGTAGTGGCGGCTACGGAAAAAGTACGTTGGGCGGAGTAACTTCTTAAGGTATGCTTCCGGAAGTTTCAGAAGAGAAATGTTTCTCTCGTAACTTGATCTTGACTAAACTTCTTGGACTTTATGGATCGAAAAGGTGTTTTAGGATGAGTTTTAGGAAGAACTTCAAGAATAAATCGAACTAGGCAAGAACAAGCAAGAACACAAACTTTCTTAGAGAGAGAAGTTGCTAGGTGAAGGTGTGTGTTGAATGGCATGAGGGTGGTGCTATTTATAGCAAAATTTTGGACTCCCCCTCCTCCCCCATGGCCGGCCCTCTCTCTCTCTTCTTTCTCCCATGGATTTGCTCCATGGTCTTGTCATTTCAAGCCTTTAACCAAGATTCTAACCTTCCATGACTTGTCATTTCTACTTTAAGCCATACCTAGTTCATCATGAAGATTTTTATGGCTTGTCATGTCTTAGCGTGGGCTATCTTGTAAGAAAGAACAAAATGATGGCTAGGATTGTGTTCATGAAGTCTAAAATGGGTTGTCAAATAGGCTTAAGGCTAGGAAGGTAGCTTGTGGGAGTGACCAAAGTCACATGCACACACCACACTCCCTCCCTTTCCCTCTCTCCTTCTCTCCTTCTCTCTCTCTCTCTCTCTCTCTCTCTCTCTCTCTCTCTCAGCCCATCTCTCTCTCTCTCTCGTAGTAGTAGTAGTACTATGCATATATATATATAACCTTATATGTGTTCCTAGAGAATCTAGTAAAGTGACTTTTATGGGTGATTTAGGGTTAAGGCTATAAGTCTTCTAGGCCTGCATGCATGCATGGCTAGCCTTGCTTCTTTTGGAAGCAAAATGATGACTCTCTTTGTATGACTTGTCTTGTCATATATATACATTCAATGGCAAAGCCTAATATCTATTATCCAATGGATAATATTTCCCCTAACATTTATTGAACAATGGGTAAAGAAATAAAGGTGCTAGGTATGGGCTTGAATGACCATTCAAGGGGTAAAATGATTATCCCTAATGGCCTAATGGTTCAATTAGGGTTTGGAGGGGTTCATAAGGCTCAAAGATGGTCAAAAAGGTCTAATTAGGGTTAGGGTAATGTAACTAGGTGAATCGGTGATCCGGTTCCTCCAACTAATCGGTTGGAAAATAACTTTACTAGCCACGTGGGCTTTTAATCGAGAAATGAAATTTAAAGGACTAAAATCTAATTATGACGGATTATAGGAATTAAAAGAAAATTAAAAGCAATTATTATGTATTTAAAAAGAATTTCAAATAATAAACGAGAATTTTTATTCATAAAAAAAATTCCGAGTCGTTACACTTTCCCTTGTTGTTTTGCTCCCGTTCGTCGGCCGTTAGTTTGTTCATTTGTTCTCGGTCGGAGGTGCTATTGGGTCTTCTGATTTTTGCTTAATGGCTAGGGTCCTTTCGGGTTTGGATGGAGCGGTCGGCGTTGGCTTCCGCCGTGGCTGTCGTTGGGCAGCCCGATTTTTGCTTAACGGCTTGGTGCAGCTTCCTCGATAGTTTGGGTTTGCTGGCTTCAGTTTTCTTACCGTGGGTTGCCTGTGGTGGCTTGGTGGATGTCAGTGGTGAATTTTGGTGGTGGTGGTGGTGGTTGTGGTGGTAGTGGTGGCTCTGTCTGTGGCGAGAGGAGGCAATTGTTGGGTTAGGTTTAGGATTTTCTTATGTGTTGGATTTTCATTGTTGTATTTGGGCTTGTAGGCCCTTCGGGTTTTCTATGTTGTTTTATTGTATATGTGGGCTTTTAGGCCCTCAGGTGTTACATTGGGCTCGTCCCAAAGCCTTGGTTCCAATTCTTGGTTGGATTCCTTTCCTCTCCCCCTAAAAAAATGGGAAAATGACGGTCTAGGACGTGTTTTGATAATTAATACCCGCCACAGACATGCTAAAAACATTTTGTTAATGCTGAAAATTTCGTTGACGGGGTATTAATTATCAAAACACGTCCTGGACCGTCATTTTCCCTAATAAAATGCTATTTTGCCGTTAAAAAAAATATAAATCAGCATCGGCATGCCTTCGATTACACTATTCTTATAAATGCAACCCATATTTTTGCTGACAACATCCGATTTCCTAATTGGCCGCACCCATTCACTTGGAAACCAATGACTTGTCAATTTAGCGAACAATGCCTCGTTTAAATTAAACTAGGTCCACCTTCGTGCACAGCACGAATGCATACCCGTTGAAGGAAACAAGTTTTGATATAGGCTAGATATGTATTGTTTGTAATTTTAGAGCCTGAAGCAATGGAAATAGGTAGGAAGATATATTAAATAAATTTATCAAAGTAGCAAAAGCATTATTAGATGGTTTACACACTACAAGAAATCACAATTTTCCCGGCATTTTTTAAACGCCGGCAAAAGTGAAATGAACGCCAATAAAAGTATTCCAAGCGTTTATCCCGGCGTTTTCCATGAACACCGCGACAGTCGGTGTTGGGAATACTTGCCGGCTTTTACAAAACGCTAGGAATAATCCCCGCGTTTTTTCCAGCTAGAATCCATACCGCCTCCGACAGGGAATTCCCCGCGTTACTAAACGCCAGGAATAGTTTTACTGATACCATTTTTCCCCATTTGCTATTATTTTCACTTGTTCATAATTCTTTAACAAACATATAAGTAATAAAGTAACAAATACACATACAAACAATCCATAATATCATACAAATCTGCCTCTCATAATTCTAAATGAAAAACATATTGTCCAAAAATATTCACAATATTTTCTATCAAACCACATACAATGTTTCGTAATTATACATTGAGAGTACACTACTCAACAAATAAAAAGATGCTTTCTGAATTCTTCTTGTACTGACGAGGTCTTCAAGAAATGAAGAGCACTACATCAAAGCATCACTGAAAACCAAATAGCAGCACCTCCATTCTGCAGAACATTAAAATATCATTCCTAAGTAGCAGCGACGAATATATGCATCAGAAATAGAAGATACAACATCAAATTGGGAACAAATCGGTCTGAAGACAGAAGCTGAGACATTAAACCAACATGTACTCAATGCTTGGCATCTCAACTGTTGTCAAATTCAATTCAAGCAATTCCAGTTCAGTTTTAGAAAGGATCTCAGTAACATTATAGTAAATGAACAAAGATCTGCCTGCAAGGGGAACCAAACAGAAGCACCTTTAGAGTTGTGGAGGTATTTTACATGTTTGTGGCTAGAATAGAGCACGATACTATAGAATTCATATTTGTGCAATGTAAAAAAAATGACGACAGGTATCAGAGAAGAAAATAGTTTGCCATATCAATTAATAGTAAAAAAGAGTCAATATCATTTTTGTGCACCAAAAGCTGGAAAAATAGTAAGATTCTTAGAAGTACCACTCTCCTACATGCAAGCAGCAATAGCAGGCGACTATCAGTGATGAAAAAGTGGTTACTTTCGCTGTTCATATGTAAGCCCAACGCTTCTGTTCTATCTTCTAGCAAGACTTGTATATTAGTAGGAAAACAAGTCCAGATTCTAATACTAAAAGGTTGAACTTAGGATACTGGACTTCAATCTCAAACTTGCAGTTCAAGTGTTAGCAATCCAACTATTATACCCTTTAGCACAATGTCAAATTGATGACTCACAATGGTAAAATGACAATTTTAAGTCAGTAAAATACTTGTAGAAACCTACCTGCTCCACTAAGCACAAAGAATCAAAATGCTTGATATTGGCATCAGGTGAGGCCTCAAGAATGTTCTTCATCTCCAGTTCCTTGATCATCAGAATCTAAATCCTTCTTAACATTTCTTTCAAAAAACTGCACAAGTCAGCGAAAAAGAACCTTTTATAAAGGAAGAGCCCTAGTTCTATTCTAAAAACAAACATTAAAATAAAGAAAGACTATAAGGAAAGAGAGTTCAATATTTCTTAAGAAGTAAACAAAATTAGGATACATCAAAGTCTGTCTGATTGAAAGAGAGTCCAATAAATGGGGTTCAAAACAAATGCCAAGAACTAAGTTCCGTGAAACCTACTTTTAGGACCTGTTTGATAGTAGGATTGGACCATAGGATAGGATTACCAAAGTGATCTACGAACCAAAAACCATGCTTGGGTGATTTCATCCCATGGATTAGGAATCCCATGTGATGCCCAATCCCCCTAGCTGATGGGATTAGCCAACCTAAGAGTGGGGTGTTATTGCTAATCCTGTCCCATAGGGTACATGATGCCTTCGTATATATATAAAGTTAAAATAATTTATATGTAGGTATATATATAGTATGCAGGCATGAATAATAATTAGACAAAACTATGTAAATAATTTAACCATTCATAGCCAAAACAATGACATTAAGGCAATAATATTGGAGGACACTTGATGGTTCTCCATCAATCCATTTCTGGCCATACAACAATCTGATGAGAGAGTAAGAATAGCTTGGGCCAAATGCCATGAATTACACTGACTCATTCACTCAACAAGTTGGATTTTAGAAAATTATAGTCCTAAGATGATGGCTAGTTGCATAGGATGGGAAGTTTGTACAATGAAAAAGGCAAAGTTAAGAACATATCTCCTCTTTGTCTATAGTAGTTTATTTGAGGGAGAGAGTAGAAGCACTTGAAGCTCAAATTGAGAGTCAATTTTGGATCTTTTAGTTGAGACGATTTGGGAGATAATTTGGGATACTTTTATGCAGTAATATGGATATGATGATATATAATGAACAATGGGGTCATGGGCTCTCCATTTGTACTCATTGAATCAATGATATTCCCTACTAATGAAAAAGAAAAGCAAAAGCTTTTAACTCAATCAATTATCCCTATCAGCAAAATCCTCAATATGTTGCTGAACAGAGAAGGAAAGTAACGATAGAGAGAGAAGACAAAGAAATGAGGGCTGCAAGTGTTGTTCAGCACACTACCCTCAAATTTTTAATATTCCAACCCCAGATGCAAATCTCATCGTCCAACAAGTAACATGACAATTTATAAATCAGAGAAAAGTTTGGTCAAGCAAATCTGGATCATGTACTCTTCTGCTATAGGTGATACAAAACTCAAGCCTCATTGATTAATTATTGGGCATCTAATTTACATCAAGAAACCCACATCTCAAAAAAAAAAATTGAGAAACTCCATGTAAGTTATTGGGCTTTCTTGACTAAATCAAGAGACCCAGAATCAAAAACTCGTAGGTATATTATTTGGTGTTCTTAACACCTGCCATGGAGAGAGAGAGAGAGAGAGAGAGAGAGAGAGAGAGAGAGAGAGAGAGAGAGAGAGAGAGAGAGTGAGTGTGTGTGTGTACCAGATCTATGGCGGCGACAGATTTTGGAGCAGGAAAAGTGCAATCTTGGAGTTGTACGGGTAAAACCTACCTCTTGCAGTCGATGAGTGACTCTGACGCCGACGCCTCCATGAGACAGAGGGAAACATAGACGTGAGAGAAATAACAAAATCGAAATTGAGATAACCCTAAAGACACTTTGAACATGAGGTTGAGAGGTCAAGAGAGATTACCCATGAATATTGACGACCAAAGCGTTGACGATCTTGTTCTTCAAAGTTGAAAGTACGGAGGGGATGAAAGAGAGAAAGAGAGAGATGTTGCAGCGGTGTGTAACTTGGCACGGGATCTTTTGTCTGACTTTCCCTGTCCCAGCCCTCCGTCCCGCTCCTCAAACAATAACACGTGTAGGTCACACCAAAAACCAAAAGGCTAAGCTACACCCAATCTTTTTCTCTACTGTGGAACCCTTGTCGACGAAACACAATTTTCTCTCTTCGACATATCAACTCCTCCGTCATCGATAGCACTCTCATCTTCCGCCGCTGCCGCCCTGCCATCACGCCCTTACTTTGATCTCACCCAGCCTCCACAAGTCAAGAATCAGGAGAAACCAAAATTCTTATTTTGCATGAAATTGAAAACCTAATCACTATAACCCCTTTTTTATTGGGAAAATGGCGGTCAAGTACAAGTACATGTTTTGAGAATTAATATTTGTCAAGGACATGCTAAGAATATTTGTTAATACTGAAAATATTTTTGACAGGTATTAATTATCAAAACACATCCTGGCCCGTCATTTTCTCTTTTTGATTCTCCAAAATTTGAGAGTGAATCGCTAAAGATTTGGGCAATAGAACATTACTAAAAGGATCTAATCAGGATGGATTGATTAATATATTTTTTTTTTTTGAGGAAAAAAAAAATTCTAACTTACCCCTTTTAGTATTATATGGGGGGGGGGGGGGGGAGTATTTATATGTGTATATATATACTGTAGAGAGAGAAAGAGAGAGAGAGAGAGATCAGTGGAAAAGTGATGGAGAGAGAAAGAGAGAGAGAGAGAGATCACTGGAAAAGTGATGGTGTTGTAAACCAACCAGATCAATTTGCACTACAAGAAATTACACCATTCCCGACTAACAGTTTAGTCGGCAAAAGGTAGGATTTTAGTCGGCAATTAGCTTTCCTGACTAAAAAATTTGGTCGGCAATTTAGTCGGGGAATTACGGTCGGCAAAGGTAATCGCCGACTAAAAAAAGTTTAGTCGGCATATGTAGGTTTTCCCCGACTAATTATTTAGTCGGGAAATATTTAACAAATTACCGACTAATAATTTAGTTGGGAAATATTTTTATAAATTACCGACTAATTATTTAATCGGGAAATATTTGATAAATTACCGAAATATTTAATAAATTACCGACTAATTATGGTTTTAGTCAGCAAATATAATGTTTTAGCGACTACATGGTTGGTCGCCAAATGTAATTTTTGCCGACTAAATATGATTTGGTCGGTGAATATACGTTATTAGCGACCAAATAATTTAGTCCCCAATTACTATTTCCATGTCCACGTCATCACCAAAAATGAATATTCCACGCTGGCACTATCTGGCCCCTCGAGCCACCACTTAGAATTTTGATTTGTGTACTTTAATTGACAAAGTGCTATTCCCAGGATTCGAAAGCCCGACCTCCAGTCCCATGCGCAGTAACTGTACCAATCCGGCTAGCCACTCTCTTGTTTAAAGCATGAGGATTTAATTTATATATTATATATTCTATACTCCTTAAGTGAATGCATAAGCATGATTTCTAATTGCGCTTTGCAAAAAAAATTAAGTGCTTTATTTTTTAATCTTTTGAGCTAGCTCGAAAATTTTATTTTTCTGATTAATATATTCTAAAATGTCATAATTAATTTTGTTTATCTCCAGGCTCTTAAAGTATGTGCTCTTTCATTTGGTTCAATGGCTATTTTGGCCCTATAGCCAAAAATTAATTTTGGACTCTTTAGAATAAAATAATCAAAAAAATAAGATTTTTTCACCGGTTCAAACAAATTAAAAATGAGAGCACTTAATTTTTTAATCATATTTTTTAATATATAAACAGTCTAATAAGTGCTCCAATACGGTTTAAAGTCCTGCCGATAAAAAAAATTGGTTAAAGTCCCTATAGTGCACAGCTTGAGGGCGGCCTAAGCTTCTTTTTTTTTTAAATCGGAACCGTCTATCTTTTTACGTTAAGAGGAATTCCATCATTCCTGCAAAAAAAGAAGTAAATCCCTTATCTTTACATACTTTGATCGGACGTAAAATATCATTCTAACAATGAATTTGCGTCCCGATCAAGGGGCTTTCAAAACTCGATAAATCCAAAATTTAACGAGAATGATTAAAACATGAAGTACAAAAAAATGAACAGTATTGATCATTGTGATTGTATTGCGATCGTCTGGCTACTATATATTAGATTATAGCACAAGACATTGATTCATAAACAAGTAAAATCAATGTATAGATTTTAAAGGTAGTTGTCGGCTCATTTTTCTTAATGCTTTGATCTAAACTGTTAGGATTTTACATCTTACCGATTATAGCATTGTCACAAAAAATCGGAGATAATTAGATATTGGTGATCACATGATCAAAAAGACATTTAATACATTTGAAGATTTCGATCGGGAAGGTTGCATCGTGATCAATGTATCGGATCAATTATTTCCCTTCTTGAAGTCTTTTTCCACTATCAAAACCATCTATCTTTAATTTATTATGGGTTAGATCATTCTTACCGAGATTATAGTTGATCGATTTTCGTTAGACAATTGATCAAACAAAAAATACCTTTTTTATAATGAGTTCATGTGTCAATGAAGGGGTTTTCTAAACCTGATCGAATCACAAATTTACAAGAATGAATAATTCAACAAGTGCAACAATATCAACGGTCTCGATCGTCATGATTGTCTCGCAATCGTGTGGCTACTACAACAACGAGTGCAACATAAGACCTAGTTGATTACCAAGTAGATCAAAAGTATAAATTATAAAGGTAACTACTGAGTCACATTTTATAATCCTCAATCTGAACCGTTAGGATTTTATGTCTTACCGATTATAGCATTGTCACCAAATTCAGATATCATCCAATATCTGTGACCACATGATCGAGCTATTTAATGCGTTCGGAGACGTTTAAGTGTTATAATGCACTAAATGAATCCCGCCGGAGATCTTTCTTGGCAATCGAAATCATCCATCTTTGACGCAATACGAATAAGATCATTTGTACCAAAAATGAAGTTAATCCCATATAGGTAGACACTTGATCAAACAAGAATTTTTTTTAATTTAAGAATTTGTGTGCCGATAAAGGGGCTACTTTAACCTGATCAAGCCAAAATTTTACAAAAAGCCTATGATTAAGAAGGACAAAAAAATGAATGGTTTTGATCGAAAAAGTTGCGTTGTGATCTATGTAGTCGGAACAAATATTTCATTATTGAAAGTTTTAAAAAGGGGGAAAAAATTGATATTTCATGACTAAAATTGTTTTTAGTCGGCAAACATATATAAATCCCGACGAAATAAATTAGTCGGGAAATTTATTTCATTTTTTGATTTTTTTAAATTGGTGAAAAATGCTTATTTTTCCAACTAAACCTATTATTAGTCGGTAAAACTAAATAAATGCCGACTAAACTAATTAGTCGGTAAATGTATGTCGTTTATTGATTTTTAAAATTCGTAAAAAGTTTCTTTGTTACCGACTAATCATATTATTAGTCGGCAAACATAAATAAATCCTGACAAAATTAATTAGTTGGGAGATTTGTTTCATTTATTGATTTTTTAAATTGGTGAAAATTGCTTATTTTTCCGACTAAAACTCTTATTAGTCGGTAAAACTAAATAAATGCCGACTAAACTAATTAGTTGGTAAAATGTATTATATTTATTGATTTTTTAAATTCATAAAAAATGATTTTTACCAACTAAAGTCATTATTAGTCGGCCAATATTAGTAAATACTGACTAAACTATTTAGTCGGTAAAATGTATTTTATTTATTGATTTTTTAAATTGCTTAAAAAAATTAATTATCGCCGACTAAACTTACTTTTAGTCGGCAAAAAGGTACTATTAGCGACTAAAATATTCTTAGTCGGTAATAATTAACACTTCTACCGACTAATTTGTATTTAGTCGGTAATTGGTCAATATTTGGCGACCAACGTTTTTTTAGTGTGCAATTTTAGTCGGGAATTGTGTAATTTGTTGTAGTGTTGGTAGGAGGTTAAAAAGAGAGAAGACAATTGTTCAACGAAAAGGGGGTGAAGACAAAGGTGAGATTGTGTGTGGCTTAGCCTTTTGATTTTTGGTGTGACTTACACGTGTCATTGTTTGAGGAGTGGGATAGGGAAAGTCGGACAGAAGATCCCGTGCCGTGTAACTTCAGGAAGGGAGGGAGAGCAAAGTGGAGAGGAATACTTGGACGGGAGAAGAACACGTGTACTCCTATAGGAATGGTACATTTTCAATTGCCGTCTAAGACAATTGTAATTACCAAAACAGAAGCAAGCAAATGGACGCAATTACCCCCAACCTCCATCCTTGAGGTTGCCCAATCAAGGGACTTAATTGGAAAAATTGAGCCAAAAATTGCCGTCCCCCAAACTTGTTCTTATTACTCCGTGTGTGTGTGTGTGTGTCTACATATATATATATATATATATATATATATATATATATATAATAAAAAAGAACGGTTTTTGAATTTTATGTACTACATAAATCCAACGGCCCTTATCCCTACAACCCAATATAACGGCCAGAAAGATGGGAATACCTCATTAGATAAAAAACCCTCCTCAAAAATAGAAACTACCGGTATTAGTTTAGGACCCGCAATCTCACATTACCAATAATGTTTTGAGGTAAGCGTGAGATTGCTATTTGTATGACTGTGAATTCTTAGGGGGTTTTGACCTTAATTTTTTTTTTTTTACCTTAGTTTCTAGGCATTCGGAACTCTAGGAATTTTATATCGCATTCAAGGTTTTGAACTCTTAGGGGGTTGTGGTTTGGGTGCTTGACCTCTGATGCAGGCCCCTTGGGCCCTTTGTCGTGGTGCCACTTTTTAGTGGCGAGGCTCTTGGGCCTGCGTCAGCTGGGTTGACTCCCACATCGAGAGTTTGGGTATTGTGTGTGTGTGTTTAAAGGGTCCATTATGCCTCTCCCTAGTCAGCAATTGTCTAGGTGAGTTAGTATGTGGAATTACCCTCTTGTCCTCTTTCAAAACTCTAGGAATCGCTATCTTAAAATTTTTCCAATTGGGTTATGCCAGTTGTGATCAATAATATGTAGAGTGATCAATACCCTATGATCAATTGGGTTTATGAATAGTTGGTAGGGTGATCAATACCCTGTGATCAATTGGGTTTTTTTTTTTTTTTTTTGACCCTGTGTAGTTGCTACTTTTGCCTAATCTAGCAGAAGGAAAAAGATGTAAGAATTGTTTTGCTATTTGTTTGTAAAAATTGGAATGCTAATTTATTTACCTTATTTTTTAGGTTGTTACGAAAGTAAGCAAAAGTGAGAGAAATGCTGGCTAAAAGGGAATTTTGTCTAAGTGATACAGAAAAATTATAAAAGAAATTTAGTTGAACAAGTTTAGTATTCTGTGTTGTCTGTTTTGTTCATGATTAATTCAGTTACACACTTGCAAAACTATATGTTTGATTTCATTGGTTTTAAGCTTATTTATTGTAGTTGTGAAGAGGAATATGGAAAATGATTTGGTCATGGTCAATAGTAACAATTTTATTGGTTGGTCTTGATATATTCCATCGTGCCTTTAAATACAAACAATTGAAGCTTGCTAAAAAAAATGAGTTTCAAGACATGACGATTTCTTAAATGCCGATATTCGAGCCGTATCTTCAGGCACGGATAAACCCTAGTGTGTGTGTATATATATATGGGCTGAACACAAGGCGATTTTGGCTGTATGCAAAATAATATCATATGGCACTTCTTTTTTTTTTTTTTGGGTGCAACGGAATAGTTTTCTTCGTGTGGATCTCATATGGTACTACAAAGATTAGGGGTGAAGGGTTAGAAAAATAATGTTGGCAAAATTAGCAATAAGGACGGTAAAATAGTTTTTATTTAGGGGAAGAATGCTAGTAAAATAGTTTTCAATAGAGGTCCTTCAAATTTTTGTGTTTTTTAGCCATAAGGCCAAAATATGTTTAGGCACTTTTATAGGGTTTTAGGATGCAATTTCATATTATAGGATTTTAGTGGTTTTTGGCACTTTCATATATAGGTTACCCTAGGATTTTAGGCATTTTCATGGAATACCCTAGAGTTTTAGACACTTTCATAGGCACATTTATTCTTATGTTTAATTGCAAAAAGTGCTTGTCATTGAGTTCAAAAAATATAAATATGAGGAATTTTTAGCTAAGTCTTCCCGGAATGTTCAACCAATCTACTCACTGCATATGAACAATTTAAAAAATACAAAAGGTGAATTTTTTCTTTTTTAATAAAAGTTAAATTAAAAGATGAAAATAACCAAAAAGAAATTATGAAAGGAAAATTCTAAAATCAGCCCAATGGGCTGACAATAATGAGTGTGTATTAAAGGGTATATAAAGTACACAGAAATACATATTTTTTTTATTTTCTAGTATGCTTATCGTCAGCTAATGAACTGACAATAGCAAGACCGATTATTGAAATCTGCAAACAAGGTGTTCCTCTCCTTTTTTCCTGGAAAAGAGTGTCTCCTCATTTAAACAACAGAAGTGGATAACTTCAAATACCACAATACGCTGGATCGATCACTCTCTCACCTATGCGTTTCTTCCAGAAAACAACCTAACCGGTGGTCGGCCGTCATACCGATGACATCCAACCAAACTGCGTCGTACAGTGGTGCCGACATCAAGATGACGGCATCAGAGGGGTTTGTGTTCCGGAGTGGGCGGTGGACCACTTGGACGAGGACGAGGACGAGGAGTGGGCGGTGGGCCACCAGTTTGGAAGAAACAAGACCACATGGTTTTGGTGTTGGTGCTTTCCGGAGGATCTACGGTGGGAGCAAGAGGAACAGGAGTCGCCCACCCAACGTGCAAGAGCAGTGGCTCAGTTACCCGACACATCCTTCAGCAATTGCAGAACATGAACATCATTGACTTCGACCCCAATGGTGGAAGGAGAATAACATCAAGTGGGCAGCGTGATCTTGATCAAATTAAGTTGCTGGGAGGATTGTGGTTACTGCTCCTTATTCGGAGCCTTGATTTAGATTAATGGTGATAGCACTGTTTCATGGTAGTCCACTTGTTTTGTTTTTTTTATCGGCAAAAATAAAGTTCATTAACTTATAACACAAAGTACAGAGATAATAGGGGCTTGGGTACACTGACTTGACCATCCAAGACCCTCTTCTCCAAACACATGGAGGAAACTGATTTTAGCTCAACAGGCTGAGCCCAAACTAGGAGGAAAAATCCGAATAAACCCAACAGTTGGTAAGGAACCAACCCAAACACCATTGAGACATAGCCTATAACACGTATTGGGACAAGTTCATAACACCTTTTGGGCCAAGCCCAGCACCTAAAAACCTAGAAAAAAAACAGAGCCTGAACCCTAATGTTTGAACCAAAACCAAAACCATCCCAATCGCAACCAAGCATTCCATTTGCAACCTAATTGGGCCAAGCCCATTTGCAATTGTTCCGGCCCACACCAAACAACCAACACTACAAACCCTAGGACTGAAAGCACCACTGCCGCTGCTGCTCCTCCGCCGACACTGCTCCTCCTTTGAAACAACTCCATAAAGCCGCTCCTCCTCTAATTGTTGTAGCCGTTGAAAATAGCCCTTGCTGCCTAACCCGCTGCCTCCGCTACACCGTGAGCCACCGTCCTCCGACCCCACGCCTTGATGCCACCGCCCCTGAAAACACCAACCTACTCTAGCTCTTAAACCGCCGCCGCCACTACAACCCCTCAAAACCCCTTACAGCCGCCATATTCCTTGCTACCGCTAGACCGTTGCCGCCACTAATCTCCCAGATCCTACCTGCTGCTACCCATCTAGATCACCAATGCCTTGCTGCTTTCATGAGTGGACACCACCACGCCGCTACCCCGCAAAACCACCTCTCCACCTCACCTTGCCGTTGCATGCCCCAGTGTACACCTGGTCACCTCTCCACCTATCACCGCCATCTACCGCCGATCGAGAAATGGCCCCTACGTCGCCACCAGAGTACAACCCTTAAGGACTAGAGAAACAAGAGTGGAATGAAGAAGGGAGTGGTTCAAACTTATTGAGGCAAAAAAAAAACTGTCGCAAACGGAAACCTGCAAAAGAAAAAAAGTGACGGGGAAAGGAGAATAGAGGGAGACCCCGGGGGAGGAGGAAGGAGGCGGCACCTCCCCCTTGGTGGAGGAAACCCTAAGTGTTTGTGTGGAGAGAGAGAGAGAGAGAGAGAGAGAGAGAGAGAGAGAGAGAGAGAGAGAGGGGAGAGAGAGAGAGAGAGAGAGAGAGAGAGAGAGAGAGAGAGAGAGAATTACTCAACTGAATATATAGATAGATTCAAATAGATTTAAATATTACATACTCAACTGAATATATATTCCATTAGTCCACTTGTTTTGTTATATACATTTTTTAAAAAATATGAAGAAAAAGGTTAAGTGTAAAGTGAGAACAATAATAATTTTTTGTAGTATTTATGTAAAAAACAAATAAAGACCGGATCAATTCCTCTGTGGTCTTCGAATGAATGCTATTGCAATATTTTTTTACGACCCCAACCACATATTTTAAATCGCTATTTGTTTTGTCATTTTTACGAAAAATCAAGCTTTTATGATACCGATAATTGCTTAATCTATACACATGCATAAAATAACACTATTTATGAAACCGAGCCACTCCCTCCTCATATTTCCGCCCTGGCAACCCATTCAATTGAGAACAAATGTTATGAATTGGTCTTAACTAGTGCAACTATCTCAATAGTTTAGGGATCAACGGTTGTTCAAATTGGCTTTGGGTGTTCAACTAACCCATACAAGATTTCAAACATAATTTTCGCTTCCTCCATGAACAGGTATTCTAATAAGGGCCACTAGCTGGGGTGTTCAACAAACGTAGTCGCTTCATACAGCACTTTTTTTTTTTTGGTTTTTTGCAATTGGTAGACGTCATTGATTAACTCATAGGAGGAACATCAACAGCTGTACTTCGTTGGACCCACCTTGGATAATCCCCAAGCCAAGTACTCGAAGGAGATCTAGACTCACTGGATAGGGCATAATTAGCAATCTCATGCGCTACCCTATTACAATTACGATGAACAATGATTAAAACAACTAGTAATGGATAATGAATCACGAATAATGACTTCAATGTTGGTCTTCACTTGTAGCTTTCGTATCATCCGAATCACTGCTTGGGCATCGCCTTCAAAGATGTAGCGAGTTTCCTCACGGTTACTTGCAAAGACAGCAGCTTCTCTGAATCCCATTAGCCTCCACCATCTGTGCAGATTGGGCCCTATCAATGTGGACAGCCCGCATACCACAAATACCAAAACGAACGAGCGATTATCTCTCATCATGACCATCCCAACACCTCCCTTCCATGTCCTCATCAAAAACTCCATCCATATTGATCTTGAGAACCCATAGGCTGTGGTTCCCGCATCTCAACATTGACATTACTGACTTCATGACCTAAACATTCCTTCTTATCCTCACTGTTGCAAAACTCATTAAAATCCTCTACCGCTCGCGCGTTTATCTGTGGTACCTCCTCACTGTTGGAAAACTCATTAACATTCCTTCTTTTATTCCTCCCACGACCGTTTGAAAACCCATTTGTTGCGTGCTTTCCAACATAGCATTCAGTACTTGCGGAGGAAAACATCCGTTAAAAAAAAAAAAAAAAAAATTCAAGCGTTGCATCTATTCTTGGCCTTTTAGTTAAGATCAAGAACAGTATCGCCGATTAAAACAAAAAAACAAGTGTGGCATTTGTCCTCGGCTTTTTTTCTAAGATCATGAAGTGTAGTATTGCCGATCGATCATGTAGCTTCTGTTCTCGCCTTGGGTAAGATCAAGTGTAGTATTGCCGGTAAAAAAAACAAAAATCAAGTGTAGCATCTGTTCTCAACCTTTTGGGTAAGATCAAGTGTAATATTGCAGATAAAAAAAAAGAGTAGATCAATTATATCATATTTTCTCGTCCTTTTGGCTACGATAAAGGGTAGTATTGCCGTTCAAAAAAAAGATAAAGTGGAGCATTTGATCTCGGTCTTTTAGCTAAGATAGATCCAGCGTAGTATTGCTGATCTAAAAAAAGATCTAGTGTGGCATCTATCTATTCTCGGTTTTTTGGCTAAGATCAAATGTAATATCGCCATTCAAAAAAAAACTATCAAGTGTAGTATTTGTTCTTGGCCTTTTGGCTAAGACTAAGTGCAGTATTGCCGCTTCAAACAAAAGAGCAAATGTAGTATCTGTTCTCGATCTTTTAGCTAAAATCAAGTGTAGTATTGCCGATCAAAAAAAAGATCAAGTGTAGCATTTGTCTCAGCTTTTTGGCTAAAATCAAGAGTAATCTCGCCGTTCAAAAAAACAAATCAAGTGTAGTATTCGTTCTTGGCCTTCTGGCTAAGATCAAGTGTAGTATCACCGATAAAAAAAAAACAGATCAAGTACAGCATCTATTCTTGTACTTTTAGCTAAGATCAAGTGTAGTATCGCCCATTGATGAATCGGTTTACAAGTGGACTCAGACTGGATCATGCAAAACAAAGAAGAACTATGGACACCGGTGTGGCTTGGCAACACCCCTCCGAAGCCTAAGTCAATTGGGATTTAAAAATATGAATAAATTTCAAATACTAGAACTTGAATTGTTTGAAGGTTTTCGGATATTAAAATCTGAATGGTATTAAACCTCTAGGCATTTAATATAATTTTTTGTAGAATATGATATTATCAACAATATTCAAATTCTAGAGTTTGAATTATTTGAAGGTTTTTGGATATTAAAATCTGACTGGTATTAAACCTCTAGGTATTTAATACAATTTTTGGTAGAATATGATATATTGTCTACATTATTTGAACTCTAGAGTTTGAAATTTTGGCATAATTTCAAGTTATAGAATATGATATTGTCTACAATATTCAAACTCTAGAGTTTTAAATTTTGGTATAGTTTCAAACTTTAGAATTTGACAATGTTGGGACAGAACCAGGTTAAAAATGGAGGAATTATGGGTTATCTTTTGCTGCTGTTTTGGCTCCGAAACTACAACATCCATGGCTACCTCATCCTCGTCAACTTCCATTTTCATTGCATAGCCTTTTAATCCCCAATCAAAATGCACATTGCTCTCATTTGTTGGGTCCAAGACTTCTTCTTTACCAATGGAGGAAGAGGAAGCAATGGAGGTTTCTATTGAGAGTTAGGAGGTGGGAGGTCAGAGTAAGGAGGCAGAGGTGGATTGGGTTTATGGTGGGAGGTGGGAGCTTCTAGAGCTTGGTAGTAGGACCAATGGTGGTGAACGTGGAAATAGAAGGAAGAAGATGAATATGATTCTCTGATGGAGAATATGGAGGGAAACATGGGTTATGGGCTATGTTTTAATGTGGTTATATGTTTGTGGTTGTATGTATTAAAGTAGGGGTATTTTTGTCCATTTTTTTAGGGCATTTTTTTTTTCCGAATATGATTTACCAAAAAACAGGCTACATGTAGTAAATTTGCAGTTGTATTTATAAACTCCTATGGAAAAACAAAGTTCTTTTTCTTCTTTTACTTTTAGGCTCCGTTTGTTTCGAAGTAAGTATTTTTCTGTAAAATGTTTCTCATTGTCCGGTGTTTGGCTCCCCAAAAAGTGCCAAAAATATTTTTTTATGTAAAATATTTTACATTGCACGGGCAAATTTGTTTTACCGTCGAAGGCCCCGTAAGTCGTTGGTGACGATCTTCGTCGACCTTCGTGTCTGAGTCGCCCCATTCGTCTCAGTAACTGTCCAATACCTAACTAGTTTTGCAAAAGAAACCCTTAACACGAGTCGGAATGGGACCTACCAATATATGTCCATATACATACTTATGTTTTTATGCCTATTATAATACTGTATATAGATATTTTTTGGGTTGGTGTTCGGTGCTATTCCACCTCCCATCAAAAGGTCGGACTATTTTTTCTTTCAAACAAACACCGGAAAATGAATTCGAGAAAAATTGTTTGCTCTCATAATATATTACAAGAAAAATATGTTACTTTGTAAAATGTTTCACATTGAAACAAATGGAGCCTTATTCTCTTCCTCTCTCTTCTCTATCTCACTCAATCTGTTATTTGCAAACAACAAATGAAGTGTTAGCCTAATTCCTGACTTAGTAACACTATTGTCTTCTTATAACTAGTAGTTAATTCTCAAGAAAAAAAAAATGGGCATTCCAATTTATTTGTTCTAGCAAATAATTTCAAGGATTCAAAGAATCTGGGCATTCCAAATTATTTGTTCTAGCAAAAAATTATCAAGCAAAAAATCTCGGCATTCCAAATTCTCAATTCAAGGATTCAAAGAATTTGTTCTAGCATTGTTTTGGATCAAAAAGCCTTCTCAATTTATTTTCTTTTACCAATCAAAAGAACATCTTTCTCTCAACACCCATGGAACTTGTAGCTCCTCGGCATATATCTCAATAGAAGTGGTATAACCTGGGCATGCTAACCAACAAGATGTGACATAACTTGTGCATTATAACATGCTAAAGCCAACCAAACAAAAAAAACAACAACTGTAAACAGCTAAAAGCCATCACTTAACCAAATAAAAACTTATACTAAAGCCATCACATAACAAGCTAAAGCCATCACAAAAAGGCATAACATAAAGTTACGCTCATGTTCCAAAAGTGCATCACAAAAGGCATTGCATTTGTTAAAAGTGCACCCCACACTGACCAACGAAAGCTAAAATTAAACATAGGTTTAAGTTTTGTTCCAACTAGACTTGAAATTTAAGGACACAAGTCACACAACTTCTTCACCATTATCATTTTTTCCTCATCATCAAGGCTGAAAAAGTGATCAACCTTTTGTGCATCTTGGGTGATTGCCATTCCGGCAAGGGCCCTAGACTCAACTGTGATTAGAAGTTTCCTAAGTGCATCATTAACTTCGGCTCTTTTCTTTGAGAGGTCATGTGCATAACTCATCCTACCTCCAAGCATCTCAATCTTAGCATCAGACCTCTCAAAATATATCCCCAACTTGTCGGTGAAATTATTCATTCCAGCCAAGATGTTCTCAAAAACCTTAGCCTTTTTTTTTTTGAATGCTCTTCAGGTGACTTGTCAATTTTGTTCACCGTGGTTGAATCATCACAGGCTTCCTTGGGAGCCTCATCTAAGTTCTCAATCATATCAGCTGCACTTTCTGCTATCTCTCCCGTTGCTCTGTCATTCCCAAAAATCATGCACCAATCTTCATAGTAAGGGAATGACTTGAACCTTAGCCCCGACGCATTATTGTCTATCTACAAAAGATTTAAAATGCAATGGTTGTTTACATGGTTAACATGCTGTAAATTGCTAGACTTGATAGGGAAAAAAGATTACCTTGCAGTAGTTCTCCCAAATTTTATCGTCCACTACTTCGATCATATGTGTTGAGTCATTTCAACTTAGACAGAGTAATAGTTTTTTTTTCCAAACCTTCAACTTAGACGAAATATGAGGACTGACACGAATCACTACAAGAAAATGCACTTTTAGCGACTAAATTTGCCTACGCAAGACATTAGTCGTTGGCAAAAGCATGCTTTTAGCTACGAAAAATCAAAAGCGTCGGCAAACTTATCGAAAATATTAATTACTTTTCGCGACGTAGATACTGTCGTAGGCAAAACAATTGGATTTGGATTGGCTGCCCGTCAGATAGAATGAGGGAAATATTTGCCAACACTATCGTACTTTTGGCGATGCAATACGCGTAGCTATAAGTAAAACCTTATGGCAACAAGCATTTTACGTTGGGAAAAGGTAGTTTATTGGCAAACATTTTCCAACATAGGTTAATTGTGGTTAATGTGTTTTTTTTTCTAAATTAACTATTAATAGAAGCCTTTGTTTCTAAATTTAGTATTTCTAAATTTTTCTCTCCCCCACCTCTAAAAATTTCTCTTTTCCAAGTGAGTTGTTGGAGTAGGGAAAACACTAGACCAATCTATCTTCCCATCGAGGGAAAGATTTATCTTTTTTTTGGATATTTTACCAAAGTTAATTCAATGTTGAAACAAATTGGGGCTAGCCTAGTTGGCTAGGATTCTTTTATTTCACCAAGAGGTTAGGAGTTCGAGTCTTTTCATTGTGTGGATATTTTTTTTTTTTTTTGTATTTGTATTTGCTGGGGTTATTTCCCCCCTTAGGACTTGTAGTTGAGTTGGGTTGTTGAACTTGTTTATCTCATGGACTTGATGTAGTATCCCGTGGTTTGTACTTTATATTTTATACATGATGTAATGATCTCTCCTACCAATTAGCAAAAAAAAAATTTCAACATCAGGATTGTGTTATTTTTCCTTTTTTGTCTTGAAACAAATAAAACATTTATCCTTGCTACGTGACATTTTTTGTAGTGTCCAATAAGTGGACGATATATCAATATGATTATAGCGGCGCCCATTATTTTAAAGCAAATATTTTTTCAATTGTTTGATGATACTAATTTTTCTCTCTAGGACGTCTTAAAACTTTAATGATATTGAAATACAATCGGAATTATTTAATTTTAGGGATATTTTCTTTAGCTTTTTATTAAAATTTTTTGGAACAAGTATTCGTCTCGGCGAGATCAATCAGAAAAGTATAACATAAATCGAAGTTGAAAAAATTCAGAGAAGGCAACACTAAACACAAAAAAGACAATTGTTAATTTCAAATTTTCTCCGTCTCTAATACTTTTTTTTTTTTTAAACTTTTGGTTGTGAATTTTTATGTCTAGACTCCTCTAATTCAGATGAATAATTAATACTCTAGAATAAATCCAATACCAACTAACAATTTTTTTTGAAAAAAGTAATAAACATCCAAAGAAAAATTTAGCCGTTCCAAAGAGCTCCAATTAAACAGGTTGAATTGTTGGATTTGGATCCATTATGGCCCCACTAAGCAAATGTAATTGGAACTGGCACAGAAAAGCATAAAATTTTAGGCGGTTTAATTCCGCGCTCTAATTTATTTTCGTTTCATTCCCAGTTTTCTCATGATTTCCTCCTCTCTCGCCTCTTTGTTTCTCTCTCCCACCTCGTTACTCCTCTATTCTTCCTCTTATATATTAACCAATATCTAAGTAATATTACTCCTATATGTTATGCATTTTTTAATAATGTTTGATACAATTATTTAGTGGATCTCAATAAGACGAAACTATTTTAACAATCGAGGCCATTGATTTCATTGTGCTTATTGATTAAATCATTATTATAAAAATTTAGCTCGGCCGGGTTTAGAAAGCGCTTTGATTGGGACGCAATTTGTTTTTTTTGGATGATAATTACCATCCGATCAAATGTGTAGTGATACCCGATCAACTTCATTCTTGGTACAAATGATGAACTTCATAATATGTATAAGACAAACGGTTCGGATCAAAAAATAAAGACTTTGGAGGGGGTTGGGTCTTGCAATTTAACACTTTAATGCCTCAGAATGTATCAAATGTTGTCCGATCAGGCGGTCCTCGCACTACAAGAAAAATGAAAATTAGTGACAAAAAAGTGGCGACGAAATTTAATTTTGTCACTAAATGAGTATATTTGGCGACGAAAAAATAAATTCGTCACTATTTTGATAACTTTTGTGACGAAATAATTTCGTCACCAATTATGCCTGTTTAGCGACGGAAAAAATATTTTCGTCACTAAAGGTACCCATTTGGCGATAAAATACATTTTTCGTCGCCGAAAACTTAAAAAAGGTGACAAAATTATTTTTTGTCGCCAAAGATAATCATTTGGTGACAAAAAATATATTTCGTCGCCAAATGTGAGCAATTTAGTAACGAAATATTTTTTTCGTCACCAAATGCTTAACTTTGGTGACGAAAAATAATTTCGTCGCCATTTTAACGCTTTCAGCGACAAAAAATATATTTCGTTGTCAAATGGGTACCTTTCGTGACAAAATTTATGAATTGCGCTTTGTCACTAAATATATTTCGGACATAACTCTTTACTAAAATCTCCGATTGAGATAATTCAAATTGGGTTTGAACAATAACTCAATTGCCTACAACTTTCATGTTTATCAAAATTGCTAATTTTAATGTTTAAAGGTCCAAAATTACATTCGAAATATATTTTCATGTTAAACATATGTGTTATATATTAGATATTTCAAATATTTACTGAAAAGTGTGTGTAGTGCAGTTGGTTGGAGCTTGCGCGAAAAACTCAAGGGACTCGGGTTCGAAACCCAGCAGGAGCAAGAAAGATGGATTTCTTTTCCCATATGAAAACATCTTTCGCAACGAAAAATTTCGTCACCGATTTCTTATATTAGTGACAAAAAATTTCGTCACCAATGTGATCTATCGGTGACGAATTTTTTCGTCGTCAAAAAGCACAATAAGTGAGGAAAAAAATTTCGTCACCAATTATTCACTTTTTGGTGACGAAATATTTCGTCATCAAAAGACACTATAGGTGACGAAAAATAGATTTCGTCACCAGGTAGGAATCCTCGACAACCTTTAGTCGATAAATTTTTTTTCGTCACCTATATTATTTGTGACGAAAAACATGCAATTTATGACGATTTTCATTCGTCACCCAATTGAATTTTTCTTGTAGTGTCGATATCCGATGATCTTCGATTTTTGTGACAACTATGGAATTAGTGAGACGTGAAATCTTAACTGTTCAGATCGACCACTGTAAAAATTTAAGTTGGTAATGACTTTTTAACTTCTAAACGTTCAATGTAATTCTTAACAAACTAAGTCTTGTGTTGTACTTGAACGTACGGTAGCTATTCGACCGCGACACAAATACGATGATCCAAACCGATGCTTTTGTTTTCCATATTGATTATATCATTCTCGTAAAAATTTGTCTCGATTGGGTTTAGAAAACTTCTTTATCGAGACACAATTTTATTAACAAAATGAGTTTTCTATCCGATCAAGTGTATAGCGATACCTGATTAACTTCATTTTTGGTATGACTGATGTACACCCTAATACATAAAAGATGAACGGTTCTGATCGGGGAAAAAAAACACTCAGGTGGGGGTCAGATATTGCAATCCAATACTTTAATGTATCAGGATGCATCAAATGTGGTCTAATCAGGCGGTCGCTGATATCCGATGATATTTGATTATTGTGATAATGACAGAATCAGTGAGACGTGAAATTCTTATGGTTTAGATCGACCATTACTAAAATATAGTAACTGGCTGATTAAGAGGCCGCAAGTTCGAATTTCATGAAGGCCAAATATTCTCAACCTTTGGGCCACTAGAGGTTGCCCGATCATTTATTTCAACGCCCTGAAATCAATTGTGTTGGGCGTAAACTGGTCCGAACATTTGATATTTGAAAAAATAAAATAAAATATGCAACGAAAGGGCATAGAATTTGTATATGTGATACGTTTATATATATGATACGATACGAGAAGGCATGGGTTTGGTAAAGTTTTATATTTTGTCTTTTTTTCTAAGTAGTATAGTTTTTTGATTTTGTTACATATGCAGATATGACCCATAGACGTCATCGACATGGGGGAGAGTGGATAAATGACAAGGCTCGAGAGCATCATGTATGTATATTATACATTCTTAGATGTACTGCTATTCTGTTTTTGTTTTATCTTTGCAGTTTTCTTGTCACGAACTAACAGATTTAAATTTGACAGGCTACATTAAAAGCAAAGCTTAAAGAACAATCGCAGCCTAATGTCACTAATCCTTCATCCGAGCGACAAATTTTCGTTGATGTGCTTGGAAAGAGGTCAGTTTATGTGAAGGAATACGGGAGCCGCATGAGTACTATTTCATCATTCAATCAACCTCAAGAACCTGATCCCGAGGCAAGTGTTCTATAGAAGAAGGTTGACGATCAAGCTAAGACCTTGACTAAGCATTCTCGGACAATGACAGTAGTTCAAGGCCTTCTTCAGGTGTTGGCTATAAAAGCAGGGGTTGATCCAGCCCAAGTTCAGGAGGTGATCGATAGGTGCAATAGTGAGGCGGGCACATCAGATGAAGAGGCGGATGCGATGGGCAACTCAAACGAATTAAACACATTAGATGAAGAGGATGATGAGGCAAGCATATCAGGTGAAGAGGATGATGCAACTTCTACTGGATAAGTTAAAGGTAAAACGATAATTTTCTCCTACATCCTCATTTGTTCAATTCCCATCAAGATAGGAGTTACCAAATTAAGTAATCAGATATTATTTAATACATGTATTGTATGTAGCATTTCATACATCTATCATTAGTTGTTGAATCAAGGGCACTCGGCCATGATCAGGACCACACTCAAGAACTACTCCTAACTCATGGTTCTGTGCACTCTAGGAAGAGTTCGGAGCAGCTCTTGTGGTTCAACCAACTCCTTAACCCAAATTGGGCAGTCTAGTTCTAGGTGTGTGGGAGACATGAAAATTCTCTCCTGGAATGTTAGAGGCTTGGGCATGAATGAGAAAAGAGGCATTGTGAATGAATAGAAAATTGGAATGTTGTTACTGCATTGACAACACTAAACAAAAATTTGTAACAAAGAACTCTATTTTTCTATTTTTGGAGAGACTGTGACTATGGTTACTTAGAAGTGGATCCAGAAGCCAGAAGGTAGTGCTGGTAGTTAGGACTATTTGGAATTGATTAAAAAAACCAGTTGGTTTTTGAAAATAAGCAAGCTGACTGGATGGAAAACATTGATTTAATCAAAGCAAGGGTGGCATTATGGGTAACAACCAAAAATGATGGATTCTCTATGGATGATATATTATGTTTAGACTTTACTCCATTGTGAAAGCTGGATAAATCAGCTTGGTCTGTGTTGTGTGTGTGGTTCATCTTGGGGGGGGGGGGGGGGGGGGGGGGGGGTGTGTTCCCTTTTCTCTGGGGAGTGCGTGTAGGCAAATGATGGGTCTTATTTGGCTTTGATGTTCCTGTGGAGCCACTTAATTCAGTGTGGCTAGTGGCACTAAATCATATTTGCAGATCAATCATGAAGTAAAGGGCTTTAGGTCTCAAATGAAATTGGTAATCTTGGGCATATGATATTGAATCTGTTGGTGCACATGCTGAATCTATTGGTGCACCTGGTGCCAATTCTCTTTTGTGTCTAAGGATTTTTGGATGATGTTTTTTTGGATTATTTACTTTTTTGGTCCCCAAAGTATTAGTGAGTGACCAATTTTGTTCCCAATATAAACATTTGACCAATTTAGTACCCAATGTTTAAAATTTGCGTCAATTTGGTCCCGATCCATAACGCTGTTTCTTGATTCCGTCAAAAAAAGGGGCATTCTTGATATTTCACCTTATCATCATCTTCTTCACACCCCACACCCTAATGTTGTGAAGTAAGCCTGATGGCTTCAAGGGAAACCCAGAATCTGCAAGAAGCAGCTGGAAAAGGTGGAAGCTTCACAGCCACCACGTGCTCAACGTGGTGCCGTCCATGGAAGCTCCAAGGTAAGAAGCTTGGTTTGACTGTGACTAGAATTGGTCAAATTACTTAGTAACTAAGAGATTGAATTCGTAGTCTATACATACAGACTTGTAATCCTTGTAGTATAATGAATTAAGTTTGAAAAATCAGTGAGATACTGAGAGAGAGAGAGAGTTCCAGGGAACCCAGTTTCTCCTCTCCTGTGAATTGTAAAATTCGTGCTTGTTTGTTCAATAAAAATACAAATTGTTTGTTACGTGTTGTAAACGGTGACCTTGCGATCCTCCAACAAGTGGTATCAGAGCACGGGTCTCACCGGAGGTCATCGGAATTTGTGTTCGTTTCACTGCTGTGAAAACAGGTCTGAACACGAAGTGGTCTAAAACTTTATTTGACCACAGGGGCTGAAGCGTCTCACTGAGACAATCACAAACGTTGTCGTCCGCCGCTGTAACTCATCGAAACTAAGCTACACGTGCCAGTTGCAGGAGACGCGTGTGAAGCGAGTTAGATTCACTCGCGTGAATAGCCAAGGGATTTACCCCGATGAAGTGACCATGGCAACTATTTTTTTTTTTTGGCAACTGACCATGGCAACTGTTATTTCAGCTTGTGCTCATATTGGAGCATTGGACTTGGGTTAGGGTGTGGAGTGTGAAGAAGATGATGATAGGTGAAATACCAAGAATGTCTCCACTTTTGATGGAATCAAGAAACGGCGTTATGGATAGGGACCAAATCGACGCAAATTTTAAACGTTGGGTACTAAATTGGTCAAATGTTTATATTGGGGACGAAATTGGCCACTCGCTAATACTTTGGGGACCAAAAAGGTAAATAAGCCATGTTTTTTGTTGCAACTATTTTCTGCTGCTATCAAGGGATGTGGGTGCTTTATTTGGCTATGGGTGTGAGGTTTTTCAGGTTAGGCTGCTGTCAAGTAGTTCAGGCAGTGGTGTTATCCCAATTGTTGGAAAGGTCAAACATGTGGGAAGCTATACCTCGTACACTTTGTGGGGTACTTAGCCTAGGTTTACTTTAAACCTTTGGTCCCTTCCAACATGTGGGAAGCTATACCTCGTACACTTTGTGGGGTACTTAGCCTAGGTTTACTTTAAACCTTTGGGGTGTTCTGTTCCTCTCCTCCTTTTGGGGTATTCTGTTTCAATAAAAGTAGGTACTATTATTTTCACAATTACAATAGTAATTATAGTTCTCATTGATGTTTTTTTGGATTTATTGACAGGTTGATGATGCATTGGTTTGGCAAGGCAATGCGATGGAATCACTTAATGTTTTCGGATCATATATATTTTTTATAATAGCTTTGTTGGTAGGATACTTGGATATGGTAGACTTGGTAAATTACTCTTGGCTATTGAAATGTATTGACAAAGTTCCTTTTTGGATATTTTAGACTGTTAGTTTCTTTTGGGATGTACTTGGATACATATGGTATTGATTTTGTTGAAATTTGATAACAGATTCTATGTTTGTGTGTTTTTAAGGAATTTTGGTGGAATATAAATTTAAATTTATGAAAATTGAGCTCTAAATTTAAATTTATGAATATATTTAAGAACTTTGCCAACGGAATTAACTGTGGGCAAACGTATGGAACATACAATACAAATTATTTTTCCCACGCATTTTAGGTGTTGGCAAAAGTAGTACAGGAAAAAAATTAAATTATAATTTAATGCAAATGGTGCTCTTGCCAACGAGCAATTTGTGTTGGTAAAAAGCTTGTCCTTTGCCCATGAAGAAAGCCATTGCTAAAGTTTCTCTTTTGCGTTGGCAAAAGTAAAATGTTGTCCCCATTTTTCTAGACTTTTGCCAATGCACAACAATTACCAACACAACTTGGACCTTTTGCCAACCCTGAAAGTAGTTGCTAAAACTCATTCATTTACCCACGCATAGACTTCTCGTTGGCAAAAACTATTGTCGACGCACCTTTAGCCGTGCCTTAGCGAAGCAACAAATTTTGTAGGTAAAATCCTATGCCAACGAGATTGAACTTTTAGCCACTTTTTTAAAAGCGAAGGTGATATTGCTTTTTCTTGTAGTGAATGCTAGTGCCAGGCAAAGCAACAAGTAACATTCCCTCTACTTTCCTCAAGTATCCAGACTTTCAATTCTTTCACCTTTGACAACCATTTCCTTCATCGCATTAAGAAGTGCATCTTCCTCCCTTTGATTCCATGAACGCCTAATTGCATCAGCAACGTTTTCTTCGGCATTCCCTCACTCCTTTGCCTTCCCTCCCTTCTTACGAGACTTAGTAGGCTTCTCCATGCCTAATATAGTCGATGCCCACATTCATTTTTACACAATTAAGCACATCAATGTCCACAAATTCGTGTTCAAAGCCACAAATAAAGTCTTACAAACAAATACATGATAAAAACCCCAAATAAAGTCCAAAAACCAAAGACGACATCAAACCCACAAATAAGTATTCAAAGAATTACATAAAGTCGTACAAATAGTATGTGATCAAAGCCACCAATAAAGTCTTAAAAATAAATACATGATTAATGACATGATGTTACAAATAACAAGGGTACTCTAATTGCCACCATGGCCCCTTCATTCCTGCCACTCTTGATAAATATGTTGTGCAAAGGCATCTCTCCAGTCAGTCCATTGACCCGATGTCTCGACTGTATCAATGTATTCATCATCATTATCTTCGTCTTCGAGGTTATTAAGTTCATGTTCATGTGGGTCAACACTCATCTCTTTTCTAATGTGATTATGGACTAGACAACATGCCATAACAATACGACACTGCGTTCTAATGGGGAAGAATGAGTAACTCCTAAGAATAGCCCATCAAATTTTTAACAAACCAAAAGTCCTCTCAATGACATTACGGGCTAGGGCATGCTTCATATGAAAGTACTCCTCATGGTCCTGACGAGCTGGACCATCCCATTCTTTCAAATGGTAACGCTTTCCTCTGTATGGAGCTAAGAATCCTACTGCATTTGTGTAGCCGGCGTCAACAAGGTAATACGAACCTGTGTATGATTGATTTACAAATTTATGTACTTTTTTATTAAGAAATATGTTGATAAAGTTACATATGTAATAAAAAAAATATACCAATGGGAATTTTTAGCCCATTTGTCCTAGTCATAGCATCGCGCAAGATTCTAGAGTCTGCTACTGACCCTTCCCAACCAAATAAGACATAGATTATTTTCATATCTGTGTTACAAACACCCAACACATTTGTAGCCAAATCTCCTTTTCGATTCCTATACCTTGGTCTGACAGATGGACCAACTCGAATATCAATGTATGTGCCATCTAGTGCCCCCAAACAATTCTAAAAATATTGCAAGAAGTTAATTATTTTTACTTAGAAACTTAAAATAACCATATGAGTTATGTACTCAATTTCAAATGTTACTTGAAAAATTTTCCACCTATCATCTGTGCATGCTTGAGTTATAGGCTCAGGCTTGACGAGCAGTTGACCTTGCAGGCGTATGACAGCCCAAAGAACATCATTGAAATGCCTACTAACAGTTTGACTTGACTGGAAGAAGTGGTACTTAACAACTCTATTCTTATGGTCGTGTGCTATGGTGTACAAAAACATCGCAACTTTCTCCTCCAAACAAACTGACCTTGAATGGGACAACCCCCCAACTGTTTCAATTAGGTTACATAGATGCATAAAGCAATTCCTATCCATCCGAAGTTGCTCCAAACAAGTTACGTCGCTACGATGCACTAACCGATTGATGTTATCGATTTGTTCTTGGAATTGGTTCTGTTCCGTAAACCTAGATTCGTGTTGAGAGTAATATCTCTCAAGAGCAACTTGGACCACAATTATAGCCAAACCACACACCACTTTTTTCTGCCTAATCAAATGCGTCACTATGGTGAATACCTCGGTCTCCTCCGAAGTATAATCCAACTCATTTCTAGTGATATCCATCTACTAACAAAATATCAAAGTAGAAAAAAAAAATCAGTGTTCTAGATCTGGACACGACGGCCTACACTAGTATATTGCTTACTCAATATACTCGTTCGGAAGTAATATATTCTAGGGTTTCAAAAAATCAATTGAAACAGATTCTAGGGTTTAGAAATAGTTTGTGACTAAACATTATTAAAACTAAAACACATGAAGCAGAAATCAAAGCAGAAATCTCAAGATCTCAAACGAAAACAAAGCAGGTTTCTCAAACGGACTCATTTCCAGAAATCTCAAGATTGAGATCGAGAGATCGAGATCGATCGAGAGAGAGAGAGAGAGAGAGAGAGAGAGAGACGAAGTACCAGGTTTGGAAGACAATCGCCAATTTTTTGAATCGCCTCAGAGCTGCTCTGGTGTAGAGAGAGAAGGTGCGGCGAGAAGAAGAAACGTGGAAGCGATGCTTTTATATCAGTGGCATTTTTGCAATTCTTGGAAAGTTCCCTTCCATGTTTTTTTGTCTGGGATAAATAATCCCACAAACACAACAACACCCCCCCCCCCCCCCCCCCCCCCCCCCCCTTCCCTTTGTATTATATAATACACCTCATATAAGGATTAAAACAATCCCCAGATTACCAATCCCAAAGCGCAAAACGGGAACCAAACGAGAGAAAACACGGGATTTAGACGCGTTTAGTCCAATCCCAGGCAGCTAATCCTTGAATCAAACAAGGCCTAATAGTAACTAAACTCGGCTGTTGGAGATGGCTTCATAATGGATTTCAGATCTAGAGTGATTGCAGCTTTTCTAATATGGGTCTTAAATATTGTAGTATCACAATAAATTCCAACCATCTACGGCAATTACCCTGTTGAGGAGGAAGTGGGAGACATAGAGACCCTTGGATCAAAATGATCCTGACCTTTGTTGGGAAATGTCTTTTTAGACGGCCCGCACCGTTGTGCGAAGTAAAATAGATTTTCTTTTAACCTCTTCATTTCGTAAATTCTTTTCCTCGTTCATCAATATGTTCTTTTCACGTGTGCGTGCATACATGGGTTGCAACAAAGTAGAACAACAGAAGTCAAATATTCCAGAATGGTTCCTGGAACTGGTTTCGAAAGTTCTTACAAGAGGTGAATTTAAAATTGTTAGCTCCATTAGTACTAGGCGAGGCAACATTTCAAGGGATAAAGAAGGCTGCCCTCATAATTCATATGGAGCTCACCTGCCTATACAATGGATGTCTAAACCCAAGTCCAAGTGGGTGAAGGTAAACATTGACGAATACATCCAATCGAATGCAGGCTTTATTTGTTCATGCTTTAACTTAAAAACTTCTAGCATTTTGAATGGAGGGAGAAGCCGGAAATGAATTTGAATGGACCCTACTTTGCTTATTTTTTTTGTTACAATAAAGGTAGAACTACAACAATCAAATTACACACAACGCTGGCAGTGAGATTTATTGGAAGCCAGATCAAAGGAAATACGGGCTTGAACAAACATCACATCTACCTGAAGGACCATTGAATTTCCTCTAGGGTTCATCCTTTGGTTTTGGGACCCATAGTGTCACAAACACCACAGTAAAAGCCGACACTATTGCATAACTGGCAAAGGTCCCTGTTGAAGGGTACTACATAGTTAGTACTACCTCCGTTCCATAATGTTTGTCCAGTCCGCAAAACGAAGACGTAAAAATAATACTCCCTCCGTCCCTTTTTAAGTGTCCTGCTTCGTAATTTCAACTTATTAAAAAAACACCATCATTACACTTTTCACATCAACTTTTACCTCCACTTTCTTTCTTTACCCTCTATGAAAACATTTTTTTTTGATCCGTCTATGAAAGCATCATTATTACATTTTTTGTAACGCCTCTAATTTTGGGAACGTTAAATAGATAATTTTATTGAAAAACTAAATAGAGTCTGGCTCGATATTAAATTGTAATTCTCACAAATATACTTTTATTCAAACATGAAGGGAAAACTAGGGTTCCTATCTACTGTTCTGCATGTTCCTCCATCCTAGCCAGCTCTTCGGCTCCAAAAGCTTCTAAGGTGTAGAGGTCACCATGTTCATCTATAAGGTTTGACACATTATACCAGCGTCGCCACCAATATAATATGTCAGGGTTACCAAAGATAACACCGTAAGCTACAAAAAGCTCAATAGAATAATCTATACCCACTAACCCTTCATTTACAAGCAGTAGATCATAAATTAATGATTTCCACATAGTAAATGCATATTCAACAAAACAGCTAACAATGACACATCCACCTTCACTATCCAAACTAACGTTGGTGTCCATAATTTTCTGAGTTTCTCCTACGCGACATTTCGTAGACCGTGTCACTGGTTTCACCTTTCATTTACCAAGTCAACATTTCCAAAATCGTTTTTAATACACCCAACCTCGGTTCCGCCATTCCGGTCTCCCGAGTATCCCACAATGGTTCCGCTGATCCGGGTTCCAATTTTGGATTTTTCGAAAATCATTAAAACAATCATGTTGGCTCCTCTCCACGGATAACCAAACCACAATTCATCCCTCGGTTCCGCCATTCCGGATTCCAGAGTATCCCCACAATGATTCCGCCGATCCAGGTTCTCAGTAGGTTTTTCGAAATCGTTTTCACACTCACACCACACAATGGGCTATCAAGCCCGGCCCCATTGTGGTTTCAAAACTTATCTTGCCTTTAACACACCATAGGTGTCATGTTTCAACCTTCTCGATTTAGGTGTCTCGTTTTCATGTAACGACTCCGCGGTAGGACATTTCACATTCGAAATCATAAATCGTTCATTGTAATCTTGAAATTAAACTAGCAAGATCATCCAACTCTATTTTACTAATCATGCTCAAATCCCTACTTAAAGTATAACGCCACATGTACGGACGCCTTTGGAGTGAAAATCACTTATGCTTTACAATAAGACAAGTAATATAAGCAATTCATGTATACATGCCCATAACCATCCTAAGATCAAAATATGAATACTTCTATCAAACGATAAAGTCTTATCGTTCAAAAGCCGTTCTTTCTTCCTTTGTGGGAAGTTCAAAACAACATATGTTTATTAGAGTATAAGTCAATTATTCCAACATGCTCATACTTTCATTAGCAAAAATATGTTGGTTAACTATCATACATTCCAAACTTTATAGGTGATAAACAACTTTATAAACTTAGAGAAGACGGTTAGGGATGTTCTACATTATATTTAGAACTAGAGAGTAAGGACATTCTACTGTTCTTCTTGGCGGTAGAGCGGCAACGGAAAATGAGTTGACGATCGGGCAGAATGACTTCCTATGGTAAGCTTCCAGTAGTTTCGAAAGAGAAAGGTTTCTCTCGAAACTAGATCTTGACTATACTACTAAACTTTTTGGATTGAAAGAGTGGTCGAGTGGTGGTTTAGTGGTGGCCTATGATGAGTTTTTTGAAGAACTTAGGAAGAACTCAAGAACAACTCAAGAACAAGAAGAACAAAGTAAGAACACAAGAATTCTAGAGAGATGAGTTGAAAGGTTTCAAGGTGTGAGTTGAATAACATGAGGAGGGTCCTATTTATAGCAAAGATTTGGGCTCTCCCTCTCCCCTCTTGGCCGGCCTCCTCTCTCTCTCCTTTCTTATGGATTTTGCTCCATTGTTTGGTCAAATCAAGCCTTTCAAGCATGCCATGACTTGTCACTTCCATTTTAGGCCATAACTTATGTTATCATGAAGGATTTTTGGCTTGTCTTGTCCTAGGAAGGGTTAACTTGTAAGGAAGAACAAAATAATAGGCTAGGGTCATGCTTAAAGTAGTCTAAAATGGGTTGTCAAATAGTATATAGGCTTAAGGCTAAATGGTAGCTTGTGGAAGTGAACAAAACACATGCACACATTCCACCTCTCCCTCTCACTCTCGGCCTCTCTCTCTCTCTCTAGTACCATGTGTGTGTGTGTGTGTCTATATATATATATATAAGTATACTAACGTACTAAGTAGTCCTATTAAGTCTATGGAAAAGGAGATGATGAGAGGTAAGGCTTTCAATGATAAGAACATTGTCCAATGGTTAACACTTTTCCTAGATAGTGTAAATATGTATATATAGACATATATAGGCATGCTTATAATAGGCTATGAGGTGTGTATACCTATATATAATCACATATATGTACTTAGGGAATCTAGAAAAGTAACTTTGGTGGGCAATTTAGGTTAAGGGCTATAAGTCTAAGGTTGACATGCATGACAGGGCTAAGTTTGCTTCTTTTGGAAGCAAAATGATGGCTTCCTATAGTCCATGATTTGTCTTGTCAAATCACATATTCATTGGCAAATCCTAATGTCCATTATCCAAGTTATAAAAATTTCGCTAATAATTATTGACCAATGGGTAAAGAGGTAATGATGGTAAGTATGGCCTTGAATGATTAGTCATGGGTATAAATGATTATCTCTAGAGGTCTAATGGTTCAATTAGGGTTGGGAGGGGTTCACAAGGCTCAAAGATGGTCAAAAAGGTCTTCGGTTCCTCCAACTAATCGGTTGAAAACTAATTTTACTTGCCATGTAGGATTTCTAGTCAGGAAATATAATCTTAAAGGGCTTAAATCTAATTGTGACGGATTATAGGGATTAAAAAAGAATTTTTTAAAAGTAATACCAAGTAATTAAAAAGAAATTCCAATATGTAACGAAATTTTTATTTATTGAAATTTCAAGTCATTACATTTTTACTCACTAACTTTTCAAAATGGAATCTACTTTTAGGGGCAAAATGGAAAATTCACCAACTTTTACCCACTAACTATACAAAATGGACACTATTAAGAAACAGCCGAAAATGAAATACTAGACTCTAAAAATGGGACGGAGGGAGTACAATTTTTGTAAGAAAAATTCAATTTTTTTTTCAACGATTCACTAGATATCAATGAGTCCTTTTAATTTATGAAAAAAGTTTGAGTTTTTTCTTGAAAGAAGTGCATATTTTTTAGTCCTAGTTTTGCAGATCTGACAAACAATTTGAAATGGAGTGAGTACAAGTTAAACGAGAGAGAGAGAGAGCCTCCACTGCTCCACACGAAAAGTAAGAGAGAGAGAGAGAGAGAGAGAGAGAGAGAGAGCCTCCCCTGCTCCACACGAAAAGTAGGTTTGCAGTCATTGTAACCACCCACGAGGTCATCCAATTCAACAATGTTGCTACGCTGCCAGCAAGGCCTTTTTAATTTACGAGAAGAATCTGAAATAAAAAATTCTTGTAGTTTGAGCACTTGAAAAAGAGCAAGTCATCTCTATTATTTTTGGCAGTTTTAAATTTCTATGAAGACAACTCTCATATGTGTAACATTGCATTCGGTAAAATAACAGGTTAATCTACATGCTACCGACGTTTTTATTTTAAGACGCAGAAAAAGAAAAGAGGTTTTTTTTTTAAATTAAAGAGGACAGGTAGGAGTCGGTAGTTAAAAGCTTTCAACAATCCACAAGGGGTTGCCAAACTTAAGCTTCTAGACATGTTTTATGAATTATGAACGCAAACTAGAGTCCTCATTGAGTGGCCAGTCAAGTAGGGAGACAAATAGTGTGTTGTTCCCATTCAAAAGTTCAAAGTAACTGCCCCATTAGCTTGACATTTCCTGAGCCTATACAGCAGTACTTAAAAGGATCTCTGGAGTTATAACATCACTTGGTAAAGCTTATACGTCTGATAGAAATCAACCCCCAAACAGCCTAAGGTGAAATGACTGGTGGTTGGACTGGGAACCAAAAACCAAACGATTTGCTAATCTAACAACTGACAACACGATACAGCATTTCTCAGGACCGAGAATTAAAAAAAAGAAAAAAGAAAAGAAGAAGAAGCTATATTCTGTTTTACATACACTCACTCTTTTATCAGTTAAACCCAAAAGTAAATTCAGAATACCTCAGACATAATAATCCAAGGAATGGCTCCAACACCCAAAGAAAAGGCAATCACGAAAGCCTGGAGAGAAACAGTCCTTAAAAGCTTAAGATGCAGCCACAAGAAAAAGAAGAGCATAGACATAAAACTGAAAGAAAAATATACTGAAGATAAACAAATAGAAAGTTAAGTAGAAACATACCACAAGTCCAACGAGTGACAATATTCCCAAGGTGCTATGAAGATGAGAGTTCTTTAACACCCACTCCTGCTTAGTGAAAACAAAAAGAACAATGAAAACAGGAGTTAGTTATTTATGGAAAATCAACTCTTCCATCTCTAAATATTTGATTCAAACAAACCCTATTTGGAAATGGAAAAATGTGGAGCAACTGAAGCATTACTGGCCCCTAACAAAAAATGCAAACAAAAATGCAACAGAGACAAGGAGGAGACTAGCATGGATGAGGATACCTGCATCAAGGATTTACAGATCGTGTTACTTTGGTAATTTGGTGATTTTTTCTAGCAATATAATAAGTGTAGGTGGACAAATTCAAGTTGTGCTCTGAACAGCACTGGAATGCAGCGGCTTCACGTGCCTCTTGAACGTAACCCTAATTTGTTAACGTAACCCTTGTCCTGCAAAACAGACAAGGAGTGAGTGCACCTTTGCCTCTCGTGGCAAAGGCCCTCCGATGCCTTTGTTAGTATTTCGTACTAGCGATCAAACCCTAATTATCAGTAGGAAAGCAATAAGAATGCAGTGTATTGCGTACCTTTTACCTCTAGGTTTACTTTCTATTTATAGATTTATGGATGCTTGCTGCCCAAGTATCCATATTGCCTTAGGTTTCCTACCTCGTATAGGAAAACCAGGATATCTTGGATTCTCGTTCCCTTATCAGTTTATTTCCTTAATCCTTGTAGGACTCTTTCCATAACAAGCCGAACATCCCATACTCGTTGGGTATCTTTCTTAGATCCTATATTCTTGGGATCTCATCCCGTAACGGAATACCAGTGATTCTGGACACTTCTAGAATGTTCCCTCTAATAGGACTTCTCTCTTTGTTCGGCCATCTCATGGCCGAACAGACGGCCTGGACCAGTTACTTCTCATGTAACTGGTCCTAAGGAAACAATTTGGACCATATCCTTTCTAAGGAGCTCGCCTCCTGTTCGGCTCTCTCTTGCTGAACAAGTTTCTTGAACAGTGGCATTTCTTGTAATTTTCCTTGTATTCGGTCCAATAACGTCTCGTGTTATTGCACCGAGAATCGTACAATCTCTCTGGACCATTGACTTCTCATATCACTGGTCCATAATGCGTTGACCTTCTCTTTGACCGTGCTCGGACTCGTTTTGTACTTGTTCGGGAATACCTCCCTACAATTGCTCCCCAGCTTTGCTCGTTTATATTTTACTCAAATGACGAATAAAGCTCTTTTACCGAGCAAATTCATTTTGTTTCTGCACCCTATTTCATATATTGGTGCAATGTTTCATCACGTTGCTAAGAAAAAATCATCCTTTCTTGTGGCCGTCACAGGCTTTTAGCCCTAACCTTTACACGTGTCGATCATCATATTGCTTTACATTAAATACGAACAGACGTGTTTATTGGAAAACGGAACACTCAAACGGCGTCTGTGATGACGTTTCACGTACGCCACCAATTTTTAGGGTATTTTTGGATTTTCGTCCCATTTTCAAAAACCCCAATCTCTCTCTTAGACTCCTTCTACAGGAAAAAAAATGGTTCAAGCTCTTCCCCGCCATTGAAGCTCTGTTCATCGTCTCAAGGCCTCTTCTTTTCTGCTCTTTAGGGATTCCATCGACTATTCTCGTAAGTCATCACTTCTTCTTCTTTACAACTCCATTTCTCTAGTAGATTGTTTACAATCACGTTTTAGGGTTTTATCGTCCCCTTTTTTTTACTTCAAAAGAACCTCAAATACCTCTCTAGTAATGGGAAGATTTCGAAGACACTGTAATACTCCTCAAACCATGGCTAGTTTCAGATCTCGATATGGGATTCCTGACAACGTAGCTATTGTTTTGGCTCCTGAGGATGCCATCCGTGAGAGTTTCGATTTCGATACTCTTCACATTCCAATGGTAGCTATTGTTGAGGGCGGGGTTAGGTTTCCCTTAGCTCCTCTGCTCCGCCAAGTCTTAGCATATTATAGGCTTTCCCCAGTGCAGGTTTCTGCTAACTTCTTCCGAGTAGTTATGGGCATAAATGCCCTAAATCAAATGTTAGGGACCTCCCTAGGCTTGTACGATATCCACCATCTATATAGCATTTCCAGAACTGGGGATGCCCTTACGTATTATTTAAAAAGTAGGGATTCTAGAAAGAAGCTCGTTCTCGAACTCCCTGACTCTGCTTGAGGGGATGACGACGACTTTCTGATCGTTACGGGCAACTTCGAACCCAGAGACGAGGACGACCAAGTGATTGGTTTTCATGCCCCTCACATATTCGGGAGCCCACGTTAGTGCTCTCCTTTAATTTCATATTGTTTGTCCTTTTTCATAGGAAAAGCTTTTTCGTGCTTCTAATTGCTTGTGCTTTGCTTTGTTTCAGCGTCAAACATTAACCGAGGTTATAATATCATAACCCCTCAAGTGCACGTAACTGACATCAGACGAGCACTTGCTTTCAACGGTGAAGGGACATACCTTGCTGGCCGAGCAAGAGCGGCTCAGGTACTCTTTAGCTACAAAGCATCATACGGGGGTTTTATGGATCGACGTACCCGTGCAGCTGACAACCCTGCAATAGCTGGTCCTTCAAGACCAGTTCCCGAACAAGAAGAGAGGCATTCTCGGACACCTCCAATCTCCGACGAACCTATTCCTCTTGCCGAAGAAGCTTCCAGCTCGACATCTGATTCTTCTTCTAGTGGCAACACCCCCTCACCTCCTGATATGAACCGACCAATTGATTTAGGCAGCCTTCTCACCATCCCTGGTCAAGGTCGTGGCACTATTCGGGGCCAAGGGGGTCAAGGTCGTGGCCGCCGCATCCAAACTCAGACTGATGCTCTTCCTGGATTTTCCCCAGAAGACATTGAAGCCATTCACAGAGAAAAACGTCAAAGGGTGGAGGAATCCCAAGAAAGACCCCCACCTTCTTCCTCGTCTCCTGCATCTGCATGGGCTCCCTCTTTCTCTCATGGGAACCGAGCCATCACTGCTCGGGACTCTGTTGAGACTGAAGGGACTGCACTTGCATTGTCCCAGGCCTTTCTTTTGCCTGTGGACATGCAAAAGGAAGTTGCAATGTCTCCTGACAACCTCCTTAGCTCTTTCATGTCCCATAACGCCAAGGTAAAGTTTCTTTTTGTAACCATAGCGTATATAGCGTTTGATATGTATGTTTATCACAGCTGTTGCTTGATCGTTCCAGGTGATGCAAAAAATGGTGGCCATGGCTCAAAAACTCAGCCAATCTGAGCCCCAACGTGCCAAACTGGTCAGCGAGAACAACAAGCTTCAACGCACCATCATCAGGCTTGAGAGAGAAAGAAACCTAGCCCTGGGAGAAGCTGATGGACTTAAAGGACAACTGAAGGGAGCTGAGGATAGCTTACATCAAACTCTGAAAGAATTGGAAGCGAGCCAGACGGAAGCCAAAGCTGCTTTTGAGAAGGGGTATAACGAAGGAATCAAGGTTGCCACTGAAAGCTACACAAGCCAAATGCCTGGAATTCAGGACCAAGTTTGGGTGGCCTCTTGGACAGCTTGCCTTGCCAAAGCTGAGATTCCTGAATCATCTCCTCTCTGGACCAACATTGAACTGCCCAGTGCTGCTAGTCAAGAGGAAGATATTGCAGAGGAGAGAGATGAAGAGTAGGTGGTGAATATGTCTGAGCAACATTCGTCTGAGCAACATGTTCCTGATGTTGAACCAGGTGAAGTCATGACCAATCCTGGCCAGAAGGAAGTCAGTGGTGGTCAACCTGAACATACTTCGGAAGGCTCGACTATTCCAGCAGCTCCTACGACTGCTCCTACAACTGTTCAAGATCTCACAGAAGACGAATAAATGCAATCGTCGTGTTTTTGACAATCTCCTCCTATTCTCACACTTTAAGTTTCGCGTACTTAGAACATCACACAAGTGTTTCGTACTTGCGTTCTCACAAGTGTTTCGTACTTGCATTCAAGTGTCACGTACTTAAAAGTTTTCGAAATCTCACAAGTTGATAGCAGTGATTAATGTTTCACGTACTTAAACTTGAGTTTAAGTTTCACGTACTTAAACTTTTGTTTTAAGTTTCACGTACTTAAATGTTTGAAATTTACACAAGTGTTTCGAACTTGTGTTCAAGTGTCACGTACTTAAATGGATATCCTTTACCCTGCTCCCCAATACGAATGAGGGAAATTAATTTCGTAATTCGTATTTAAAACAAATACCAAAAAAAAAACAACAGTTTATACTAAAAAAGTAACTTTCATTCATAAACTGTAAAACTATAGAGGGCGTTACTCGTACCCCTTGTAGCTAAAATAACAAAACTAGAACACAAGAGAGTTTTATTCGTAACTCTCACACAATCACGATGTGCAAAAAGAAAAATTTATTCATATAAAGAACTTTCTCAGATTATGGACATTCCAAGGTCTTGGCACTGGGTTCCCGTCCAAGTCCGCCAATCGATAAGCCCCAATGCCCGCGATTTCTGTAACTCGATATGGGCCTTCCCAATTCGCCCCTAGCTTTCCCTCATTAGCCACTTTAGTATTGCCGAGCACTTTTCGTAGCACAAGGTTTCTTACACCAAACTCTCGTGGGTGTACATTCTTGTTATAACTTTTGATGAGCTGCTCTTGGTATGAGGCCAAGTGCACCAGGGCCCGCTCTCGTCGTTCCTCGGCAAAGTCTAACTCAATCTCCAAAGCTCTGTCATTTCCTCCACTTTCAACCAAAGTGGTCCTGTTGGTCGGCAGACCTATTTCCAATGGAATAACAGCCTCTGTTCCATATGCTAATGAATAGGGGGTCTCTCCCGTAGACCTCCTAGGCGTTGTTCGGTATGCCCATAGAACCAATGGCAATTCATCAGGCCATTTCCCCTTTTGTCTTATCCAAACGTTTCTTAATCTCATCAAGAATTGTTTTGTTTGAAGCCTCTGCTTGTCCGTTGCTTTGAGGGTAGGCTAGAGTTGAGTAATAATTTTTTATCCCATACTGGGCACAGAAAGTTTTGAACTTCTTCTGAAATTGTGACCCATTGTCTGTAATCAACGAATAAGGTACCCCAAAGCGAGTTATGATGCTCTTCCACACGAACCTTTCTATCATAGGTTCAGTGATCTTGGCCAATGGCTCTGCCTCGATCCACTTAGTGAAGTAATCTGTTGCAACTAGTAGGAATTTTCGATTCCCAGTTGCTTTGTGCAGTGGACCTACTATGTCCATTCCCCATTGAGCAAACGGCCAGGGACTTGTTAGCGGCACCAGGTCCTCGGCTGGTGTTCGAATCATAGGTGAAAATTTCTGACACTTCTCACAAATTTTTACGTACACCTTAGCATCTTCTTGCATGTACGGCCACCAATACCCTTGGGTGATTGCTCGGTGGGCTATGGACCGACCACCAGCATGGCTTCCACAAGTTCCCTCGTGAATTTCGTGGAGGAACTTTTGCACCATCTCAGGATGCACACAAAGCAAGTATGGTCCTGTAAAAGACTTCCTATATAGTTTTCCTTCTGGGGATAACCAGAACCGAGCAGATTTGGTCCTAATTTTATGAGCCTCCTTTTTGTCCAAAGGGAGTGTTTCATCTCGTAAAAACTCCACTATTGGGTCCATCCAACTTGGTCCTTGGTTCACGTCCAAGACCATCTCCATACTTCTCCCAATGCTCGGCTCAGTCAGATACTCCACGGCTATTTTTCTTTTAAACTCAGATGGTACAGCTGCGGCTAACCATGCCAATGAATCTACATGAGCATTCTTTCCAGAACTTATCTGCTCAATATACACCTTTTCGAAGGTATCAAGCAGATCTCTGGTCACCTGTACATATGCCGCCATCTTCTCGCTCCGTGTTTCATATTGCCCGGACAGCTGATGAACTACAAGCTGTGAATCACAATATACCCTAACATGTTCGGCTCTTAGGGTTTTTGCACTTCTCAAACCAGCTAAAAGTGCCTCGTACTCCACCACGTTATTGGATGCATTGAACCCAAGCCGAACTGATAGCTCCAACATTGATCCTTCAGGGGGGAAAAGAACTACCCCTATACCTGATCCGGTATTGCAAGCTGACCCATCAACGAACAACTTCCATTCCAAGGGATCTTGTTCGGCTAATGCCTGTTTCTTCGTTACAGGAGACTTTGCTTCACACTCCTTTCTCGTAGGAGGCAAAGGTGCAACTGTAGGTGAGAATTCTGCCACAAAATCTGCGAATACCTGGCCTTTGATTGCTGTGCGCGGCTGATAGTCGATGTCATATTGGCTCAACTCAACGGACCAAGTCGAGATCCTTCCCGAGAAGTCTGCCTTTCGGAGCAGTGATTTTAATGGGAACTCAGTGTAAACCACAACTTTATGGCTCTGAAAATAATGTGGCAATTTTCTTGTTGCTGTCCTTAATGCTAGGACCAATTTTTCGAGGGGCAAATACCTTGTTTCGGCATCTAACAAAGTTTTGCTCACATAATAAACTGGGATTTGCTCGGATCCCTTATCTCTTAAAAGTACTGCACTCACAGCATGCTCAGAAACAGCTAAGTATAAAATTAGAGACTCACCTGTTTCTGGAGTCGAAAGAAGAGGAGGAGAGGCCAAATATCCCTTTAGATTCTGGAAGGCTTGTTCACATTCTACTCCCCATTCGAACCCTTCCCTTTTCTTTAACAGCTAAAAGAAAGGTCTGCACTTGTCACTTGATCGGCTAATAAATCGATTAAGAGCTGCTGCCATCCCGGTCAATCGTTGGACTTCTTTCGTTGTTCGAGGACTTTCCAGATTTTGTAAGGCCTTTATTTGGTCGGGATTCGCCTCTATTCCCCTTAGAGTTACAAGATGGCCCAAAAACTTTCCAGAAGCGACTCCAAATGCACACTTCAAGGCGTTGAGTTTTAACTTGTATTTCTTCAAAATCTCAAAAGCTTCTCTCAAATCTGCAATATGGCCTTGCCCAGCTTTACTTTTTACCACCATGTCATCTATGTAAACCTCCATAGTTTTGCCGAGCAATTTTCTGAACATGATGGTTGCCATTCTCTGATACGTTGCCCCTGCATTCTTCAACCCAAAAGGCATGACATTATAACAGTACAACCCTCGTGGTGTAATAAAAGACGTCTTCTCCTGATCTGGCCCGAACATTGCAATTTGATGGTATCCTCGATATGCATCGAGAAAACTCATCCGCCCATATCCCGTTGTTGCATCAACCAACTGGTCAATCCTTGGAAGAGGAAAACTATCCTTTGGGCACGCCTTGTTTAAATCTGTGAAGTCAGCACACACACGCCATTTTCCGTTCTTTTTCTTGACGACAACAGTATTTGATAGCCATTCTGGATAATAAACTTCCCTTATTGCCTTGGCTTCCAACAAATGATCCACTTCTTCGATTACAGCGTCAACGTGCTGTACGGCTGCCCTTCGTTTCTTTTGAATGACCGGTTTATGCTGTGGATCTATATTCAAGTGATGGCAAATAACATCTGCACTTACCCCAGGCATCTCCTCTGGTGTCCAAGCAAATACATTGACATAAGTTTTCAAGAAACTTATCAGTTCACTCTCTTCCTCTTCTGGCAGTGATTCCCCAATTAGAAAATACCTATCTGGATCAGTCTCGTTGATCAGTGTTTTCCTCAAATCCTCAACTACCCTTTCGGTTGGGTCTTTTCCAATATCCTCAATGGTCGGCAGATCTGGAATTTCCACAGTATTAACATGGTGGGCATTATGGACTCTTTTTATGATGGATACCAAACATTGTTGAGCTATCTTTTGGTTACCTTTGATGTGCTCAATCCCATTAGACCCTGGGAACTTTACCATCTGATGGAAAGTTGAAGAGACTGCCCTCATCTTGTGCAACCATGTTCTCCCTATAATCACGTTATAGGAAGACGGTACATCCACCACTAAGAAGTCGGTTCATAGCACCACTGTCCCAGCCCGAACAGGCAGAGTTACCTTGCCTAACGGCCAAACTGCTCCTGCTCCAAATCCGACCAATGGAGTTACTGATTGTACCAAATCTTCTTGTGTGAGCCCCAGTTTCTTGAATGCATCATAGTATAGCACTTCCGTGCAACTCCCTGAATCCACCAGGATTCTTTCCATATCATATTCCCCAACTCGTAGGGTTATGACCAAAGCATCATTGTGAGGTACCTGGACTCCTCCCAGATCTTCATCTGTAAAAACTATGCCCTCGTTGCTTGCCTCTTCGTTGCGCTCTCTTTTCTTCCCCAACTGCATTACATGTTGGTCATGTTTCACTTGTCTCTGAAGCAATCTCACCTCATTTCTCGTATAAGGTTCGGCTAATCCATGTATCATATGGATTACCCCTTTTGGATTCTGTTCGTAATCCAACTCCATTGCCTTGTCTTTATCCTTGGAATCTTCTTGGATAAATTCTTTGAGATAACCTCGTGAGACTAAATCATCAAGATGCCGTTTAAACATCTCACAGTCCTCAGTCATGTGACCCCAATCCTTATGGTAACTGCAGTGCTGATTCGTAGCACGTTTTGCATCTTTATTCCCACCAAGAGTTGGGGGCCATTTGAAATATGGTTGATTCTTTATTCGATAAAGAATCCTGTAAATGGGCTCTTTCCAAACCGTGTTTATTGAAAAGAATGACTTGGGATCCGGGGCTTGTTTATCCTTGTACTGCTCCTTCTTCGCCTGCCCATAATCTTTTCTTTCACGATAAGTTTTGGGCTCTGGCTTGTCAGCTTTCTTTATAGGCCCCTTTACTTGCTCGGCGGCCAACTTTCCATCCTCTCGTAGGATGTCATCCTCGTTCCTGGCCTGCTGCTCAATTCTCTCCATCAATTCTGCCAATGTCTGCACGGGACTCATGTTTAGAGACTTACGCAGTTCCCCCCGAACAGGTAAGCCTGTTTTAAACGTGGCTATTGCGTATTCTTCACTACATCCTTCAATCTCGTTGAAGGTTTCCCAGTACTTTTTTGCATAAGTCCTGATCGGCTCGTCCTCTCCTTGCTTCATAAAAGTAAGACTCTCAAAGGTTTTGGGAGCTTTCCTGCTCGTCAAGAACCGTGCAGTGAATTCCTTGGCCAACTGCACCCATGTTCGGATAGATCGTGAGCCCAATTTGTGGAACCACGATAAAGCAACCTTCCCTAAACTCGACGGAAACATCTTGCACATGATTGCATCATCCCCTTCATGCATAAACATTGCTTGCTGGTAATGCTGTATATGGGCCACGGGATCAGCATCTGTCTCGTAGAGGATGAATGTTCCGTGCTTTACCCTGGTCGGCAATCTATCCTCCTGTAACTTTTTTGCAAAAGGGGAGGATGCTATATTCTGAAGTGCTTTCCGTGCTGCTTCCCGTGCAGTCATGGCTTCATCCTCTGGTCCTTTTTTGGATCTAATTCGTTCCCAATCGGAATCAGGTCTCTCGTACCTGTCCCTATGATGTTTTCTACTCCCTTCCTCCTCGGGGGTAGAGCTTCGACCTCTGCTTCTCCTCTTTCTTGGAGATACCCTCCTTCGCTCGGGTGTTCGGATCTTGCTCCTCCCTTTTCGTGGAGAAGTTTTATGTCGCCTCGGGGTCAGACTTCTGCTTCTGCTCCTCCTTCCTCGTGAAGGAGCCTTTTGGTACTGTACCAAAGCGTATTCACTGCCTCTAGAATTTCTTCGAGATAGTCCAGAGTCCTCCGGATGTTCTCTGATTCTCTCTAGTTCTCTGATTTCATGTTCTCGTTTTTTGATCAAATGAGCATACTCCTCAATTTCTTGTCTCTTCTTATCAAGAACGTCTTCGCTACGGTATACACTTCTGGAGTGTGCAATCGATTCATCCCCTCGATAGGATTTAGTCCTTCTCGTGGACTTTGATGCTGTCTCTCCATCTCTATTTCTGGAGTTGCCGTGGATAGTAGGGGGTGGCCCTTACTCGTGGTCCTCTTGTGTCCTCCTTCGGGCTTTCTCGGAGCCCCTGGTGGAGACTTATCCCCTCCTCCAATTAACACATCCTTTGGGTCGTGTGGCGTTGCTGGATCTACTTCCACCATGGTCGTATTTCAAAGGGAACTCTTTTGTTTCCCACAGACGGCACCAATTGTAGGTGGACAAATTCAAGTTGTGCTCTGAACAGCACTGGAATGCAGCGGCTTCACGTGCCTCTTGAACGTAACCCTAATTTGTTAACGTAACCCTTGTCCTGCAAAACAGACAAGGAGTGAGTGCACCTTTGCCTCTCGTGGCAAAGGCCCTCCGATGCCTTTGTTAGTATTTCGTACTAGCGATCAAACTCTAATTATCAGTAGGAAAGCAATAAGAATGCAGTGTATTGCGTACCTTTTACCTCTAGGTTTACTTCCTATTTATAGATTTATGGATGCTTGCTGCCCAAGTATCCATATTGCCCTAGGTTTCCTACCTCGTATAGGAAAACCAGGATATCTTGGATTCTCGTTCCCTTATCAGTTTATTTCCTTAATCCTTGTAGGACTCTTTCCATAACAAGCCGAACATCCCATACTCGTTGGGTATCTTTCTTAGATCCTATATTCTTGGGATCTCATCCCGTAACGGAATACCAGTGATTCTGGACACTTCTAGAATGTTCCCTCTAATAGGACTTCTCTCTTTGTTCGGCCATCTCATGGCCGAACAGACGGCCTGGACCAGTTACTTCTAATGTAACTGGTCCTAAGGAAACAATTTGGACCATATCCTTTCTAAGGAGCTCGCCTCCTGTTCGGCTCTCTCTTGCCGAACAAGTTTCTTGAACAGTGGCATTTCTTGTAATTTTCCTTGTATTCGTTCCAATAACGTCTCGTGTTATTGCACCGAGAATCGTACAATCTCTCTGGACCATTGACTTCTCATATCACTGGTCCATAATGCGTTGACCTTCTCTTTGACCGTGCTCGGGCTCGTTTTGTACTTGTTCGGGAATACCTCCCTACAATAAGAGAACTAAATCTTCATTGAAATTTGAAAACTTGCTAAACCCACTATAAGAAGCAACCTGCGACCAGCTTTGTCAATTAGCCACGTAGTAACCCCAGTTGCAATAACCTACATCAATGACAGACAGGTTTCTAATCACAGCTCTTGGCACCTGAATGAACACAATAGAGTTGCAATAGTTTGCAGTTTACCTGAATTGCTCCAAGTCCAAATGTTGCCATATTGCTTGATGAAACTCCTGTTAAAATTTTGAGACAATAAAAGAGCCATCAAGGTCAAGTCTTTCAGAAGAAGTTACTTCCTTAAATCACCAAAATTAAACTCCTCAAATGAAGCCCAAATTCTCTTCCAATACATTACAAAGGATAAAACAGAGCCTTTGTAGTGACATTCCAACATGGCAAGAAATAAGATATGAATGGGGCACAAGCACTGTTCGGTTAAAGTGAGAACGATTTTCTTGGCGTTCATACAACTGAAAGGACAATGGCATCTTCAGTAGGTGCAATATCACAGCAACCTCTTCTCAAGGGGCCACATCCAAGAGTTGGTCTTGCTTGTCATGCCTAGGTTCATGTCTTATAGCCTTGAACTGTAGCTTTTGTATCCCCATCCCCTAATGTCAATGGTTTCTAACAACAAGAGTTATCTCGTAAATATGAAGTGTCAAAGCATACAACTCAAAACAAATCAGCAACGAGTGGAGAGGCCGCCTAGGCTCATATACTAGTTTTCGAGGTGATAATTAACCGATGTGGGACAATTTTTAACCTCCCCCACACGTGTGACCCCCCAACTTGGACGTGGAGAGGTCAACAAAGGATTTGGAACACATGGATCACAAAGAAATAAAGTGCAACTATGACACAAACAAAGGGAAAAAGCCTCTGAAAACCTATCTTTGATACCATGTTAAAGTATCCAACTCAAAACCAATTGGCAACGAGAGGAGAGTTCGCTCAGGCTCATATACTAGTTTTCGAGGTGATAATTAACCAATGTGGGACGTCAATTTCAAACAAAAGCCAATCCACCATACCCTCCATACTTCTCTCCTTGAGGGCCCCATTTCGGACCCACATTGATGATTTATACCATTGATCTCGTACATCAGCCTAGAAGAATATCTCTGAAATAAATCAGTTTGTTTGAATATTGATAGATAAGTGAATAAACCATATGCATGTGAACAGAATAGACCGCTTAAGTTCAAAACTATATTTACTGTCCCTTTTGTACAAGTTATTCACACATCGATCAAATGTCCAACCAAACATGATTTTTTTGGAGATGTTCTTCTAAGCATGATGTACAAGATTAACAGTTTGGATCATCAATGTGGGTCCAATATGGCTCCTCAAAGAGAGAGTATGGAGGGGTATGGTGGATTGGCTCTTGGAGGAGAGCTGACCCCTCATGATCAATCCCTTCACCCCATCTCTCTTGGCAGAAGCAACAAATGTGGATAAACTATGATGCTCCAAAAAGCCAACTTTAGTGTTTTTAGAAAGGTCTCCAAAGTTTGATCTCACAACAATCAGAACGTGGAAGGAAAAGTGACATTACATCTTAAGCTAAACTCTAAAGAGATATGTACCCACTGAGCCAATTTCAAGGTTTCTTGATGAGAGAAGGAATCTCGAGTATTTCCACATCCTGTACAACCACATATTCTAGTAAATTAGGTATTGCCAAAGAACTGTTTTACAGTTTTACCATAAATTGCATCAGTTATCAGTTCTCGCACCCATAGAAAAATCACCCACGACAATGGAAGTTCAATGGTTGTTCTAAATTTTGATTCCATTGTTTGATTTCTACACCAACCAAACATGAAGAATAAGTGGAGGTTTTGAAGACTTGTACAATCAGAGAAGGTACAGAGATTTGAATTTCAAGGATGAAGATCTTGTTAGATAAACATGTTATTCACTAAATATTCTCCTCATTTAGTTCTCCCTCATTGATTTTGAAAGTTTTATGGCTGTTTACTTGGTTCCAAAGAAAACTTTATATCCAACTCAAAGCCAATTGGCAATGAATGGAGAGACCCAAATGTTATTAAATGATTACCCGTTCCACTTCCAAGCAATGTGAGACAATATTTTCCTTAGCCCCCCCCCCCCCCCCCCCCCCCCCCCCCCTTGCAGCTGCATGTTTGAGGTCTGTCACGTATAGCCTCTTTTTGGGTCTATCAACATGCAGCTTTTTTGTTGGTCTGTCATCGTGGGGTGTAGATTGTGAATAAAAAAATATTGGGTGGAATGGGCCCCGTTCTGATACCACGTGGAAACTTTATATCCAACTCAAAGTCAATTAGCAATGAGTGGAGAAGTCCCAAATGTTATTAAGTGATAACCTATTCAACTCCCAAACAATGTTGGGACTATATTTTGCTTAACAGTTCCCTTTGTTTATCCAACGTAATTCGTACTATTCGAAGATAACACATCACAAGTCCAATTAATCTTTGATTTAAATGTTTTGAGTCAATTCTGCTCTGAAAAGGTATAAATCAGTTTGTTAGCTTTATGCGGATAGTAGAATGGGTATGAGAGAGAAGAACGTCAAGAATGTGGCCTAATCAAGGTGTTTCAATTTACTGTTTTTGTTTTAAACTTTTTAACATCGAGTCATTAGCAAATGTGGTTTCATAATCCCACTTGCTCATCACTTTGCCCAGCCTCTAGTAGAAGCAGTTCAGTAGAAGTTCTTAATGCGCAATTCAATCTGCTCATGTTTCAAACCTGAACAATATCGAAGGCACAATCCTAATTCTGCCTTGTAGGTTTTATAAAACACGAATTTTTTTGTTAAAACAATCTGTGCATGATATCAACAATTCTTTGGTATTCATTCCAATGATGCTGTTACGGAACGCAATAAGCCTGCGACTTTACTTATTGCTCTATTGGCCGTCTTGGAACTCGGCACCCACTGATACTATTACCTAATAGCCTAACCAGTATGATTTTTCAAATTGTGGGCTCATCAGTGGATTTAAAGGGAATTAAGAATTGATCAATGGAAAATTCTAAATATCTATTCACCTCTTCCCTGGCAATTCAAATTTGACGAACAAATTAAAAAGCATCTCTGACACCATAAAATTAGCTACAACTAAATAGATTTCTTGAATATTTTTGACACATTAGCTATATCTAACTATATTTTTGACAAGTAAATAATGTGTCAAATGCACAATAGGGGATGCAAGCGAGTAACCAATGTATGCACAAAAAGTAGTATACTCTATTCTTCTTGTTATGTAACTGGCATGGGCAATCGAAATTACAAACGTCAATAAAGGAGGAAATCCAACTACCACCAGTCAAAGCCTCACAAAAATGCTCAAATTATAATTAAATGAGAGAGTGCTGAACTAACCAGCAGACTTAAAGATATTACTGGAGTAGAATAGAAATTGATACCACAGAGTTGCTGGAGCACAAGTAATCCAATTCCTACCTGCAGCACAATTTATCATCAAAGAAGAAAATAGAAAAAAAGTACTAATATCCATTGAATTTTGTTTTTGATCAGATTATCCATCGAATTTCAATGAGATAGATGTTAATATTGTGCTAATGCAAAAATTAAACCAGAAAGCCAGCACACCATCAAAGGATACCACTAACATTTCCGCTTCAGATCAACTAATCGAATGGAAGCTCTCTTGCTTGATGATGCCACAGATCTCTGTACAAGCTATCATTGTATGAGACAGCACAGGGGTTACCGTGTAGAACACAGTCCACAAGAATAAAAATTATGGTTTGAACAGGAGATGAATGCTCAAAATTGGCTACTGGTTGAATTGAAATAAACAAAGTGCTAGGAGTCGAGTCAGTACCTTTATCTCGTTCACTTCTACAGAAATATCTTTGTCAAATCCCCGCAATACTTGCAAAGAGGTCTCAAAGTCTTCTGTCAATCCCATATTAGCCTATATATCATTACAAAAGAGCGATATCAGTGTTACAAAGAATCAAGTGAAACCAAATTAAGAAGACCTTTGTTCAAGACTTTACCAACCAACGAAGAGATTCTGGAATGAAAAAAAGACCAGGTATCAAAATAGTACATGGTAAAGTTCCTGCAATAAGTTGCACAATTTCCACGTTTCAGATCCCATCTAAACTTGTTCATTCAGTATATTATGAACAGTTGAACTGGGACTGTGTAGCAGGAACATGAACAAGTTACATCTAACAACAAACAACAACACTTTGAGAGCTAGAACAACTTTACTAGATACATTTCTTGCTAACCGAAGCTCAGGAACAGTAATTTACTGCTAGGCATCTCAATAGCTTGACTCTATCATTCAAACACAATGCCGTTTAAGGTTACGGAGAAGGCATCACCACATGCCCCCTCCATTTTCCAACTAACATACCAATCAAGCATTTGAAAGAGAACATAGCATTTACTGCAATATCGACTCATATACTTCTGTTTAAAAAAACTCACAGACTTGCATCAGTAACATTTCAGCAACTTCCTAAAGCTGATAAAAGTTTGGCTAGAGTTGTGGTAGTGCTCACCTATAGCAGCAAGAACTCTCCAATTGAGAAATAGTCCAAACAAATATGCCAACATAATTCCAATTGTCACAGCGAGCTATGAAGGGAAAAAGGAAATGAGTATAGCAAGTTGCTTTACATGGACAGGGATATTGACTAAAGTAGTGCGGAAAGAAAGTTGAGTAGAAGCAACTAACAAACCCAACCTAGTTCACAGATCCAAGGCTACCTCTCATGTTTTGAGGTGCTATCTCAGCTATATATACAGGGACCTGAGAATAAACAACAATCTACCGAAGCTTTCGCAGTAATTCCAATCGGACACTTCAAGGAAAGAGTTACCGTGTAAGAAATTATGCCCACACCGAATCCTTCCAACAACCTTCCCATGTATAGAAATGAGGAATCCTATGGGAAAATAGCAACATTCATAAATAATACTGGGCAATCAATTCAAAAAAATCATGAGTTATAACTCACTTTGGCAAATGAAATTGTGAGCCACCCGATTATATTTGGAATTGAAGCAATCATAAGTGACTGCAAGGCGATGACAAACACCATTAGAAGTGCATCTCCATAGCAATTCCTAATCAGGGTTCAAAATGCCAACAGTACTGTTTACACCCGTTTTTGGCACTCAGTCCTGGGTAAGCGTTGGAAGGCCATTTAATTATCTTTTAATTAAATTGTGCCAAAAATAAAGAGGTATTGGATTAAAATTAATGGGCCAAGACAATATTTATTGGGCACGGTTAATTTTAATTTAATTCGGCCATGGGCTTAGTGTTTCTGGGCCTATTTGCAAAAAGGAATTAGTTGGCCCATGACCCATGAAAGTTAATTAGGTGTTTTTGTGGGATAAACATATAAATAGGCCATTTAATTTAATTAAATGGACCATTACCCAAGAGTCCCATAAAAAGTGGAAGGTGGGTAAATGCTTAGTGTTTTGCAATAGTTGCTCCTGTTGATCCACGGAAGAAAAGGAAACAAGTTGGTGGGAATACTTGCCCCATGGCCATTTGACTAAGTCAAATGGCCCACTACTCTTTGATACCCACGAAAAGAGGGAAGAGGGTGGCCCATTACTCTTGTTTAATTTCCAGTAACTTCTCATGGTAAAAGAAAACATGTGGGTTTCTCTTATAAATCTCCAATAACCACCCATGATCCCACTAAATATGTTAGTGGGTAGTTATTTCGGACACTTGGCAAGATTTGGAGGCTACTCGGGACACATGTCAGCTCGTGGCGAAGGCAGATACTCGGCCCAGATCTGGATCAGTGCACTATTTGCCCATGATCTTTTGTAACCTCCAATAACTACCCATTACCCATGATCTCATGAAGGGGAAGTTACAAAAGACACATGGTGCCATGAGAAGAGGACAACAAGCCATTTACATGCAGAAAATCGAAGACCCTTGGCCTATAAATACTAGAAGACAAGAAGAAAAAAGGGTTCCCACACCAATCAAGCTCAACGCTTAAAACAAAAGCCTTCCCAGCGAAGCAACTATCTCTATTTTCTCACCCTCACTCAATTACTTCACCAAGTAATTGGGGTTTCTATCTCTCTTGTACCCCAACTTTATTATTACGAAACATAATAAAGTTATTCATATCTCTCTTCATCCTTTACTTTATTATTACGATATAGTAAAGTAATTCTACGTTGTTACTTTCTTTCCTACACGATTAGGAAATTATTAAGTCCTCGCACGAAGAGGCAAAACCACGGACCTTCACTGCAATCCAGCCCTTAGGTTGCAGCACTATCGCCCTCCCAGATCTAGAAGTCAGAACAGGGACGCTCAGCCCTTTACGTTAGACGCGACAAGTCTTGGCACGCCCGCTCAGTCCTTGAGCCATTTCGGAGCCGAACATCTTTTTGGCACGCCCGGTGGGACCCTAATCGTCTAAGGGTTTTATCATGGTCAGGAAGCCGCAGCAACAACCGGATCCACCCATCCCGGATCCACCACAGAGTCCTGAGGGAGTGGCAGTCGACGTGCCATTACTCGAGGAAGCTGGTCCTCAGATAAGCGCCCAAGATCTTAGCGACGCTACCGACAGCGTCAAAAATTATATGTTCATGGCAGGACGTGAGATCTCCAACAACGTTACGAAGTCAATCTCGCAATCGTTCACTCAGTCCTTGGAACCTCTGACCATAGCAGTCAACAAGATGATTGCTACGCTTACAGAGAGGCTACCGCTCGCTCCTCAGCAGGAGGGCTTTCCACAGTTTGGTGTCTTTGGCAACGGTCAAGACCAAGCTGGCTTATTGGGGGTTCCTCCCCCTCCTTAGACATTTTACCATGCCACTTCGTCTAATAGCCCTACACTCGGGGGGCAAAAAGAGAAGGGAGTTGTGATTGGAGGAGCTTCGACGCCTCCAAATAACGATCAAAGGTTTCTTTTGGTCGAGGACCAGAACAAGCCCGACAAAGGTGATAAGACAGACAAAAGGCCTTTGCAAGGAGGCCAGGGCTCGGGAAAGGACAAAGGAGGTACACATACTCCTCAAAACTCTGATACTCGGGGGGCAAGTCCTGCCCAGAACCAGCAGGCACAAGAGGCGCACCCACAGCCGGCTCCTGAGCCAGACCTAGTCATGGGAAGGAATCAAGTCTTGAACCTGCTTCAGGAGCAGTTAGGACCTGGTTTCAGACCTTTGGGAAGGCCAATGTATAGGAAGCCTCATACCGAGGAGGTGGACAATACACCTTTCCCAAAGGGTTATAGAGTCCCAGAATTTCAGACCTTCAATGGTGAGAGCATGCAGTCGACGGTGGAGCACATTGCGAGGTTTCAAGTTCAATGTGGAGGAGCTGGGACCATCGATGCTCTGAAGTTGAGGCTTTTTCCCAATTCCCTTACTGGGACAGCCTCCACTTGGTATATCAACTTGCCACCTAACTCGGTGCAGACCTGGGCACAGTTGGAAGAGATGTTCCAACAGCAGTTCTACAGGGTAGAACCAGAAGTGACGTTGGCAGACCTGTCATGCTATCGTCAAACCCATCTAGAGTCTGTGGAGTCCTACCTCTTACGTTTCAAAATTGCTCGATTCAAATGCAAGATAGTCCTTCCCGAGGCCGAATACGTGCGTATAGCACTAAACGGCCTGGGCTTTGAAATGAAGAAAAAGTTTTATGGAACGGAGTTCAGAGACCTGTTCGAATTATCTTCTAAGGCTTCTCATTATGAAAAGTTCTTAACGGAAGAGCAGGACAGGAAGACGGCATCCAAAGGGACGTATTACCGCGACCCTAATTACGAGGTTGCTGCAATGGAAGCAGAGGCAGACCCAGACGTGGCAGTGGCTGAAATTATCAACAAAAAGCCATATGTTTGCAAGGCCTTTGTCAAGATGGAGCCCACAAAGCAGTCAGCCCAGAGCTCTTTCAATAAGTCAACCAGAACCTATACATTCGACGTGGGTAGGGCTGAAGCTATCTTTGATCAACTCCTGGCCGACAAGCTGCTCAAACTGCCCTTTGGTCACAAGATTCCAACTGCAGAAGAACTGAAGGGCAAAGAGTATTGTAAGTATCACAATTCTTGGAGTCATACTACTAACAACTGCATAGTATTTAGAAATGATATCCAGGACAAAATTGAGCGGGGAGAGTTCAAATTCCTTGAGAAAGACAAGCAGCCCATGGGGGTGGATGGCAATCCTTTTCCTTCAGGGCTGAGTACAAATATGGTCTCCGTTAACATGAGGGACATGCCTAGGACTGTTCCTAAGCAGAAGATAAGTTTGGGAGCCCCTTCCAGAGCAGTCTATAAATCCAGCCCAGGCAGGTATTGGGATCCTTATTATGATGAGGGTGATGTCAGGACAGAGCGGGTTAGAAGGTTCGAAAAACTGAATTCTTGGTGGTCCAGACCTTCGGGAGTGAGGAAACTAGAGAAACCAACTTGTTCCATGGTGTGTACAGAATGTGGACATCATGCCAGTCCTAGCAAGCCAGTCCTAAAAAACATTATTGTGGGAAGGGCTGAGTCAAGTCCTAAGGAGCCACGCAGGTCTAAAGGGAGAAGGGTTGTACGCGAATCTGTGTTCAACCGAATTCAGCCAGGGTTAGTTGAAATTGAAGATGAACTCGTCAACCTGAGGATATCTGCTCCTTCCAGGGATAAATTAAGGGTTGTGAAGCCTCCAGTTACTCCTCCGGATGAGTGGCATAGGGTTGAACATCCAAAGTTTCCCACTGAACCTCCACCTTTGTCCAGATCTCAGAAAAGGCGCCGCCAACGTTTCAGGCAGGCAGCAAGAAGGGCTGAGGAGGAAGCAGACTTACTTGACGATCCCATGAATGAAGACGACCTCATAGATGGAGATGATCCCAAGGGGAAGATGAAGATGGAGATCCCAGTGGAAGAGCCTATGGTCGAAAAACCTAAGGCTAAAAGAGTGCACAAGCCCTTGGAAAGGATTGTGGAAAAGGCTATCGTTGAGCCTCCTCCAAGGACTTTACCCCAGAGGAAAATCCCATTCTAAAGGACGTACAAGGAGGTCGTTACCAAATCACCTCCAAAGCAGGCAATGGTACCCAAGAAACAACCTCTCCTGGAAAGAACTCTTAAGGAGGCTAGGATTCAGCCTCCACCAAGACAAGTTACTTTGCTCCAGAAGACAACCCTCGAACCTAGAAAGTAGGACTCGGGGGGCAAGTCGAAGTTGAATTCGCAGGCCAAGGTGTTTGTCCCTGGACAGGGGCATAACATGTAGTGCAACATGGTTGTGTTTTTACCAGCAGATTTGGAAGCCAAGGACAATACTCCAACAGCCATGGAGGGAGATGTTGTAGAGATGGGGCAGACAGCAGAGATCTTAAATGAGTCCTTCTCTGTAGGACTGAATGGGCCTTCAGTGATCGTGCTGAAGGACGAGACCGAAGAGAAGAATGAAGATCGTGCGGCTAGCGTGATCTTTGAGAGGCCGAGTCCTACAATGAACAAACACATCAAGCCCTTGTACATTGCTGGATGCCTTGATGGGATGCCAGTGAACCGTATCCTGGTAGACAACGGTTCAGCAGCCAATCTCATTCCTAAGGCCATGATGCAGAGGCTCGGGAAGACTAATCAAGACCTGGTTTCATGCAACGCCACCTTGACTGACTTCACTGGAAAGGAGACAGCATGCCAAGGTATTTTGATCATGAATTTAACGATAGGGTCCAAGACCTTAACAACACCTTTCTTTGTGGTCAATTCACACTCTTCCTTCAATGTTCTACTGGGGAGAGATTGGATTCATTCTTGTCTAGCGGTCCCCCTCAACCCTTCACCAATGTCTTATTTTTTGGAATCAAGACGACGTGGAAGTAATATGGGCTGACCGTAGACCATTCCAGGCCTCTACAAACCATGCTGAGGCCCACCTGTATGATGAAGGGGTTGGTCCAATGAAGGTGGCAGGCCTTGACAAGTATGGCCGCCACAAAATAGCCCCCATTCATAACAAGAAGTCAGCTGAAGAGGTGAAGGCACTTTTTCAAGAATTAATCGGTCCAATGATTACGGAGTCAAGTAGGCCGATTATAGCTTCATCCAAACACCCTTTTCAATGTCAGTAAGCCCTTCAGAAGCAGAGAAACATGTGGCTCTTTGAACCACATTGTCAAGGTTTGAAGCCTATTTACTAGAGAAGAGGCTGATGGGAAGTCAAGAGTCCGAGGAAGATTTTTCGGCTTGTGCGGCCGAAGTAATCAACGAAGATGAAAACCTGGTTGAAGATCTTGATGAAATCCGCCTGGAAGACCTGGAAGCAGCCCCAGCCAAGTTGGATGATTTAAAAGCTGACGTGCAAGATCCTTTGAAAGAAGTTAATTTGGGAGATTCAGAGAATCCCAAACCTGTATATATTAGTCAACTTCTGCCAGAGGACGTGAAGAAAAAGTTCATCCAGCTCTTAAGGGAATTCAAGTCCTGTTTTGCTTGGACTTACGAAGAGCTGCCAGGTTTGTCCAGAGACCTAGTGGAGCACAAGTTGCCTATACAACCAGAATTCAGACCTTTCAAACAACCGCCAAGGAGGATGTCCAATGAGGTTTACTTACAGGTCAAAGATGAGATCGAACGCCTCTTCAATGCTGGATTCATACGCACAGCCAGGTATGTTACTTGGCTCTCTAATATTGTGCCAGTCCTTAAGAAGAACGGCAAGGTCAGAGTATGTGTAGACTTTAGAAACTTGAACTTGGCTTCCCTAAAGGACGAGTATCCAATGCTAGTCGTAGATCAGTTGGTAGATGGAGCTTTTGGTCACAAGGTCTTGTCCTTCATGGATGGGCATTCTGGTTACAATCAGATCTTTATCGACGAGGCCGATACGGCTAAGACCGCTTTTAGGTGTCCTGGAGCCCTAGGAACCTTTGAGTGGGTTGTAATGCCCTTCGGCCTAAAGAATGCTGGTGCTTCGTTCCAGCGAGCAATGAACGCCATATTTCATGATTTCATTGGCCATTTCATGGAGATCTACATTGATGATATTGTGGTCAAGTCTCAGTCCTATGATGAACATTTGGAACACTTGAGGAAGTCTTTCTTGAGAATGCAACAGTTTGATTTGAAAGTAAACCCCTTGAAATGTGCCTTCGGAGTCTCCGCAGGCAAGTTCCTTGGATTTTTGGTCCACAACAGAGGGATTGAGGTTGACAAGAACAAGGCCAAAGCAATCATGGAAGCGAAGCCTCCTACCACCAAGAAGGAGTTGCAGAAGCTCTTGGGTTCGTTCAACTTCTTGAGAAGGTTTATCTCAAACCTAGCTGGAAGGGTTCAAGTCTTTTCTCCACTCTTGAAGCTGAAGGACCATGACGCTTTTGTTTAGGAGGCAAACCATCAAAAGGCCTTTGATGAGATCAAAGGCTATTTAGCAACGGCTCCAGTCCTTATGCCTCCCATCAAGAACAGGCCGTTGAAGCTCTACATCTCGGCAGTTGAGGGCTCTATTGGAGGTCTCTTGGCTCAAGATAACGCTCAAGGAAAGGAACAGGCGATTTATTACTTGAGTAGGTTGCTGACTCCTTGTGAAAGGAGATACACCCCTATTGAAAAGATTTGTCTTTCCTTGTACTTTTCAGCAATAAAATTGAGGCACTACATGCTTCCTATTTTGGTTTACATTATGAGTAAAACAGACCTACTTAAATACTTGCTTTCTTGGCCAATCATGAGAGGCCGAATCAGCAAATGGTCTTTAGCTTTAATGGAGTTTAGTTTTCAATACGTTCCTCAAAAGGTTGTAAAGGGTCAGGCCTTAGCAGATTTCCTTGCTGATCATCTTGCGTGGATATCGGCGACGAGTCCGAGTCAAGTCTTAGCGCCCTTGAGATATCACTCACTCCTTGGACACTACTCTTTGACGGATCAAGGACTCAGCAGGCCTCAGGCTGTGGAGTAATTGTTATTTCTCCTCAAGGCCTGAGGACTGAATTGTCTTTTCAATTTGATTTCCCATGTACAAATAACCAAGCTGAATACGAAGCAGTTCTTATAGGCCTTGAGATCCTAAGAGATCTAGAGGCAAGAGAAGTAAAGATTATTGGGAATTCAAACCTTGTAATCAATCACTTGGCGGGAACGTTCAAATGTTATAGTGAGGACCTGGCTCCTTATTATATGGAAGCAGTGCAATTAATCCAAGATTTTGATAATGTCACGGTCAAACACGTCTCAAGGAGTATGAACACTGAAGCCAATAGCTTGGCTCAGGCTTCTACAGGTCTGAAGCTAGCTCCAGAAACAATCCACAAGATCATCACAATCCAAAAGAGGTTGTTACCTTCTGTTAGAAGGAGAGGTCTAGGACTGGAGGTATTTACTTCTGACTTCACAGGTGAAGAATCAGATGATGAACCAGAGAATGATTGGTGTACACCTATTATTTCCTTCCTAAAGAGGCCTCATCACAGAACTTCTAGGAAAGTAAGGAGAAGGGCTATGAGCTATATCCTCGTGGGCGATGAATTATATAAGAAAAGCTTTAAGGATGATTTACTTTTAAGGTGTTTAGGGCACCCTGAGGCCATGAGGGTCATGAGCGAAGTCCATGAAGGAATCTGTGGCGCCCATTAATCTGGAATAAAGATGAGATGGCTAATCAGAAGGTATGGATACTATTGGCCAACCATCTTAGAGGATTGTATTCGTTTTTCTAAAGGATGTCAACCTTGCCAAGCCCATGGCCCAATTCAGCGTGTTCCTGCAGCTGATTATCATGGTGTGGTCAAACCTTGGCCATTTAGAGGTTGGGCCCTTGACGTAATTGGAAAAATTTATCCGCCCTCTTCAGGAAATCATACTTACATCTTGGTAGCCACGGATTACTTCACCAAGTGGGCAGAAGCGGTGCCATTAAAGTCTGTAGATCAACAAGAGGTAATCAAGGTGGTCAAGGAAAGAATCATCCATAGGTTTGGACTACCTGAACACTTGGTTGCAGATAGGGGTATGATATTTATGGGAGAACAAGTGGTTAACTTTGCTGCACAACAAAATATTATTATCTCCAATTCTACTCCTTATTATGCACAAGGAAATGGCCAAGCTGAATCCACCAACAGGACTCTTGTCAACATTATCGAGAAAATGGTGGAAGATAATCCAAGGGCCTGGCACGAATTGCTTTCTGAGGCCTTATGGGCCTACAGAACCTCAAAGAAGGAAGCCACCAATATAACTCCTTATATGTTGGTATATGGGCATGATCCAGTCCTACCAATGGAAGTAGCAGTAAAGTCAGCAAGAATTGCATATCAAAATGGCCTCACTCCTGCAGATTATACTCAGGCCATGCTGATGGAGCTTGAGGACTTGGACGAAGTTAGGCTTGCAGCCCTTAATCACATGTTGGTTCAGAAAAGAAGAGTCGCTAGATCTTATGACAAACGTGTAAGGAAAAAGAGCTTTACTGAGGGTGACTTGGTTTGGAAGGCGGTCTTTCCCTTAGGGGAAAAGAATCCAAGATATGGCAAGTGGTCTCCAACCTGGGAAGGACCGTACCAGATTGCTTAAGTCCTTAGAGGTAATGTTTATCTTCTTATGGACCTAAATGGTGGTTTATTTAAGCATTTAACAAATGGAAAGTACCTAAAGCATCACTATCCTACTATGTGGGAGATGAGAGACTTTGGAGAAATTCAATCTACCAAACCATAATGAAATTTCATGGCAAGGCCTGAACGGAGGCCGTAGTACTTACTATGCAAAATTCAAAAAGGCCTCAAGTTCAGGCCACCTATCATCAAACCAAACCATTGCCTTGGCCATTTAAAGGAAAGTTCCAGGCCAGGCAAGAAGCAGATAAACTAATTATTACAAACCAAAGTTCAAAAGTGAAAGTTTTAAGGTCAAGACCTACAGGAGGCCTTCAAGACTGCTTTTGAGGTTTGCCCACGAGGTGTCAAGGTTGGCAAGCTGAGCTTCAAGTGTATCCCTCTGCCCACGAAGGCTGCGACTTCTTCAACCAGGAGGTTCAACTTCATTTTCTGGCTTTTTGATCCAGCTTTTAGCTCTTCATGATGTTAGGCCAGGATTTTGGATTCCTTCCGAAAGTCTTCCATTCGGCTTTCAGCTATTGCCAATTGAGTTTTGAGATCTTGAATTTGGTTGGAGGTGGCAGTGATATTTGCTTCATTGACCTTGATATCCTCCTTCAGCTGATTCCATTCAGAACTGAATTTGGTGAGCTCCATATCAACCAGATCCAATTCTGCCAACTTGGCATTGACCTTGTTAAGTTCGTGGGTGGAAGAATCATGGGACTTGACCATGGTAGGGAAGTCTTTATGGAAATACTGAAGGGAGGTCTCCTCTGTACCCAGGGCCTAAGATTTAACCAATACTTCCATGGCTTTCTTGATACTCGAGGCTCGAGCCGGATGGACAACAGCCTTGAAGTTTTGCAGAAGGGCCATCCTAAGAGCTGTTTTGGCCTCAACCACTTCATCCGGTGTAAATTGAGATTGGGAAGTTGATCCAAGACCATTACCTGAGGTTCCAGAATTGGCTGCCTTCAACAAGTCCTGAGCAGACTGAAACAAAGTGTCCAGATCTTCTTCTTCTTCTTCTTCCTCTGTTATGATGACAAATTCAGGAATGACAGGAGGATCAGTCGAGGGGATAGGTTTGGTTGCTGGAGAGCTGGGCTTCTCTGGAGTCCTGGAGGAAGCTTCATGTTCAGGTTCTTGTTGGGGCATGCCTAGCCCTTTGTCTTCTATCTCTTTCTCTTCCTCGAAATAATCATCAAGTTCCTTGGGATTAAGAACAAGAGGTATTAGATGATAGTAAGGGGCCATAAATGCTGGAGAGGACATGTCACAATACATTCTTACAATGGGATTGCCCGCTGTGGCAGACACGGTATTTTCAGAGTCAATCGGAGCAGGTTTTTTCTTCCTTAATCTCTTCTTGGTAGGAGCAGAATCAGCTTGTTCTTCTTTGATCTTGGAAGTGGGCTATCAAGAGATAGGAGATTTAGCAACAGGTTTCAATGAAGCTAAGGGCAAAGCCAGGAAGAAGACAAACCTTTTCCAAAGGGTCAGACTCAGGAGAGCTGGTTTTTGCACAACTCCTAGTTCTACCAGCTACAGTGGTCTGAGAGGCCTGTGAGGAGATTTAAAGCATAAGTAATGTACGAAAGGAATGGAGGGATGCTAAAGGAGTTTTACCTCTGGCGCCTGCTTGCGTGCGAGCATCTTAGTCCTTTTGGGCTTCTGTGGGGCAATTTCAGCAGGGGTCTCATCGGGAATACTCTCTGAACCTGGAGACAAGGAAGAGATTAGCCCAAAAAATATTGAATGAATTCAAGAAATTTGCAACGGCAAAGGTGTGGGTCTTACCTTTTCTTTTCATGGTTAAGGATGGAGAAGGACTGATCTGTTGCAAGGGCATGGTTAGGCCAGGCTCAGGAATTCCAGCAGATTATGGCAGAAGTGTGGTTAAGACATCCAGATAGGGTTTGACGAAATGCATTCTTGTGTAGCCTCCCCACAAACTATCAAATTTGGCTCCTTTGTCAATGCGTTCAGCATAGCGATGAAGGGCAAAGGCCTTCCTAAGCTCAGGGAAAGTGTTCCTAACCCTTTCTAGGTCCTTTGGTTGAACCACTGGCCTGTCAGTGAAGTCCTCATTCAAGGACTGGTATGGAGGTAAGGGAGTAAGTTGACAAAGGCCAAACTGTCTAGCAAATTGGGCTGCATTATAGTATTCAACTCCATACTTGTAATTGGTAGGAGTATAAGCCATGCCATACATGAGGTCCCTGGAGATCAGAAAGCTGCTCCAAATCTCTAAATGGTCATCATAGTCGTCACCCGGATTTGAGGCTTCTTGTTTCAGCCACCAGGGCACCGTGTCCCTGACAAAGGGCAGCCAGTTCTTCCCCATCCCAGTGAGTTCGTGGTAGAAGAATTTGAAGTAGGTCCCGAAAGCGTATCTAGGGCCACGAGCATTAGTGTAATGGAGGCCGTAGCAGGTGTGTTCTGACTTTTTGACCATGGGTGGGCCAAGTTTAGGGAAATAAGACCATAACCATAGGGTCATGACCCACAGGGGTCCAGGAGCAAAGATAAACTTGTTGCTGATCAGTTCCTTCATACTATGGTAAAGATGGGCTAAAACCAAGGGGCCTAATGCCAGCTTCTGCCCAGAAGCTAGGGCACAGGCCAAGTCTATGAAATCCTTGGTGACCCTATTCGCAGAAACACAGAAGATAAATTTGTTTAACCAATACAGGAGGAAGGCCACGTGTTCATTGTAACGACCTTGAAGTTTGGTCAATAAAAATTTCGTTAAATATTTGAATTTTATTTAAATTACTTATTTTCTCTTGAAATGGCTATTTCTTAATTTCCGTTGTAGTTAGACTTTGGTCATTGGATTAACTCTCGACTAGAAACCTTACTTGACCAATTTAGTTAGTTTCCAACCGACTACTTGGAGGAACCGAGCAACCAACTCACCTAGTTACTAGATGAACCTTTTGAACCTTTTGAAACTTTTGAACCTTTTGCCTTTACCCATTGGTCCATAATGATTAGGGTAATTTTTGTCCATTGGATAATAATTTTTTTTTTTATAAAAGTACATGTAGTCTTTTCAAAATCTTATTTTAAAAGATAAGGGTACTTTACTCTTTTGTCCATTGGTTATTAAACGTAAGGAGAATTATTATCCATTGGGTAATAACCGTTAGGGAAGTTAGTAACCCTTGGGTAATAGAGTCTTTTGACCAAATAAAGTACCGATGTGACTAGGGAACCTTCCAATAAAGTTGATTTGACTAGTCAACCTTTTCAACCCTAAAGAATTACTTATTTATTTCCTTTTATTGTTTTAGTTTTATTCTTTATCCTTTGGTTAATAAATGTTAGGGAAACTATTATCCATTGGATAATAGAAACCCAATTCTTTATATTAAAAGGGTTTGAGCAAAGTACTTGAATAGACTTTTATAATTGCTTTAAAGTACTTTTTAATTATAAAAAGTTCCCTAGTTATTATTGTCCATTGGATAATAAAAGTTAGGGTATTTATTATCCATTGGGTAATAGTTTGGTCTTTCAACCAAGTACATGGGCTTATTAAACTAGTCATTTTTCCTAATTACCCATGTAATGAAGTACCAATATTTTATTTTGAAAGTACTTATTAGCCTTAGTAGCCTTTAAAGCCTAAGATTTTTCTAAGTACTCCTTTATTATTTTATAATGGGATTTTGTACCCAATTGGATTAAATTATTTGGGAGTTGATCTTCCTAGAGTACTTTGTACACTAGTTTATTTATTTAAATCAACATGTGCCTTATTGGATTTCTTTAATAAGGATTTTGGATTTGGAGAATCTTGTACTTGTACCTTTCTTATTCTTTCTTGTAATATGTGTGTATATATATATATATATATATATATATATATATATATATGTGTGTGTACTTTTGCTAGAGAGAGAGGGAGAGAGATTGCCGAGAGAGAGAGAGAGAGAGAGAGAGAGAGGGAAAGATTTTTGTTGTACTTCCTTGATCTTTCTCATCTTTTCAAATCCTTGGTGAATCTTCTTCCTAGCCAAAACTAACTCTCCATTGTACTTTTATGATTTGTTTGAAACCAAATCTTGTACCATTGTCTCCTTCTTTCCAAACAAATCTCCCATAGTCCAATCCAAGGACTAGCCTAGCCTTGCAAGCTACCATAATAGGCCCAAGTCTATTTTGCCTAATGACAACCTATTGATGGACCATTATGACACATATCCTAGCCTTTATTAGCCTAAGATTTTGACTACAAGCTAGACCTAGATTATAATTACCTAGATTCACCTAAAAAGCCTAATGATCTTATTTGATTTCATAGCCTTACACCTAAGATTTGGCCTAAGATTGGAAAAAGGGCTATGACTTGGTTGAAAGGTTGATTTGATGACTTAATGAAGCAAAACCATGGGAGATATAGAGAGAGAGAGGGGCCGGCCATAGAGAGAGAGGAAGAGCCAAGAATTTTGCCTATAAATAGCACCCAATGTTTCTCATTCAACTCACACTTTCACCTAGCAACTTCTCTCTCTAGAAATTCTTTGTTCTTTCTTTGTTCTTGCTTAGTTCTTCTTTGTTCTTGAGTTGTTCTTGAGTTCTTCAAGAAACTCAACCTAAGCCGCCACTAAACCGCCACCCGACCACCCTTCGATCCATAAAGTAGAGTAGTTTAGTCAAGATTAGGTTTCGAGAGAGACATTTCTCTTTCGAAGCTCCCGAAGGCATACCGTAGGAAGTTACTCCGTCCGACCACCGACGTACTTTCCGTAGCCACCCTACCGCCAAGAAGTAAGGTAGAACCCCTTGCCCCCTAACTCTACGTATAGAACCGTATGTTAGAAAGTAGATTATCCTTAACGGATTTTGAAAGATCGAACTTATCGTTTGTTTAGAAGTATTGTATTTTGATCTTTAAGATGATTATGAGTATGCATATATGAATTGTTTGTATTACTTGTGGTGTGATAAAGCATAAGTGATTTCACTCCAAAGGCATCCGTACATGTGGCGTTGTGCTTTGAATAAGCATAAGTGATACACTCCAAGGGCGTCCGTACATGTGGCGTTATGCTATAAGTGGTGATTGAGTGTGATGAGTAATATAGAATTGGATGATCTTGTTAGAATGTTTCATGCTTACTTTTGTCCTACCGCGGAGTCTTTACATGTAACGAGACACGAGAATCGAGAAAGTAGAAACATGACACCTAGGGTGTGATTAACGAAAGGAAATGTTTTCCGAGGAAGAAAATATTTTGAAACTACATAATGACCGGTTTTGGGTGGCATTATATGAGTTGTGTGTGTGCGTGTGCAAAAGTAAGATTTGTGAAAAACCCAATGAGAACCCGGAGCCGGGAATCATTGTGAGGAAACTCGGGAGACCGGCGCGGCAGAACCGAGGTTGGGTGTGTAGCTTGGTTATCCGCGGTACGGAGCCAATGCAAATGTTTTTGTGTGCCAATGGGAACCCGGCGCGGCGGAACCGAGGTTAGGTGTGTAGCTTGGTTATCCGCAGTACGGAGCCAATGCAAATGTTTGTGTGCCAATGGGAACCCGGCGCGGCGGAACCATTGTGAGGATACTCGGGAGACCGGCGTGGCGGAACCGAGGTTGGGTGTGTAGCTTGGTTATCCGCGGTACGAAGCCAATGCAATTGTGTGTGTTAAACAAATGATTTTGGGTGTGTGTGTGCCAATGGGAACCCGGGACGGCGGAACCATTGTGAGGATACTCGGGAACCCGGAACGGCGGAACCGAGGTTGGGTGTGTTAAACAAGTGGTTTTTGAAAAGTTGATTTGTAAGTAAAAATGTTGACACGGTCTACGATGAGTCGCGTAGGAGAAACACGGAAAATCTTGGACACCAACGATAGTTGATTAACGAATATGGATGTGTCATTGTTAGCTGCGTATATATGTATCATGTAGAAATCAATGTTTGTATAACTTGTTGTTTGTAAGCTATGGGTTAGTGGGTATGGGATTTTTCTGCTGAGCTTTTGTAGCTCACGGTGTTGCCTTTTTGGTGGCCCTGACATATTATATCGGTGGCAATGCTGGTATAATGTGTCAGATTTTGTAGATGATCAGGGTAAGCAAATCACCGTGGAGGCTTTTGGAGCTGAGGAGCTGGCAAGAATGGAGGAGCTGAAGAGCTGTAGTTAGGAACCCTAGAACCCTTTCATTTGTGTAAATATTGAACTCTTGTGGGAATTTTGTTGTAATAAGAGCCAGACTCTATTTTGAGGTTTTCAATGAAATTGTCTTTTTAACGTAACCAAAATTCGGGGCGTTACATTCATTATCCTCAACGGGTCCCTTTTTTGCATAATGGTTAATGAAAGGGGCAAAAGACAAGGGTTCTTTATACTCAAAGTAAGAAGTTTTTTGTGACAGGAAGTAATTGGCCTCTATCCCATGGGGACGGAGGCCTGTCAGGAAAGCCAAGTCCTGAAGGGTGGGGCTCATGAGGCCTACCTTAAAATGGAATGAGTTTGTGGTAACTGACCAGAATTGAGAAGCAGCCAGGAAGAGGTTTTTGTCCATATCAATAAGTGATCGACTGAGCAGAATGGCGTCTCGAATCCCTATTTGCTTCCACAGATCACCCTTGGCCTCAAGCATCCGATCAAGCCACTCTACGTACTTGGCGTCAGGTCTGTGCCAAAGGCGATTGGGAATATCAGAGCTGAAACGATTCCAGTCAAGGGACGGAGATTCAAAGGGAAGGACTTCCTCAGCCAATGGGTACATCGGGGCAAGTTGGGAGGGAAACCCTAATTGAAACGCAGGCCCCAACCCAACTCGATCAGCGTTTGCAATAACCAGGACGTCATTGGTAATTGCTATGCGCTCTTCGTCGATGATCTTGCGGATTTGAATGGCGAGGCTGTTGGGATTTGGGGGAGGAGCATTAGCTTTGTGGGTCGCTATCTCTGGTGCAGATCAAGAGACTTGAGTGAAAGAATGGCAGTTTAGGGCTTTTTCTGGACTTCGTCCGTGCAAGAGGAGAGGAAGCAGAGAAGATGTAGAGAGAATGAAAAGAAAGAATGGAGCATTGTGGGTGGCGGCACAATTGATGCCGTTGGTTTTTCCTTTCTATCTCTATCTCTTTGATCGAGATTGAAGAAGCAACTCAAGGGTTGGACTCTTGATTGACGCAAAGAGTCCTGACGGTTTGAAAAGCTGCATGGCAGCCAATGCACGGCCTGGGGTGATGACACGTGTCCCTCAGGCCTAAAAAGGTGATAGTTGTTGCTGTCAACAGGACTCTTTAGGGGGTTGTTTATCTCGAAAATTGTTGAGATTCAAAATGGAGGGATCCAAACTCAATTAAGGGGATATACTTTGGAACTCAAAAAGTTGTTAGGCTTGTTATGGCCTGATTATCTTTTTAAGTGTAAATATTTGAACTTTTGAAAAATTCTTAGGCTAAATAAAGCCTGATTATTTTTTCAAATCTAGCGATAAGGACTCGTTTGGTTATGCCAAAAACTGTACTTTGTCCTAATTTACAAGCCTAGATCTTGAACAAGATCAAGGCATGGGGGGGCATTGTTTACACCCATTTTTGGCACCCAGTCCTGGGCAAGTGTTGGAAGGCCATTTAATTATCTTTTAATTAAATTGGGCCAAAAATAAAGAGGTATTTATTAAAATTAATGGGCCAAGACAATATTTATTGGGCCCGGTTAATTTTAATTTAATTCGGCCATGGGCTTAGTGTTTCTGGGCCTATTTGCAAAAAGGAATTAGTTGGCCCATGACCCATGGAAGTTAATTAGGTGTTTTTGTGGGATAAACATATAAGTAGGCCATTTAATTTAATAAATGGGCCATTACCCAAGAGTCCCATAAAAAGTGGAAGGTGGGTAAATGCTTAGTGTTTTGCAATAGTTGCTCCTGTTGATCCACGGAATAAAAGGAAACAAGTTGGTGGGAATACTTGCCACATGGCCATTTGACTTGGTCAAATGGCCCACTACTCTTTGATACCCACGAAAAGAGGGAAGAGGGTGGGCCATTACTCTTGTTTAATTTCCAGTAACTTCTCATGGTAAAAGAAAACACGTGGGTTTCTCTTATAAACCTCCAATAACCACCCATGATCCCACTAAATATGTTAGTGGGTAGTTATTTCGGACACTTGGCAAGATCTGGAGGCTACTCGGGACACATGTCAGCTCGTGGCGAAGGCGAGATACTCGGCCCAGATCTAGACCAGTGCACTATTTGCCCATGATCTTTTGTAACCTCCAATAACTACCCATTACCCATGATCTCATGAAGGGGAAGTTACAAAAGACACATGGTGCCATGAGAAGAGGACAACAAGCCATTTACATGCAGAAAATCGAAGACCCTTGGCCTATAAATACTAGAAGACAAGAAGAAAAAAGGGTTCCCACACCAATCAAGCTCAACGCTTAAAACAAAAGCCTTCCCAGCGAAGCAACTATCTCTATTTTCTCACCCTCACTCAATTACTTCACCAAGTAATTGGGGTTTCTATCTCTCTTGTACCCCAACTTTATTATTACGAAACATAATAAAGTTATTCATATCTCTCTTCATCCCTTACTTTATTATTATGATATAGTAAAGTAATTCTACGTTGTTACTTTCTTTCCTACACGGTTAGGAAATTATGAATTCTTCGCACGAAGAGGCAAAACCACGGACCTTCACTGCAATCCAGCCCTTAGGTTGCAGCACTATCGCCCTCTCAGATCTAGAAGTCAAAATAGGGACGCTCAGCCCTTTATGTTAGACGCGACAAGTCTTGGCACGCCCGCTCAGTCCTTGAGCCATTTCGGAGCCGAACAAGTACATAACCAAATAACTCAACAAATCACAAGAACTCAGCATTTCTTATCAACCTTACCCATTTAATTTCTTCCAATGTACTCCACAATCTGGCCACTGGTTATTGCACCAACCATGGCTCCCACATTGGATAAAGAACCAAATATAGAGAACTGCCGAATACAACATTGTGAGTCCAATAAAAATCTCTGTACCTATCAACATATTTATGCATGTATATCAGCTAAATTAACTTATAGTTACCACATCAAGGTACAAATAGTTTGGAAAAAAATAAATGATTTGTCAAGATAGGAAACCGAACAGGTGGGACCATTCGCCAATGTATTAGTTAAGGTACCGAAAACATGTGTAGTAGGCCGAGCATAACTGGGATCCCACCATTGACCACCTCTATTCCTCTGCTGCTGCCAGTCGTGGTAAAGGAAGCTAATCAATTCTATATGTGCTCGGCATGAGCCGAGGCACACCAGTCGTCGGCTCTGCTTTTGCTTTGCGTCCGGCGACGGAGGATATTCGTCAAGCTCAGCAACCATTTGGGGTCGGATCGTGGAGTGTCACCTGGCCCAAATCCCCTTCAGGCTCGGCTTCCCTTTAAGCTAGGCAACCGACGAGTTCCTCTGGGCTCGGCCACCCGCGCGGCCACGTGCCCACCCACGTGCGGAGACGGTTAAGCCCTGGGATAATCATGAGCGCACATGGGTGTACTAGCTCAGCCCTAAAAACGGTTACCAGATCTATTTGGTGACGTCACGATGACATTGCCGGGCCCGCGTAAGGCACGTGTTTGTGCTTGGAGAACAAGTCAGGGAGCTCTATAAATACCTAGCGATGGTAACCCTAAAGAGGGACATGCTACTACATACTCACTCTCATAATCTTCTGCCTACTCTCTCTGCACATTACTTATCCTCACGCCGGAGGGCCTTGCCGGGACAACCCCCGGCCTGGTCTTTAGTCGTGCGCTTACTGTGCAGGCTAGGAGAAGACTCAACCATCAAGCCACCAACGGAGGAGAAGATTGAGGATCACGGGCCACACAATTGGTGAACCTGACGTGAATCGCTTTTGATTCAAACGGCTCTCACGTCCTCCAGACCACCTACTCCTCCGTGAAACAACGACAAAACCACTCACCATGGGCGGAGATCAGACGGATGTAGCCATCTCAGGGACCAAAGACGCTAGCAGAAATGTCATCCCCACAACACCCCATGAGAGGCACATGTCCATCTCCCTAGCACCAAGATCCGGTCTCTCACCAGTCGCGGACGACGTAACGATGGCCTACATCCGTTTGCTGCAGCGTCGCGACGACGAACGCGATAACGAGTTGGCCGCGCTAAGGGCGGAGGTGGCCCAAATGAAACAGCATATGCAACAAAACACCACCCCCGCCGCATCCAGATCTGGTGGAGGAAGGGGTAGAAGAAGGCAAACACCACCCCCACCACCACCGCAAAGATGTCAGGACGAGGGAGGCCAACGCGGGTCCGTTAAAGACCGCCTAGGCTTCACCCCGGCTCCGGGCGACGCCAGAGAAATTATCCTTTACAAGCAACCCACCGCATCTAGAACACATCGCTCAAAAGAACACCACGATCGAACCAACACAAAGGACACCGAGTCGTTCACAAGCACCTACTCCACTGGCCGCGCAGAATTTTCTCTCACAATGGTTTCACACCGTAGCCGAGATTCCTCGCAGACCAGACGTCATGTATCCGAACGACTCGGGGAAATCCCTGCAGAAAAGTTTGACAACAGCAACCTGGCTCGACGGAACGGAAAGGGCGTGTGCATCGACGAGCCAAACAACGAGACCAAATCCCGTAAGGACAAAAGAGAAACGGTTGACGAACATTGCCGGGTAGCAGCAGATTTACGAGACAAACTCCAGCGTCGAAGCCGCGAAAAGTCTCCAGATAGGGAGCCCAAGAGAACAAGGACGGATGAGCACGGCAAGCCGCCACGCCCTGGTTTTGAGCGACAGCTAAAGGATCTCGGCGTTTCCCCATTCGCACCCCACATAATCAACACGACGGCCGAACCCAACTTCCACCTGCCAAAGTTTACAAAATTCGATCCTACCACATGCGAGGCCTACACCCACCTAATCCACTTTCGACAAACCATTGAGCTATGCACCACGGGGGACGAAATCAAATGCAAGGCGTTCCCATCCAGCCTCGGCTCCCTTGGACTCCAGTGGTGCAACAAATTGCCCGCTGGATCCATACGGAACCTGGCCGACCTTGAATGCGCATTCAACACTCACTTCATCACCAGTAACAGGACAGCCAAGGAGCCCGAGTCCTTGTCTTAGATGAGGAAGCTCCCAAACGAAACACTCAGACAATACGCCGAGCGTTATTGGCAGCTGTTCAACGAAATTCCAGGAATCGATGAATATTGGGCTGCGCGAACTTTCAAAAACGGTCTGGAGACCGGCAGCAAGATCCTTGACGAACTCGCCATCTGCCCACCACACGGCATGGGGGAATTGATACGCGTCGTGGAGAGATTTTGTGCTCTTGAAGAGTTTTATGCGGACCGTGCAGCCTAGGGATTCCCGAGCATAACAGCATCCTTCACCTCGATCGCAACCCAACTGCCGGCTCCAGCAATCACTCAGCACCTACAACCCAAGAAGCAGGTACACAACATCAAAGAAGGGAAGAAACGCCAGCCAAAGGAGCACGACTACGTGGCCGAAACCACCCACTTCAAGGAACCAATTTGGTCTTTTCTGAAAGAGATAATGAGGCAACCATGGTTCGAATGGCCGACGGGCAAGCTCGGCACAGACAACGGCCAAGCTGATCAGAATCCGAGGAAGAAGTGCTCGTATCACAATGAGCTCGGCCACTACACAACGGCATGTGCTCCGTACAAGGCGCTGTTGGAACGTTTGGCAGCCCAAGGCCATCTCGATCAATACATTGACCGATCAAAAATGCCCACCCGGCAGACAAATCCCAACCCCAACGAACAGCGCCCACTGATACACGTCATCCACGGTCCAGTTTCCAAGGCATCCGAAACCGCCCTCAAAGCCGACATCGACCACGCCTCAACATCCAAACAGATACTCTCAGTCGGTTGCGGATCCAAGCGTCCACGAACAGAAGAGTTGCCCAAATGGACGATTACTTTTACCGAGCGCGATCTTGAACGTGTGCAAACACCACACTCCAACGCCCTCGTCGTAACTGTCCAAATTGGAGTACATGATGTCAAACGCATTCTCATCGATCAAGGAAGTTCAGCAGAGGTCATGTATTACAACCTTTTCAAAAAATTGGATCTACCGAAATCAGCCCTACAACCTACTGAAGTACCCCTCATCGGCTTCAACGGTGCACCTGTCTGGCCGCTTGGTCGAATCTTCCTCCCAGTCGTCGTCGGCTCAAAAACTTTGACCGTCGAATTTATCGTCGTCAACGTACCAAGCCCATACAACGCCATCCTTGGCCGAACCTGGCTCCACGGAATGCAAGCCAATGCTTCTACCTACCACCAGGTCGTCTGTTTCATCGGCGCCACAGGAAAACAAGAAGATTTGCGAGGTGACCAAGTGGCCTCCAAAAAATGCTATGTCTCTGCCGTCCACAACTCCACCATAGCCAAACAAGTACAATGGGTTGAAGTCCCCGACATGGCAGCAATCGACGACGTCGGCCAAAAAGCCGAAGACAAAGCAGAGGAAGACCTCGTCCAATGGCCAGTCAACGAGGATGGCTCTCGATTCTTCCTCATCAGCTCTTCCATCAGCGAGGCTGACCGCGAAGAAATGTTTCAATACCTCAAGAAAAATATCGAAGTCTTTGCTTGGACCCCCAACGAGATGCCGGGGGTCGACCCCAAATTCATCAGTCACTCCCTCAACATCAAGAAGGACGCTAAACCTGTCATCCAGAAGGCACGGCGTTCTGCAGCTGAACACGCCGACGCCATCGTCGAAGAAGTCAAGCGTCTGTTGGAGGCCAAGGCAATCCAAGAAGTACAATACCCGACATGGCTATCCAACACTGTGGTTGTTAAAAAGAAAAACGGCAAATGGCGTGTTTGCGTGGATTATACCAATCTCAACGACGCTTGTCCAAAGGATTGGTTTCCACTCCCGAAGATTGACCAACTCGTTGACGCAATAGCAGGACATGCTCGGCTCAGCTTTCTGGACGCCTACCGTGGCTACCACCAAATTGCCATGGACCCCGACGACATGGAGAAAACTGCTTTCATCACGCCATATGGCATCTTTTGCTACCGCGTCATGCCCTTTGGACTCAAGAATTCAGGGGCAACGTTCAGCAGAGCAATATTCAAAATGTTGGAAGAACAAATCGGCCACACCGTGGAAGCTTACATTGATGACCTGGTCATCAAAAGCAAGAAGGAATCCAACCACCTGCGAGACTTGGCCGAAGTTTTTGAAATCCTCAAGCTACACAAGCTACGGCTGAATCCTGAAAAGTGCGCGTTCGGAGTAAGCGCTGGGAAATTGCTCGGACACCTGGTCACTCGAAGAGGTATCGAGGCCGACCCCAACCAAATCAAGGCTGTTCAAGATTTGTGCCCACCCAGGACGATCAAGGAAGTTCAAAGGCTCACTGGGATGGCAGCGGCTCTCAACCGATTCATCAGCAAATCCACAGACAAATGCCACGCATTCTTCCACGCCTTGAAGGGCAAAAGCAGACGCAGCTTTGAATGGACCCTGGAGTGTGACTCAGCTTTTGCCGAACTAAAAGACTACTTAAAATCGGCCCCGCTGTTGGTAAAACCTAAAGAGTTCGAAACTCTTTATCTCTATCTTGCCGTCTCCGCCCACGCAACCAGTTCTGCACTTGTACGGCGGGAAGGCGCCGATGACAAGCCCATCTATTTCACAAGCAAGACACTCCTCCCAGCTCAAACTCGTTACCTACCGCTTGAAAAGTTAGCCCTTGCTCTTGTCTCAGTGGCTAGGAAACTCCTACCCTACTTCCAATCACACTCTATCATCATCTTAACAGAACACCCCCTCAAAGCTCTCTTTCGAAAGGCAGATCTGTCTAACAGAGTCTCCAAGTGGGCAGTTGAGCTAACAAACTTTGATATCCGTTTCGAACCATGAACGGCGATCAAAGGACAAATCCTTGCGAACTTCATTGCTGAGCTCACTCCACAAGACACTGAACTCATCAACACACCCATCCCAACAAAAATCGTTGCCGAGCATCAATTGTCTCCAAAACCTTGGCACCTTTTCCAAGGCGACACATGGCGTCTACATGTTGACGGAGCGTCAAACAGCAACGGAGCAGGGGCCGGTGTCGTCCTAGTCTCCCCATGTGGAACACTACACGAAAGTGCTATCAGCATCGACTTCCCCGCCACCAACAACGAAGCTGAATATGAAACGCTCCTAGCCGGCTTACGCTCTGCAGTTGCCATGGGAATTTCCAACCTTGTCGTTTACTGTGACTCTCAACTCATAGTTAACCAAGTACTGGGCGACTATGAAGCTCGGGATCTGCGGATGTCAAAATACCAGGCAACCGTAGCCGAACTAATCACCAACTTCCCCAATTTCAAAATTGAGCAGATTAACCGCGAACACAACGCGCATGCCGACGCACTCGCTGGCCTTGCCTCAGCTTCTAAAGCCTCAGGATTCCGAACTATCAACTTCGGCAGCATTGGCCGCCCGTCTTTTGAGCCCACTTCAGAAGTACTCAATGTTGAACTCGGCCCCAGCTGGATGGATGAGATTGTTGCGTTCCTAAAGCACGACACCCTGCCCACAAACAAGAAGGAGGCTTACCGTGTGAGGAACAAGGCCGCCTACTACTGGCTTTCTGAAAGCGGCCACTTATACAGGAAATCCATCTCCGGACCGTATCTCTTCGTTGTCCACCCCTCCCAAGTGCCCGAAATTCTGACAGAACTTCATTCAGGCAGCTGCGGCTGCCACTCTGGCGGCCGCTCCCTTTGTCAACGTGCCATGAGCCAAGGCTACTTCTGGAAGAACATGAAGAAAGACTGCGAAGAAGTTGTCCGCAAATGCCGACCGTGCCAGCTGTTTTCTCCCATACCAAAGCAACCCGCCCAAAACCTCTCCCCTATTACCAGCCCTTGGCCCTTTGCACAATGGGGGCTCGACATTGTCGGAAAACTACCAACAGCTCCAGGAGGATTCAAGTTCTGGATCACCGCAACAGACTACTTCTCCAAATGGGTAAAGGCCGAACCTCTTGCAACAATCACAGAAGCTGACGTTCGAAGATTTGTGTGGCGAAACATTGTTACCAGATTTGGAGTTCCGTACGCCATCGTATCAGACAATGGAAGCCAATTTGTCGGTAAAGACCTGACCAGCCTCTATGAGGAATTTGGGATACACTTCTTTAACTCCACACCAGCATAGCCCCAAGGGAATGGACAAGCCGAGGCTACAAACAAGACCGTCTGCGCCGGGATCAAGAGACGATTGAACTCCAAGAGAGGAAGATGGGCTGAGGAACTACCACGTGTCCTTTGGGCCTACCGCTCTACACCTCGGCGCTCAATAGGCCAAACTCCCTTTTCAATGGCATTTGGCATGGAGGCGGTTATCCCACTAGAATCCAAGTTCCCCACTCTGAGGACAGAGAATTTTGATCCAAAGACTAATGAAGAGGCAGTTGAACATGAATTGATTTTGGCAGAAGAAAAACGCGACGGCGCTCAGCTAAAGCTCGCCGAATACCAACAACAAATAGCAAGAGGCTACAACCGAAGTGTTCGAACCAAGACCTTCAAACCAGACGACTTGGTTTGGTGAAAGGTGGTGCAAGCTAGCAAGAAGCAAAAGTTCAAACCCAACTGGGAGGGTCCCTTTCGCATTGTCAAGGTCGCTGGTGAAGGTGCCTATGTGCTGGAGGACATGAATGGGAAAGTTCTCAGCAACCCATGGCATGCATAGAACCTCAAGAAGGCATACATGTAGCCGAAACCCCAACAGTGTGCCTCATGTTCGGCCACTGCCTATCCTATTTTTCTTTTAGCTTCGGCCCATGTCTTTACATTTCAACCTGTACTTCATGTTTGAAGAATCAAAGAAATTTTATCTGACAAGCTTTCATTTTGCAATTCAAAGTTATTCTTTTTTACTTTATATATACTACCTTGGCTAACGTGGCCGACCACAAACGTTGACCTCGGTCACACCCACAAATGGCTCCTATGCCTCTGCTTCGGCCACTATTACTGCCCAAAGAAGCAAAACGGACATCAGGTCCACCGAGCCCAAAGACACACAATATGGCTGGAATTTGGGCTCCGGTTCGGCTTAGCAAGACATTATGGTCGGCTACAGCCCAGTTATACTCACGCATTGGTGAGCAAACTACCCGCAAACGTTAAACACTTCACCTACACGATCGGGGCTGGCAAGTTGATCGAGCCCCAAAGCACAGGTGCGTGTCCTCCACAACTTTGGCAATTAACCTAAGTATCATCCACGAAACTAGCAACTGTCCGAGAACAAAACACGCTCGGCAAACTCTCTTCTATTACTCTACTTTGGTTCAAGCTCGGTAATACCTACAGCTAGCAACTTCAACAATTGAACATTCCTACCACTAGGCCAAACCCAAACCAAAGTGGGGGCTAGAGAATAACTATTACACCATTAAATTAGGGCTCGGCAACATATCACATCAACATCTCTACTACAACCTAGGCTCGGCTGTCATATCAATATGCATTGTTCAAAGCTCGGCAAACACCAAAATGATGAAGTTTCTACTTTGCTACATGTCAACACAACTCAGCCGACCCAAAACTATAGAAGAGGCTACGGATAACCACGATCTCAAACAAATCTTAAATCAAGCAAGTATGACAAAATCAAGGAAGCACTGCAAAAAGAAGTCATCCGTTTCAAAAAAAAGTCATTGCATTCAAGCTCGGCGAAACGCTCTAGCCTTCATTACATCTGGCATGGCAAAATCCAAACTCGGATCCGTCCAGTCTAACAAAAGTCCAAATTAAAGGAAAACAAAAAATTAACAAGTATCAGTATTTCAGCCTCGGCCTCAGCAGCCTCAACCTTGGGCAGCCTCTTCAGTATGAACTCCAGTTCCAGCTGCGTCGACATCAACATCAACACCACCACCGCTAGCACCACCTTCGGCAAGAACATCTTTGTCAACGTTCACTGGCCCCTGCTCGGCTTGAGCAGCAGCTTTCTCGCCACCACCACCAACTTGCTCCAAACCTGTCGAATCTACTGCAACGACGTCAGCATCGGTCAGGTCTTCAACATCATCCTCGCTCTCGGGAAATTCCTCTGGCGGGAGAGGTGCACACTCCTCTTCAGTATATGGGAGAACAAGCTCGGGAGCTACAGGAGCAGGAATTGACTTCATCAAATTCGTATCAGCCTCCAGTTGCATAACTCCACAAGCGGCCTTCACGCCGTCCTTGTACCCTGTTCGGTAGGCGATGGGCATCCTTATCCTTATGGCATCATTCACCATGGACCGAGCCTCACGCATGTACTCGGCACCGGCTCGGTCAAAACCGGCCGGATAAGCTGCCCCATCAACCTCCATCATTTTTCTCTTCTCCCTCCTCAAAACTTTGGCCACTTCACCCTCGACCTTCTTCATTTTTTCCTCCATCTCATCTCTCTCCTTCTCAAGCTCGGCCACCTGCGCTTTCACCGTCTTCAGACTCCCCTTGTAGCTTCTCACTTTCTCTCACTCGACCCTCAAGTCATCATGAAAGCGGGCGCGCTCGGCAAGAACAAGCTTGGCATTTTTGGATGAGCGGAGCAAAGCTTGTCCGGCCTATTCAAAAGTAAGAACATGAGTTTACTTGACAGCAAAAATGATGAAAAATAAAGAAGGGCTGGGTTCGAATCAAACCTGAACAAGGTAAGCACTTGCATGAACTATGCTCGGCTGAAGACCTTCGGGAATTTTCTCCATATCCCTCGGCAAAGCTAAGCCTTGAAGCATCGCAGTGGCAAGCCCTGGCTCAACCTTAACAGAATCTTCAACGGTGACGACCCTGCCCTCGGCCAAGGCGTAGGAAGGAGCGAACTCCTGAACGGCGACGGCGTCAGCCGAACCTAAAGACATCTGAGCTGCCTTTGAGCCACCAGCAGCCGATGACTCGGTCTTCTCTTGCACGCCCGGATGGGGAGCCGATGGCCTTGTCGGGAAGAAGTCATGAGTAAGCTTCTGCCTCTTCTCAACAGGCTCGGCAACACCAGTCTCCTGACGTACGGCTTTGCCGTCCCTAATGTTCACACGAACAACATTACGTCGACCCATCTCGTTGAGATGTTCTGGCACGAGTGTTTGAAGAGGGGTATTAATACTGGGGTGCTCGGCTTGCTGGTTCACTCCGAACCAAAACTCGGCCGGCTTTCTGAAAGTCGGCAACTTTACTCTCGGCTGCTTGCTTCTTCCTGTCGGAACGGCCTTCTTCCGTTGGCTTGGACCCTCTTTGCTCGCCTCTGATTCCTTCCCCCTCCTCCTAAGCTTCCCCCTGTAAGAAGGTTCGTAGCCAAGCAACGTCGGCGCGTCCCTACAAACTTGAGACAAAAGAATATCAACGTGCGCTTCGACGGACAGGGACTGTTGAGTCTTTAAGATTGCTCGGTGATCTGTAAGAGGAAACAACAATCAACGGTCAATAAAAATAGTAAAATATTTTTGCAAAATGTCCGTGCTCGGCTACGACAAAAGCGATAGAGCTACCTCTGAAATCTTTGACCTTCGGTACGCTGAATCTACGGTTAGATTGGTTGCCGAACTCAAAGTTACCGCTCACTTCAACGTAAAAGTTGGCCCATTTGTCAGTGTCGGGCAAGCCGTCAACTAATGGCTGTTTTTTGCTACGTGTCGATAAATATCGACGCTCGGTCTGGCCGTGCCTAGACATAATATAGGTGTGGAAAAGATCGGCGACGGTAAACTCAAGGTTGTGAAGCTCCTTCAACTTAATTACCGACATTACTATTCGGTAACTGTTGATGGCAAAAAAGTGTGGGACGATGCTAAACCGAGCAAGAAGTTCCCTCAAGAAGGGATGAAGAGGGAACCTCAAACCAGCCTCACATATCGCCATCAAAGGGACAGTGATATGCTCGGGATGGTCCCCCCTCGTATCCTTGATTCTGTTGCTCGCCACTTGGTTAAGTACTACGTCGTTGGGGATGCTGTATTCTCGGCAAAAATCTTGGTACTCCCTAGCATTTTCGGTGAAAAAATGGGCATGGGGGCAAACTTGGCCCCTCTCATAAAGATCATCTACCCCTTTACCCTCGGATTGGGATTCACTATGCCCTGAAAGAATAGGGGTTGGGGCGTCAGCCTGTGGGATGAATCTGGACTCGGCCTCTGGTCCCAGATGAGGCTCGGCATCAGAATGGGTCGATGTTATGAACGATATCTCGGGATCGATTACAAACTCGTCGGCACCGTATTCAAAAACACGTTCGGCATTCGAGTCACAGGAGTCGGAAGACATGTTTGAGGCAATGGACGATATTTGGTGTCGGCGTCTGTGTTTTTCCAACCACTCACGGAAAAACGAATCTCCAGAATCTCCCCCTGAGCTTTCAGAGTCGGAAGAAATGACAATGGTTGGGTGAGCCAGACCTAACAAAAACAAGAAGAAAACAATGAGAAACCTCATCATCGGCCAGAAGGCAAGGGATCTCTATGCTCGGCTACCCTATTGGCCCACCCTATTTGTCTCTTCGAGATTCAAGCTCGGGAAATACTAAGACACGAAATGGGGCTCGGCATGCCCGCGCCCTAGGCTGGGCTCGGCAAATCCCAACAAAGGCCAAGTATGGGCGTTGTTACAGACTCGTGCTCGGAAGAACAGATTGAAGATGAAGATGAACAGTCGTCGTTCATCTTCAGACCTCGTATTGTTCACTCAGGACATAAAACTCCCAAAACCCAAGAAAATAGAAAGGAAAGCATGGAAAAATTGCACAAACTATGAGAGGGATGAAAATCGAACGCATACCTGGAAATTTCAGCAAGATTTGATGAAGAAACCACAGAGAATCGAGACTGGGAGATGAACGAGCGTGGAATGAAGCTCTGGCAATGGAGGTTTAGAGAGAGAAAGCAACGGTGGCTTCTCTCTCTAACCCCAGCTCTTTATATAGACGTAGGGTTTGGGATTCGAGTTTCCCGCCCAAATCACCGTACCGCCGAACCTATAACCATTAAGCATCTGACACGTGGCCTGATGGGACGACCTGGCAGAGCCCCACGCGTGCCAACCGTCTCCCTGTCAGTTATACCCAACGAGAAATGGACACCTGGCGTATCTCCATTGATCCACGTCCGTGACCGTTTATTGAAAAAGGTTTAGGCTCGGCTAAGTTCTGTACAGCAACCGTGATCCACGCTCAGTGGTAAGATTGCTCGGCTAAAGTTAGACATCAATCTTAACCGCGCGCTCGGCGACGGCTGAGATTGAGGGGCTATTGTAGTAGGCCGAGCATAATTGGGATCCTACCATTGACCACCTCTATTCCTCTGCTGCTGCCAGTCGTGGTAAAGGAAGCTAATCCATTCTATATGTGCTCGGCATGAGCCGAGGCACACCAGTCATCGGGTTTGCTTTTGCTTTGCGTCCGGCGACGGAGGATATTCGTCAAGCTCGGCAACCATTTGGGGTCGGATCGCGGAGTGTCTCCTGGCCCAAATCCCCTTCAGGCTCGGCTTCCCTTCAAGCTAGGCAACCGACGAGTTCCTCTGGGCTCGGCCACCCGCGCGGCCACGTGCCCACCCACGTGCGGAGACGGTTAAGCCCTGGGATAATCATGAGCGCACATAGGTGTACCAGCTCAGCCGTAAAAACGGTTACCAGATCTATTTGGTGACGTCATGATGACATTGCCGGGCCCGCGTAAGGCACGTGTTTGTGCTTGGAGAACAAGTCAGGTAGCTCTATAAATACGTAGCGATGGTAACCCTAAAGAGGGACATGCTACTACATACTCACTCTCATAATCTTCTGCCTACTCTCTCTGCACATTACTTATCCTCACGCCGGAGGGCCTTGCCGGGACAACCCCCGGCCTGGTCTTTAGTCGTGCGCTTACTGTGCAGGCTAGGAGAAGAATCAACCATCAAGCCACCAACGGAGGAGAAGATTGAGGATCACAGGCCACACAACATGTTTATGCAAATGTGCTAACCATTAAAAATCATAACATTTTTTCACAAGTTATTATGATTCCACAACAAATTAAAAAAGATATATAAAAGGGTTATACCTCTGAGATGGAAAGTCCAAGATCCCTCATTATTTCAGATTGCGTAGGGGAAGAGTATCCACACTGCAAATAGCATCATCAAAGTAAACAATTGTGCTATATACATACCTCCGTATATACACATCAAGTTAAGGTATTCGGAATGGTGCAGTTAAAATTAACAAAAAAAAACTATGGGTCCCGTACAAATAATCCAAGCGGTTCAAATTGTTATAAGGAAAATTCTAAAAATTGGGCTGACAATAATAAGTGTGTGAATGTATATTAAAGGGTGCAAAAAGTACACAGAATTACGTGTATTCCTTGTTTTCTAGTGTATTTATCGTCAGCTCAGCTGACTGACAATAGCAAGACCGATTTCCGCGAACCAAAAATCAATTAAATGGATTGCTCTAGCTCTTACCCAGTGGTGGATCTATGAATTTTTTACAGATGGGTCACCTAGTCTTATATGTTTCAAAATCGTATGCGAACTGACATCAATTTTTATTATTTAATTCAAAAATGGGTATATATATCCATCAAATATTTTTTTTAGTGGCAGTTAATTTTGAGCTTGTAAAAAAATAAAAAAAATGTTAAAGCAAAAACGTATTTTTGTTGTGAATTAAAATGTTAAAGTAAATACGTTTTTGCTACAGCAAAATGTTAAAGCAAAAACATATTTTTGTTAAAGCATAAGTAAAAAATGTTAAAATTTTAAAGCAAAAACGTATTTTTGTTAAAGAAAAATGTTAAAATGTTAAAGTAAAATCTAAATATTTTTGTTCTGATGGTTAACCATTACCCAAAAAAAAGGGAGAAAGGCTGGCGACAGCAGCAAGAGTCAAACTCACGTCACTTTTGAGAAAGGGCAGCATCCTACCGCTCAGACCATCTAGCAGATTGGGTAATCTTCGGGATATTTTATATATATTACTTCCCTGAACTTCGGGGCCCTTCTTTAGAGTCCAATTTTCAAGTGGGTCACGTGACCCGTTTGTGCTTACACTGGATCCACTCATGCTCTTACCCATATTCGAATGAGATGATATTTACAAACATTTTTAACAAATATATTTTAAACAAATTAAACTATCATTTGTGTGGACCTCGGCTGGGTTTCCGAACAATCTGGTACACATTTTAATGTACCCTAGTGTGGGGCTGGTAATTAATCTTACAGTGAATCCAAATTGGATGGGGCCTAAGGCGACGATGAGGACGCATAGGAGGACGGAGACAGAGCCGTCGCGGATGAATTGGGCAGAAGAATTCATGATGCTGCTGGATTGCCTTGACCCCATACGATACCAGCTTTCTGTGTGCAGCAATGGCTTCCTCAACCCATCCTCTACGGTTTCTTCTCTGTTGCTACTCATTTTTAATTAAACCCCCCCCCCCCCCCCCCCCCCCCCCCCCCCGTCCTCTGTGATCAAATTTATCACAGAGCCGCCATTGGTTCTTGGATTAGGCCAAGTTTAGGTATTTTGATAGTTAATGGTATTTCTAGTTTTGGAGGTCGGTGGTAGATTGTTTTAGTTAGTTAAATTTATATTTCTAATTTTGTACAGATCAGATTGTTTTAGTTAGTTAAATTTATATTTCTATTTTTGTACAGATCAGTCTCTTTTTACATGTTCAAATTGCATTGTTCAAATTGCATTATCCTTAGACCCAAATGAGTGGTTAAACATGTTATGTACTTGTAAAACTTTCCCATGTCTCTTAAATTATTCTTTAGAAAATTCATAATTGTTTATTGGAAACGCCCAACTGTTTCGATTGGTAATTTTTATTGGCATGCGGTAAATATTTGGCGAAACCATCTGAATCTCTAAAAATGACCTTTTTGGTGAGAACTTTGTGGATATTGTGGGAAAATATTTTGGAAAGTCGAGGAAAATTAGTCCTCTATGTGCAGGTGAGTCTGGCCATTGGGGAAGAGACTTGGATTAGGCTGGTGACCCTAATGCTCCACGTTTGATTTTGACCGGATTGTTCTTGTGGAAAAGTTCCACAAGCTACCTACTCATGGTGGCTCTAAGTTTCAATATTGGATCCAATTTTGAAAAGTCCCCATTGTAAATATTTTTTTTTGGGTAAGTAGTGGTTGGTTCCCCATTGTTGTTGGATATCATATTATAGGGGGTGACTATTCGCAGCCCCGTATTTTCTCCCTTAGCCCGTTAAAAATTTTCAATTATACTCGACAGTTAGTTACCAAAATTGAGATACATTTTCAGCATATAATTACCGAAATATAATACTTTTTTCAACAGCTATTTACCGAAAATATATGTTCGGCAGTTGTTTACCGAAGGTTGAACAAATTTTCGACATGTAGTTACCGAAATATAATCTTGTTTTCAATAGCTATTTACCGAAATGTTATGTATGATTTTCAACAACTATTTACCGAAATGTAGTGGGCTAAGAGAAAAAATACGAGGCTGCGAATAGTCGCCCCCATATTATAATCACCACTAAGATTCTTTATTGGTTAAATAGTTAATTGAAATAATTTATTGATTTGTTGTACACATCATATGCCAAAATTTATGTTGACACTGTAAACTGTTTTAATTTAATCCATGTTTTAGAACTTTACTCAATATAATTTTTTGTCATTTACTGAGTTTTCAGCTGACATATTTATTTCAACGTCTTTTTTAGCCAAGCTGAGGGGTTAGGTGAGGACTTTGGCAGCATTTGGGAAATTTATAGTATATATCCTCCATAGGATATTGCATTTTAGTATTAGGGTTTTATTCATTGCTTACGCTCTTTGCATAATCTTTGGGTAAAACTTGGAATCCTATTTTTGTTGATGGTAAATTTTTATTGGTTGGTTCATGGGATGGTTGTGCCCTATACTCAACATTGAGATTCGTTTGGCTTGGGTTTTGTTTAATAACAAAAAATCTTTTATTTTTCAATGACTTTATTTTATTCTAGGTTGCTTGTTCCATGGGTTGGCCTTGTGATACATAGCCGGTCACTTTTTTCATTCTTGGGTGTGACACTAGCATTTTTTAACAACATATTGGACATTCTGAACTTAGTATGATTAGTCAAATCTAATAAAACCTAGGGACTACAGCTAGAAGGGCTCACCGAAGATTCAAATCTTTCCCATGTTTGTTAATTAGATAATAATATACCTCTTAGCATGTGTGGTGTCCACTTCTCAATTCATTAGCTATCTCAAACTGCCCCTTTATGTTTTTATTACGGAGTAGTTTATTTGGTGATTTGTACTTGTGGCAATTTTTCTGCATATGTGTTTGTTGAACCTAAGAACTTGTTATTTGCTGGTAACCCTACATTGCTCATGCTAAGTTCAGAAAATTAATGACCAATTGCTTCACTTGCATGTCTATTTTCTTGTAGCTACAAATTCATGAGGCTCAAACTTGAAATCACTAATATTTCTTCGTGGTTGTCACCATTCTTCAACTGCAAAAGTGGGATGGTGTGTTCTTTCTTTTTGATGCCGTGGAAAGGCATCAAGCATGAACATCGCACCACGTGGGGAAGTGGGAAATTACAATTATGGGCAACCGCAGAGTACATGAGGCCAACAATTGAGGGGCATAATTGTCTCAATTAGCGAAAATTCCTCCAAAGTGCTTCTTATTATGAAGGGGGAGGATAAAAGGTTGGACACAAGTGTAGTGGCCTCGGTTAATGGCTCGGTACCCTGGCCAAATAATCCGAACCGTTACACCGTGATGGCCTAGATCGCAACTTGATAAACACCAATATCTTTGACATGCTAATCGGTATAACGCTCAGCGAGAAGCCTTCTGTACCCGCTTCGGTAAGTATCAACAGTATGCAATGTATTTGTTTGGGTGTTCCCAAGGTTGATGAAGGAAGGTAGTTACACAAAATGGGGACCATAAGGATTACGTGGCAATTGTAATCATTGGGATCAGATCTGGCCATGTGCTCTGTAACCGCTTTACCTCTCTCGTCATGTTTGACGTCACTCGAGGCAGTTACCCGAGCATACCCTCCACGCGTTAGCTTGGAGGCCAAGTAAACCGAGGTCTATAAATACAAAGTGATACTCATCTTGAGAGGTATGTTATTCTTCCCTAACCCTAGATCTACATTCTCCCCTGAGATTTAACTTGATTGTCTGAGGGTCACTGGGCTACCCTAGCCCTAGTGACTTGTTGTAGGTCCAACATCAAGAGGACGGAGCAACAAAGGGAGAACCCTAGCCTATACCGCAGTTAAGGTCCTGTCAAATTGAACCCCTACAATTGGCGACTTTGCTAGGGACCAAGCCTCCCTTTCAGTGTTCATCTCCCTCTCTCCAGGAAACTCTGTTCATCGCTCCTACTTCAACAATGGTGGAGGTCGAAGAAACGTACCACAGCGACACCACCCTAGGGCTCGGTCCACTCGGGGACCATAACCTAGCCTCCGGCGGAGCCAATGCCCTAGGAAAGGCTCATATGTCCATCGGAGTTGGAGCTGGAACCACAACGCCGGACGGCGGCCCATCCTCTGAACTCCATACTTACATCTGCCACCTGGAAAGGAAAATCGACGACCTAACAATGGTCGTAGAATGGGACATGCACGTTCGAGACGAGCTGGCGGAGATCAAACATCTCCTGCAGATCTCCCCATCTCATTCCTCCGGAAGAAATGGCGAAAGAAGAAATCATCATAGCCCTTCCCACAGTCGCGAAGGCGGCCACCTGGTGGAGCACCGGTCCCGGCCCTCAGTCAAAGACCGCCTGGAGCCACCAAGAGCAAAGGATGGTCTAACCGAATGGGGAACGAGGCATAGGGAACATTCCATTTCCCCAAAGCAACCTCATCAGAAACCATCCGCCTTCGAGAGACTCAGAGCAGGAAGCATCTCAACCTCTTCCACTCATTCGGTTCGGATCGGTAAGGGGCAGCGTGAATCCACCCCAAGCATTACAAGGGCCGCAAAGGAAGATGACGGCCTCTTGGAGTTCCAAACAAAGGGGTACCGTGAACGTTTGAAAAATGCCTGAACTAATAGCCTCATCATCTCACACCCTAAAGAAACTCGTAATAGAAGCCCAGTCACCGAGCGCCTCGAGCCCTCCCTTCGGGATAGCTGTCGAAGAAACCACCACAAATGCTCTCCCTGTAAGTCGGCAAGCGTCGTGCCGAAGAGAAAGGAGTATGAAAGGCTGGATCAGCTTGCCCTGAAGATGCGTATAGCGACCGAGCGTCCAGACGGCTCCGACCGTTCGATCCGACCTCATCGCGAAGCCAGACTCGAAAGACTCACGACCTCTCTCTTCACGAGAGAAATTGACTCGGTCACCCCCCCAAAGGGATTTACCCAACCCAAATTTGCCAAGTACGATGGCAAGACCGAGGCATACACTCACCTTGTACAGTACGAAGCTTGTCATGTCCCTTTTTCTCCAGAACGAACCTTCAGACGATGCCTTCTTATGTAAGGTCTTCCCCGCCAGCCTCAACAACCTAGGTCTCACATGGTTTAACCAGCTCCCCGCCCGGTCAATCTCCTCGTTCGACTCCCTATGCGATGCCTTCATTGTGGAGGCTTCGGTCATGGTCTCGGTAATCTTACCGGACCACCATTAACCGAGGCCTCATATTAACACGGGCCTGTGTATATCCTTCTGTTTACCCGGTTGATATCGAGTCTCCTGTTCACTCTTCGGATAAATACCGAAGTGTGCATTCCGTTAAAGCCTCTTGGAAGAATGTTGCATAGCAGGAGGGGACTAAGAGCGACGCGTGGCGGAAAGGATCAGAAGGGCCAAGTCTGGCCATGTGCTTCGTAACCGTCTTATCCGGTGCGTCATCTATGACGTCACCCGAGGCGGTTACCTAAGTGTGACCTCCACGCACTAGCTTGGAGCCCAAGTTAACCTAGGTCTATAAATACAAAGGGATACTCATCTTTGAGAGGGATGCCATCTTTCCCTAACCCTAGACCTAAAAGCAACTCTCCTTACATCTAACTTGATCGTTGGATGGTCACTAGGCTATTCTAGCCTTAGTGACTTGTTGCAGGTTCAGCGGCAGAGGAACAGAGCAGCGGAAGAGAAGTACTAGTTCAGGCCAAGGTCCCTCCTCCTAAATCGAACCCCTACAATTGGCGACTCTGCTGGGGACCTAGCCATCCTTTCAACTTCCACCTTCCCCTTTCCGCTCCGTTCAAACGTCCAGAATCAAACATGGTGGAGATCGACGACGCACATCACGGTGGTACCGCCCACGGGCTCGGTTCCCTCGTGGACCACAACCTGGCTTCTGGCGGAGCGACCGCCCTTGGAAAGACCCACATATCCATCGGAGTTGGCGCCGGAGCATCAGCTCCAGACGCAGGCCCATCCTCCGAGCTCCACTCCTACATCCGCCATCTCGAGCGCAAAATCGACGATCTCACGACGGTTGTGGACCGCAACAGACACGTCCGAGACGAGTTGGCGGAGATCAAACACCTCCTCATCTCCCCATCTCATTCCTTAGGGAGCCGCGGTGGAAGAACAAACCGTCGCCCCCCCCCCCCCCCCCCCCCCCCCCCCCACGCAGTCACGAAGCCGGTCACCTGCTAGAGCACAGACCCCGCCCCTCAGTCAAGGACCGTCTTGAGTCACCAAGAGCGGCGAACACTCGAGCCCCAAAAGACGCATCGCACAGGGACCGTTCTCGTTCCCCTGTGCAACTTCGAAGGAGACCATCGGCCTTTGACAGGCTCGGTGGTGCGAGCGTCTCTGCCTCCTCCACCCACTCGGTCCTCATGGGCAAGACAGGCCGAGAATCTACCCCTAGCCTCACAAGGGCATCCAGGGGAGATGACGGCCTTGTCGAGATCCAAACTAGAGGATACCGAGAGCGCCTGAAGGGCCCTCGAGCCAGAAGTCCCATTGTCTCGCACCCCGGCGGCGCACACAGCAGGAGCCCGATCACCGAGTGCCTCGAGCCTTCCGCTCAGGATAGCTACCGACATCACCGCCAAGAGCGTTTTCCCAGGAAATCGGTTAGTATTGACCCAAAGAGAAAGGAGCATGAACGATTGGACAAACTCGTTCCCAAGAAGCGTACAGCGGCCGAGCGTCCAGACGGCCACGACCGTTCGATCCGACCTCATCGCGATGCGCGACTTGCACGACTCACAACCTCTCCCTTCACAAGAGAGATCGACTCGGTCACCCCCCCCCCCCCCCCCCCAATGGATTCTCCCAGCCCAAGTTTGCCAAATACGACGGCAAGACCGAGGCGTACACTCATCTGGTACAGTATAAAACTGTCATGTCTCTGTTTCTTCGGAATGAACCCTCGGACGACGCCTTCCTGTGCAAAGTGTTTCCTACAAGCCTCGGCAACCTAGGCCTCACCTGGTTCAATCAACTCCCGGCTCGGTCAATCTCCTCGTTCGATTCCCTCTGTGATGCCTTCATGGCCCGGTTCGTGACGAGCAACAAGCACGAGAAGGAGATCGACTCCCTCTTAGCCCTCCGCAAGAGGAACGACGAAACGCTTCGGCAGTACGCCGGCCGTTATTGGGAGTTGTTCAATGAGATAGAGGGTTGCGACGGTGTCATCTCTGCCCGAGGATTCAAGCTCGGTCTCACCTCCCAGGACGAGCAAGTCTACGACGACCTCGCTCGCCATAAGCCAAATTCTATGAAGGACCTTATGACTCGAATTGAGGGCTGGTGTTAGCTCATCGAATCCAAGGCAGAGAGAGGCATCGGGAAGCCCACCAGTTCAAAGACATTGAACACCACGGTATCCATACCGGCACCCACACCTATCTCAACACCGAAGAAACAGGTTAACACAATCAAGCAGTCGCCGAGGAGGGGACCGAAGCCAAGCGATTTCAATGCAGAAAAAACCGTCTTCACCATTCCAATCTACCGGATCATCGACCAAGTGAAGGACCAGCCCTTTTTCTCCTTCCCAAATCAAAAGCTCGGAACCGAAAATGGGAAAATCAAGAATCCCATCGTTCGATGCAGTTACCATAGCGAACAAGGTCACTTCACCACAGCATGCAAGCCCTTCAAGGCCTACTTGGAACAGTTTGTTGCTGGTGGCCACCTCGGCAATTTCATCGATCACGAGAAGACGACGGCTCGGGCACAGCGGACCGAAGCAAATACCGAGGAAGAAATACAGACAATCCATGTCATACACGATCCCTTGAACCCCGAGGCCGCTCGCGTCATCCGGGCTGAGTTGAATGAAGCCTCCTCCTCTAAGCAGGTCATGCTAGTCGGGCCCGAACCGAAGCACCCCAGAACCGATGACGGCTCCAAATGGACGATAACGTTTACCGAGAAGGATCTCGACGGCGTCCAGCTTCCCCACAACGACGCCCTCGTGGTCACGCTACGCATCGAAAATTTCAACGTCCGTCGCATCCTCGTAGACCAGGGTAGCTCGGCCGAAGTCATGTACTACTCTCTTTTCAAGGACCTGAAGATTCCCGAGACCGACCTCCGTCCCTCCGAAGTTCCCCTTATCGGCTTCAACGGAGCTCCTGTCTGGCCCATCGGTATGATCACTCTTCCTGTTCGTGCTGGCTCGGTAACGCTTGAAATAGACTTTGTGGTGGTCGACGTCCCTGGCCCTTACAACGCCATTGTCGGTCGAACCTGGCTGCATAGGTTTAAAGCGATTGCCTCCACTTATCACCAAGTGGTACGTTTCATTGGCACTAACGGGCACCAGGAAGACTTGTACGGAGACCAGACCGCTGCCAAGCAATGCTATGTCAACGCCGTCCGAAGCACCAAACAGACCTCCCGGGTGAATCTCATTGAGGCCCCCGAAGCCCCTGTTTTGGACGACGTCGGTAGATCCCCCGACGAAAAAATCGTTGAAGACGTGGTCACCATCCCAATCACGGAGGACGGCTCCCGCTTCTTCCTTGTCAGTTCCTCACTTAGTGATACTGATCGGAATGAGACGGTAGCTTTTCTCAACCGAAACATTGAAGTGTTTGCCTGGACCCCCTATGAAATGCCGGGGCTCGACCCCTCTTTCATCTGCCACGAGCTCAACATCGACAAAGCCAAGCGACCGGTCGTACAGAAGGCACGACGGTCCTCTCCTATTCACTCCAAGGCCGTCATTGAAGAAGTCAACCGACTCCTAAATGCTGGGGCAATCAGAGAGGTCCAGTACCCCAAGTGGTTGGCTAACACCATCGTAGTCAAGAAGAAGAATGGCAAATGGCGTGTCTGCGTCAACTACTCCAACCTCAACGACGCTTGCCCGAAGGACTTCTTTCCTCTTCCCCGTATCGACCAGCTCGTCGACGCCACCTCCGGACACGAGCGACTCAGCTTTTTGGATGCATACCGGGGCTACCACCAGATCGCCATGAGCGAAGGCGATATCGAGAACACCGCCTTCATTACCGAAGATCATTTACCGGGCCATACTTATTGGTTGCGCACCCACATCAAGTTCCGGGCATCATTGAAGAGCTTCATGCCGGCGACAGCGGTTGTCACTCCGGTGGACGGTCGCTCGCCCACCGAGCCCTCACTTAGGGATATTGGTGGCCGACAATGAAGAAGGACTCTGAAGAGTTCGTCAAGCGTTGCAAAAAGTGCCAGATGTTCGCTCCCATTATCCATCAGCCGGCCCGGGACCTGAGCCCTCTCATCAGCCCCTAGCCCTTCTCCCAATGGGGCATGGATATTGTTGGAAAGCTCCCAGTCGCTCCAGGTGGATTCAAGTTCCTTTTAACCGCAACAGATTATTTCTCGAAATGGGTCGAGGCCGAGCCCCTGGTAACCATCGAAGAAACAGACGTCATCCGCTTTGTGTGGCGCAACATCATCTCACGCTTCGGTGTGCCGTTCGCCATAATTACTGACAATGGAGGGCAGTTTACAGGGCAGAAGTACCGGGCTCTGCTTGACGAATATGGTATCAAATGGGACACGTCCACTCCGGCTTACCCCCAGGGCAACGGACAGGCCAAGGCTGCAAACAAGGCAATTTCATCTGGACTCAAGCGCCGACTCGAGTCACGACGGGGAAAGTGGGCCGAAGAGCTACCCAGGGTACTCTGGGGCTACCGTACGACGCCTCGGCGATCAACCGGTCGCACTCCCTTCTCCTTGGCATTCGGAATGGAGGCGGTCATCCCACTCCAAGTCGGACTCCCAACAATGAGAACAGAAAATTTTGATGAGTCGGTCAACAACACCACCATTGCTTCGGACCTCGATTTAGCCGAAGAAGAACGGGACAACGCAAGGATCAAACTCGCTTCATACCAACAGGAGGTTGCAAAAGGTTACAACCGAAGCGTGCGCCTCCGGTCGTTTACGCCTGACGATCTCGTTTGGAAAAAGGTGGTGGAGAAGTCCAAAAAGCGAAAGCTAATGTCCAATTGGGAGGGTCCTTACCGAGTTCTCAAGCATCTCGGATCAGGTAACTACAAATTGGAGAAGATGGATGGTTCCCCCATTGCTAAGTCATGGAATGCAAACAACTTGAAAAAGTTCTACGGATAGTGCTCGGTTACCGGAGCCCGTTTGGTCTTTATTACGTTGCATTTTCTTTTAAGAAAGCTTTGAAGGCAATCTGCTTATGTATTGACAATACTCCACCAAGTTTTAATGAGAATTATCTCTTTGGCACTATTCGTACACTGATTGTTTAAATTACTTATACTTGGTCTGTTCTTGCCCGGCCCATTTTATACCGACTTCAGGGATATTGTTCTCACATAGGTGATACCCTCGGACAAAATTCCCACCAAGTCGCCCAGGCCTCTTCGGTCGTCTTGATTTCTGGTCACTCGCTGTAAGGATACTCGGCCTCTCTCTCCGAGCCCCTTATACCGACCCACCGGAAATTTCCCACTGTTCGGACTCGCTGCGTCACGAACCTATGGCAGAAGCCATATCCCTTCGTGACCCCGGCCTACGTCCCTAGCAGTAATACCATCCCGCCTCTGCTCGATAAATTCATTTTTATTAATAAGCAAGGGCGTCCCAAGTCAAAAATGCATTAAACAGTTGCTTCTGATTCGATCCCTACCGACCCTCCTACTAGCAGGGGCTTCGGATCAAATCACTTTTTCTTGATTAAAACATCTTTTTTATGCTTGACAAATCGATTCGGTTAATGCTTCGGTTTATACTTGCTTCTACAAACTTTTCAAGTCTCACCGAAGCAGGGGCATCATAACCAAGGAGCAAACCAATCATACAAGCATTTCAAAGATACTTTTAAGAAAACAAAGCATTATAAAGTTTCAGCAACAATCCATAAACAAAAAGTCAATTCTTCGATATCAGACATTTACAAACTCTGGAACAGCAAACTCCTAATGTCTGGAGCTGTCCAGTCAAAAGTTGCAGAAACTAAAAACATGAAAAAAGAAAGAGGACTATCCTAAGAGTTAGTTAGGTGGTCGAGCTGATCCTCGGACGCTGGGGCATTTGGATCGGTTTGACTCCCGAGACCCTGGCCCTCGGACGCAGGCTCCACCACCTCCTCCTCCTCCTCAGGAAGGAAAAGCTCCTCGGGAGGCGCCTCAGGAAGTATGCGGAGGTCAGAGTCTTCAGGGAGGTTCAGCTTCGTCACCAAGGCTTCATGGCCATACCGAAGGCCATCCAAGAAACGGTCCCGGTGCAGCTCAGCCTCAATCTCCCGAACCTGTTTCTTGTATTCTACTCCGGCTGCATCCCAACCTTCATCGTAGCTCCTCTTTCTCGCAAAGTCAACCTCTGCGGCCCGGGTGACTCGCAGTGTATTGGCATCCTCCTCAGCCTTGGCGGCTCTAGCCTCTGCCTCCACTCTCTCCCTGTCGCATCTCTGGAAATCCGCCAGGTAAAGATTGCAAGTCTCCCGAGCTAGCTTGAGGTCTTCCTCCTTCCGAGCCAGCTCCCGAGCAAGCTTGTCATTCTCCTCTTCCTGCTTCTTGCATCGGTCATTGATAGCCAATGCCCGAGCTCCAGCCTGCAAACAAAAGATACGGGAAATTCAACAAGTGCAAACTTTCAGATCGAAGAAAATGGGACGTAAACCACTAGCTTACATTGAAGAGGGCCTGAGCTATCTCGGCCGTAATGTCCTCGGTCAAGCCGGTGACAGCCCGGGCGTCCCTAGGAAGAATGCTTCCTTGGAGCATCCCGAAGGCCACACCGAGGTTCTTGACGCTGTCGGCGTGGTGGATCGGCCGGCCAGCAAAATGCCGAAACTCGGGAGCCCAGGGGAGTTCCCTTGGATTGACCCAGGAGCCTTCCTCTGCTCCACCGGTTCTCCCTCCGAGCTCCCCCCGTTCCTCCTCGATCAGGATCGTCTCCTGACCTCCGGCTCCCTCCTCCCGCCGAGTCCTTTTCTCCGGGGGCTCCTGCGGTGAGACTAGGGTCGGCCTTGAAGTCCCGGCACCAGGAGTACCGGGGACTGTCCCCCTGCCCCGGCCAGCAGGCCTTTGGCGCCTCAGGCTCAGCACCTCTTGGGTTCCCGTGCCCGCCATCTCCGCGCTTAAACCGGTCCTCTCCGGCGTCTCTCGATTGATTTCCTCTCGTATAACCCCCCGAGGCGCGGATGTGCTGCCTTCGGTTTCGTCCTCTTCTCCTGCCCACCTTTCCCCCCTTCCTGCTCCTCTTCCGGCTCTCCCTCCTCGGCCTCGTCCTCGGCCTACCCGCGGTACCCCTTGCTGCCTCGGCTTCTTCTTCAGAAAGCTCGTATAGGTTGGGACGTACCCGAGTAGCTCAGGAGTGTACCGACTGGAGATCGGGATGGCGAAAGCAGCTGTAATTCGGGCTCGGTCAGCTTTCTCCCGAAGCTGCTGAACGATTCCCTCGGCTGCAAGGCAAAATCAAAACAAGGGATTACTACAAAGTATGCAGGGCATAGCGAAAACAAACAAAACGTCTACCGAAGAATAAATTCTACCGACCAGGAGCCCCGGTCCAGAATTGCACCCTGGTAGTCGTATCGGCATTCTCCCCGGGCCCGAACATGAAGTTCCCGGTTACCAAGAGGTAAATATTTGCCCACTCCTTGGAGTCGGGGAGATGATCGACAAGGAAAGTATCGTATCCCGTCCGGCAAGAGAGGTAGTACCGGTTGCTCTCCCGGTTGACTCCTAGGAGGTATACTCCGAAGAGCTCCTCGACCCCAAAGTCAGATTGAACTGCCTCCTCAGCTCAATAATGCTTGTGATGATCCGGTAGGAGTTTACTATAAGCTGGGAGGAGGTAAGGGAAACGGTTCGCAGGACTCGTCGGACAAATTGGTGGAGGGGGAATCTGATCCCTCCCTCGGTGATTGCCATCAAGGGAAAGATCAATTCCCCCGGTCGGTGAGGAAGTGTCTTCGGGTTGTTGTCAGGAAGCAGCCGGACCTCCACGTCCGGAGGGATGCTGTAAACCCTTCTGAACTCGGCGAGGGCAGCCGGTGTCCCATTAAAGTATTGGTTCAAGTAAAGGCATGGCCTCATCGGTCTCCTTCGTCCCCGAACCTCCTCGGGGGCATCAGCGAATGGGCCCGGTCCACGGCCAGAAGTGCTTGGGGTTTCCATCTCCCAACATGCGAGGGCTGTAACTGGGCGTGAAGCTCTAAGGTGGTCCGAGGGCTCAATGACGTCCAGCGGAATTCGGTAGACGGCCTGGGCACGACACTCCTCAAAAATCTCCTCAAGATCGGCAGAAAGGGAGCTACTGGTACTGTCCGAGGAGACTTCAATGACCATTCGCCCCTACCTAGCAAGAAAAGACGTGCAAAAACCCGTTAGCTATATGCTCAAGGAAAAGCAACATGACCTAGCAAGCATGGGGCGAAATGGTCATCGCTCCTCGGTAGGTTTCTAGGCACCTCTCCCTGAGAAAGGTGCCCGAGGCCGGTGGTCGTTTTTATGGTCTCAGGTTGAAGATTGGCCTCGGGAAGAATGTGGGCCTCGGGTTGAATCTGGAGCTCGGGAAAACTATGAACAGCGCAGGAAACGCCCAGCGCCGCCGCGGGAAGAACGACGGCGAGCGGCGGAACAGTCCCAACGCTTGAGAAATGGGGATTGGAATGAAGAAAACTTGAAGAAAATGATCAAAATGCGAAAACCAGCGACTGAAGATCGTCATACCTGAGTTTCGTGACGAGATCCGCGTCCAAAAACGCTCAAAATCTCAATCAAATGCTGGAAACAGACGGCGGCGGCGGTTCGACTTCAGAAGCAGCGAGAGCGTAGCCGTCTTCCCTCTGCCTTCCCTATTTATAACAAGAGAGATGGAAAGCTGCGCGGGAAACGAAGCGTCGTGCACCGAGCCGTTAGATCATCGACACGTGTTATCATCAGACGGCTAGTATCAAGGACTCTGCACCGAGGACAGGCGCCGGATATTCAGACCTTAGCATGTTGACGCGTGTCACCGAAGCGACGTTTCGTACCAATCAATTGACATGGCACGTGCCGAGGCAGCCTTTTGATTCTGAGACCTTGGCAACAGCTGACACGTGGCTCTTCTCTAGCGCGGGTTGAACGGAATCTACCGAAGCAATTTTTCTCTCCGGTTATTCTCTAAAAAAGATCAAGGCCTGATATCTCATACGATGGGATCAAGACCCTGAAGCAGAGGTGCAAAGCTCCAGGGACTTGAGGGGCTATTGTGGAGGCTTCGGTCATGGTCTCGGTAATCTTACCGGACCATAATTAACCGAGGCCTCATATTAACACGGGCCTGTGTATATCCTTCTGTTTACCCGGTTGATATCGAGTCTCCTGTTCACTCTTTGGATAAATACCGAAGTGTGCATTCCGTTAAAGCCTCTTGGAAGAATGTTGCATAGCAGGAGGGGACCAAGAGCGACGCGTGGCGGAAAGGATCAGAAGGGCCAAGTCTGGCCATGTGCTTCGTAACCGTCTTATCCGGTGCGTCATTTATGATGTCACCCGAGGCGGTTACCTAAGCGTGACCTCCACGCACTAGCTTGGAGCCCAAGTTAACCTAGGTCTATAAATACAAAGGGATACTCATCTTTGAGAGGGATGCCATCTTTCCCTAACCCTAGACCTAAAAGCAACTCTCCTTACATCTAACTTGATCGTCGGAGGGTCACTAGGCTATTCCAGCCTTAGTGACTTGTTGCAGGTTCAGCGGCGGAGGAACAGAGCAGCGGAAGAGAAGTACTAGTTCAGGCCAAGGTCCCTCCTCCTAAATCGAACCCCTAAATTCATGGCTCGGTCGTCACGAGCAACAAGCACGAGAAGGAAATCGATTCCCTCCTCGCTCTCCGAAAGCGAAACGACGAAACACTCCACCAGTACGCCGGTCGCTACTGGGAGTTGTTTAATGAAATAGAAAGCTGTGACGGTGTCATCTCGGCCCGAGGATTTAAGCTTGGGCTTACTTCTCAGGACGAACAAGTCTACGACGACCTTGCCCGCCACAAGCCCAACTCCATGAAAGACCTCATGACTCACATCGAAGGATGGTGCCAACTTATTGAATCAAAGGCCGAGAAGGGCATCGGGAAGCCCACGAGCGCAAAGACGGTGTTAGCTTCGGCGGCCGCTCCGGCTCCCACACCTTTTTCGACCCCTAAGAAGTAGGTCAACAACATCAAGCTGTCACAAAGGAAAGGACCAAAGCCTAGTGACTTCAACACCGAGAAAATAGTCTTTACCTCTCCAATATACCGGATCATCGACTAGGTGAAAGATCAGCCTTTCTTCTCCTTCCCAAACCAAAAGCTTGGCACCGAGAATAGGAAAATAAAAAACTCTATCGTTCGGTGTAGTTACCACAACAAGCAAGGTCACTTTACCATCGCTTGCAAGCCCTTCAAGGCTTACTTGGAGCAGCTTGTCGTGGCGGGCCACCTCGGTAACTTCATTGACCACGAAAAGACAAAGGCCCAAGCACAGCGTGCCAAAAACCATATCGAAGAGGAGGTTCAAACGATCCATGTTATCCACGACCCTCTCAACTCCGAGGCCTCTCTTATTATCCGTGCTGAACTAAATGACGCCACTTCTTCCAAGCACGTTATGTTGCTCGGTCCCGAGTCAAAGCGCCCCAAGACCGACGACGGCTCCAAGTGGACCATCACTTTTACTGAGAAAGACCTCGACCGCGTCCAGCTCCCGCACAATGACGCTCTCGTACTCACGCTATGCATCGAAACCTATAACGTTCGACGCATCCTCGTTGACCAGGGCAGCTCGGACGAGGTCATGTACTACTCTCTGTTTAACGACCTGAAGCTCTTGGATACTGACCTCCGTCCTTCCGAAGTTCCCCTCATTGGGTTCAGCGGAACCCCGATATGGCCCCTCGACATGATCACTCTCCCCGTCCGCACTGGTTCAGTGGTCCTTGACATGGAGTTTGTGGTGGTCGACGTTCCTAGCCCTTACAACGCAATCGTCGGGCGCACCTGGCTCCATAAGCTGAAGGCCATCGCCTCCGCTTATCACCAGGTGGTCCGTTTCATTGGTGCCAACGGGCACCAAGAGGACGTGTATGGAGATCAAACCGCAGCCAAAAGATGTTATGTCAATGCGGTCCGAAGCAGTAAGCTGACTTCCTGGGTCAACCTTATTGAGGTCCCCGAGGCCCCAGTTCTGGAAGACATCGGCAGACTGGCTGACGAGAAAGCAGTAGAAGACCTTGTCACTATCCTAATCACCGAAGATGGCTCCTGTTTCTTCCTCATCGGTTCCTCACTTAGTGATACCGACCGAAACGAGACGTTTGACTTCCTCAAAAAGAACATAGAAGTATTCGCATGGACCCCATATGAAATGCTCGGGGTCGATCCCTCGTTTATCTGCCACGAGCTCAACATTGACCGAGCCAAGTGCCCCATTGTGCAAAAAGCAAGGCGATCCTCCCCGATCCATTCAGTCATAGACAAAGTCAACCGGCTCCTAAACGCGAAGGCCATCTGAGAAGTGCAATACCCTAGGTGGTTGGCCAACACCGTAGTGGTCAAAAAGAAGAACGGCAAATGGCGGGTCTGTGTTGATTATTCCAATCTTAATGACGCTTGTCCGAAAGATTTCTTCTCCCTTCCACGGATTGACCAGCTCGTTGACACAACAGCCGGCCATGCCCAACTCAGTTTTATGGACGCCTACCGGGGTTATCATCAGATTGCCATGAGCGAATGAGACGTCGAAAATACGGCATTCATCACCCCTCGTGGCATCTTTGGATATCTCATTATGCCCTTTGGCCTGAAAAATGCCAGAGCCACCTTTCAGCGAATGATAACCAAGATGTTTGAGCGCTTACTTGGTGACACCATGATGGCTTACATTGACAACATGGTAGTCAAAAGCATGGTCGACATTGACCACCTAACCTACCTTGCCAAAGCCTTCGAAATTCTCAAAAAGCACAAGCTCCGCCTCAATGCCGAGAAATGCGCCTTCGGTGTAAGCTCCAGTAAATTTCTTGGCCACCTCGTCTCCCGACATGGTATCGAACCCGACCCCGCTTAACTACTTGCCATTGAAAGACTCTCGGCTCCACACAACAAGAGAGACGTTTAACGTTTAACTAGCATGGCTGCCGCCCTCAATCGATTCATCAGTCGCTCCTCCGACAAATGCAAGCCATTTTTCGCCCTCTTGAAGGGCAGTCGACGGAGCTTCAATTGGGCAGAAGACTGTGATCCAGCCCTCCAGCAGTTGAAGACTTACCTCTCCACGGCCCCACTCTTCATCACGCCTCGGGATCAGGAGGACTTGTTCCTATACCTAGCCGTCTCTCCGCACATAAGTTCGGTGCTCGTTCGACAAGAAGGGTGGGAACACCAACCCATCTACTACTCCAGTAAGACAATGACCCCCGCCGAGAAGCGTTATCTACCACTGGAAAAACTTGTCCTCGCCCTCATCTCAGTCTCCAGGAAGCTTGCTCCCTACTTCCAGTCGCACCGCATCATCTTCCTCACCAAATACCTTTTTAAATCTCTCCTCCGGAAGGCGGACCTTTCTAACCGAATCTCTCAGTGGGCTGTCGAGCTCGCGAACTATGAAATCCATTTCCAGCCTCGGACAGCAATCAAAGCTCAGGCCCTTGCTGACTTCATCGCTGAACTCACTCCAACCGATCCTCCCGCTTCGGGTCCAGCTCCAAGCACCGAAGCCATACTCCAGGCAAGCCCAAGCACAGCATGGAAGCTTTTTCACGGAGATGTGTGGAAGATGTATATCCATGGCGCCTCCAACAGCCGAGGCGCAGGAGCCGGAGTCGTCCTCCTCTCCCCTTCCGGCGTTTTACACGAAAGCTTCCTCTCTATCAACTTCCCAGCCTCTAACAACGAGGCTGAGTACGAAGCACTGATCTCAGGACTCAAGAAGGCCGAAGCCCTGGGTATCGAAGAACTTGTGGTTTACAGTGATTCCAAATTAGTAGTCAATCAACTCTCTGAGTAATACGAAGCTCGGGATGATCGAATGCATACCTACCTTAGCTCCGCCGTCCGGCTCATCAAGAATTTCAAAGCTATCCGAGTCGAACATATCTCCAGGGAACAGAATGCCCACCCTGACGCCCTTGCAGGGCTCGCTTCGGCTTGCTCCTCCTCAGGACACCATTCTATTTTCTTCAATTCCATTGACAAGCCCAATTTCGAGCTCGAAGTATTGAACCAAGAGGTACTTAACATAGAGCTCGGCCCAAGCTAGATGGATGAAATCATTGGCTACCTGCGAGATGACATCCTTCCTCCCGATAAGAAGGACGGTCACTGACTCCACAATAAAGCCGCTCTCTTCTGGCTCAATCCGAACGTTAAGCTCTACCGAAGGTCCTTGACCGGCCCGTATCTACTGGTTGCACACCCCCACCAAGTACAAGGCATCATCGAAGAGCTCCATGCCGATGATAGCGGTTGCCACTCCGGTGGATGGTCCCTCGCTCACCGAGCCATCTCCCAGGGCTATTGGTGGCCAACAATGAAGAAGGATTCTGAAGAATTTGTCAAGCGTTGTAAGAAATGTCAGATGTTCACCCCTATCATCCACCAGCTGACTCGGGACCTTATCCCTCTCACCAGCCCTTAGCCTTTTTCTCAATGGGGCATGGATATTGTTGGTAAGCTCCCCGTTGCTCCGGGAGGATTCAAGTTCCTCTTAACCGCCACCGACTATTTCTCAAAACGGGTTGAAGCCGAGCCCTCAGTAACTATCGAGAAAACAGACGTCATTCGTTTCGTTTGGAGAAATATCATTTCACGCTTCAGTGTCCCCTTTCGCCATCATCGCAGACAACGGACGACAGTTTATTGGCCAGAAATACCGACCCCTATTAGATGAGTATGGCATCAAATGGGACACATCCACTCCGGCTTAACCCCAAAGTAATGGACAAGCCGAAGCCACAAACAAGGCAATTTATCTGAACTTAAGCGCCGACTCGAGTCACGCCGACGCAAATGGGCCAAGGAGCTACCTAAGGTACTCTGGGGCTACCGTACTACACCTCGGCGATCCACTGGCCGTACCACTTTCTCCTTGGCATTTGGAATGGAGGTGGTTATTCCCCTCCAAGTCGGGCTCCCAACAATGCGTATTGAATATTTCGACGAATCGGTGAATAACGACAGCATCACTTCAGATCTCGACTTGGCCTAGGAGGAAAGCGAAAATGCAAGGATCAAGCTCGCGTCATACCAACAGGAAGTTGCAAAAGGCTACAATCGCAGCGTTTGTCTTAGGTCATTCAAACCCGACGACCTCGTTTGGAAAAAGGTGGTGGAGAAGTCTAAGAAAAGAAAGCTAATGCCCAACTGGGAGAGCCCCAACCGAGTCCTTAAGCACCTCGGCCTAGGAAATTACAAGTTGGAAAAGCTGGACGGTTCTCCCATTACTAAAACCTGGAGCGCAAATAACCTGAAAAAGTTCTATGGCTAGCAGCCCTTCGGCTCCATGGACCCGTCACTTCCCCTTTTTATCAGCCTTTATCCAAGTAATTTTGTTTTGGAGACAACCTACCTATGTAATGACAGTATCAAATAAGTATCAATGAGAATTGTTTTTTCTTGCCAATGCTTGTTCTTTCTGTTTCTGTTGTTTTACTTTCTCCATTCGATTCGTTAACAATCGAATTGTTTTATTTCAACTTCAGGGGTTGTCTTCTCTTGGGTAATACCCTTGGACAAAATTTCCACCAAGTCTCCTCGACCTCCGCGGTCGTCTGGACTATTCGGTCGTTCGCCTTAAGGATACTCGACTTTTTCCCGAGCCCTTTATACCGACCCACCAATAATCATTCACTACTCGGTTTCGCTGCGTCCCATAGTCATGGCCAATGCCATCTCCTCTTCGGGACTCCAGCCCAAATCCCATAGCAGCCCCACCTTATCATGAGTCTGTTCATCCCTCATCTAATTTCTTAAACATTTAGCTGAGGCACCCTAACCCGAATCAGGGGCACGAAAATTCAAAAAATTACTTAATACTTGCTTCGGATTAGGTCACCCGGCCCCTTCCGACCCTCCAGGAGGCTGGGGCTTCGGGAATTAACCCTTATGCTTCGGTCCCCTTCCTGTTTGTACACAACAGTCCAGCCCAAAGCAGGGGGCACCCACAAACCATCTTTTTCTGAACTAACATCTTTGGGTATGTTTGGTTCATGCTTCAGTTAAACTTGTTTCACAATTCCACAAGTCTCACCAAAGCAGGGGGAACAACACCTGAGCAGCAACCATAAATTCATACAAGCATTTCAAAGATAAACGTAACATTCAGGAAAAGAAAGCATTCATTCACAAAAACCACAATGGATCGCAAGCTTAAATCCTACTTAAAACTATTACAAACGATCAGGCTTTGGTCAATTGTTCGGCTCCTATCACAATATCAAATATTTACAAACTCTAGAACGGCAAACTCCAAATGTTCGGAGTCGTCCAGCCAAATGGTAAGTCAAAAAGTTGAAGTATTTCCTAGAGAAGAGGGTTGGAGTTCTCCTATGCATCACTAGGAGCAAGGGCATTAGGATCGGCCTGGTTCCCAGGCGCTTGCAACTCTTCCAGGTTCCGCACCACCTCATCCTCTTCCTCGGGCAGCACAAGCTCTTCGGGAGGGGGCTCGGGATCGGAGCTCGGCGTATTCCGGTAGATTAAGCTTTCTTACCAAAGCTTCATGGCCATACCGAAGTCTGTCCAAGAATCGATCTCTACAGAGCTCGGTCTCAATCTCCCGAACCTGCGTCTTATACTCCATGCCAGCTGCGTCCCAGCCTTCATTGTAACCCCTGTTCCTCGCGTCCTCCACCTCCCGAGCTCGCGTGACCCTTGGAGTTGTTACATCCTCATTGGCCTTCGTAGCTCATCCTTTGGCAAGCACTCTCTCTCGATCACATCTCTGGAAGTCTGCGAGATAGAGGTAGCAGCTTTCCCGAGCTATTTTTAGATCAGCCTCCCTTTGGGTAAGGGCCTGCTTCAGCTCTTCAATCTCCCTTTCCTACACCTTGCATCAGTCATTGACCACCAAGCCCGAGCTCCAGCCTGCCAACAGAAAGCCGAAGTATTCAGAAATGCAAATACCCAAATCAAAGGGAGCAAAGCACAAAACAATACCAACTTACAGTGAAGAGGGCCTGTGTTATCTCCGCCGTAATATCCTTGGTCAAGCCTTTGACAGCCCGAGCGTCCCTTGGAAGAATGCTTTCCCAGAGCATCCCGAACACTGTACCAAGGTTTTTGACGCTGTCCGCAGGGTGAATCTGATGCCCGATGTAGTGATGGAATTCCGGAGCCCAGCGAAGTTCCCTTGGATGCACCCAGTGGCCACCTTCCCCCTCCACGGTCTCTTGCTCCTACTCCTCTATCCACTCTTCTTCCTCGAAGATGTGGATGGTTCTTTTTCCTTCTCTCGGTCATCTTCTCCTTCCTCATACTAAGCTCTCTTCTCCGGGGGCTCTTGGGGAGACACAGGTGACACCCTTGAGGTCCCGGGATCAAGCGTACTAAAGACAGAACCTCGGCCTCAGCCCTTCAGTCTTTGGCGCCTCAGATTCAAGACCTCTCGAGTTCCTGGACCAGCCATTTCACCGCTTAGCCCGATCCTTTCAGGCATCTCTCGATTGATCTCTTCGCGTACAACACCCTGAGGCCCCGAGGTGCTACTTTCTGCTTTAGTCATACCGCCTCCTCTTCCTTCTCCTCTTCCGCTCTCCCTTCTTCTGCCTCATCCTCGGCCTGCCCTTGGGACCCCCTGCTGCCTTGGTTTCTTTTTCAAGAAGCCGGTGTAAGTGGCGACATACTCGAGCAAATCAGGGGTGTACCGGCTTGTTATAGGGATGGCGTAGGCAGCTGTATCTGAGCCCATACAGCTCTCTCCTGAAGCTCCTACACGACACCCTCAGCGGCAAGAAAACACCAAACGAAGTCAGTACATGCAAAACATGACAACATATGCAAAGTACCAAGGCAATAATTTTACCGACCAGGAGCTCCAACCTCGATTTGGACCGTGGTGGCGGTATCAACGCTCTCCCCGGGACCGAACATAAAATTCCCGGTGACCAAGACGTAGATACTCGCCCACTCTTCGGAATCGGGCAGGTGGTCGATCAGAAATGTGTCGTACCCCGTCCTACAGGAGAGCTAGTACTGATCATTCTCCCGGTTTACTCCTACCAAATATACGCTGAAGAGGTCTTCGAGCCCAAAGGTCAAGTTGCATTGCCTTCTCAGCTCTATGATGCTAGTGATAATTCGGTAGGAGTTCACTATGAGCTGGGAAGAGGTGAGTATAAGGGTTCAAAGCACCAGTCAGATAAACTGGTGAAGTGGGAATCTGACCCCCCCCCCTCCTTCGGTGATTGCCATCAAAGGAAAAATCAACTCCCCCTGCCGGTGTGGAAGATCTTTGGGGTCGACGTTCAGAAGTAAGCAGATCTCGACATCTAGAGGGATGCTATAAACCCTCTTGAACTCGGCGTAGACGGACGAGGTGCCATCAAAGTATTGATTTTTCTCAGGGCATGGCCTCATTGGTCTCTTGCGACCCCGGACCTCCTCGGGGGCGCCCGCATTTGGTCCCGAGCCTTGGTCCGAAGTACTAGGAGCTTCCATCTCCCGGGGATCGAATGTTGTTACCTTTCGAGGAGCTCTAGAGGGGTCAGGCAGTTCAATACGGTCAACCGGGGTTCAGAAAAACGATCGGATTTGAAGTGCTTGGCGGATGTCCTCGGGAATCTCAACAGGAGAATCTGAACTACTGGAGCTGCCCGAAGAAAGCTCAATGACCATTCGCCCCTACCTAACCAAAGAAAATAGTGCAAAAACCCGTTAGCTATGTGCCTAGGGGAAGCAAGAAGATCTAATGCTCGGGGCAAAACAGTCGTTGCTCCTCGGGATTTCTCGGCCTCGGTTACTATCAAAGCACTCCTCCTCGGGAAGAGCCCCTGGGGTCAAATACAATCCTTATGGTCTCGGGATGAAGATAGGTTCGGGATAAGTTTAGGCCTCAGGAGGAATTTAGGCCTTGGGAAAAGCAAGAACAACGCCGGAGATGTCTAGTGCCGCCGTGGACCAGGCAGTGGCGAATGGTGGCACAGTTGCAATGCGTGCTAGAATCGAGGAAAAGCTTTAAGAACCATTGTGATTGTAAGGGAATTGTTTAAGAACCATAAGCCCCCTTTGACTTTAAGAGAAGGGAATTGTTTTCAAAGTTCCCAAAACGAATTGTTTTAAGCACTTCAAATGTGAATAGAACCATTGTGATTGTTGGCAGAATTTTTTTTAAGGGAAATTATATGGTTTGGCCGTATTTGGATTATGACTATGTGCGTAGATTTATGGACGAAAAAGAAAAATAGACAGAAATTAAAAGAGAGAGTGAAGAAGTTAAATCCATTTCTCTAGTCTTCCTATCATTATATGTTGCGTGATAGATCCTCCCAATATTCGTCATGCTTACACAGCTTCAGAAAAATATGTCTAGTTCATTCTTGGAAAAAAAAAATACCTAGCGGCAGCCGCAACACATTGACTGAGTATTGCTGAGGTTGACAATGCTGTGATTTGTATATTACTAACTCTGATAATCCTTGTAATTGCACTATGGAATTAGTAAAGGTCAGATAGCATATTCTTGGAATATAAACTAATTCTGAACCATCTCCTCCTGGTAATAAGAAGGACGTTGCATATATAGTTATATTGGATCATATGTGACAAGTACCTGCATTCAATCTCCACCAAATTCACAGCATAAACATCATTATAAAAGGATTTTGTTGCTAGGCATGGACTGCAGAAGAATTCAGTAATAATAAACTAACGAAACACATACCATTTTGCCTCATTTACCTCATCTATATGCACCTTTCGCATGAGTTTGAAGCATTACATGGGTACAAGCCATACATGCATTAAGCTGAAGCAGTCACAGGGCAACTCTCCTTTGGCATGTCACTGGATTTCTATGCTGGAAGCACTAATCACCGTTGCAGAGTACCGAGGCAATAATTTTACTAACCAGGAGCTCCAACCTCGATCTGGACCGTGGTGGCGGTATCAACGCTCTCCCCGGGACCGAACATAATATTCCCGGTGACCGAGACGTAGATACTCGCCCACTCTTCGGAATCGGGCAGGTGGTCGATCAGAAATGTGTCGTACCCCGTCCTACAGGAGAGGTAGTACTGATCATTCTCCCGGTTTACTCCTACCAAATATACGCCGAAGAGGTCTTCGAGCCTAAAGGTCAAGTTGTATTGTCTTCTCAGCTCTATGATGCTAGTGATAATTCGGTAGGAGTTCACTGTGAGCTGGGAAGAGGTGAGAGTAAGGGTTCAAAGCACCCGTCGAATAAACTGGTGAAGTGGAAATTTGCCCCCCCCCCCCCCCCCCCCCCCCCCCCCTCCCTCCCTCCCTCCCTCCCTCGGTGATTGCCATCAAAGGACATATCAACTCCCCCTGTCGGTGCGGAAGATCTTTGTGGTCGACGTTCGGAAGTAAGCAGACCTCGACATCCGGAGGGATGCTGTAAACCCTCTTGAACTTGGTGTAGGCGGATGAGGTGCCATCAAAGTATTGATTTTTGTAAGGGCATGGCCTCAACGGCCTCCTGCGACCCCGGACCTCGTCGGGGGCGCCCGCATATGGTCCCGAGCCTTGGTCCGAAGTACTAGGAGCTTCCATCTCCCGGGGATCGAATGTTGTTACCTTTCGAGGAGCTCTAGAGGGGTCAGGCAGTTCAATACGGTCAACTGGGGTTTGAAAAAATGATCGGATTTGAAGTGTTTGGCGGATGTCCTCGGGAATCTCAACAGGAGAATCTGAACTACTGGAGTTGCCCGAAGAAAGCTCAATGACCATTCGCCCCTACCTAACCAAAGAAAAGAGTGCAAAACCCGTTAGCTATGTGCCTAGGGGAAGCAAGAAGATCTAATGCTCGGGGCAAAACAGTCGTTGCTCCTCGGGATTTCTCGGCCTCGGTTACTATCAGAGCACTCCTCCTCGGGAAGAGCCCCTGGGGTCAGATACTATCCTTATGGTCTCGGGATGAAGATAGGTTCGGGATAAGTTTAGGCCTCAGGAGGAATTTAGGCCTTAGGAAAAGCAAGAATACCGCCGGAGATGTCCAGTGCCACTGTGGACCAGGCAGTGGCAAATGGTGGCACAGTTGCAATGCGTGCTAGAATCGATGAAAAGCTTTAAGAAAATATTCAAAACGTGAAGATTGATGCTAGGGGATCATCATACCTGGGATTCGTGTGAAGATCCACTGCCAAAATGCTCGAAAACTCGATCGAAGAGCAGGAAGCAATGGTAGCAACTGTTCGTCTTTAAAACAGAGGGAAGTAAACCGTTCTGTCTCTGTCCCTCCTATTTATAATGGGAGAATCGAAAAGTTACGCGGGAAACAAAGCAACGTCCACGGAGCCGTTGGATTCCTGACACGTGCCCTTATCAGACGATCAGCATCGAGGTCTCTGCAATGAGGTCAGAACGCCGAATCACCGAACCATTGGCATGTTGACACACGTCCCAAAAATGATGTTTCGTATCAATCAAACTGATATGACGCGTGCCAAGCCAGCTATCAATTCCTGGCACCTCGGCGATGATCGACACGTGGCTTCGAGAGCGGGGGCTGAAGTCTAGCATCGTTCGGAGTTGCTCGTCGCCTCAGTGACCTAAGTGTATAAGATTCTGATATGACATTTCGCGAGAAAGGTCAACTCCCTAGAGTCGAGGAATGTCGTCCCAAGAAGTTGAGAGGCTATTGTAGTGGTCTCGGTTAATGGCTCGGTACCCTCGCCAAATAATCTGAAACGTTACACCGTAATGGCCTAGATCGCAACTTGATAAACGCCAATATCTCTGACATGTTGATCGGTATAGCGCTTGGCGAGAAGCCTTTTGTACCTACTTCGGTAAGTATCAACAGTATGCAATGTATTTATTTGGGTGTTCCCAAGGTTGATGAAGGAAGGTACTTACACCAAATGGGGACCATAAGGATTACGTGGCAATTGTAATCATTGGGATCAGATCTGGCCATGTGCTCCGTAACCACTTTACCTCTCTCATCATGTATGACGTCACCCGAGGCAGTTACCCGAGCGTACCGTCCACGTGTTAGCTTGGAGGCCAAGTAAACCTAGGTCTATAAATACAAAGGGATACTCATCTTGAGAAGTATGTCATTCTTCCCTAACCCTAGATCTACATTCTCCCCTGAGATCTAACTTGATCGTCTGAGGGTCACTGGGCTACCCTAGCCCTAGTGACTTATTGCAGGTCCAGCAAGGAGAGGACGGATTAGTAGAGGGAGAACCCTAGCCTATACCGCGGTCAAGGTCCTGCCAAATCGAACCCCTACAACAAGGAATCAAGATTCTCACATTTGAGATTTTTTCATTTTGTTCTTACATTATGTAAAGTCAAGCTTATCATGGTCTCAATCAATGATTCAAACCATTCAATTTGTAAGTTTCAATGGGTGCATCTTTGGTGAAAAAGTTAAAGGCTTCATCCAATCATATTTAACTATATAAATGAATAGTCGGAGTCTGACCGTCCATTTTTCTTGTGACAAACATGTTTCGCCCAACTAAATACTGATATCTTTTCACATTACAATAAACACATCAACAATTTAAATAATAAACAGCTTTAATTGTCATCAGACCATGGTAGAGACCGTTTAAGATCACAAGACTGTGCTAGAACCTATTTAAGATCATATGAGATATTTACATTGCTGATGATTTCGTTTTCTGTTTCAATTTCATTTTCCAGCAATTACATAAGATGCACACATTGTCTCCAAAAGGGTTTTGAGTAAACTTTCTAAAAGCGAGAATGGAAACATCAAAAATAGTTTTTTCGAGTTTTTAAACATTGTTAAGGTATAACTGTTAATTTTATGGGATCGAAAGCTCGTAAATCACATAAGACTTACACATACGATTGAAGCGCAGCGGAATTAATATGCTTCAAGCTTTTCACGATCTGAGACCCGCTCTACAAGCACCAACCTCGTACACGTACACCATCTTCGATTCTCACTGGGTAGAGGATACTACTAGAGTCTGCTCTTGATATCCACATCGCAGATCCTAGGGTTCTTAGATGGAAACCCTAGAGAGAGAAGATATTTCACAGGAGAATATTTTCTAGAGGAGAAGGAGAGATGGAACTCTAACTCTTTGTTATTGTGTGTATCTCCAAATATCTATGGGACTATATTTATAGATTAAAGTCCAAGAGTTCAAAGTCTTCTAATGGATACAGGTGATCTATTATCTTTGAACTCTCCTAATAGATAGAGATTAGGATTCTATCTCATCCTTCTAACCAACTCAATCACATAACACATGTGGACGACCCATGTGGGTTGGGTCCGGTCTGAACCGACCCATTTTCTAACATCTCCCACTCGTACACATTGGGCAATATGAAAATATCTCATCCATGTCAATCTTATTCAATTCTCTCTTCATACAGGAAATGAGGCGTGTGACCGACGAGAAAGAAACAAGCTAAATAAGAGTACCATATTAAGCTTCCATCAAACTAACATGGCACATCACTCCACAAGATCTCGTGATTTCCCTAGACAAATCTAGCCACATCGGATTGAGCATCTCCAATCCCTCTTGAGTCCCAGCTCAGAGCTATGCTCAACCCCTTGCGTTGGTGTGCTTCCAATTTCAAAATTATTTTCATTTTTATATACTATATATAAAAAGATAATAACTTGTGCTGGCACAAAGCACAACCAACCGCATAAACGAATGTGATACCAAAAAGTCTTCCTTGAGCCCTCATGTCATTCCATGTTAACCTTGCTGCTTTCCCAGTCATGCTCTATGGGACCCTGACATTTCATGGCCTTAGGTAGTCAACCTAGAGTAGCAACACAAAGTCTCTACTTCATGACATAGTCTCAAGTCAAGTAAGGGTAACGAGTGGTCATATAAATGACTCTTAGAGCCCACACAGTGATAGGAAATGGATCCACGCTATCACTTTTCTAAGTATGGTCGACAACAGCACATATGGTATGATTCACATGCTACGGTGGAGCAATCCCTAAAGATTGTGTCACTCCCAAAAACACCGTATAGACATAAGTACAGTCGCTACTAAAAGTGCCTTACTCGAGACTCTCAAATTTGTCGCATGCACTGCGCCCTATCTAGTTCTCTGTCTTGCTCAAGCAAAGGCTACACAAACTCTGTGTTCGATCAAGAGTGACCTCATTTTGGTCCAACCAAGGCAACAATACACTAAACTCAGCATCATATAAATAGTATAATTATGCCTCATCTCGCTCGCCCATTAGTGCCAAGGTAGGTTACCGTGTGAGATGGTCAACCTGTGCCTTTTGACACACAATTGTAAGTGCATAACAATTTAAATGCAACATGATTTTTACTATCACAATCAACTCGAATATAAAAATCAGTGCATAAACAATAAATATCCGAAGGTGTCTCAATAAAGCATAAACAACTCAAATCCTACGAAGTCCCAGACTACTAACATGGCTTTGAAAGACATCCCTCGCTATAGGCTTAGTCAAGGGATCAGCAACCATACTGGTGGTGGATATATGCTTTAAGACCACCTCTCCTTGCGCAACCATGTCTTTAATGTAGTGAAACCGAATATCAATGTGTTTGGATTTTCCATGATATTTGGGATCCTTAGTATAAACAAGAGCGGCCGTACTATCACAATATAGAGTCATAGGCCCACTAGATCTAGGTCCTGTGTCAAGGCGCTGTAAGAATCTCCACAACCAAGCAGCCTCTTGGACAGCTGAAGAACAGGCTATGTACTCAGATTCCATTATTGACAATGCGATACATGTCTGTTTCTTACTGCACCAAGAAATAGCTCCACCTGCAAGCAAGAATGCATATCGTGAGGTAGATTTGCGCTCATCTATGTCACTACCGCAGTCTGCATCACTATATCCTTGTAAGCATCCGTCTCCACCTTGATAGCATAGCATGTAATCTGCAGTGCTTCGGAAGTATCTAAGTATTCTCTTCACAGCCTTCCAGTGAGCAAGTCCAGGGTTACTTTGAAACCGATTGACCAACCCTACTGCAAATGAGATATCTGATCTAGTACACAACATAGCGTACATCAGACTCCCAACCGCCCTTGCATAGGGGACTCGAGCCATTGCCTCCTTTTCTTGATTAGATTGAGGGCATAAAGCAAGACTCAAGGTGTGTCCCTTCTCGATTGGAGTGTCAATGGGTTTGGAATTTTGCATTCGAAAATGCTCAAGAACTTTTTTGATATAAGCTTCCTGACTCAAACCAAGAAACCTTCTTGAGCGATCTCTAGTATCTTAATTCCAAGTACAAAATCAGCTTCACCCATGTCCATCTCAAAGTTTGAAGACAGCCACTCTTTAGTGGCGACAATCATCTCCGTATCATTCCCAGCTAAAAGAATGTCGTCAACATACAAAGAGAGGATGAGAAAACTTTTCTTGGACTCCTTAACATAAACACAATGGTCTTCTTCAATCATCGTAAACCCATTAGAAACAATGGCTCGATGGAATCTCAAATACCATTGTCTACATGACTTCTTCAGGCCATAAATAGAATGTTTTAGCTTGCAAACTTTGCGCTCACATTCCTCAACTTTAAAGCCAACTGGTTGATCCATATAGATCTCCTCATCTAGTTCTCCATTGAGAAACGCAGTTTTAACATCCATTTGAAAAAGTTCCAAATCCAAGAATGCGACAATAGCTAGAATGAGGCGAACAGAGACTATTCTCACCATCGGGGAGAAAGTCTCATCATAGTCTATACCCGCTTTTTGGGTAAAACCCTTCACCACAAGACGGGCTTTATACTTGTTGATTGATCCATCTGCCTTGCGCTTAATCTTTAAGACCCATTTATTACCAATGGTCTTGCGCCTAGACGGAAGATCTACCAACTCCCACACCTGATTTTCGCCCATAGAACTAATCTCGTCCTCCATAGCAGTTAGCCATTCCTTACATGCAGGTGAAGACAAAGCCTCATTATACGAACTAGGCTCATCTTTCTCTTTAGGAACACACATGAAAGATTCCCCTTCAATCTCAAAACGACGACAATGAATACTTTCACGATGACTCCTTCGTAGCGGAGGATCTTGAGAATCAATAGTCTCTAGTGGAGTACTCCCACTAGAAGGCAAGCTACTCCCACTATTCTCGATGACCATAGGATGAGGATTTAAACTCCCACCCTCGCTGAGAACAGGTGTAACTTCCTCTGATTCACACATCTCATAAAGATTAAGATCTCCCCTCATGTCACCTCTGCTTGGAAACTCATGTTCAATGAAATTCACATCTCTGGACTCAATTTCAGTCAATCCACCATCAGGTTGTTCACATATCATCACATATCCTTTCGAGTGTTAGGGATACCTTATAAAGATACCCTTTTTGCCTCTCGAATTTAATTTCCCAAGTTGTTGTGAAGGAAAGGGCACATAACCTCCTAACCCCCATGGTCTCAAATGGTCAAGAACTGGCTTCCTACCTATCCATAACTCAAAGAGTGTATAAGAGACTGATTTACTTGGCACATGGTTAAGGATGTAGGCCGCACTCAATAGAGCATCTCCCCAAAAACTAATTGGAAGATTAGCATGCGCCATCATCGACCTAACCATATCTAACAGTGTACGATTCCATCTCTCTGAAACACCATTTTGTTGCGGAGTACCTGAAATTGTTAACTGTCGTTAGATACCTTTATCTTCACAGAGCCCTTTAAATTGCTCAGATAAGTATTCGCGTCCACGATCTGTCCTCAGAACTTTTAGGGTTCTTTCTTTTTTACTCTCAACTTCTTTAACAAATCAAATGAAGCAGTCCAATGCTTCCGATTTATGAGAGATCAAATAGACATATCCATATCGCGAATAATCATCTATAAATGTGATAAAGTAGGTACCACCATGTCGTGCCCTAACATTCATGGGTCCACAAATGTCTGAATGAACTAGCTCTAGTGGACTTGTAGCTCTCACTGCTTTACCGAATGGTTTTCTTATCGCTTTTCCTGCCATGCAAGATTGACATATTGGCAGGTTGACTTTAGCGAGTGGACCTAAAAGGCTTTCTCTAGCTAATCTAGTCATCCTATCTTGGCCAATATGGCCTAACCTAGCATGCCATTTCACAGAACTAGAAACAACATCATCATCATGAAAAGCCATAAATGCTTTATTATTCAAACCATCCAAATCCAAAACATAGAAACCACTAGAAATAGATCCATGCCCAAACGGCTTATTACCTAAGTAGATGGAAAAACCATCTCTTCTAAAATTAAAGGAAAATCCTAACTCAACTAAAGCTATAACTGATATCAAGTTACGTCGAACTCCAGCCGCATAAAGTACATCATAGAGAATAAGTGTGCGACCACTTTGTAACTTCAGCTGATAAGTGCCAACTCTTGGCACATCTTTGGCTGAACTATTCCCCATAAAGACACTCCGGCTGCCAACAGGAATCCGGCGATACTCGATAAATCCTCCTCGATCTCGTGCTACATGTTTTGTCGCTCCTATGTCAACAATCCAATTACGATCAGAATGAGCAACCAATACATGAGAGCAAACTAAGCAATCTATGTGAGAAATAGGATAAGATGGTACCTTCTTCAGCTCAGAGCAATCACGAGTGAAGTGTCCAGTCTTCTGACAATTGTAGCAAGTCACTTTAGATTTATCCTTCTTGCCTCCTCTCTTGCCTCTGCGGCGCTTAACATGTTCCTTTGGCGCATTATCTTTAGCTGGTCCTTAGTCTTGCCATCTTTCCTTTTGCGCTTAGACCCAATTGTTTTGCGCTGGCCAGGTTCAACCACAAGAACCTCATTGCCTTGTTTAGCATCTTGGCGCTCAGCTTCAAGCTCAAGATGACACTTCAAATCATTAAAGGTTTTAACCATTTCATTGTGTGTCATTGTGAGCTTGAAATGGTCCCATGTCTTATCAAGCAAAGACCTAAGCATAGCGAGAATCTACTGCTCATCAGTCAGAACGTTACCGGCAGTCCTAAGGTCGCATATCATAGTCGACATAACCCTTAAATGTTCAGGCATGGAATGTTGGGTGTTCATTTTATAACTGTCGAACTTCAATGTTAACGCGCACAACCTAGTTGCCGTTGTGCCACCAAAAACAATTTTCAGCTGGTTCCACATTTCTTGGGCAGTAGCGCAGTTTTCAAACTCGCCAATGAGATCATTGTGCATGCTTGCTAACATAGAAAAGCGAGCACAACGATCTTTCTTGACCCAATTTTGATAAGTTTCAATATTTCGGCGGTCTTGGGTAGTGGTCCCCTCTTTGGGGACAGTCATGGTATTGGTCATGGTTTCAAGTACTTCTTGCTCATTCAGGAGATACTGGATTTTCTTGTGCCACTTGTCATAGTTTTTCCCATCCAGTTTCTCTCCCTTAACAAGATCAGCAACATTAGTCTTCGAGGCCATTTCACTACATTTATTTGCGCATTGGAAATATTAAGCACATTACAATAATTATATCCTAAAATCCTATTAAGCAAATAATGATTTTAACCATGGATAGAGATCGAAAATCTGTAATGCTCGTAGTCATCACTCCAACACATGGTGTAAATCATTATTTCTTAATCGATTTTTAGACAAAATTTCCAATGAATCAATATAACAATAAGAGGATGGAACTAGTTATTTTAAGTCCCTAATTAATATTTTATGCAAGAATGGGAGGCAAAAATATTATACAAACATAAGTGCAAAAATTCACCCCCTTACAAATAAAAAAACAAATGAGGGTGTTGCACTTATTCCATATAATAAGTTTGTCTCCGGTCTCTACCATCAATGAGAGCCCATCTCCAAACGCATACAAATATTAATCCCTTCAATTGACCATCCATGCCATCATGCAACAACACATAATGGGTTAAAGGTAAGGATGGTTCCACCACACTCTCCCTCTAAGAAGACGGGTGAAGTCCGATTACTAAGGATAAAATTGTTTGCGCTGTAACGCAGTAATAAACAATCAATAATTAACTGAATAACATCAATTAATATTTTCCCAAAAGATGCAGTAGGATATAGTTCTCAATTATATCAATCCATAAAAAACGAGAACAAATCTATCACCAACTTGTGGTCCTGCCTTCATCAAATCACAAAGATTGGGGTGGCTCGATCGGTAAAACTTTTAGTCGCAATTGCCTAGTGAATTTTATTTTTTTTGTAGCTTTATAAAACAAATAATAAAAGTGGTAAAATAACCCTTAAAAGCCCAGCTAGCTCATTTCTAAATAAATTGATCACAAAATCTTTTTCTTTTTTTTTATAATAAAAAGGAACAAGGAAAAACAGTACCGTAATTTTTTTTTTATTAAAAGAAAATAGAGCCCAACCACTAATTGTTGAAAAACACTGGTGCTTAGAAGGATTCATAAGCTACATGAAATGAAATAAAGGACTATTGTAACCTTTGTAAACATGGATTAAAACCCCACTTGGCAGTTCACTTTTTAAGCAAAAATTGGTGCATTAAAAAGGAGCACAGCTATGCTCTATTATGATAATTTATTCGGTGCCATGCCACCCATTTCTCGGCGCACACGTATGATAATCCGAGGCTTAACAATACTTCATAGAACACCGAACAAACAGGCAGGACCACATGTGAGATATCTCACTACTGCAACTGATTTCTTTTTAATAAAAGCCGAATAAACCAATTATACTTCCAGCCGAAATATAAAAAGACAGAAACGCAAGGGATCATGCGAGAGCAAGCCGTAATAGCTCTGATACCAATGTTAACTTTATGGGATCGAAAGCTAGTAAATCACATAAGGCTTACACGTACGATTGAAATGCAGCGGAATTAATATGCTTCAAGCTTTTCACGATCTGAGACCCGCTCTACAAGCACCAACCTCGTACACGTACACCGTCTTCGATTCTCGCCGGGTAGAGGAGACTACTAGAGTTTGCTCTTGATATCCACACCGCAGATCCTAGGGTTCTTAGATGAAAATCTTAGAGAGAGAAGATATTTCATAGGAGAATATTTTCTAGAGGAGAAGGAGAGATGAAACTCTAACTCTTTGTTATTGTGTGTATCTCCAAATATCTGTAGAACTATATTTATAGATTAAAGTCCAAGAGTTCAAAGTCTCCTAATAGATGTAGGTGATCTATTATCTTTGAACTCTCCTAACAGATAAAGATTAAGAGTCTGTCTCATTCTTCTAACCAACTCAATGACATAACCCATGTGGATGACCCAAGTGGGTTGGGTCCGGTCCGAACCGATCCATTTTTCTAACAATAACAAATATGATATGAAAATGACGAATGTCTTCCAATGTTTCATTATGACATGTTACTCTAGTTTCTCGGAACTACAAAATATAATAAAACACGAACTACAAAATATAAATAAAACACGAATACGAAGTAATGGGAAACAATAACACATTAGACAAATTTCGTCTCCAATAAGCTGAATGCACCATCACGCCTAGCTGACAGAGCTTTCATTTTAAAAGAAACTACAAAAGCTAATATGCAATATAAAATCCAAATATTCCTTGTGTTCATTGTTTCCTTTTTCTATATATCAACAAGTATTACAACATGCCGTTCCAATGTTAACGAGATGGAGGAGTGCTAGGTACAAAAAAAATCTACTCGAAAATTATCCTGAATGGGCAAATCAACGGTACAGATATGTAACGCCCCGAATTTTGGGTACGTTAAATAAAACATTTTATTGAAATAAAAACTGAGTCTGGCTCTTTTATTTCAACAAAACATGAAAAGGAGTACTTTTATTACAAACGGAAGGAAACTAAGGCTCCTAACTACAGCTCCGCTTGTTCTTCCATCAGAGCTAGCTCCTCGGCTCCGAAGGCTTCCAAGGTGTAAAGCTCGCCCTGCTCATCTATGAGATCTGACATATTATACCCGCGTCGCCACCGGTATAATATGCCAGGGTCACCAAGAAGGCAACACCGTGAGCCAAAAAGCTCAATAGAACTATCCAAACCCTCTAACCCTTAACTTATGAACGAAGAACATAATAACAACAATTCCACTTAGATCATGCATATAGTCCATACAAATATTCGAATCTACAATCCTTACTTGACTAACGTTGTGTTCATTACTTGGACTCATCGTAGACCATGTTTTTACTTCACTTTCCTTTTTACCCAAAAACTCCTTTTTAACTCACCCAACCTCGGTTCCGCCGCGCCGATTTCCCGAGTATCCTCACAATGGTTCCGCCGCGCCGGGTTCCCATTGGCATACAACCGCATTGGCTCCGTACCGCGGATAACCAAGCACACACCCAACCTCGGTTCCGCCGCGCCGGTTTCCCGAGTATCCTCACAATGGTTCCGCCGCGCCGGGTTCCCATTGGCATACACACACACAACTCACATAATGCACCCACAACTGGTCATTATGTAGTTTCAAAATATTTCCTCCCTCAGATACACATTTTTATCTTTGTTAACACACCCTAGGTGTCATGTCTCTATTCTCTTGGTTTTCGTGTCACGCTACATGCATAGACTCCGTGGTGTAGGACTTTCCACATAAACAAGCATTTATAAATTTCCAAATGAATACAACAATATTATCCAACTCTTGACCACATAACATGCTTGAATCACAATAACAACATCATGCATCTCATGCATCTTTAAACAAAGATAACCTTATCTACATAAGCTTAATGATCAAAGTTACTTTCAAATGAACTTATTATGATACAAAACTAATTTATACTTAGGAATAGGGATAAGGAATTCCTACACTATATTTGGGGTGGACGATAAGAATATTCTACCTTGCTTCTTGGCGGTAGTAGTCGGCTAAGAAGATTCGGTCGTCGGTTTTGGATTTCGGCGGCGTAACGGCGTAGGTTTGCTTCGAAAGGAAGAGAGTTGATCTTTTCTCTTCCTAGAAACAACTTCCTAACTTAACTAAGTTACTTTAAAAGATCTAACGGTGGTTTTGGGAGGTGGTTTGGTGGTTTCTCTCAAGAACACTCAAGAACACTAGAAAAGAAGAACTTTGGAAGCAAGAACTCTTGAAATTTCTAGAGAGAAGTGAGAGCAATGGTTTGAGGTGTGAGTTTAAGCTTGGAATGAGCTTCTATTTATAGGCCAAGGCTTCTCCTCTCCCTCTCTCAACCGAATCTCTCTCTCTCTCTCTACAAATTTGATTTCTTTCACTTGTCAAGCTTGATTGAAAGCTTGATGGGTGAAGTTAAGGCTTGGTTGGAAGATCAATGGCTAAATGGTAGGCTTGCATGGCTACTTTGGTCCTTGGATTTGATCTTTGGAAGATATGTTGGAAAGGGGGGAGACATGGGTACAAGATCTTTGGTTTAAACAAATGAAATTCGTACAAAGGAGGACAATGGAGGAAGATATGGAAGATTTACATCTTCAATTTTTGAAAAGATGAAGAATCACCAAATACAAGTCACATCTTCCTTCTTCTTCCTTCTTCTCTCTCTCTCTCTCTCTCTCTCTCTCTCGGCCTCTCTCTCCTCTCCTCTCTCTCTCTCTCTCTCTCCCATGTCCTAGCTATATATATATGTATAAGCATGTACAAACATGTAAGAATATAAATAAACAATAGGTACTTTTGGTACTAAGGGCAATTTAGTCTTAAAGGGTCAAGATTTCCCCAATAAACAATTATAAAGTACGAGTATTTTAATTAATAAAATAATGTACTTTTGTACTCCCGGGAATCTTAACAAAATATTATTTTAATGGGTTAAGTACTTTGTTTGGAAAATGAGCCTATTACCCAATGGTTAATAGAATCCCTAACGGTTATTATCCAAGGGATAATAAGGTACGGGTACTTTAAATACTAAATTAAGTTTTTGGAAAAGACTACATGTCCTTTTTTTTGGAAATACACATGTGATATATATATATATATATATATATATATATATATATATATATATATATGTACTTACCAATTAAAATAAGAAAGAGGCTTTTGTCCAATGGGTAAAGATTACCCTAATGGTTATTGTCCAATGGTCCTTAGTTACTTGGGTACTTTTATTAGTAAAGTAATTGAAAAGTACTTTTAAAAATAATTATAAATGTCAATCATAGTACTTTGCTTAAATCTTTCAAAATCCTTTTAATATAAAGAAATGGGTTTCCTTTATCCAATGGATAATAATTCCCCTAACATTTATCGTCCAATGGATAAAGAATAAAACCAAAATAATAAAAGAAAATAATTAAACAATTACTAGTCTAAGGTTCAAACGGTTCAAAAGGTTCAAGATGGGCAAAACGGTCCATCTATAGTTAGGGATAAGTAACTAGGTGACTTCCTAGTTTGGTTACTCCATCAAGCCGATTAAAAGCTTAACTAGGCTTGCTAAGTAGGGCATATAAGTCAAGAAACGATCTTTGAGGGCTAAAGTGCAATTAGGGTTTCTAGTCGAGAAATATGATGATAAGGCGATCGCTTGCTTAAATACAAACCACAAGGAAATCAAATAAGAGAATCAACGAGCAATTAAGAGAAATTAAGAAATTTCAAATAACAACGAGATTTTTATTGAACGAAAAATCGGAGTTGTTACAAGATACAATTCAAAGTGAATCTGTACCATTGATTTGTTCTTTCGGGGTAATTTCTGGGTAAATTTTCTTTGCACTTACCATTTCTCTAACTAGGTAACAGAACTTCCTCATAACATTGTTGGCATATGTTGCTTATTTAATGAATACTATCATGCTTTCTGCAATGCAAGTTTCCATCATACAGAACTAATACAACAGGGTAAGTTTTCATTTGAGACAGCAATGACCAACCAAGCATATCATTCCTCAATTAAGGAAAGCGTTCTTTCAGCCGAATATGGTCGAGGGTTGTGGGCTACCACAGCCCCGGGTGAGATCGGGGCGGCCCAAAAAAAACACATACCGCTCCGGCTAATTGATTTGAAAAATTTGAAGAGTCGCCACCCGGATTTATGGTTCGCCACCCGAGAAACCGTTTTTGATTTGAAAATTGATTGACTTGAATTGAAAACCAGAGATCATTCGAGGGTTCGGAAGCCATGTTACGAGGGGGGAAGGGTTTTACGGCACCCCCCCTCGCCCGACGCGATGTCGGTCTCTACTAAACATTTGTGGGATTTTTCAAATGGACTTTGTTTCGTTAAACATGTAGCAGGTATCCACAAGTGTAGCAAATAGAAGGTGTATGCTGGTGCTTGTGTACAAAGAGTGATGAAATGATGATGGGCATATGCATGATGGCAAAGCAGTATAAACTGCTGCTGGATCAACTCTCGAGCGCTTGAGAGTACTCTCGAGCGCTTGGGAGTGCTACTGACCAAATCCTGCAGAGTTTGTTAGTCTCGAATAAGATGCCAAATAACGGTGTACACTGGTGCATGTGTATGGGAGGGTGATTATGTGATGAAAGGCAGCAAGATAACAGGGAATGAAACACTCCTCACTGGCTTCACTCTCGAGCGCTTAAGAGCATTCTCGAGCACTTGGGAGTGTCTGAACCCCCACCTGCACTTTCTGTTAGCACTGACATAACACAATGTAAAGACTGCAAAATGAAATACTGTTACACAGACCACTGGCTCAGCAGAGGACTTGAAAAACTGAGATGGGACCTCAAGTTTTTCAAGTCATGTATCCTTGCCATTACACAAACGGATCTACAATTCTAAAAGAGCAAATGTACACATCTATACATGCAGAAGCTCAGAAAACACAGAAAACTGGGAAAGTGAAATGCAATGGCATGCATGCACTCCTGAGCGCTTGGTAATGGATCCGAGCGCTTGGGAATGGATCCGAGCGCTTAGGAGTGAGCTGCATGCCAGCTTACTCACAAACGAAAAAAATGGTACTGCTTCACCATAAAAACATCCTTATCTGAGTTTTTAACAAGAGAAGATCTTATTTTTAACTTAGGAAAAATTTATTCTTACTTGAAATTTGTAAGAAACATTTTTGTTTTAGGAAAAATGATCTTCTGTGTCTACATGCCAGAATAAAACCATTTCATTTAAAAGTGCATCTCACCCCAGCCTACTGCTTACCAAAATGCCATGCATGGGACTGAAAACTGTCCCGAGCACTCAGGAGGACTCTGGAGCGCTCTAGAGTTTTTCCAGTAGGGGTTTTGGGGAAAACATTATTCATGGACTCTTTGCTCTTGCCTTTTCACTAAGGTCTCCCAACCATGCACCAGTATTAAGGACTGGGACAAGCTGAGAGACCCCCCTCAGAAGGGAGAACAACCTCTTGATTTGAACCAAGGATAGAAATGTTTCTACCTTTATTTGACACTTTGCTCCTTGGATGGTTGTGAAAGGTGAATGTGGAGATCAGAAACTGAGAGTGCTCTGGATTTCTTGCCTTTTTCTTTGATGATTTTGAAAGAGACCTTTGAAGTTGGGCAAGAAGTTTTTTGTTTTTGAGACCTTTTCCTTTGAACAAGAAAGAGGGAAGAAGAGGAGTTTAGAGAGAGAAGATTTTCGTCCCCCCCTCCTCCCTTTTGCTGAAAGACAAGGTGTATATATACAGAGGATATAACCCATGGTTTTGATAATCAAGTGATTTTGAAATAAATCCATTTTTAAAGAAAGAAATCTTCAGCTGATCTCTTCTCTGACTGAGGTTGAGTGTTGACTCACCTCAGCCGGTGCAATGATGGCTTGCATGGATAGTGGGAATCTTCTTCACCCATTGGGCACTGGGAGAGGTCTCGAGCGCTTTGGAGTGGTCTCGAGCGCTTAGGACTTCACTCTCGAGCGCTTGAGAGTGAGTCAGGCCAGTGGTTTTTGGAAAACAGTTTGGAGCGCTTGGGACTGCTTCAAAGCGCTTGGGAATGATTTTGGTCATTTCCTCCAAGGAGCAACGTCTCAATTGGTACATGGCTTGTTCTGATCCATATTCATCATCGAGGAGCCCCAGGGCCACAAATTAAGGAAATTTGACAAGTCCAAATTGGGGTGTCTATAGTTGCCCCTCTTTGGACGGCGCTTGGCATCATGTTTGGATGCGAGTGTCGTCCAAAGATCGAGACAACCCAATTTGAGCCAAATCAAATCCTCAATTTACAAATCAAATGCAAATAAAAAGCATACAAGCACTCAATGCACAGGGTCGTGTCTTTTCAGACTGCCTACGTACCCCGTTTGTAGGGATCAGACCAGCGTAGTTATTTGGGGCAAATGCAAACACGTGTGATGCATGCATTGGAAAGAGATCGACAAATGCTTTGATAGCGATAGAAACAAGAAATGGGGCCCATCCGTTACTCTGTCTGGTGGACCAAATGATGAAAGGAGTATTACGCGTTGGGTAAAACTTCTTGCGAATACATCGACGATTGTAGAATTTAGGAAACTTTTATCGACCTTTAAGCAGAAATTTTTTGGGCAAACTAGGATGATCCAGAATAGATCACGAAACAAAATCCGCCATCGATTGCTCTGTCTCGACTCAGATTTAAACAGGACTGAGATTGATTTTGTAAAAATTCGTGAAGGACTATGATCATTAATCAAGGTGAAATGCATGAGCTTACGAAAAGCAACAAAAAGAGTCAAGCACTGGTGACCCACTCCTGAGCGCTTGGGAGTGGTGTCGAGAGCTCGGGACCATTGCTGGGGTCCACCGCCCCTTCATCTTCCTTTTTTGATTCGGGGGTTAAGACCCTGGTTCTCGAGCGCTCAAGAACCAGACCGACCGATCTCATCTCTCTCGACCGCTCTCACTCTCTCGACTCTCTCACTCTCTCAATCCTCTCGACTCTCTCGACTCTCTCACTCCTCTCAATCCTCTCCCAATCCTCTCGACTCTCTCATTCTTGGTATGGCGAGGGGGAACGAATACGGGGCGGTCGGCGGCGGCGAAGGGACGGAGGTCATCGGTCAGGAAGTCACCGCCGGTGCCACAGTGGCGGCAACCGGGGGGAATGGCGGTGGCGCAAGGGCGGAGCCCAGCGGCGGGGACGCCACGGCCGGTGCCACGGTGGTGGCGGCTGCTGGTGACCAGGGGGTTGCCGGAGGGAGTTCAGTGGCGGTCGCTGCCGGTGAGGGTGCAGAGGTGGCAGCAGTGGAGGGACGAGGGCGGAGCGCGAAGCTGCGGTGGTCGCTCTACACGGGGTCGGGGACGAGGCGCTAGAGCCCCTGCTGGTGGGCGAGGTGTGGGTGCTGGAGGTGGGGGAGAGGGGAGCACGAGGGTCCCAGAGACAGCGAAGGCTTCAGTACCACCGGCGTTGCCAACGCTGAAGTGGACTATAGGCGTGATGAGTTCGTCGGGCGCACAGGAGGTGATTGACGTGCCACGTCTCCCACAGCCGCCGATGCGGTTTCCTGCTCAGGTATAAACAGCATTTTTGTTTGCTTTATATATTAACCACTCCCTGTTCGTGTATTCTGAATCTTGGATCATTCTGTAGGTGCCGCGAGAGTGGGCTGAGCAAGCCGTGATGCTGATGGTGGGGATGCGCCACCTCTTGAAGGACTGCGCTAAGGGGAGGGTCCTTCAGACGAGACCTGCCCCTGTGACTGCTTCTCCTGCTGCCACTCAGGTATGACATGCACACATATTCTATATTTTGATTTGAGTAAAGTTACGTTCGAATATGCACAAAATGAGAAAATGTTTGTGATATGCAGGTGCCGCCATGGCGTTCAGCTAGGATGCGCCCGTAGGGCGCCACGAGCCCTCCCGTGCCTGCAAGCGCACGAGGTTGGGGTGCAGGGCGCGCACCACGGCCTGCTGCGGGTGCGGGACGGTTCGAGGTTTTGCCCTGGGGGGCGTCTCAGCGGAAACCAGCTCGCGTGGAGCCGGAGGAGTCAGAGGAGGAGACAGAGGAGGGGACAAAGGAGTCCTCCGAGTCACGTGTGCTGGGGACGTCGAACTCGAGTACTGCTTCTGGTTCTCCTGACGATGGCGGTGATGACAAACCCAAGAGCTCTGAGTCCGAGGGACCACAACAGAAGAGGATTCGACGGGTCTGGGCCTCGAGTTTTGCTTTGTTAGTTTTACCTTGCACATAGGCCTGCATGCCATCGTAGTTGTAGATTTCGGGCCTGCGTGCCCCGGTAGTCAGGATTTGGGCGCGTGTTTGTCCAAGTTTTTTGTGCTTCTTTTTTCACTCATTGTAAACACCGTGTTCATTTATGAGAATTCGCACTTTGTTCTTTTATTCGTTCGCACTGCTGTTACAGAATTATATTTTATGAAATATGTTCGTCTAGCTTTGAAAGAACGTAAAGAGTATGCGAATTTGGACCGATACTCTCAAAGTGAGGAATAAAACTCGACACCGACACCAAACGACAAACCTTCGAGCGATCGACCATGAAATTTAGATTTAAGGGCTTTTGATCGTAACCGAGTGCGCTGCGCGGTTGACAATGAGTGCTGTGACTCGAGGGGACCGGGAGAATTACTGAAATGTTTTTGACAATCGACACTTGCATTTAAAATGACGATTTTGGTACGATTGAATGATGAAAGCTTGAATTAAGAGTGTTGACACGTTTTTGGAGTGCGTCAAACAGTCATCGAGACTCGTCATGGCTCGAGCGTGTTGCTCGATTCGACCAAATGCCCTTGACACGGATTCCGACATGCTCAAGGAGTGAAAACTTTGGAAAACTTATGATTTTTCACGTAACACACTTGAATACTCGACAAAACACATGGACAGAACTGCTGTACCCCTTAGACAACTGCTGGGAACTGTTAAACTTGATGATATAGGGTTTCAATGTTGCATGGAAGCCAAAATGGGGAAACTAGAATCTGCTGCAAAACAGCAGTACTTTCGAGCGCTCGAGAGTGGTCTCGAGCGCTTGGGACTTTACTCCCGAGCGCTCTGGACTTCTGTCATGGACTGCCCCTTGCTGTTTTCCAATGCCACTTGTTGGCTGTCCTTTGTTGTTTTCTTCTGCTCGCACATTTTCAATGTACCTGAATGGTTTCTTATTAGCTGCTTCCCCAGAACAGAATGGCTTCCCAAAGCTTGACTTGTGGTTCTTCCAATATTTTCCAAGTTTCCGAAGTTTGAATTTTGAAAAGATTTTGAAAATGATAATCTTGATGAGTTTCAAGGCTGGTGGGGAAGTGTTGTTGCCCACTTTAAGTTTCTATAAATACTAGGATCTCCTATGGTAAGCCATTCACACTTCATTTCATCATTTCCCTTCAAAAATCCATTCTTTCCATCACCATGCTAAACCAAACCCTACTTCGCCCTTGGTTGGACAGTCTTGAAGGCATCGACTGGCTGAACTTCCGAGGGCATCGGCTTTATGCCCTAAGACATCTCCAAGAGGTTGCAGTTCGTCCCGTCTTGCTGCATGCGACGGCGCGCTTCTGGGATCCAGAGGTGCACGTCTTTTGCTTTGGTTCTCAAGAACTGTGCCCCACCGTTGAGGAGTTTCATGCTTATCTCGGAAGCCATGACTCTGCTGAGCCGGTTGTTCCTATGATCAGGGAGAGCATGAAGAATATTCTGAAGGCAAAGCTGGGTGTTAGTGGTAACGTCGCTGAGTTTCTCACTCGGGGTAATGCCATTAACACCGTGCAGTTGTACGAGAGGTTCAGCCCACCTGGGGACTTGACGGATTTCGAGCACTAAGGTCGTAGGATGATGGCTTGTTGCATTTGTCTCCTGGCGGCCTTCTTGTTGGTTCCGTCCGTTGGTCAGCCCAATTCCTCACTGGTGGGGGTTGCTGCTCAGATTGAGGCTCGCAAGGATGTTGCGCCATTGGTTCTTGCTGAAACCTTGATGGGGTTAGATGCTGTTCATGCTGGTCACACAAGGGTTTTTGGTGGTAGTCCGCTATTGCTGCAGGTTAGGGACCTCACCCAGCTCTCCTTTTTCTATTTCTCTCATTCATTTTACCTCGACACTCGGTTCAGGCTTTATCTGGCTCCTTACTTGTTTTTTCTCTTTTTTACAGATGTGGCTTTGCGACAAATTAAGTCTGTTGACACCCCCAGCCAATGATTGGTGGTATCGTGCAAGTGGATGGAACCGTCCCTTTCAAGTGATGTATGGGAGTGAAGATGATTGGGTTGATTTCCTTGCTTCTGCGGAGGAAGATGACATTGCTTGGCGGTGCCATTGGCCGAGGCTTCCTGCTATGACCGTTGGCAACATGGGCTCGACGCATGTGTTTGTGGCTGGCTTGACAGGCTTCTCCTTCTACTCCCCCTTCCGTGTTCTCCATCAGCTTGGACTTAGCCAGGATGTGCCGCAGCCGGGTTCTGAAATGCTTCGTCTCCCTCCCTTCAACATTCCGGGCCTTCGGAGTTACACTCGGTCGTGGGGGACTCGTAGGACCGAGCTAAGTGACCTACTGTTTTCTATTGCTTCGACCGGAAGGTACCGCAAATGGCTAAGGAGGGATGTGAAAGCAAGGATGGGTTGACTGCTTACTTTGCCAGACTTTGAAATAAAAACTGTGCTTTGATTTTGTGTTTTTTTATTTTATTTTCATGCTCAGCTTGTAATAAGGAAGTAACCTGAATAAAATCGACTGATTGAGGGTTTCCCTCTTTTGGCTCATTTGATCACTTGCGGTTCTGAAAAACGTTCTGAATTTGTCAGTTTGGACTTGATTTGGGATCGGATTTTGATATTTAGAAATTAGGACCGAATCTCGGGATGAGATTGCCTACGTATCCCTTGTAAAAGAGAATTAGGCCCGCACGTAGTTTAGGCTACGGGTTCACTCGGGTATTGACACTCTCCTTTTGCGCTCTAGATTTTGCCTAGTACCGCCCTTCCGGGTTTTCGGTCTAGCGAGCTTTTCTTTGATTATTTGCCTTAACTCTTGCCTAGGCCGCCCTCTCGGGTTTTCAACCTAGCAGGCTTGCTCTAACTTTTGCCTGGAACCGCCCGCCCTTGCGGTTTTCGGCCCAGCGAGCTCTCTCAGGGATAATAACGTTTGAGTTGATCCAAATTGACAAGATTCGCAAATTCGTTGCCATCGAGGTCGATGATTGAAGCTGCTCCTCCAGAGAGGATAGTCTTGATGATGTAGGGGCCTGCCCATTTAGGTCGGAACTTCCCTCGCAAGTCGAAAATTGGCGCACGGATTTTCTTGACTACCATGTCCCCTTCTTGTAGATCCCTTGACTTCACCTTTTTGTTGAATGCCCGGGCGATTCTTCGCTGATAGCCCTGAATGTGGTATAGCGCGCGTAGCCTTCTTTCATCAAACAACATGAGTTCCTCAAATCTTCCGTTGATCCATTCAGCTTCGTCCACTCCACATTCCGCCATGACCCTCAAAGATGGCACCTCTAGCTCGATAGGGAGAACGGCTTCCATGCCGTACACCAAAGAGTATGGTGTTGCCCCTGTCGGCGTACGGATAGACGTCTGGTATCCCCACAAAGCTAGTGGTAGCTGTTCGTGCCAATTCCTCGCTGACTGAGTAGTCCTTTCCAGAATTGTCTTAATAGTCTTGTTTGCTGCTTCGACTGCCCCGTTCGTTTGTGGCCGATAAGTGGTTGAATGATGTACTTGGATCTTGAATTCCTCAAAGAGTTCCAGAACTTTTCCCTTGAAATGAACACCGTTATCAGACACGAATGCTTGAGGGAGCCCATACCGATAAACGATGTTTTGCCTGATGAAGTGAGCCACTTGAACCGTCGTCAAAGTTTTGTACGAAGCTGCTTCGACCCATTTAGTGAAGTAATCAACTGCCACCAAGATGAACCTGTGACCGTTAGAAGCTGCAGGCGTGATCTTTCTGATGACATCAATGCCCCAGGCGGAGAATGGCCATGGCATTGCCATCGAGTGTAACTCCGAGGGTGGGACATGGATAAGGTTGGCATGAGTCTGGCACTTGTGGCACCGGCGTACGTACTCGATGCAATCTGTCTCCATGGTAGACCAATAGTAGCCTAGCCTTAACACCTTCTTAGCCAGCATCATCCCATTCATATGAGGTCCACAAACCCCTTCGTGAACTTCTTCCATTACTGCTCTGATGTCGTCCCCGTGAACACACAGCTTGTGAACTCCGCAAGGAGATCGCCGGTATAATTGTCCTCCACAGATGATGTATTGAGATGCGAGTCGTTGCAGTACGATCCGATCTTTCTTAGTTGAATCCACCGGGAACTCCCCTTTTTCGACGAAATTTCGAATATCGTAGATTCAAGGGAGTCCATCGTCCGGTTCGTCGATGTTCATGACATAGTCGTACACATGTTTTCCCCTCTGTTCAATCATGACAGGCCTCAGCTTCACCCCAATTGGAAGTTCCAGCATGGACGCCAAAGTGGCCAGGGCGTCTGCAAAGCGGTTCTTCATCCTCGGTACATGCGTGAAGGTTACCTTTTGAAAATTCGGGAGAAGTTCATTAAGCTGTTGATGATACGGCTTCATTCTCTCGTCTCTGACCTTCCATTCTCCGTTTGCTTGCGATACAACCAGGTTGGAATCTCCGACGACTTCTAGCACCTTGACACCAATCTCCAACGCGGCTTCCATTCCTACAATACACGCTTCGTACTCAGCTTCGTTGTTCGTAACTTCAAAGTTCAACTTGAATGCGAGGGGAATATGCGACCCCTCAGGCGAGACCAGCAGTATGCCAATCCCGAATCCTTTCTGATTTGCGGCTCCATCGAAGTACAACATCCACGTTTCATTGACCATCGACATCACATCTTCATCCGAAAATTGAAATTCTGTGTGCTCTGGCCCTTCGATCGGACGATCTGCCAAGAACTCTGCCACCGCTTTCCCTTTTATTGACTTGCGAGTGATGTACTTGATTTCGAATTCCGCCAACAAGAGCAACCAACGCGCTAGCTTACCGGTAAGTGCCGGCTTCTCGAATAGATACTTGAGAGGATCCATCCGAGAGATCAGCATCACCGAGTAGGCGAGCATGTAGTGTCTTAACTTCTTTGTGGCCCATACGAGCGCCCAGCATGTCTTTTCCAGTGAAGTGTATCCTCGCACCCTACCATCTTCTTGCTCAAGTAGTAAATCGCCCTTTCAACCCCATCTTCTCCTTCTTGTGCCAGCATGCACCCCATTGATGAGGGCGTCACAGACAAGTATAGGATCAAAGGTTTTCCTGGTGTAGGCGGCATCAGGATCGGAGGGTTCTGGAGATAAGTTCGCACCGCTTCGAAAGCTTTCTGACACTTCTCGTTCCACTCGAACTTTACATCTTTCTTGAGTAATCGAAATAATGGTTCACAAGTCGAGGTCAGCTTGGCGATGAATCGACTGATGAATTGAATTTTTCCTAAGAAACATCGGACCTCCTTCTCTGATTGGGGTGGCTCCATCTCAAGAATGGCTTTGATTTTAGAAAGGTCTACCTCAATCCCCCGAGTTGTGATCATGAATCCGAGCATTTTCCCAGCAGTGACTCCGAATGTGCACTTTTGTGGATTAAGGCGCATCCTGTGTTTTTGAATTCTCTCGAGGAACTTTCTCAGCGCTAGGAGGTGATCTTTCCGCTCCTTCCCCTTCACTATCATATCATCGACGTACACCTCGATTTCCTTATGGATCATGTCATGCAGCAGTGTCGTAGCACCCCTCTGATACGTAGGACCGGCATTTTTCAACCCAAACGGCATATCCCGATAGCAGTAGGTTCCCCACTCGGTGATGAATGTAGTCTTTTCCCTGTCTTTCGGAGCCAAGAGAATCTGATTGTACCCCGAGAAACCGTCCATGAAGGATAGTAAAGCATGCCCTGCAGTGTTATCAACGAGTATGTCTATATACGGCAATGGAAAATCATCTTTAGGGCTTGCTTTGTTCAGATCTCTAAAATTGACACACACTCTGATTCTTCCATCCTTTTTGGGGACATGCACGATGTTTGCAACCCAAGTGGGGTATTCAGTTACGATTACAAAACCAGCGTCGATTTGTTTCGTTAGTTCCTCTTTTATTTTTAACACCCAATCGGGCCGCATTCTTCTCAGCTTTTGTTTAACGGGTTTTGCATCGGGATAGAGAGGGATCCTGTGCTCGACGATTTCTGGGTCGATTCCGGGCATGTCTGCATGGGACCAAGCAAAGACTTCTTTAAATTCTTTTAGTGAATCGGTGAGCTCCTGAAGCTCATCTGGAGACAGCCCGGAACCGACCTGAACCAATCGAGGGTTCTCCTCATCACCCAAGTTCATCGAGATTATTTCTTCTCTTAGAGGCTGAGCATGCCTTTCATTTTCACGCTCGATGAGGGAACGAATTTCCTTGGGAATGTCCCCATTGAAATCTACTCCTTCATCGTCAGGATCCAAACAATTTATTTCAAAATCCGGCAAGTAAGTAAAGGCATCGTTCATTTCATTGATGGGCTCCCCGGAGGGAGGGAATACAACAGTTGACTCAAACTCGAAGTAAAAGCTACGACGAGGAGGGCCGATAGGCACAAACTCCGACTCATTACTAGACGAAGAATCAGTATCAGACTCAGACTCGGACTCGGTGCTAGTGTCGTGAGTGCGCGTTACAAATGGAACGAAAGTGCAGTTTTCATAAGCGCCCACGGCGTCCACAATGAGCTTAGAAGGGTCTTCCAATTCATCTTCTCCTCCCAGCACGAGCACAGCCGCATCTTCTATCATACCCTCTGGTTCCTCACCTTCGAACAGAGATTGGAGACTACCCAAACCAAAGGCTTCAAGCCAATCCAGTGCTTCGGACAATTCTTCCATCTTAGTTACCTCTTCAACATCCTCCCAAGTGTCATTGGCGAAGATTTCAAACCCAGGGTATTTCACTTTCGTTTCGAGATCAATGAAAGGCTCGGGTTCTCCTTGATACGGCGCCTCCTTTTCCTTCTGCTTCCTTCCGACTGCATGAGCTCGGGTGCGGTTGCGCCACCTTTTCTCTGGATCACTCTTCTTGAACTCGTAACCCACGCCGAAGCGTTCATTGCTCCTGGGGAAATGAGGGAACTCGGAGACTCCTTGTTCATAGAGCCCCAAGCCCATGCCTGGCAGGTAATTCATTCGCTTCATGATTTCCAATGCCGCGGAACTCACCAAGAAACCATCTTCAGCCCGAATGGTGCAAACCTTTGAGGTCATGAGAGCAAACCCCCCCATGGCTACATCTTCTTCTCCGTGCATGATTTCCAGCAGCGGGGAATTATCTTCGGAGTGTGGACGAATACCAGAATCCCCGTGGATGATAAGAGTCCCAGAATCCAATCCTAGGATGAGTTTCTGATGCAGCGTAGAGGGTACCCCCATAACGTCAGAACGGTGCAACCATGGCCTCCCCAGCAAGAGATTGAACGAAGCAGGTATGTCTAGTACACAGAATTCCACGGTGGTCTTGAACTTCCCAGTTGTTAGTTCCAGGTTGATTGTTCCCAGGACATCACGCCGCGTGTTATCATAAGCACAGACGCCCAGAATCGATGGCGCAAAGTCTTTGTTTTTGAGGCCCAGGCAGTAAGCGGTGCGGAGAGGGCACACGTTGATGGCCGAACCATTGTCTATGAGTATCGCGGGGACCCACTTTCCCAGGCATTTCATGGTCACGTGGAGAGGCTTATTATGATCGGTTCCTTCGGGCGGGAGGTCTTTCTCGGTGAAGGACAAGGTGTGTTGGGCAAGGTTTGGGGTTATGAGGGCGATGAGAGCTTCTGGGGCTATGTCGGAAGGGACCTCAAGGTTGGAGAGAGAGTTGACGAGCCTTCGGCGATGCACGTGGGAAGCTGCCAATACTCCCCACATGGACATGCGGGCAGGGGTTTCATGAAGTTGCTGGATGATGGGGTCAGCGTTGGTATTTAAGTTTTGGTGGTGAGAGGCACTTGGGTTTGAGCTGACAAACAGATTAAGGTGGGTGGGTGGGTTAGGTTGATGTGGAAGGTTATCGGAGTTTGAGGAGTCATTTTGTGGAGCTGGTGAGATAGGGGTGGAGTTGGTGGGATTCTTGTGGATGCGAGGGTTACTCTGTTGAGGTGGTGCCGTTCGGGAGGAGCTTCCTTGCTGGAGGTTGGCGGGCTGGTATACCCTACCGCTTCTGGTTAGATTACTGACCACCGTGGGGGCGGATTCCCATCGAAGACCCTCCCAGAAGTCGGAGAGATCTGTATTGGCCTTGCGTTTCCCCTTATCAAGCTTTGTCTTCTATAGGGTGTCATTCAAGAGTTCCATTCCCAGGGTATTCCATATGTTCTCTTCTTCCAGAGAGTTCTAGAAGCCGTCGTTGTTGCCGTTGTTGACCTGCAGAGAGCCTTCATCCAACATAGCCTTGTTGACAGTTAGCTCTTCACCATTGACCTATACGTTCACCATTTCAGCTTTACCCCAAAGGTCTTCAGGATCCAGCACACAGATATGGGTTCGTCAGGGATCTCAACAACCGGTTGTGGGAAGAATTCATTAATAATGTACTCCTGCGGATAGAAGACATGATCCAAGGTACGGGCGAGGGCGTCAGAATCCCTGGCAATATTGATTATGGCTGAAGTGGAGAGTCCGGAGAATAAGCGGGGGTTCATCAGATCAGGGCCCTGTCCCTCTTCCTGCTCCCAGAACAAGTATACCAAAGATGTTTCGTCAAGAGGGTCTGAATCGTCTAGCTCAAGCCACTCACCGGGTTCTGGGTCCCATTCGTCAAATTCCTCGACTGGTTCAGGCTCCAAGAATAGAGCAAACAGGGAATATCCATCAAATGGATCAGCCATCATCTCATCCCAGTCTTGTCTCCACTCACCATGTTCCAATTCTTCGACTTGCTGGGCATTAACTGACACGGGCCACACTCCGCTGAATATGGCCCGTTGTTCCACTGCAAGGAAATCACTTGCCAGGTCCTCCCACCTTCTTTGAAAATCCCACTCCACCGTTTCAAGTGCACAGATAGCATCCTCGGCCGGAATCTCGACAATTGGCTTGGATTCGGTGATAGGGATGATGTGAAGGCTTGGGTTGAAGGGATGACATAGGGAAATGTGGTTTGTGCGGGCATTTGAATGTTTTGGGAGTGGGTTGGAGATGGTATTGGGCTTTTGGTGAGGCATAGGAATAGTCTTGTTGTCTATGAGGTCTTGAATGGCGTGGCAAAGGCAGAAGCAGTTGTCGGTTAGGTGGCCAGGATTTTGGTGATAGGCGCAGAAGGCATTGGGGTTGTGAGAGGCAGAGAGCTTTTGTGGCAGTGGGGTGGGAGCAAGCGGTTTGAGGAGATCACTTTCGACCAACTTTTCAAACACCGCAGAAAGAGGTGCTGAAAATTGGGCGAACACACGGGGTTGGGACCGAGGTTGACCGGTTTGGGTTACAATCTGGTTGACGAGTTCGGCTTGGGTCGTGTTTGAGGAGGTGTTTGGGAGTTGGGTGTAATTGGAGTTTTCGAACAGCGTGCTGCTGTTACCGGAGTAAACCTTCTTGGCTTTGGGAGGAGGTTCAGGTTTGTCGAGGATTCCCAGTTGAACTGCTTTTTCGACGGCCAAGCCTGTATCAAAGAATGTTTTAAAATCAGAGCAGGCTTGAGCCATCACCATGTGCCTTGCAAGGTTGGGCTGAAGATTTTGGACGATCATCCGGATTTGATCTCTATCGGTGGGCCTATCCTTCATCTATGCTGCCTTAGATCTCCACCTTTTCACAAAGTCTGCGAAGGTTTCCTTGGCTTCCATCTTTGTAGATTCGAGTTCCCGAGTGGTAACCTCCAGTTGGATATTGTAATCATATTGCGCCACGAAAGCCGCACATATGTCTTCCCACGAGTGCTTCTTCCTTTCGTCCAACGAAGTGAACCAGTAAAGAGCTTGTCCCACCAAGGTCTGGGAGAACATCTGGGCCATGGCGTCCCTTTCTACTCCCCACATGGATAGTGCTCCAATGTACCCAGTCAAATGTGCTTTCGGATCCCTAGTCCCGTCGAATTTAGCAAAGTCGATTGGTCTGAACTTCTCCGGGAGCTTCGCATTGGGAAAAAGGCAAAGCTTGTTGATGTCAAAACCCGTCGAGGCAATCTTCTCGTTTCTCGCAATAAATTGTTCTAACTGGGTGATCTTCGCCAAGACCGCTGCCATCTCGGTATTCTGCGGGGCTTCCACTTGGAGGATCGGCTGCCCCGGGTTGGGATTCGGGTTTAGATTAGAGTTTGGGTTTGGCATTGGGATTAGATTCGGATTCGGATAAGGGTTTGGGTTTGGATTAAGGTTCGGATTTGGATTTGGGTTTGGGTTTGGGAGTCGTCGGGCAACCCCGGTTATCATCATCATGAGTTGGGCGATTTGGTTGTCGGTACGTTCGTTCAGACGCTGAATAGCTTGCGTGACTTGCCCCATTTCTCCATTTGGGGTTTCCTAGTTCGGTTCCGGGTTTGGATTAGGATTGGGATGCAGATTTGGATTTGGATTAGGGTTTGGGTTGCCTTCGTTAGGATTTGGATTGCCTCCGTTACGGTTGAGGTTTGGGATTAGATTTGGGTTTGGATCGTCTCCGTTCGGGTTAAGGTTTCCGATTAACAGGTCCATTTCCACCCCTGAATCTGATGCACTGGCGGGGTCTGCCTGAAGTTGGAGCCGTTCCAATCTCTGTCCTAAGGGTCTGGTCCAGGAGGATATGATATTCTTCTTCCTTGGCCCAATTGCTCGGAACTGATAGCAAAGCAAAAACCGTGCTCAGATGTGGTCCCAAGAGTCGCCACTGTGCCCCGGGTGAGATCGGGGCGGCCCAAAAAAAACACATACCGCTCCGGCTAATTGATTTGAAAAATTTTGAAGAGTCGCCACCCGGATTTGTGCTTCGCCACCCGAGAAACCGATTTTGATTTGAAAATTGATTGATTTGAATTGAAAACCAGAGATCATTCGAGGGTACGAGAGCCATGTTACGAGGGGGGAAGGGTTTTACGGCACCCCCCTCGCCCGACGCGATGTCGGTCTCTACTAAACGTTTGTGGGATTTTTCAAATGGATTTTGTTTCGATAAACATGTAACAGGTATCCATAGGTATAGCAAATAGAAGGTGTACACTGGTGCTTGTGTACAAGGAGTGATGAAATGATGATGGGCATATGCATGATGGCAAAGCAGTATAAACTGCTGCTGGATCAACTCTCGAGCGCTTGAGAGTACTCTCGAGCGCTTGGGAGTGCAACTGACCAAATCCTGCAGAGTTTGTTAGTCTCGAATAAGATGCCAAATAACGATGTACACTGGTGCATGTGTATGGGAGGATGATTATGTGATGAAAGGCAGCAAGATAACAGGGAATGAAACACTCCTCACTGGCTTCACTCTCGAGCGCTTAAGAGCATTCTCGAGCGCTTGGGAGTGTCTGAACCCCCACCTGCACTTTCTGTTAGCACTGACACAACACAATGTAAAGACTGCAAAATGAAATACTGTTACACAGACCACTGGCTCAGCAGAGGACTTGAAAAACTGAGATGGGACCTCAAGTTTTTCAAGTCATGTATCCTTGCCATTACACAAACGGATCTACAATTCTAAAAGAGCAAATGTACACATCTATACATGCAGAAGCTCAGAAAACACAGAAAACTGGGAAAGAGAAACGCAATGGCATGCATGCACTCCTGAGCGCTTGGGAATGGATCCGAGCGCTTGGGAGTGAGCTGCATGCCAGCTTACTCTCAAACGAAAAAAATGGTACTGCTTCACCATAAAAACATCCTTATCTGAGTTTTTAACAAGAGAAGATCTTATTTTTAACTTAGGAAAACTTTATTCTTACTTAAAATTTGTAAGAAACATTTCTGTTTTTGGAAAAATGATCTTCTATGTCTACATGCCAGAATAAAACCATTTCGTTTAAAAGTGCATCTCACCCCAGCCTACTGCTTACCAAAATGCCATGCATGGGACTGGAAACTGTCCCGAGCGCTTAGGAGCACTCTGGAGCGCTCTAGAGTGTTTCCAGTAGGGGTTTCGGGGAAAACATTATTCATGGACTCTTTGCTCTTGCCTTTTCACTAAGGTCTCCCAACCATGCACCAGTATTAAGGACTGGGATAGGCTGAGAGACCCCCATCAGAAGGGAGAACAACCTCTTGATTTGAACCAAGGATAGAAATGTTTCTACCTTTATTTGACACTTTGCTCCTTGGATGGTTGTGAAAGGTGAATGTGGAGATCAGAAACTGAGAGTGCTCTGGATTTCTTGCCTTTTTCTTTGATGATTTTGAAAGAGACCTTTGAAGTTGGGCAAGAAGTTTTTTGTTTTTGAGACCTTATCCTTTGAACAAGAAAGAGGGAAGAAGAGGAGTTTAGAGAGAGAAGATTTTCGTCCCCCCCTCCTCCCTTTTGCTGAAAGACAAGGTGTATATATATAGAGGATATAACCCATGGTTTTGATAATCAAGTGATTTTGAAATAAATCCATTTTTAAAGAAAGAAATCTTCAGCTGATCTCTTCTCTGACTAAGGTTGAGTGTTGACTCACCTCAGTCGGTGCAATGATGGCTTGCATGGATAGTGGGAATCTTCTTCGCCCATTAGGCACTGGGAGAGGTCTCGAGCGCTTTGGAGTGGTCTCAAGCGCTTAGGACTTCACTCTCGAGCGCTTGAGAGTGAGTCAGGCCAGTGGTTTTTGGAAAACAGTTTGGAGCGCTTGGGACTGCTTCAAAGCGCTTGGGAATGATTTTGGTCATTTCCTCCAAGGAGCAACGTCTCAATTGGTACATGGCTTGTTCTGATCCAAATTCATCATCGGGGAGCCCCAGGGCCACAAATTAAGGAAATTTGACAAGTTCAAATTGGGGTGTCTACAAGGGTCCTTTTCAAGCCATACTTGAGCACTGCTTGGTTACCCTCTCTGAATCCTTCTCCATAGGCCGCTGAAGTATCCGACTCTATCTGGTGTTTAAAAAACTCACCAAGTTTCTTCTCAAATTGAGATTGTTTACCTTTCTTTGATGATGTGGAACTAGAAGAACATGAAGATGATGACTCCGAAGATGAAGCAACACTACTACTAGAACCAGCTGCAATCTCAGAGTCTAGCCACATATGAGCTAAAACTTGGAAGATACCTTCTTCCACATCAGGAGTTAGATTTCGGTAACCTACAAAGCAGTCCCATAAAAAATTGATCTTCCGCATATTAGCCAAAAAACAAAATGTGTTGCGAAGGGGATCCGGGGAGTATAAGGAAGAAGAGAAAGAAAATTATTTCTTTTGTTCACAACACCCCCCCCATATGCTCTATTATGATAATTTATTCGGTGCCATGCCACCCATTCTCGGCGCACACGTACGATAATCCGAGGCTTAACAATTCTTCATAGTACACCGAGCAAACAGGCAGGACCACATGTGATATATCTTACTACTGCAACTTATTTCTTTTTAATAAAAGCCAAATATACCAATTATACTTCCAGCCGAAATATAAAAAGACAGAAACGAATGCGATCATGCGAGAGCGAGCCATAAAAGCTCTGATACCAACGTTAACTTTATGGGATCGAAAGCTCGTAAATCACATAAAACTTACATGTACGATTGAAGCGCAGCGGAATTAATATGCTTCAAGCTTTTTACGATCTGAGACCCGCTCTACAAGCACCAACCTCATACACGTACACCGTCTTCGATTCTCGCCAGGTAGAGGAGACTACTAGAGTTTGCTCTTGATATCCACACCGCAGATCCTAGGGTTCTTAGATGGAAATCCTAGAGAGAGAAGATATTTCACAGGAGAATATTTTCTAGAGGAGAAGGAGAGATGAAATTCTAACTCTTTGTTATTGTGTGTATCTCCAAATATCTATAGAACTATATTTATAGATTAAAGTCCAAGAGTTCAAATTCTCCTAATAGATGTAGGTGATCTATTATCTTTGAACTCTCCTAACAGATAGAGATTAAGAGTCTGTCTCATTCTTCTAACCAACTCAATCACATAAGCCATGTGGACGACCCATGTGGGTTGGGTCCGGTCCGAACCGACCCATTTTTCTGACAATAACAAATATGATATGAAAACGACGAATGTCTTCCAATGTTTCATTATGACATGTTAATCTAGTTTCTCGGAACTACAAAATATAAATAAAACACAAACTACAAAATATAAATGAAACACGAATACGAAGTAATGGAAAACAATAACACATTAGACATATTTCGTCTCCAATAAGCCGGATGCACCATCACGCCTAGCTGACTGAGCTTTCATTTTAAAAGAAACTACAAAGGTTGATATGCAATATAAAATCCAAATATTCCTTGTGTTCGTTGTTTCCATTTTCTATATATCAACAAGTATTACAACATGCCATTCCAATGTTAACAAAACGGAGGAGTGCTAGGTACAAAGAAAATCTACCCGGAAATTACCCTAAATGGGCAAATCAATGGTACAGATACACTTCAAAGTGAATCTGTACCATTGATTTGCTCTTTCGTGGTAATTTCTGGGTAAATTTTCTTTGCACTTACCATTTCTCTAACGAGGTAACATAACTTCCTCATAACAATGTTGGCATATGTTGCTTATTTAATGAATACTATCATGCTTTCTGCAATGCAAGTTTCCATCATACAGAACTAATACAACAGGGTAAGTTTTCATTTGAGACAGCAATGACCAACCAAGCATATCATTCCTCAATTAAGGAAAGCGTTCTGTCAGCCGAATATGGTCGAGGGTCCTTTTCAAGCCATACTTGAGCATTGCTTGGTTACCCTCTCTGAATCCTTCTCCATAGGCCGCTGAAGTATCCGACTCTATCTGGTGTTTAAAAAACTCACCAAGTTTCTTCTCAAATTGAGATCGTTTACCTTTCTTTGATGATGTGGAACTAGAAGAACATGAATATGATGACTCCGAAGATGAAGCAACACTACTACCAGAACCAGCTGCAATCTCAGAGTCTAGCCACATATGAGCTAAACCTTGGCAGATACCTTCTTCTACATTAGGAGTTAGATTTCGGTAACCTACAAAGCACTCCGACAAAAAATTGATCTTCAGCATGTTAGACAGAAAACAAAATGTGTTGCGAATGGGATCCAGGGAGTATAAGGAAGAAGAGAAAGAAAATTATTTTTTTTTGTTCACAACAGCCCCCCCCCCCCATATGCTCTGTTATGATAATTTATTCGGTGTCATGCCACCCATTCTCGGTGCACACGTACGATAATCCGAGGATTAACAATACTTCATAAAACACCGAGCAAACAAGCAGGACCACATGTGATATATCTCACTACTGCAATTGATTTCTTTTTAATAAAAGCCGAATATACCAATTATACTTCCAGCCGAAATATAAAAAGACAGAAACAAATGCGATCATGCGAGAGCGAGCCGTAAAAGCTCTGATACCAACGTTAACTTTATGGGATCGAAAGCTCGTAAATCACATAAAACTTACATGTACGTTTGAAGCGCAGCGGAATTAATATGCTTCAAGCTTTTTACGATCTGAGACCCGCTCTACAAGCATCAACCTCGTACACGTACACCGTCTTCGATTCTCGCCGGGTAGAGGAGACTACTAGAGTTTGCTCTTGATATCCACACCGCAGATCCTAGGGTTCTTAGATGGAAATCCTAGAGAGAGAAGATTTTTCACAGGAGAATATTTTATAGAGGAGAAGGAGAGATGAAGCTCTAACTCTTTGTTATTGTGTGTATCTCATAATATCTGTAGAACTATATTTATAGATTAAAGTCCAAGTGTTCAAATTCTCCTAATAGATGTAGGTGATCTATTATCTTTGTACTCTCCTAACAGATAGAGATTAAGAGTCTGTCTCATTCTTCTAACCAACTCGATCACATAACCCATGTGGACGACCGATGTGGGTTGGGTCCGGTCCGAACCGACCCATTTTTCTAACAATAACCAATATGATATGAAAACGACGAATGTCTTTCAATGTTTCATTATGACATGTTACTCTAGATTCTCGGAACTACAAAGTATAAATAAAACACAAACTACAAAATATAAATAAAACACGAATACGAAGTAATGGAAAACAATAACACATTAGACAAATTTCGTCTCCAATAAGCCGGATGCACCATCACGCCTAGCTGACAGAGCTTTCATTTTAAAAGAAACTACAAAGGCTAATATGCAATATAAAATCCAAATATTCCTTGCGTTCATTCTTTCCTTTTCCTATATATTAACAAGTATTACAACATGCCGTTCCAATGTTAATGAGACGGAGGAGTGCTAGGTACGAAGAAAATCTACCCGAAAATTACCCTTAATGGGCAAATCAACGGTACAGATACAATTCAAAGTGAATTTGTTCCATTGATTTGTTCTTTCGGGGAAGTTTTTGGGTAAATTTTCTTTGCACTTGACATTTCTCTAAGGAGGTAACATAACTTCCTCATAACAAAGTTGGCATATGTTGCTTATTTAATGAATACTATCATGCTTTCTGCAATGCAAGTTTCCATCATACAGAACTAATACAACAGGGTAAGTTTTCATTTGAGACAACAATGACCAACCAAGCATATCATTGCTCAATTAAGGAAAGCGTTCTGTCAGCCGAATATGGTCGAGGGTCCTTTTAAAGCCATACTTGAGCACTGCTTGGTTACCCTCTCTGAATCCTTCTCCATAGGCCGCTGAAGTATCCGACTCTATCTGGTGTTTAAAAAACTCACCAAGTTTCTTCTCAAAGTGAGATCGTTTACCTTTCTTTGATGATGTGGAACTAGAAGAATATGAAGATGATGACTCCGAAGATGAAGCAACACTACTACCAGAACCAGCTGCAATCTCGGAGTCTAGCCACATATGAGCTAAAACTTGGCAGATACCTTCATCCACATCAGGAGTTAGATTTCAGTAACCTACAAAGCACTCCCATAAAAAATTGATCTTCAGCATATTAGACAGAAAACAAAATGTGTTGCGAAGGGGATCCAGGGAGTATAAGGAAGAGGAGAAAAAAAATTATTTCGTTTGTTCACAACACACCCCCTATGCTCTATTATGATAATTTATTCGGTGCCAGGCCACCCATTCTCGGCGCACACGTACGATAATCCAAGGCTTAACAATACTTCATAGAACACCAAGCAAACAGGCAGGACCACATGTTATATATCTCACTACTGCAACTGATTTCTTTTTAATAAAAGCCGAATATACCAATTATACTTCCAGCCGAAATATAAAAAGACAGAAATGAAGGCGATCATGCGAGAGCGAGCCGTAAAAGCTCTGATACCAACGTTAACTTTATGGGATCGAAAGCTCGTAAATCACATAAGACTTACATGTACGATTGAAGCGCAGCGGAATGAATATGCTTCAAGCTTTTTACGATCTGAGACCCGCTCTTCAAGCACCAACCTCGTACGTGTATACCGACTTCGATTCTTGCCGGGTAGAGGAGACTACTAGGGTTTGCTCTTGATATCCACACCGCAGATCCTAGGGTTCTTAGAAGGAAATCCTAGAGAGAGACGATATTTCACAGGAGAATATTTTCTAGAGGAGAAGGAGAGATGAAACTCTAACTCTTTGTTATTGTGTGTATCTCCAAATATCTGTAGAACTATATTTATAGATTAAAGTCCAAGAGTTCAAAGTCTCCTAATAGATCTAGGTGATCTATTATCTTTGAACTCTCCTAACAGATAGAGATTAAAAGTCTGTCTCATTCTTCTAACCAACTCAATTACATAAACCATGTGGACGACCCATGTGGGTTGGGTCCGGTCCGAACCGACCCATTTTTCTAAAAATAACAAATATGCTATGAAAACGACGAATGTCTTCCAACGTTTTATTATGACATGTTACTCTAGTTTCTAGGAACTACAAAATATAAATAAAACACAAACTACAAAATATAAATGAAACACGAATACGAAGTAATGGAAAACAATAACACATTAGACAAATTTCGTCTCCAATCAGCCGGATGCACCATCACGCCTAGCTGACAGAGCTTTCATTTTAAAAGAAACTACAAAGGCTAATATGCAATATAAAATCCAAATATTCCTTGTGTTCATTGTTTCCATTTTCTATATATCAATAAGTATTACAACATGCCATTCCAGTGTTAACGAGACAGAGGAGTGCTAGGTACGAAGAAAATATACCCGGGAATTACCCTTAATGGGCAAATCAATGGTACAGATACAATTCAAAATGAATCTGTACCATTGATTTGTTCTTTCGGGGTAATTTCTGGGCAAATTTTCTTTGCACTTACTATTTCTCTAAGGAGGTAACATAACTTCCTCATAACAACGTTGGCATATGTTGCTTATTTAATGAATACTATCATGCTTTCTGCAATGCAAGTTTCCATCATACAGAACTAATACAACAGGGTAAGTTTTCATTTGAGACAACAATGACCAACCAAGCATATCATTGCTCAATTAAGGAAAGCGTTCTGTCAGCCGAATATGGTCGAGGGTCCTTTTAAAGCCATACTTGAGCACTGCTTGGTTACCCTCTCTGAATCCTTCTCCATAGGCCGCTGAAGTATCCGACTCTATCTGGTGTTTAAAAAACTCACCTAGTTTCTTCTCAAATTGAGATTGTTTACCTTTCTTTGATGATGTGGAACTTGAAGAATATGAAGATGATGACTCCGAAGATGAACCAACACTACTACCAGAACCAGCTGCAATCTCGGAGTCAAGCCACATATGAGCTAAAACTTGGCAGATATCTTCTTCCACATCAGGAGTTAGATTTTGGTAACCTACAAAGCACTCCCATAAAAAATTGATCTTCAGCATATTAGACAGAAAACAAAATGTGTTGCGAAGGGGATCCAGGGAGTCTAAGCAAGAAGAGAAAGAAAATTATTTCTTTTCTTCACAACCCCCCCCCCCCCCCCCCCCCCCCCCCCCATATGCTCTATTATGATAATTTATTCGGTGCCATGCCACCCATTGTCGGCACACACGTATGATAATCCGAGGCTTAACAATACTTCATAGAACACCCAACAAACTGGCGGGACCACATGTGATATATCACTACTGCAACTGATTTCTTTTTAATAAAAGCCGAATATACCAATTATACTTCCAGCCGAAATATAAAAAGACAGAAACGAAGGCGATCATGCGAGAGCGAGCTGTAATAGCTCTGATACCAATGTTAACTTTATGGGATCGAAAACTCGTAAATCACATAAGACTTACACGTACGATTGAAGCGCAGCGGAATTAATATTCTTCAAGCCTTTTACAATCTGAGACCCGCTCTACAAGCGCCAACCTCGTACACGTACACCATCTTCGATTCTCGCAGGGTAGAGGAGACTACTAGAGTTTGCTCTTGATATCCACACCGCAGATCCTAGGGTTCTTAGATGGAAATCCTAGAGGGAGAAGATATTTCACAGGAGAATGTTTTCCAGAGGAGAAGGAGAGATGAAACTCTAACTCTTTGTTATTGTGTGTATCTCCAAATATCTGTAGAACTATATAAATAGATTAAAGTCCAAGAGTTTAAAGTCTCCTAATAGATGTAGGTGATCTATTATCTTTGAACTCTCCTAACAGATAGAGATTAAGAGTCTGTCTCATTCTTCTGACCAACTCAATCACATAACCCATGTGGACGACCCATGTGGGTTGGGTCCGGTCCGAACCAACCCATTTTTCTAACAATAACAAATATGATACGAAAACGACGAATGTCTTCCAATGTTTCGTTATGACATGTTACTCTAGTTTCTCGGAACTACAAAATATAAATAAAACACAAACTACAAAATATAATAAAACACGAATACGAAGTAATGGAAAACAATAACACATTGGACAAATTTCGTCTCCAATAAGCCGGATGCACCATCACGCCTAGCTGACAGAGCTTTCATTTTAAAAGAAACTACAAAGGCTAATACACTACAACAAACATGAGTTTTAATAGCTTCATTTTATAGCATTCTTTTAAAAATGCTGTGATAGAGCTGCATCCTCATCTAAAGATAGCGTGCCCTGCACTGTAGGGGAGCAAAAAATCTTCCACAGCGTTCCATTAAATACATTACAGCGTTCACCCCATTTAAGAAAAAAGGCGCGAGTCTCAATTCGGTGGAAAATTTTCACCCGCGAAAATACTCGGTGGGAAATTCTACTCTCTCCCCAATTTTGTACAAATCTATTTCCAGTCCCATTTTAAACCCTAACATACTCTGCCTCTCTCTCTCTCTCTAAACTAGATGGACAAGCCGATTCCCCTTTCCAGTATGGCGCCTGGAGCTGAGTAACGCCATCCTTGCGAAACCCTTCCGTCGTCGCAACCTGCGCTACCGTCTCTTCCCTCTCCACCTCCACGTTGCTGTTGCCGGAAAATCTACACCGTGAAGGGGCATCACGTTTTGCTAAGGTTTGGTCCTTCTCCTCTATTTTCCAACAATCTGATCTATATGGGTTTGTTCCTCTCTCTCTCTCTCTCTCTCTCTCTCTCTCTCGCGTGTACACACACACACACCCCGTCGATCTGCCATCAACCATCAGATTCCATTGCATTAGCTCAGCCACTTTGAAATTAGAGTGATAAGCTTTCGATAATGTACAAACCCAGCCACAAACCCAGTTGTAGGGTTGGATTTTGGGGTTTTCAAACATGCACAAACCCAGCCACTTCGACAGCGATTATCTTAAATATTTAACAGGCATATATGTACGATTAAGCAATTTTAGGGTTGGATTTTTGGGGGTTTGTGTAATACCCGTTCCGAAAATGCACGTGCATCGCATTTGACATGACATTATACATCTCATTTGATAATTGCATTTATAGATTATTTCATTTTATATGTTATAGGGTGTATTATGTGAATGTGTCTTATTAAAAAAAAAAAAGAAAAAGAGTAGAATATCGTGGAAACAGGGGGAAACATCCCCTTTGTTCTATTTTGTCTTGGTTAAATACATACCTAAATACCACCTCATGCTTTTAATTGGAGTCAATTGAAACTCAAGTGAACCCTTGGCTCTTCTTTGCCGCTGCTGCTCAGAGAGAGAGAGAGAGAAGAGGAAGAAGATTAGGGAAAACCTAATTAAGAGTAAGCCCTATATTTTTATGCTTAATTTCTTGTGTTCTTTGTTTTTGCTGAATCTGATATCGAAATTAAAATGGTAGAGGAAGAACGATTGAAAAGAGTTAGTGTTTGGTTATTGATTCAAGAAGAGTCTGCATTTTGGTTCGATTATGCAAAAAAAAATGGAAACGATGCATATTTCTTTCATGTTTTGGGAAATGATACAGCCATGGATATCAGAATGTGTAGTTTAGGTTCTGATTAGGTCATGGGATCTGAGTTTTACTTCAGAAAATTCGTTTAGCCTATGGGCATGCAAGTTAGAGTTCAAACAGAATTGAATTTTCCAGGTTCTTGATGAATTTTTATGACCAACTTTTTGACCTCGTAATTTTTCAATATTTTTACTGGAGATGCCTTTATATGTCTAATCTATTGTCTTAGAATTTTAGGATTTTATTCAAAGTACATAAATTTATAAAAATCCGACACTGAGCTGCTGTCGTAGAACTCACTGTGCTGACAGCACCGTCGCACTTTACGGAAACGACTATATCTCAGCCTAGAAAACTCGAAAACACATTCCGCTTGTTTTGTTGGAAACTAGACACATAGAGCTTCAAAAATATGTAAGCCACGTGCCTTAGTTGTGCTTGAATAATATCAGATTTCAGCTTGAAGTTTGGCCAATAATCTGTTCTCTGGAATTCACTGCGAGTTTTGGGTCTGATTTGTATCTGTTTAAAAATAGTTATCAAGGTCAGAAAATTCTGGAATTTTAATATGATGTTCCTTTATGTGTCTGAGTTTTATGGTAAAAATCTCGTGGCAAACTAATTCATTGAAAAATTTTAGAAATTCGCAGAGCATAGCATGGTTGGATTTCATAGTGCATTTCATTTGCATTTGGCATGAGCTTTGGTAGTGAACCTTATGGGTGGAGCGTTATTCATATTGTTTTTCTAGGTGGGGATATCATAAGGACTGTCACTGTGACGTCTCCTGCTCGTAGGGAATAGATTCGGTAGCGGAGTCAGCATTTTTGTAAGGTGAGAATGTACAGCTTCAATAATAAATTGAAATGTCTCTTTTCTATTTATACAATTGTGGTGCTATCTCAACTATCTGAAAAGTGTTCCTTTGGTTTGAGAAAGTTTTTGGACATAATCTTTGCTTAGATGGATTAAATCTATTTCATGTGTTGAAAGGAAAAGGAATTATTTTTATGCCTCTAGTGCCAATGTTCTTGTTAAGCAAGCTTGGTTGTGGCTTGCCTATGGTTGATTGGCAAACTTGGTTGCTGTTTGCCGGTAAGCTTGGTTGTTGCTTACCTTTTGGTTGATTTCTAATCTAACTTGCTAGCACCTACCATTGGTGACAAAGAATGGCCCTCTTCACCGCCGCTATATGCGAGCCTGTGAATGAGGTCACGGTACCGTCTTAACTCTTGGTCGTGAGGTAGACGACTCGTTGGCACATTTGGTAAAATGATATACCACTATTTTGGAGTGGAGATGAAAGGTGTGAGTATTTGCAATGCTTTGGAACATGCTGTTGGAATGAAATTGCAAATTGAGAAAGTTTATTGAAATGATGAAAATGATGCACTAGGCGAGTTTTGGTCACTATTTAATCAAATTGATATTGGCTGGATGTTTTGACTTCAGTCCATCTAAAGTGTTTAATCGCATTTCTTTTTATTATGTTGCTAATGTACATTATCCTGTAACCTTTTTGGTTGCAGTTTCTCGTTGAGCTAGAGGTCGATCCACTACAATGCCTGACAAGTGTATATAAAGGTTGCTCCTGTAGATCTTTTAATTGGAGCTATGTACTTTATGGTATGCAAGGTTGGTGTGGTTGAATAGGAAGGTTAGTACTTTAGACTTGTTCAGTTGTAAAAAAAAAATTAAATAAATGGGTTGGCACTTAGTTGTATAAACTGTTGGGTTTGATGTAATAAAATCTTTCGTTTGGTTTCTGCAGCGAGTTGTAGTTTATTTTACTAATTTATTTTCAAGGCGCTAGTTTCAATAGTTGCGCAGGCTGTGTCAGGTGTCATGCCACTTAGGGCGGGCCTTAGTCCTGCCGGAGTGGGGTGTGACAGTTTGTGATTTTGCATTGTGTATTAGAAATTAAGGTTTTTTTTTTTTAGGTCGGTGAGATTTTATAAACGTAGTTTGCAGAGGACAGAGCATAATTTATTTTAAATTATGTGAGCTCCTACACTACCTTTTGTGAAACAACTATAAAGAAAAGTTTTGAAGTGGTCCACTAGTTGTGTTTTAATGTCTGGGTTCTAGTGTCCCTATATTACCTGAGTTAATATAATATGCTTATTGATGTCGATGCATAAATATTGGTGTATTATTGTCATTGCATGGATTAACCTATGTTTCCTTATTAATATCCTGACCTTCCTCGTTCTTCTATTTCTTGATTCTGCAGTTAGAGAAGAAAACATACTGCATTGGTAGAAGTAAACAGCCAGTTCAGAGAGTGCTCAACAGGTTTGATTTGATTTTTGCTAGGATTGGCTGAGTATTTGATTTTTTGTATATGACTTACTTGCCCACATTATCTTGACATAGTGCCCAAGAGTGGATAGGTTGGTTGTTCTACAATAGTGCAATTTTAGAAGTCCACTGAAGTTTATGTAGTGTGTTTTTGTCTGAAGTTAATTATCAATTGATTGGTTGTTGGCTAGTCGAAACTAGTTGAAACAAGATTCTTGCAAAATCATGTGTTTTTTGTGAGACAAGTTTTGAGCGAAAGCTAATCCTAGTGGGAAAGTTAAGAGGCATGGGTCCCGTTACTTTCCTACTAACTAACTGAACACGGTGCTTTTCCCACTAGGTGTGTATTCCTTCACCCCCTTGTTGGTTTCTTTTGAGTACAAGCTACAACCCGACCCTCATGGCACTCCCCAAGAGAGGTCCATTTTGCCACAGAAAGATCGACCAAGTGTTTTATCAAGATCATTATTAGACAATTAATGTTGAGATAGATATTGAATAACTGAGACTAAGCCATGAAAGCTTGAGAGACAATGGGAAAGAGAACTAAAGAAAATCAGGAGGTAGAAAACAGCTAATGAGCACAACTTCCCAGCTTCCCAAAATTCACTGTATCTCTGCAAAACTTGGCTGAATCAGTGAATAACGTTTGCTGTTCACTAAATATTTACCCAGTGTTTTAGTTTTTCTGAGTTGCTGATCATTTGGCAGATTACTCATCCAAACTTTCCTTATTCAAGTTTAGCTTCTTGTCTGAATATGCTACTCAACGAATTTAAGTTGGGTGAAGTGCACGTTTTCATTTTCATGGCGAAGTGGAGAAATTTATAGCCAATTGGCTTGAAAATCCTTGTGTTTCCAAAATTTTACTGAACCTCCGTAAAACTTTACTGAATCAATAAGCAATCTTTTCGGTTATACACACAGTTTTATGAGTCCAGAAAAGAATTCCGGTCTTTCTTGGATATGCTTAACGTTTTGCTAATTTTCATCTGGATTTTTAATTGTTCAAGCTCAGAGCTGGATCTGCCATTCCGAATTTTAGTACTATTGGAGTTCGTATTTGTATGTCTAAATTATATCGGGATAGGTTTTTGAATGCTTAAATCCTCACATTGGTCTAAGATATAATTTATTTTCTTTTTTGGTCCTCTTGTAGATTGGCAATGATGTTTCCCAGTTTGTGGGCCTGCTTATATTGAACCAGCTTTTACAGGTCAGTTACCATTTCGGATATCCATTACTTGGTTCAGTTTTTTTTTTTGGGTAAATCAGCTTGAAATTAAAAAAAGAGGCTGACCGAATATCAGCTTGAAATTGAAATTGGTTCAGTTATCTGTATATTCAGTTGTTTGGTTTTTATTCGTCGATTTAGTAGGCCTCATTCTGTATAGTGGTTAGGATCAGTTGATGATTCTATTGTGTGGTAGTTATATCAGGCATGAAAACTATTTTTGCAAATTCTATACTTGTTGCACATTACACTTCAAGATAAAGGTGTTTCTGACTTTCTGTAAGGTGTGAATTTACATCTAACGTGAATATTTTTACTATCTTTTTCCTTTCCCTTTCTTACGGACCTTTTTCTCTAATTTTGTTGTTTTGTTCTGTTAATCAAGTTGGAAACAAACAAATGAAAGTCAAAACTTATGTTCACACAATATTGATGTAAATTCTGGATAAATAATGGGAAGGTAACATGAATCCATATTTTGATTGTCCTAACTCTGCAATTTGGCATCGAGAGGTATACATGGATAAAATTTGGCCAATTTACTTTACAGCACTACAGCGAAACAGTTTTGTAAGACTTAGCTAGCTTGATATGGTTGTTGGCTCATTTCCTAACAGCTTCAGCTTTTGGGAATCTTGGTGACAACACCTCCAGGTTATCTGGTCACTGGGGTGTATTTGTTTTCCCCATGTATATGTAGAAAAAATGTTCCCTTCCAAATCTGTCAAGACTATGCTCTTGATGTGTGCCTGTCAAACTCTAGTACCTCTTCATGCTTTGCTGACTCATTCTTTGCCTTCCCTCTATCGGGGTGATGTATAGTTCAAACGAAAGACTAGATCAGGGGTAACAAGGGGCAGAATTTGGCTTATGACGCATGAGCTAAGCTGATCTCTGCCCTCTTCTTAGAACTTCCAAACTTCATTATCACCTATGCTGTTTCATTGCTGAATGATGACTTACCCTTTTAAACAAATAATCTCAACTTATGCACATGGCAGTATTTTTTTCCTTGGGCTGGAGTTACTGATCAAGTTTCCTTTTTTGTTGACCTGTGGGGATGGTATTCTGCTTATTATTTGTTATAGGTTCATCATAATAGAGTAGAGTGGACACTGCTAGAATTATTGGGTATCCTTTTTATGCTCTCACTTATCTTATCTTATGTTCATCTTGCAGTCTATGCAACGCAGGGATCCACTTTATATTGGTTATATTTACGCCTTCTCAATTTTCATTGGAGTGGTATGTGTTGAATCTTTTGTTTTCTTTTCTAGATTGTCTTTTCTTTATTTAAAATGTTTGTTCATTTATGTTTCAGAGTTATGACCCGTCGTATACTTTGGTTCTTTTCTTACTTTGATATTTTACTTATTTTGAGTATAAGGACCTTGCGGTTACCTTGACCTTGTGACCAGGGTTGGATTCTAAATGAATTACTGTAATTGGACATTGCTGGTTCTAGACTGGCCGCCTAGTTGTAAGGTTCAGATAATTGGGCAACCTAGTAGTAGGTTCATGTATGATTATACCAAGATAGAATATGTTTTTGGTATTCTTGGGCCATCTTTTTTTGTGGTTGTCTGTGAAGCCCGGTATCTAAAAATGTACTTACGAGACTTTAATTAGGTTACTAAACCCAATTTATAGGCTAAAGAAAAATGATCAAGGTTTAAGGGATTTTTTTTTCAGTCGACGTTTTTTGGACATGAGGATAGCATGATATAATTTTAGGGGTTCAATACTTTTCTTTAGAAAGCGAACGACACCGTAATGATCTACACATTTTAATTAGTCTACGTTGTAATATTTTTTTGAGTTCGGAACTCGGACATGAATAATTGAATCAGAATAATTTTTAGTAAATAGCAAAATTAAGTTTAGTAATCCATTTACCTTAGCACCACGTGTCCAAGCTAGGAAGTCCAACTATTACAAGTGTCCAAATATCCCCTAAGGTAAGGATGAATCATCAGTATATTTCATGTCTCAAAATAACTAATAGCCATATATGCTGTTAATTGCCAAAGAAATAGGAAAAAAGAAAGAGAGATAAAATGGTAGAAAGGAATTGGAGGTGAACTGGCGAAGTGCCCTTTCCTTCCAATCGACCGTACATCTTTACGCACCACCGCTTGCCGTTCAGGAAATTCTTTGGGTAAATTCCTCTTTCCTCTTCTCTTTCTTTTCCCTACGCAGACCACCACACGCGGCGACGGTCCTGGCGGACTTTCCCATTCCGTTTTCCCCTTTTTCTGTGGCCAAAACCAGAAGTAGGGGTGCCGCTGCTGTGCGAGAAGTATGCTGCGTATCTTTGCATCTAGTATAAAATTAGAATGTGTGTTTGTGAATCGTAAGGGAGAAATCAGTAGATTAAAAGAACTTTCAAGCAATTACAATTTCAATTATTAAGAGCTTACTGGTTCTATAAAAATGCAGACAACTTAATTGCTAAACAAAGTCTAGTTCTCTGGGTAACTTGATTAAGAATAGGAGACCTATGTATTAAGCCCAAACCCCTTTCTGAAATCAGTTGGCCAACTCAAGATCGAGAAGGCCTCTAGTCTTTCAATTTCTTTATTGAACGTATCATGACACAAAGGGATTGACAAATAGGTCGGTCCGAGGAATAAGAATGAGAAGGATCGAGTCTTTTGCTTAAGCTCTCGAGAAGTCAAAGGTGAGATACTCTATTCTTAGTTATATTGAGTTTCCAAGCAAATTATGTTATGTGTTTTATATGCCAAAAGTTATGATATGCATACAAGTTATAAAGAAAGCATGATCTGTTGAAAATGATGTTTGCTTCTCATTTTATGCCATGGAAATATGTTATGAACTCATTATTCAAAGATGGCGATTTTTATGAGAATGGCTATGTTTAAGAAGGGATTATTCCATGAACACCAGCCTTGCCATCTAAAGGTGACGGTGTAATGTTATTATGATTCTCTGAGCGCCTTGTCATCTAAAGGTGAAGATGTTATGACGTTATGATGCTATGAACTCAAAAGAAAGTTGATGTATCCAGACAGCGGTGTCCCGGGTCAGGGGGACGGATTTTAAAGATACCATGACCAACGAAGGGGTTATAAGGGAGGAATGATATGTGGCACCAGCTGCTAGTGATTTGATCATTTTACTGGGATAGGGTCGTGACATTGTCTTTTTTGTATTGATATGTTACTAAATCTACAATTGGTACTTTGGGTCTAATTCTTGAATCTCAAATGGTTGTAATGTGAAACTGTTTCACATAGGTTGACTTATAAGTGTTAGCATTCTCGTTTGTCAACGGATCATGAACTTATTTCTGTGAGTAGATATTTTGTCTTTGAAATTTTTAGCATTTTGGTGGAGGATATTGACGGGTCTAGGCAGCAATTACCAAACCAAGTTCCTAATAGCAGACCCATACTGCTATTTGGTAAGGATTGCAAAACACTAATGCTTCAATGTGCTAACTGAAAGAAATTTCATTACATTAGAAAGATTCATCAATTAACCAATATGTTCTCACATCAACACCAGTGATAATTCCCAATCACGATTATGAGCTCATCATCCATCCCTAACTGTTCACACTTCACTCAATGTTCATCAAGCACTAGCTAACATGGCATCGTTTTCTCAGCCTTCCACTCCATGGATCCTCTATTTCTTGTGTCACGACTCATGGCAAACTTTTCTTCTCTCTTTTGCAGTAATCTTCTTGAAGAGTTGTTTCCAGCACATTGACAGGTATTTACTTGCTTCTTGAAGCGTTGTGATTTATACACCCTATTTTGTGTTTTGGACTTCAACTTTTCTTAACGTTATCATGCCAAGAGGTTAAACTCTTTTATGTACTGTGGAGTGATTCGATTTGTCAAGTATACACCCATAGAGGCCTTTGATCTCTGTGTTGTGAAACCAATGATCAGTTAATTCACCTACTATTGTCTTTATAAAATTTTCCTTAATCGTTGAATTGAATGACTGTAACTAGTTCCACATCCATCTTGTTCTGAATGAGGTTCTATTTTTTGCCTTCATATAGATAGACATGCTGGTACTAATGCATATATTGATATTGTGCACACACATGCATTTGTTGGCTGTTTTAGGATTTAGGTTAAGTTGTATGTTACCATCTGAATCTGAGCACATGAAGATTCATTTCTTACTTATTATTGTTTCTTTTTCTGTGATTCGCTATATGATTCATGAAGTAAGATTGCTGCATTTGGATGTAAAGCGACCCAGTATTTTGTGGTGTTGTAAACGATTTAGTCAATCTCTTTAGGAAAGGATTTTTTGGGTCATTTACAGCGAAAATGCTCCACCACTTCTCATGTACTTCCTGCTATTCTCAACTATGTGTCCTGCTATTTTTTTCGTTCACAAAATCCCACAAGAGAGAAGAGGAGCGAAGACTTAAAAACCCTATATTAAAGGAACTGCTCCACCAATAACAAGCAAAAGTGATTATTTGTTAATCTATATAGGCATGCTTTTGAGATTCCAAGCAAAAGTGATAATCTTTTAATCTATATAGGCATGCTTTGGTTCATTAGATGTTTATGGCATAGTTAAATGTTATAGAGCAGTTTGGATTACTGAATTCGATTGATCGTCTTTTGGTAGATTGTACGTCTTAGTAATAGGAGTAAACTTACCATGTTGTAAGATTAGATATTCCAACTTCTCCACATGTCTTATATAACTTATAAGCTGATCATTACCTTTGAGAGTATGTGCAACTAATGATATAGCTCTTTGTGTTACTTGGTCAATATATAACATGTACGATTGTATGCTATCAGGAGACGAGGTTGGTGTCGTTAAGATGATGGACAAAGATTGGGTGCATTTGAATAGGTAATAGAAATACATTTTAATCATACCATAGATAAATTAGTGACACATTCTTAAAACATTTAGCTTGTTCATTTGTAGATGGACTGATGAGTATATGAAAGCGGCATCGAACTTTGTGGAGATGGCTAATCGAAATGCAGGAAATTTAGGAAAGATTTTATGTCCTTGTCAACATTGTCGGAATTTGAGTCACCATCGTGTTACAGATGTTTATGAACACTTAGTCATAAATGGAATGGATCATACATACACAACTTGGTTTCATCATGGGGAGGAAGTAAGTGCTGCACAAAAACCTAAAGAAGCAGAAATGTTAGATGCATATAACTTATACAGTGCATCATATGCACGAGATACAGAGCATGATGAACACCTTGATGAACCTAGAGAAGAGAGCTTTGCAAAAGCATTAGAAGATGCAGAAATTCCATTGTACTCCGGTTGTGAAAAATATACAAAGTTGTCAGCAATTGTGACTTTGTACAAGATCAAAGCCGAGAATGGATGGACGGATGAGAGTTTCACTACGCTTTTGGACAAACTTCATGATATGTTCCCCATGGCTGCAATGCTATGCTCTATTCGTGAAGTTAGAAAGTTCCTCAAATCATTTGAATTGGGTTATGAGAAAATTCATGCTTGTGTGAAAGATTGTTGCTTATTCTGGAAAGAGAACGCAAAATTGGAGAACTGTCCAAAATGTGGTCATTCAAGATGGAAGGTAGATGTGCGCACAAAGAAAATTAGAAAAGGGGTTCCTACCAAAGTTTTGAGATATATGCCTATAATTCCAAGGTTTCGGAACATGTATAGGTCATTGGAAGTAGCTAGAGATTTGACATGGCACTCTACTCATAGAAGCAATGATGGGAAGATGCGACACCCAGTAGATTCCCCCACTTGGAAACAATCGATGATAAGTGGCCATCTTTCTCAGCAGACCCACGTAACCTAAGACTTGGTCTTGCTACTGATGGTTTCAATCCATTTCGGAATTTGAGTTCAACGTATAGTTGCTGGCCCGTTATGCTGGTTATGTACGACTTGCCACCTTGGTTGTGGATGAAAAGGGAAAATGTTTTGTTGGCACTATTAATACCAGGACCTAAGCAACCGGGTAATGATATTGATGTATATCTACAACCTCTTATCGAAGACCTAAAAATTTTGTGGACCATAGGAGTATCTATTTATGACAGGCTCACTAACTCCACATTCAATTTGAGGGCAATTTTAATGTGGACAATGCATGATTTTCCAGCATATGGGAATATTGCCGGGTGTGTGACGAAGGGTAAATTTGCATGTCCTATATGTGGAGAAAATACACATTCTCTATGGTTGAAATTCAGTAGGAAGACTGTATATATGTGCCATAGGTGCTTTCTTCCACCATCTCACCCCTTTCGGAAGAAAAAATCATGGTTCGATGGAAAGGAAGAAAAGGGGAAAAAACCAAGAATCATGACTGGCAAAGACATTTTGCATGCTCTGAAAGATTTTAAGAATGATTGGGGGAAAGGTGGAAATGGAAAAGAAGGAAGCAAAAAACGAAAGCGAGACAGTGAAGATAAACAAATGTGGAAAAAGAGGTCAATATTGTTTGATTTATCATATTGGGAGGTAAGTGTTATCAACCAACATTTTGATCAATCTACCTATTACAATTATATATATTGGCCCTAGTGTAGTTTATGATTGTTTCTCTACTATTCTATGTAGGAATTGCCAATACGTCAAAATTTAGATGTCATGCATATTATTAAAAATATTATTGAGAGCATTATTGGCACATTGTTGGGTATCGATGGAAAATCCAAGGATGGTTTAAATGCTCACAAGGATATGCAACATTTGGAAATAAGGCACGACTTGCATCCACAAGATCGTGTGTCTAGGACATATCTTCCTCCGGCTTCCTATACACTTTCAAAAGATGAGAAAGAAATATTTTGCAAGAGGTTATTTGACTTAAAAGTGCCTGATGGGTATAGTTCAAATATTGGGAATTGCGTATCAATGGACGAGTTGAAGGTCACAGGTCTCAAATCTCATGATTGCCATGTGCTAATGCTTCAGTTGTTGCCTGTAGCCTTAAAGGGATTACTACCAACGGGACCGAGAAATGCGATACTTCGCCTTTGCGCATTCTTCAATAGATTGTGTCAAAGAGTAGTTGATGGAGAAGAAATGGCATCCCTTGAGGTTGAGGTGGTTGAAACGTTATGCATGCTTGAGAGGTTCTTTCCACCTTCGTTCTTTGATATCATGGTTCACTTAACAATTCACTTAGGACGAGAAGCACGACTTTGCGGGCCAGTCCATTATCGTTGGATGTACCTTTTTGAGAGGTGAACACCTTTTGCTTTTTTGATGCATCATCATCTACGTTCTTTTCCAACATCTATGGTTGTATAATGTCAATGTACTCTCTTCATGATTAGACATATGAAGATATTCAAAGGAAATGTTGGAAATCATGCACGACCTGAAGGTTGTATAGCAGAACGTTACCTCGTAGAAGAGTGCATGACATTTTGCAGCCGGCACATGAAGAAATCTGTGGAAACAAGCCATAGGGGACCTCGCAATCAAGATTTTGAGAACGATGTAATTCTCGAAGGTCGTCCAATATCAGCTGCCACATCCATCACATTGACTGATGAAGTTTTAGAAAGTGCACATCGTTATGTGTTATTCAATACAGCCATAGTGGAACCTTATTTGGAGTAAGTTTGATGAAATTTTGGTTGCATAATTCACAGAATTTCGTACACAAATAAAAGTTTGTACAGCCATGTGAATCACTTACTTGTTTGTTTCATTTTCTATTAGGATTCATATGGAGGAGTTAAAGAAATCGAATCCTAGTCTTGGTCTTCCAAAAAATAAAAGTTTACTTTTGAAGAGGCAAGCTGACAACTTTTCAAAATGGTTGAAGGAAAAGGTTACCTCTTATTTTGTTTGAGGTTTATCAAGTTTAATATTGTAATCAATATAGTGTTAATTGGTTTGTGTATACTTGAACAGATTCAGGTAAAAGCATGCGCAAATAATGAATTGGAGAGACTACAATGGCTTGCTAATGGTCCTAGAAAGCATGCCTTGAGTTATACAGGCTATATCATCAATGGGCAGCGGTTCCACACAAAGGAAGTTGAGAAATCAATCCAAAATAGTGGTGTTTCCATTGATGCGACAACTCTGTGTAGATCGAGTGTGAAGGACAATGCACAAGTTGTTGATGTAGTTTCATACTACGGGGTGATAAAAGATATAATTTTGTTAGATTATCACACATTTCAACTGCCATTGTTCAAGTGTGATTGGGCAAACATTGGCCATGGTGTTAGGATGGAAGATGGTTTTACACTTGTTAACCTTCACCAAGGTCAGACCCAATATGACAAAGAGCCATTTATCCTTGCATCCCAAGCAAAGCAAGTTTTTTATTCAAGGGAAACTGATTCTTCGAATTGGTATGTTGTACTAAAGGCACCTCCTAGGGGATTTTATGACTTGGAAATGTACGAAGAAACCGTGGATACATCTTGTAGGCCGCAAGATGTTTCAGCACTTGGTATGGACAATGACGATGATGATGAAAGGATAACTAACATTAGAGGAGATTGTGAGGGTACATTGATTGAGGATTTGTAGCCATCGCACCTTTGTAACTTTTGGTTTTTCTTTGGAACTTTTGGTATGTTGTATTAAAGGCACTTGGTATGTTGGAACTTTTGGAAGTCTTGTCAGGATATTTTTGGTTTGGAACTTTTGCTATGTTGTATTAAAGGCACCTTCTAGGATATTTTGGTTTGTCTTATTTATTTATTTGTATCTTGCCATCGTGCCTTGGTAACGTTAATTTGTTATTCATAATATACTTGGATATTTGTAACTTTAGTTTGTTATTCCTGCTACATTACTGAACAGAAACAGAGCTGATTTGTTTTCTTTTATGTATTCAGCACCATGTATGTTCAGCCGGGATACTTTTCCAAGAAGTTGGCAGGCTATGAGAGGGTAAGGCAAAAAAAAATTGAACAAAACTTCTTAGAAATGAAAGCTTTAGGAATCAACGTGCCAAAGTCATTGCTTGGTAACTATGAAGAAATATGTGGTAGCGGTAAAGGTAATGATAAAAGAAAGGACATTGGGCATGTGGTCAATGGTGATCCAGACTATGAACCATGTGATGGTGAAGGAAGGGGGACTTATGATAGTGACAATGATGATCCCTCGGCATCTCAAGCAAATCAGGTAATGATTCTATAGGATGTAATAAACTCTTTAACAAATTAATGTACTTCTACTTGTTTTTGCATATACATGCTCTTTCTATTATTTACGTGAGCATTACAATGTTGTCCACTCTCTTTCATTGATGCATTGCTTCTCTTATGTTTTCAGGTGAAAGGTACAAGTCCAAGAAAGAAGAAGGGTTGTTCTAGTGCACAACTTTTGAAAAAATCACAAAGAACTCAAGAAGATGGTGGCAGCCCCCAAGAAGCAACCCAAGCTCAGTAGCTCCCCACATCACCTACTGATCAAACTGACATGTTTTGCAACCCACATACGGTTGTTGGCTGCGTGGGTGAGTAATAGTGTTATGAGATTATTTCTTCCTAGTACTCTTTTTATGTAATATTTCTGAAGTGCAATCATATCCAATGCAAAATTCTACAGCAACTCCTACAATCCCTTCAACAATGTCACAAAATCTCAAACGCAAAAGAGGCCCTACCAAGCTGAAAACAATTGCTGTAGATGGAGGTAGTCGGATTGAAGTTAAGTTTGACGAGAATGGTCAACCAATCGGTGCTGGATCAATCAAGTTGTCTTCTTTCTTAGGACCTCTAGTTCGAGAGATTGTACCATATACACTTTTAGATTGGCGAAAGCTTCCTACGGGAATGGCAGAAATCCTATGGCAATCCGTTCAGGTATGGTATAGTGCCTAAGTATAATGCTTTTAGTTACATAATTCTATCCGACCAAATGTGGTGTCATTATTTCAACTATATTTTTTCTCATACTATTACTCTTCTGGATGTAAAAATTATAGAAAATCATGTAAGTTACATTCAAATTTTTAGGTAAGATTCAATCTTCATGAAGAATGGCATAGAGAAATGGTTTTCCGGAAAATGAATGAAGATTGGAGAGCCTCAAAGTCGACATTAGTCAGAAAAGTAAGAAATGCTTCAAATGAGGAAGAAAGGCTAAAGCTACAGCCTGATAACATCAAATCGCTCCAAGATTGGAAGGATTTTGTGAAGGAAAAGACTAGTGAACAATTCAAGGTATGTGCACCTTGTCCATACACTAGGTTATTCCTGATTTTTTTCTTCATTCTCTCAAAAGAATAAAGCATGTTAGGTTCATCTTGGTTTGCTGTTTTTGTAGCTGTGCCTGCTGTTAGTGTTTGCTGTTATATGCTGCTGTATGTTAAAAGCTTTCATAGCATCTTTTGGGAGATTTTAGTGCTGTTTGTGGGTGTGTTTTCTTGCTATTTTGCTGCAGTTTGCATACTGGTTTCAGCTGATTTTGATGCTGGTTTGTACTCTTTTTTCTGAAAACTTAATTTTTTAAATTACTGACTTATGGCAGGGTCTTTTGATAATAAAGTTGACTAAAGTGGTCAATGGTGCTTAATTAATACTATACTGCCCTAATCTTATTCTTCCTCTCAATGAAGGTTTGTTATTTTGTACCAGTGGAAATATAAAATCCGTTTGATGCCTCAAGACAATTGCCCAATTCCTAAGTCATCGTAGTCATAGCTAACCAAGATAAAAGTAAGGCTGGCCATTATAACTGAAATTCCAACTGTTCCCTGCTGATTTATATCAAAAGAATGGTCGTGGTTTCCTTTGCTGCTTCTTTTTCTAAAGAAAAATGGATCCAAGTTCAAATACACGTGTGCAAAATGCATTGCTTGCTTGCATGTAATCTGCTTTCTGATAACTGGAAAATAAGATGCGGTAAATAATTTATTATGTTTGGAATCTAGCTAACACTGTATTTGAGTACCAATAAGTGAGTTACATCATTCATTTGGTATGTTGGCGAACAATTCATTCGAATATGGAATCTCATAAACAAGAGGAGAGCTGGAAAAGTTTTTAAGGCAAGGGCCGGGGAAGAAAGATAGTTTTCTACTTTGGTGGACAAGTCATTCCTAAGTTGTTGTAGTCATAGCTAACCAAGATAGAAGTAAGGCTGGCCATTATAACTGGAATTCCAGTGGTTCCCTGCTGATTTATATCGAAAGCATGGTTGTGATTTTAGTTTATTCTTGAGTTTAGGTTAGAAGCAATAAATTCAAAGGTATGAGACAGAAACAATTGGAGCTGCAGCATACTATGAGTCGTAAGGGATATGCACGGTTGACTGTTGAGCTGGTAATACCTTTATTATTTTGTTTATTATCAAATATCATTGTACTTCACATTTATAAACTATAACTTCAATTCTGACTAGATATTTGTTTTTACTCTAGAAAAAGAAAAATGATGTGTCCTCTATAAGTAGAGCTGTTGTTTGGGCTGATGGACATACAAACAAGAATGGTCAACCCGCAAACAAAAAAATTGCTCAAAAGATTGTAAGGCCATGGCTCATTCTTTATATGTATGTTTTATTGGTTATATATGTTCACAGTCTGGTCCTAGTCATTTACGTTGGCTTATCGTTATGCCATTTTTAGAAAGATGTGGAAAGAATTGAACGGGATAAACCAAACTCATTTTTAACTAATCTGAAAGAAGATGCTCTTTCTCAAGTGCTTGGTCCTGAGAAGCGTGGCCGGTTAAGAACATTTGGAAAAGGAGTCACACTAACAAGATTGACTATATTATCACAAATGAATGGTCAGTTTGATGCACTACGTGAAGAAAATGTTCAGTTGAGGTCTGAAATGTCATGTGTGAAAAATACAGTAAAGGAGTTAAAGAAAAGCCAAGTAAGTAGCTTATCATTTTCTTCATTGGTGGTCATTTCGGATTACTTTGAGTAACGACGTTTTATTTGTTCTGTTTTTGAACTTTCTAGGTTCAAAGTTCGGCAACAACTAAAGGAACACCAACTACACCCATTGTTTCTCCCTCGGTAAAAAAATGTTTACTTTAGCATTTGCAAAAAATAGCATAATCTTACATTGTTGCATAAAAGATGCTGAAGGGTAAAAAATTCCATCGATTACATTGTTGCATCGAATTATGTTGTTATCATTGTTTAATTTTGTTATATCAATTTGTTGGTAAAGATTGTGAACATCAGTCCGAATACCAAGTGCAAGTTGCTAGATTGGATGGGGACGGGAGACGTAGTTGCTGAAGGGCGTTGGTCTTCGAGTGATCCAAATGAAACATGTCATTGTGTTCCGATCGGACCTAACGCAATGAAAGTTTGGGTGGATGTAGCAAAGAAACCTGAAGTGTTTCTTTGGAGGCCTACAAGCGATCTGACCTATGTCGTCGATGCAGTGGGAACTACCATCGCATGGCCTGCTAGTCAAGTTATTATGGACTCTTCGCCGGGGTAATGTACATTCCCTCCTTCATATTGAGTGAATTCTCTTAGATGATAAATGTATGACTGATTGCTACTGGATGGGGGAATATAACCATTTGGTTCTCTCATGAACTAACATTCTACATTCACGAATAAATAGTAGATTTTCAACATGGCTTGATACATACAATGGGCGCACAATCTGGTGGTTGAGCAAATAACCCATAAGAGATGACTAATGCAGTTCATACCTGGCTAGGCTATGTGTAAATAGCGGATTGTTACAAACACGTCTAAAGGCCTAAGAGGTTTGATTAATATTGGTTCTTGGTTATTCACTAAACTTTAGTAATAGATCCTTGGCTTTCATCTAATATGTGCATTTTACTAGTAAGTGAATGTACCTGCTTTCTGTACCAGTGAAGAGGACATGATTTGTCAATTGAACTTTTTGTATTGAAGCTTATTAAAGGAGTTTTTGGTCTTCCATGTATTCAACAGCCATGTATTGGTCACCATGTGCACTTGGGGAAATTTTCACCAAGGAGGGAAAATGCAAGAAGTATTAATTATGCAGTATTAAGTTTCTTTATTTGTTAGTCATATATTAAACTTGGGTCTTAATTGGGACTACACTGGTATGGCGAGCAGGTTTCAGATTTAAGCAATAGCACCCTAGCAATTGAATACATTGTTGTTTTAGTGTCAAATTGTACTATACCTGTGGGGCATCTTTTCCTGAGCTTTAGAGTTTTCTCGAAGTGTTTTTGGGATATAAAAGGATGTCAGACAAACTCTGAGTCATTCACATAGTAATGAGATTCTTATGGTTCTATTCATTACTCAGTTCAATTCACGGTTCGTGTATCGATAAAAACTTTTATAGGTGACCTGTGAAACTTCCGATTCATGATTTGATTTGCAACTTGGGATTGCATTGTCTTTGTACAGTTGTGGGTAGAATAGTCAATATATTGGATGATGACATTGGCAAAAGATGTGGTAGTACCGTAGTAGCAGTATGATGGCAAGTTAATAAACAAAGCTCGATGCTTCTGAAGCTCCTTAGTTGAACAAGTTTGGGCTCGTGTTCGGCTTAGTTAAAAGTTTGCTTGAGATCTGTTGAAAAATAAACAAGTGAGATATCTTCAATCCATTTTAAAGCTTGCTAAGATTGAACAACTTGCAATTCATATATGCTCATTAGCTCGTTCAGTGTTGTTAGGGTTGTGAAGTTATTTGTTTTACTCAGAGTTCGTTTGTTATAATATAGCATAGATTTTGCTCGTGGCCATGAGACTGTCACAGATATTGGACACAAAATATATATTTGTATACGACTCTTCAACAAGTAACATTCTTGCACTCTTCTAAGTCTCTTTCTTGTATTGTATGTAGGTCGATTGGTTGAAAGAGAAGATCGATATTTCATCACTTTTTGCTAGAGATGGAGATTATGATCTTGCTAGTGTTGGATGTTGAAGTTTTTGCATTGATGTCTCCTTTTTTTTTTGTAGAGCCTCAATGCTCCTTTTTTGTATGAAGACATAGCTGGGATGATCCTCTTTTGTATAGCTGGGATGCTCTTCTTTTGTATAGCTGGATGCTCCTCTTTTGTATAGCTGGGATGCTCCTTTTTTGTATAGCTGGGCAACTTTCCTCCTTGAAAATGTTAGCAAGATGAAGGCTATAGCTAGCTAGGTACTTATATTTAGACTTAAGTGATGTTAGATGAAGTCTTCTATTGCAGGATTTTGTATGGAACAATTAATGTATAACTATATGGGAGCTTCTTTATGGCAATTATTAAACTTGACGATTGGTTTTAATTGGTTCTTTTCAAAGCTTTGTATAGGATGCGATGAATGCTTACAATTGTATATATGAAGATGACAGGTTATAGCGGGCATAAATGCTATGGAATGTACCATTACTGCAGTTGCTTATTCATAGCAATTTTTGAACGCTAGGGAAGGTCTCCAATTTATAGCAGGCTTTGAATGCTATGGAAGGTCTCTTATTCATAGCAAGCATTGGACGCTATGGAATGTCTCATATTTATAGCAGACATTGAACGCTATGGAAGGTCTCCTATTTATAGCAGACATTGAACGCTATGGAAGGTCTCCTATTTATAGAAGACATTGAACGCTATGGAAGGTCTTGTATCTATAGCGGACAATGAACGCTATTGAAAGAAAGGACTTTTAATTGCGTCGCCTAATAAGGCGTTCGTCAGAACGCTATGTATATAGTTTTATAGCGTTTTTGGCACGCTATAAAAGGGCTTATTTGTTGTAGTGATATGCAATACAAAATCAAAATATTCATTGTGTTCATTGTTTCTATTTTAAACATATCAACAAGTAATACAACATGCCATTCCAATGTTAACGAGACGGAGGAGTGCTAGGTACAAAGAAAATATTCCTAGGAATTACCCTTAATGGGCAAATCAACGGTACAAATACAATTCAAAATGAATCTGTACCATTGATTTGTTCTTTCGGGGTAATTTTTCGGTAAATTTTCTTTGCACTTACCATTTCTCTAACGAGGTAACATAACATCCTCATAATAATGTTGGCATATGTTGCTTATTTAATGAATACTATCATGCTTTCTGCAATGCAGGTTTGCATCATACAGAACTAATACAACAGGGTAAGTTTTCATTTGAGACAGCAATGACCAACCAAGCATATAATTCCTCAATGAAGGAAAGCGTTCTGTCAGTCGAATATGGTCGAGGGTCCTTTTAAAGCCATACTTGAGCACTGCTTGGTTACCCTCTCTGAATCCTTCTCCATAGGCCGCTGAAGTATCCGACTCTATCTGGTGTTTTAAAAACTCACCAAGTTTCTTCTCAAATTGAGATCGTTTACCTTTCTTTGATGATGTGGAACTAGAAGAATATGAAGATGATGACTCCGAAGATGAAGCAACACTACCACTACAAGAAAAATTGCATTGGGTGACGAATGAATATCGTCACAAATTGCTTGTTTTTCGTCACAAATAATATAGGTGACGAAAAAAAATTTGTCGACTAAAGGTTGTCGAGGATTCCTACCTGGTGACGAAATCTATTTTTCGTCACCTATAGTGTCTTTTGATGACGAAATATTTCGTCATCAAAAAGTGAATAATTGGTGACGAAATTTTTTTCCTCACTTATTGTGTTTTTTGGCGACGAAATTTTTTGTCATAAATTATTCCTTTTGGCAACGAAAAAATTCGTTACTGATGAGTCTCATCGGTGACGAAAATTTTCGTTGCAAAAGACATTTTCATATGGGAAAAAAATCCTTCTTTCTTGCTCTTGCTTGGTTTCGAACCCGAGTCTCTTGAGATTTTCGCGCAAGCTCTAACCAACTGCACCACACACACTTTTCAATAAATATTTGAAATATCTAATATATAACATATATGTTTAACATAAAAATATATTTCAAATGTAATTTTGAACTTTTAAACATTAAAATTAGTAATTTTGATAAACATGAAAGTTGTAGGCAATTGAGTTATTGTTCAAACCCAATTTGAATTATCTCAATCGGAGTTTTTAGTAAAGAGTTATGTTCGAAATACATTTAGTGACAAAGCGCAATTCATAAATTTCGTCATGAAAGGTACCCATTTGATGACAAAATATATTTTTCGTCACTAAAAGCGTTAAAATTGTGACGAAATTATTTTTCGTCACCAAAGTTAAGCATTTGGTGACAAAATAAATATTTCATTACTAAATTGGACTCATTTAGCGACGAAATTTTTTTTGTCACCAAATGATTATCTTTGGCGACAAAAAATAATTTCGTCACCTTTTTTTAAGCTTTTAGTGACGAAAAATGTATTTCGTCTCCAAATGGGTACTTTTGGTGATGAAAATATTTTTTTCGTCGCTAAACAGGCATATTTGATGACAAAATTATTTCGTCACGGAAGTTGTCAAAACGGTGACGAATTTACTTTTTCGTCGCCAAATATACTCATTTAGTGACAAAATTAAATTTCGTCACCACTTTTTCGTCACCAATTTTCATTTTTCTTGTAGTGTACTACCAGAACCAGCTGCAATCTCGGAGTCTAGCCACATATGAGCTAAAACTTGGCAGATATCTTCTTCCACATCAGGAGTTAGATTTCGGTAACCTACAAAGCACTCCCATAAAAAATTGATCTTCAGCATATTAGACAGAAAACAAAATGTGTTGCGAATGGGATCCAGGGAGTATAAGGAAGAAAAGAAAGAAAATTATTTCTTTTGTTCACAACACCCCCCCCCCCCCCCCCCCCCCCATGCTCTATTATGATAATTTATTCGGTGCCATGCCACCCATTCTCGGCGCACACGTATGATAATTCGAGGCTTAATAATACTTCATAGAACACCCAACAAACTGGCAGGACCACATGTGATATATCTCACTACTACAACTGATTTCTTTTTAATAAAAGCCGAATATACCAATTATACTTTCAGCCGAAATATAAAAAGACAGAAACGAAGGCGATCATGCGAGTGCAAGCCATAATAGCTCTGATACCAATGTTAACTTTATGGGATCGAAAGCTTGTAAATCACATAAGACTTACTCATACGATTGAAGCGCAACGGAATTAATATTCTTCAAGCTTTTTACGATCTGAGACCCGCTCTACAAGCACCAACCTCGTACACGTACACCATCTTCGATTCTTGCCGGGTAGAGGTGACTACTAGAGTTTGCTCTTGATATCGCAGATCCTAGGGTTCTTAGATGGAAATCCTAGAGAGAGAAGATTTTTCAGAGGAGAATATTTTCTTGAGGAGAAGGAAAGATGAAACTCTAACTCTTTGTTATTGTGTGTATCTCCAAATATCTGTAGAACTTAGCGACGGAACTCTAAGCGCAATCGACGTGCCATTACTCGAGGAAGCTGGTCCTCAGATTAGCGCCCAAGATCTTAGCGACGCTACCGACAGCGTCAAAAATTATATGTTCATGGCGGGACGTGAGATCTCCCACAATGTTACGCAGTCAATCTCGCAATCGTTCACTCTGTCCTTGGAACCTCTGACCATAGCAGTCAACAAAATGGTTGCTACGCTTACAGAGAGGCTACCGCTCGCTCCTCAGCTGCAGGGCTTTCCACAGTTTGGTGCCTTTGGCAATGGTCAAGACCAAGCTGGCTTATTAGGGGTTCCTCCCTCTCCTCAGACATTTTACCATGCAACTTCGTCTAATAGCCCTGCATTCGGGGGGCAAAAAGAGAATGAAGTCGTGATTGGAGGAGCTTCAACGCCTCCAAATAACGATCAAAGGTTTCTTTTGGTCGAGGACCAGAACAAGCTTGACAAGTCTGACAAGATGGACAGAAGGCCTTTGCAAGGAGGCCAGGGCTCTGGAAAGGACAAAGGAGTTACACATACTCCTCAAAGCTCTGATACTCGGGGGGCAAGTCCAACCCAGAACCAGCAGGCAGAAGAGGCGCACCCACAGCCGCCTCCTGAGCCAGACCTAGTCATGGGAAGGGATCAAGTCTTGAACCTGCTCCAGGAGCAGTTAGGACCTGGTTTCAGACCTTTGGGAAGGCCAATGTATAGGAAGCCTCATACCGAGGAGGTGGACAATACACCTTTCCCAAAGGGTTATAGAGTCCTAGAATTTCAGACCTTCAATGGTGAGAGCATGCAGTCAACGGTGGAGCACATTGCCAGGTTTCAAGTTCAATGTAGAGAAGCTGGAACCATTGATGCACTGAAGTTGAGGCTTTTTCCCAATTCTTTTACTGGGACAGCCTTCACTTGGTACATCAACTTGCCACCTAACTCGGTGCAGACCTGGGCACAGTTGGAGGAAATGTTCCACCAGCAGTTCTACAGGGTAGAACAAGAAGTGACGTTGGCGGACCTGTCATGCTATCGTCAAACCCACCTAGAGTCTGTGGAGTCCTACCTCTTACGTTTCAAGACTGCTCGATTCAAATGCAAGATAGTCCTTCCCGAGGCCGAATACGTGCGTATAGCATTAAATGTCCTGGGCTTTGAAATGAAGAAGAAGTTTTATGGAATGGAGTTCAGAGACCTGTTCGAATTATCTTCTAAGGCTTCTCATTATGAAAAGTTCTTGGCAGAAGAGCAGGACAGGAAGACGGCATCCAAAGGGACGTATTACCGCGACCCTAATTACGAGGTTGCTACAGTGGAAGCAGAGGCAGACCCAGATGTAGCAGTGGCTGAAATTATCAACAAAAAGCCATACGTTTGCAAGGCCTTTGTCAAGATGGAGCCCACAAAGCAATCAGCCCAGAGCTCTTTCAATATGTCAACCAGGACCTATACATTCGATGTGGGTAGGGCTGAAGCTATCTTTGATCAACTCTTGGCCGACAAGCTGCTCAAACTGCCCTTTGGTCGCAAGATTCAAACTCCGGAAGAACTGAAGGGCAAAGAGTATTGTAAGTATCACAATTCTTGGAGTCATACTACTAATAACTGCATAGTATTTAGAAATGATATCCAGGACAAAATTGAGCGGGGCGAGTTCAAATTCCTTGAGAAAGACAAGCAGCCCATGGGGGTAGATGGCAATCCCTTTCCTTCAGGGCTGAATACAAATATGGTCTCCGTCAACATGAGGGACATGCCTAGGACTGTTCCTAGACAGAGAATAAGTTTGGGAGCCCCTTGCAGAGCAGCTTGTAAATCCAGCCCAAGCAGGTATTGGGATCCTTATTATGATGAGGGTGATGTCAGGACTGAGCGGGTTAGAAGGTTTGAAAAACTGAACTCTTGGTGGTCCAGACCTTCAGGAGTGAAGAAGCCAGAGAAACCACCTTGTTCCATGGTGTGCACAGAGTGTGGACATCACGCCAGTCCTAGCAAGCCAGTCCTGAAAAGCATTATTGTGGGAAGGGCTGAGCCAAGTCCTAAGGAGCCACGCAGGTCTAAAGGGAGAAGGGTTGTACGCGAATCTGTGTTCAACCGAATTCAGCCAGGGTTAGTTGAAATTGAAGATGAGCTCGTCAACTTGAGGATATCTTCTCCTTCTAGGGATAAATCAAGGGCTGTGAAACCTCCAGTCACTCCTCCAGATGAGTGGCATAGGGTTGAACATCCAAAGTTTCCCTTTGAACCTCCACCTTTGTCCAGATCTCAGAAGAGGCCGCCAACGATTCAAGCAGGCAGCAAGAAGGGCTGAGGAAGAAGCAGACCTACTTGACGATCCCATGAATGAAGACGACCTCATGAATTGAGATGATCCCAAGGGGAAAATGAAGATGGAGATCCCGGTGGAAGAGCCTATGGTCGAAAAACCTAAGGCTAAAAGAGTATACAAGCCTCTGGAAAGGACTATGGAAGAGGTTATCTTTGAGCCTCCTCCAAGGACTTTACCCCAGAAGCAAGTCCCGTTCAAGAAGACGTACAAAGAGGCTGTTACCAAACCACCTCCAAAGCAAGGAACGGTACCCAAGAAACAACCTCTCCTGGAAAGAACTCTCAAGGAGGCTAGGATTCAGCCTCCACCAGGACAAGTCTCTTTACTCCAGAGGACAACCCTTGAACCTAGGAAGCCAGACTCTGGGGGCAAGTCAAAGTTGAATCCACAGGCTAAGGTATTTGTGCCTAGACAGGGTCATAACATGCAATGCAACATGGTCATGTTCTTACCAGCAGATCTGGAAGCCAAGGACAACACTCCAACAGCCATGGAGGGTGATGTTGTAAAGATGGGGCAGATAGCAGAGATCTTAAATGAGTCCTTCTCTGTAGGACTGAATGGGCCTTCAGTGATCGTGCTGAAGGACGAGACCGAAGAGAAGAATGAAGATCGTGTGGCTAGCGTGATCTTTGAGAGGCCGAGTCCTACAATGAACAAGCACATCAAGCCCTTGTACATTGCTGGTTGCCTTGATGGGATGCCAGTGAATCGTATCCTGGTAGACAACGGTTCAGCAGCCAATCTCATTCCTAAGGCCACGATGCAGAGGCTCGGGAAGACTGATCAAGACCTGGTTTCATGCAACGCCACCTTGACTGACTTCACTGGAAATGAGACAGCATGCCTAGGTATTTTGATCTTGAATTTAACGATAGGGTCCAAGACCTTAACAACACCTTTCTTTGTTGTTAATTCACACTCTTCCTTCAATGTTCTACTGGGGAGAGATTGGATTCATTCATGTCAGCAGTCCCCTCAACCCTTCACCAATGTCTTATTTTTTGGAATCAAGACGACGTGGAGGTAATATGGGCTGACCGTAGACCATTCCAGGCCTCTACTAACCATGCTGAGGCCCACCTGTATGATGAAGGGGTTGGTCCAATGAAGGTGGAAGGCCTTGACAAGTATGGCCGCCACAAAATAGCCTCCATTCATAACAAGAAGTCAGCTGAAGAAGTGAAGGCACTTTTTCAAGAATTAATTGGTCCAATGATTACGGAGTCAAGTAGGCCAATTATAGCTTCATCCAAACACCCTTTTCAATGTTAGCAAGCCCTTCAGAAGCAGAGAAACATGTGGCTCTTCGAACCACATTGTCAAGGTTTGAAGCCTATTTACTAGAGAAGAGGCTGATGGGAAGTCAAGAGTCTGAGGAAGATTTTTCGGCTTGTGCGGCCGAAGTAATCAACGAAGACGAAACCTGATTGAAGATCTTGATGAAATCCGCCTGGAAGACCTTGAAGCAGCCCCAGCCAAGTTGGATGATTTAAAGGATGACGTGCAAGATCCTTTGGAAGAACTTAATTTGGGAGATTCAGAGAATCCCAAACCTGTATATATTAGTCAACTTCTGCCAGAGGACGTGAAGGAAAAGTTCATCTAGCTCTTAAGGGAATTCAAGTCCTGTTTTGCTTGGACTTACGGAGAGCTGCCAGGTCTGTCTAGAGACCTAGTGGAGCACAAGTTGCCTATACAACCAGAATTCAGACCTTTCAAACAACTGCCAAGGAGGATGTCCAATGAGGTTTACTTACAGGTCAAAGATGAGATCGAACGCCTCTTCAATGCTGGATTCATACGCACAGCCAGGTATATTACTTGGCTCTCTAATATTGTGCCAGTCCTTAAGAAGAACGGCAAGGTCAGAGTGTGTGTAGACTTTAGAAACTTGAACTTGGCTTCCCCAAAGGACGAGTATCCAATGCCAGTCGTAGATCAGTTGGTAGATGGAGCTTCTGGTCACAAGGTCTTGTCCTTCATGGACGGGCATCTGGTTACAATCAGATCTTTATCAATGAGGCCGATACGGCTAAGACCACTTTTAGGTGTCCTGGAGCCCTAGGAACCTTTGAGTGGGTCGTAATGCCCTTCGGCCTAAAGAATGCTGGTGCTTTGTTCCAGCAAGCAATGAATGCCATATTTCATGATTTCATTGGCCATTTCATGGAGATCTACATTGATGATATCGTGGTCAAGTCTCAGTCCTATGATGAACATTTGGAACACTTGAGGAAGTCTTTCTTGAGAATGCAACAGTTTGATTTGAAAGTAAACCCCTTGAAATGTGCCTTCGGAGTCTCCGCAGGCAAGTTCCTTGGATTCTTGGTCCACAACAGAGGGATTGAAGTTAACAAGAACAAGGCCAAAGCAACCATGGAAGCAAAGCCTCCTACCACCAAGAAGGAGTTGCAAAAGTTCTTGGGTTCGTTCAACTTCTTGAGAAGGTTTATCTCAAACCTAGCTGGAAGGGTTCAAGTCTTTTCTCCACTCTTGAAGCTGAAGGACCATGACCCTTTTGTTTGGGAGGCAAACCATCAAAAGGCCTTTGATGAAATCAAAGGCTATTTAGCAACAGCTCCAGTCCTTATGCCTCCTATCAAGAACAGGCCATTGAAGCTCTACATCTCAGCAGCTGAAGGCTCTATTGGAGGTCTCTTGGCTCAAGATAACGCTCAAGGAAAGGAACAGGCGGTTTATTACTTGAGTAGGTTGTTGACTCCTTATGAAAGGCGATACACTCCTATTGAAAAGATTTGTCTTGCCTTGTACTTCTCAGCGATAAAATTGAGGCACTACATGCTTCCTGTTTTGGTTTACATTATGAGTAAAACAGACCTAGTTAAATACTTGTTTTCTCGGCCAATCATGAGAGGCCGAATCGGCAAATGGTCTTTAGCTCTAATGGAGTTTAGTTTTTAATACGTTCCTCAAAAGGCTGTAAAGGGCCAGGCTTTAGCGAATTTTCTTGCTGATCATCCATGCGTGGATATCGGCGATGAGTCTGAGTTAAGTCTGAGCACCCTCGAGATATCACTTACTCCTTAGACACTGCTCTTTGACGGATCAAGGACTCAGCAAGCCTCAGGCTGTGGAGTAATTATTATTTCTCTTCAAGGCCTGAGGACTGAATTGTCCTTCTAATTTGATTTCCCATGTACAAATAACCAAGCTGAATACGAAGCAGTTCTTATAGGCCTTGAGATCCTAAGAGATCTAGAGGCCAGAGAAGTGAAGATTATTGGGGATTCAAACCATGTAATCAATCACTTGGCGGGAACTTTCAAATGCTATAATGAGGACTTGGCTCCTTATAATATGGCAGCAGTGCAATTAATTCAAGATTTTGATAATGTAATTGTCAAACATGTTTCAAGGAGTATGAACACCGAAGCCAACCGCTTGGCTCAGGCCTCAACAGGTCTGAAGCTAGCTCTAGAAACAATCCACAAGATCATCACAGTCCAAAAAAGGTTGTTACCTTCTGTTAGAAGGAGAGGTCTAGTACTGGAGGTATTTACTTCTGATTTCACAGGTGAAGAATCAGATGATGAACTAGAAAAGGATTGGCGTACACCTATTATTTCCTTCCTAAGGAGGCCTCATCACAGAACCCCTAGGAAGTTAAGGAGAAGGGCTATGAGCTATATCCTCGTGGGCGATGAATTATACAAGAAAAGCTTTGAGGATGATTTACTTTTAAGGTGTTTAGGGCATCTTGAGGCCATGAGGGTCATGAGTGAAGTCCATGAAAGAATCTGTGGCGCCCATCAATCTGGAATTAAGATGAGATGGCTAATCAGAAGGTATGGCTACTATTGGCCAACCATTTTAGAGGATTGTATTCATTTTTCTAAAGGATGTCAACCTTGCCAAGCCCATGGCCCAATTCAGCGTGTTCCTGCAGCTGATTATCATGCTGTGGTCAAACCTTGGCCATTTAGAGGTTGGGCCTTTGACGTAATTGGAAAAATTTATCCGCCCTCTTCAGGAAATCATACTTACATCTTGGTAGCCACGGATTACTTCACCAAGTGGGCAGAAGCCGTACCATTAAAGTCTGTGGATCAACAAAAGGTAATCAAGGTGATCAAGGAAAGAATCATCCATAGGTTTGGACTGCCTAAACACTTGGTTGCAGATAGGGGTACGATATTTATGGGAGAATAAGTGATTAACTTTGCTGCACAGCAAAATATTATTATCTCCAATTCTACTCCTTATTACGCACAAGGAAATGGCCAAGCTGAATCCACCAACAGGACTCTTGTCAACATTATCGAGAAAATGGTGGAAGATAATCCAAGGGCCTGGCATGAATTGCTTTCTGAGGCCTTATGGACCTACAGAACCTCAAAGAAGGAAGCCACCAATATAACTCCTTATATGTTGGTATATGGGCATGATCTAGTCCTACCAATGGAAGTGGCAGTAAAGTCAACAAGAATAGCATATCAAAATGGCCTCACTCCTGCAGATTATACTCAGGCTATGCTGATGAAGCTTGAAGACTTGGACGAAGTTAGGCTTGCAGCCCTTGATCACATGTTGGTTCAGAAAAGAAGAGTCGCTAGATCTTATGACAAACGTGTAAGGAAAAAGAGCTTTACTAAGGGTGACTTGGTTTGGAAGGCAGTCTTCCCCTTAGGAGAAAAGAATCCAAGATATGGCAAGTGGTCTCCAACCTGGGAAGGACCGTACCAGATTGCTCAAGTCCTTAGAGGTAATGTTTATCTTCTTATGGACCTAAATGGTGGTTTATTTAAGCATTTAACAAATGGAAAGTACCTAAAGCATCACTATCCTTCTATGTGGGAGATGAGAGACTGTGGAGAAATTCAAACTACCAAACCATAATGAAATTTCATGGCAAGGCCTGAACGGAGGCCGTAGTACTTACTATGCAAAATTCAAAAAGGCCTCAAGTTCAGGCCGCCTATCATCAAAACCAAACCATTGCCTTGGCCAATTAAAGGAAAGTTCCAGGCTAGGCAAGAAGCAGACTAACTAATTATTACAAACCAAAGTTCAAAAGTAAAAGTTTTTGAGGTCAAGACCTACAGAAGGCCTTCAAGACTGCTTTTGAGGTTTGCCCACGAGGTGTCAAGGTTGGCAAGCCGAGCTTCAAGCGTATCCCGCTGCCCATGAAGGCCTGGGACTTCTTCAACCAGGAGATTCAGCTTCATTTTTTGGCTTTTTAATCCAGCCTTCAATTTTTCATGACGTTGGGCCAGGATTTTGGATTCCTTCCGAAAGTCTTCTAGTCGGCCTTCAGCTAGTGCCAATTGGGTTTTGAGATCTTGAATTTCATCAGAGGTGGCAGTGATGTTTGCTTCATTGACCTTGATATCTTCCTTGAGCTTATTCCATTCAGAACTGAATTTGGTAAGCTCCATATCAACTAGATCCAATTCTGCCAACTTGGCATTAACCTTGTTAAGCTCATGGGTGGAAGAATCATGAGATTTGATCATGGTAGGAAACTCTTTCTGGAAATACTGAAGGGATGTCTCCTATGTACCCAAGGCCTGGGACTTCACCAGCACCTCCATGGCCTTCTTTATATTCGAGGCTCGAGCTGGATGGACAATATCCTTGAAGTTCGGCAGAACGGCCATCCTAAGAGTTGTCTTGGCCTCAACAATTTCATCTGGTGTAAATTGAGATTGGAAAGTTGATCCAAGACCACTGCCTGAGGTGCCAGAATTGGCCGCCTTTAGCAAGTCCTGAGCAGATTGAAACAAAGTGTCCAGATCTTCTTCTTCTTCTTCCTCGGTTACGATGACAAATTCCGGTTCAACAGGAGGATTGGTCGAGGGAATAGGTCTGGTTGCTGGAGAGTTGGGCTTCTCTGGAGTCCTAGAGGATGCTTCGTGTTCAAGTTCCTGGTGAGGCATACCCAGCCCTTTGTCTTCTATCTCTATCTCTTCTTCAAAGTAATCATCAAGTTCCTTGGGGTTAAAAACAAGAGGGATTAGATGATAGTAAGGGGCCATAAATGCTGAAGAGGACATGTCACAATACATCCTTACGATGGGATTGCCTTCTGTGGCAGACACGGTATTTTCAGAGTCAATTGGAGTAGGTTTTTTCTTCCTCAACCTCTTCTTGGTTGGAGCAGAATCAACTTGCCCTTCCTTGATTTTGGAGGTAGCCTGTCAAGAGGAAGGGGATTTAGCAAAAGGTTTCAATGAGGCCAAGGGCAAGGCCAAGAAGAGTACAAACCTTCTCCAAAAGGTCAGATTCAGGAGAACTGTTTTTGGCACTACTCTTTGTTCTACCAGCCACGGTGGTCTGAGAGGCCTGTGAGGAGATTTAAGGTATAAGTAATGTACGGAAGGGATGGAGGGATGCTAAAGGAGTTTTACCTCTGGCGCCTGCTTGTGTGCGAGCATCTTAGTCCTTTTGGGCTTTTATGGGGCAGTTTCAGCAGGGGTCCCATCGGGAATACTCTCTGAACCTGGAGACAAGGAAGAGATTAGCCCAAAAATATTGAATGAATTCAAGATGTTTGCAAAAGCAAAAGATATGGGTCTTACCTTTCTTTTCATGGTCAAGGATGGTGAAGGACTGATCTGTTGCAGGGGCATGGTGAAGCCAGGCTCAAGAACTCCAGCAGATTGTGGCAGAAGTGTGGTTAAGACCTCCAGGTAGGGTTTGACGAAATGCATTCTTGTGTAACCTCCCCACCAACTATCAAATTTGGCCCCTTTGTTAGTACGTTCAGCATAGCGATGAAGGGCAAAGGCCTTCCTAAGCTCAGGGAGAGTGTTCCTGACCCTTTCTAAGTCCTTTGGTTGAACCACTGGCCTGTCAGTGAAGTCCTCATTCAAGGACTGGTATGGAGGTAATGGAGTGAGTTGACAAAGGCCGAACTGTCTGGCAAATTGGGCTGCATTATAGTATTCAACTCCACACTTCTAATTGGTAGGAGTATAGGCCATGCCATACATGAGGTCCCTGGAAATCAGAAAGCTGCTCCAGATCTCGAGATGGTCATCAAAGTCATCACCCGAATTTGAGGCTTCTTGTTTCAGCCACCAGGGCACCGTGTCCCTGACAAAGGGCATCCAGTTCTTCCCCATCCCAGTGAGTTCATGGTAGAAGAATTTGAAGTAGGTCCCGAAAGCATATCTAGGGCTGCGAGCATCAGTGTAATGGAGGCCGTAGCAGGTGTGTTCTGACTTTTTGACCATGAGTGGGCCAAGTTTAGGGAAATAAGACCATAACCATAGGGTCATGACCCACAGGGGTCCAGGAGCAAAGATAAACTTGTTGCTGATCAGTTCCTTCATACCACGGTAAAGATGGGCTAAAACCAAGGGGCCTAATGCCAGCTTCTGCCCAGAAGCTAGGGCACAGGCCAAGTCTATAAAATCCTTGGTGACCCTATTCGCAGAAACACAGAAGATAAATTTGTTTAACCAATACAGGAGGAAGGCCACGTGTTCATTATCCTCAACAAGTCCCTTTTTGGCATAATGGTTAATGAAAGGGGCAAAAGACAAGGGTTCTTTATACTCAAAGTAAGGAGTTTTTTGTGATAGAAAGTAATTGGCCTTTATCCCATGGGGACGGAGGCCTGTCAGGAAAGCCAAGTCCTGAAGGGTGGGGCTCATGAGGCCTACCTTAAAATGGAATGAGTTTGTGGTAACTGACCAGAATTGAGAAGCAGCCAGGAAGAGATTTTTGTCCATATCAATAAGTGATCGACTGAGCAGAATGGCGTCTCGGATCCCTATTTGCTTCCACAGATCACCCTTGGCCTCAAGCATTCGATCAAGCCACCCTACGTACTTGGCGTCAGGTCTGTGCCGAAGGCGATTGGGAATATCAGAGTTGAAACGATTCCAGTCAAGGGACGGAGATTCAAAGGGAAGGACTTCCTCAGCCAATGGGTACATCGGGGCAAGTTGGGAGGGAAACCCTAATTGAAACGCAGGCCCCAACCCAACTCGATCAGCGTTTGCAATGACCAGGACGTCGTTGGTAATCGCTATGTGCTCTTCGTCAATAATCTTGCGGATTTGGATGGCGAGGTTGTTGGGATTGAGAGGAGCATTAGCTTTGTGGGTCGCCATCTCTGGTGTAGATCAGAAGACTCGAGTGAAAGAATGGCGGTTTAGGGCTTTTTTCTGGACTTCGTTCATGCAAGAGGAGAGGAAGCAGAGAAGATGTAGAGAGAATGAAAAGAAAGAATGGAGCTTTGTGGATGGCGGCACAATTGATGCCGTTGTTTTTTCCTTTCTATCTCTATCTCTTTGATCGAGATTGAAGAAGCAACTCAAGGGTTGGACTCTTGATTGACGCAAAGAGTCCTGACGGTTTGAAAAGCTGCATGGCAGCCAATGCACGGCCTGGGGTGATGACACGTGTTCCTCAGGCCTAAAATGGTGATAGTTGTTGCTGTCAACAGGACTCCTTAGGGGGTTGTTTATCTCGGAAACTGTTGAGATTCAAAATGGAAAATTCAAACCCAATTAAGAGACGTGCTTTGGAACTTAAAAAGTTGTTAGGCCTAAATATGGCCTGATTATCTTTTTTAGTGTAAACATTTGAACTTTTGAAAAATTCTTAGGCTAAATAAGCCTGATTATTTTTCAAATCTAGCGATAAGGACTCGTTTGGTTATGCCAAAAACCGTACTTTGTCCTAATTTACAAGCCTAGATCTTGAACAAGATCAAGGCCTGGGGGGGCATTGTTTACACCCGTTTTTGGCACCCAGTCTTGGGCAGACATTGGAAGGCCATTTAATTATCTTTTAATTAAATTGGGCCAAAAATAAAGATGTATTGGGTTAAAATTAATGGGCCAAGACAATATTTATTGGGCCCGATTAATTTTAATTTAATTCGGCCATGGGCTTAGTGTTTCTGGGCCTATTTGCAAGAAAGAATTAGTTGGCCCATGACCCATGGAAGTTAATTAGGTGTTTTGTGGGTTAAACAGATAAATAGGCCATTTAATTTAATTAAATGGGCCATTACCTAAGAGTCCCATAAAAAGTGGAAGGTGGGTAAATGCTTAGTGTCTTGCAAATAGTCGCTCATGTTGATCCACGGAAGAAAAGGAAACAAGTTAGTGAGAATACTTGCCACAGGGCCATTTGACTTGGTCAAATGGCCCACTACTCTTTGATACCCACGAAAAGAGGAAAGATGGTGGCCCATTACTCTTGTTTAACTTCCAGTAACTTCTCATGGTAAAAGAAAACATGTGGGTTTCTCTTTTAAACCTCCAATAACCACCCATGATCCCACTAAATATGTTAGTGGGTAGTTATTTCGGACACTTGGCAAGATCTGAAAGCTACTCGGGACACATGTCAGCTCATGGTGAAGGCGGGATACTCGGCCCAGATCTGGACTAGTGCACTATTTGCCCATGATCTTTTGTAACCTCTAATAACTACCCATTACCCCATGATCTCATGAAGGGGAAGTTGCAAAAGACACATGGCGCCATGAGAAGAGGACAACAAGCCCTTTACATGCAGAAAATCGAAGACCCGTGGCCTATAAATACTAGAAGACAAGAAGAAAAAAGGGTTCCCACACCAATCAAGCTCAACACTTAAAACCAAAGCCTTCCCAGTGAAGCAACTATCTCTATTTTCTCACCCTCACTCAATTAGTTCACCAAGTAATTCGGGTTTCTATCTCTCTTGTACCCCAACTTTATTATTACGAAACATAATAAAGTTATTCATATCTCTCTTCATCCCTTACTTTATTATTACGATATAGTAAAGTAATTCTACGCTGTTACTTTCTTTCCTACACGGTTAGGAAATTATTAAGTCCTCGCACGAAGAGGCAAAACCACGGACCTTCACTGCAATCCAGCCCTTAGGTTGCAGCACTATCGCCCTCTCAGATCTAGAAGTCAGAAAAGGGACGCTCAGCCCTTTACGTTAGACGCGACAAGTCTTGGCACGCCCGTTCAGTCCTTGAGCCATTTCGGAGCCGAACACTTTCGTACACGTACTTAGGGGTTCTGTTTCTAGTGCTAGTGCAGTTACGCAGGCAGTAGATGTAAATGAATGCGATGCACCAAAGTCTAACAAAGGCTTGTATGCATGTACTATATAATAGTAGCGTACCTTGGATCATAGAAGGATCCTGCTCTTGTTCCTCAGTTTGCAGTGCAAAGATACACCCTTCAGCGCCTTGCTGTGTTCCCATGGGCTGCTTTCCCTTGTTTTGCTGCTGCAATGGGCCTCCAGGGTTTTGCTTTTCAAAATCGGCCTGCCCAGGTTGTTGAGCCTTCTGATTTCCAAAACTTCCATTCCTCTTTCTTTGAAGCTGGAGGCAATCACACTTATAGTGACCCATAGCCTGACAGTTGAAGCATTGGACTGTCGCTATGTCTCGACCACCTCTCTTTGGTTCGCCACTTCCGGGGATACCAGTTTTCCAGGGTTGGTCGCCTTGAAGCAGGTTAGAGGGTTTGGTGGGGTAGGGTCCATGGTTGCTGTTGGGGGGTTGGCTTCGGATCGGTCCACCGGTGCCGCTTGTCGCCTTCCTCCATCGGGTTTTGAAGTCAGTCTCCTCACTCTCTAGCCGGAGTGCACACTTCACGACTTCGGAATAGGTGGTAAAAGCTTGAGCCACCATAGCCTTTCGAGCAGTGGTTAGTCCCCACTCGAATCTCCTAGCCTTCTTGTCCTCTGTGGGTATGGAGGTTAGGGCGTAACGAGACAGTTCCTCAAATTTGGCCTCGTACTGGGTAACGGTCATTGTTCTTTGTTTCAGATTCAGGAACTCTTGTTCCTTGGCTAGGCGAAGAGGCGTGGGAAAATATTGGTCGAGGAATAGAGTCTCGAACTCGGCAAATGTCATGGTGGCTATGGCATGGGTTGCCTCCATCAGATCCCACCAGTAGCGGGCTTCTCCCTTCAGCTGGTAGGTGGTCAAGGCCACACGATCTCCATCTTGGGTGATTCCTAAGGTTCTAAGGATCATCTTGACCTCGTTAGGCCATGTTTCGGCTACGATGGGGTTAGTGTCTCCGTGAAAGGTAGGGGGTCAGCGTTTGCAGAACTCGTTCATCGCTTGGGTTTGGGTCATAGGTCCATCATCGTGGTTTTGGTTTTGACGATTAGCGTTCAAAGCAACTATGAACGCTTGCATGATTTGGGTTAGGTTGGGGTTAGCATTTGAGGGTTCTCCGTTATCGTATCCTAATCCATGGCGCGTATTCACCATCAACAAGAGGAAATTGAAAGGGGGTTTTAGTCTACTAAAACAAATTTTCCTTTTTCGCCAATGGTGTTTCTTTCAAAAGTCAAAAGTAGTTTATTAAGTAGTATGCAACAGTACTCTCTTAACAAAAGCAAGCTTTTCACAAATAAGCAGGAAATTACAATCATAAGCATAGAGTTCCACTATAATGGCAAGTAGGGACACAAGGATAAGATTTTTCCTAATACAAGTTAAAACCAAATGATCCTACATATTCCTATTCCGTGGTTCTATAGGTTATCAGGTTTTAACCTACACCGCTGCTACTCCACTCTAGGGTAGAACAATTTCTATAACCTCTCTCAACTACCTCATGTAGTTCGAGCCAACAGGTTGGTAGGTGGTTATCTATAAAGACAAAGTTTTATTAACACTAAGGAAGGCTTTCTAGGTTCCACAATTGATTCTTGATTTAAGTCATCATCCAATTGTTCGGGAATTCCCAGTTCGGTGGTACTGCCAATTTCCACACCTTGCTTCAATCCGAAGATTGTTTTGTCAGAATTCCACCCAATTTGGGATGGTAAACTTAAACTCAATTCACATTTCTGCAACGGTCAAACTATCTCATGGTTCTACCCATTCTACCCATGAACGAGGTTTTGAACCTAAAGCTTTGATACCAAGTTGTAACGCCCCCAATTTCCGGGTACGTTAAATAGACAATTTTTTTGCAACTTCAAAATAGAGTCTGGCTCTTTATTACATCACAACCTCCGTAAGAGTACTTTCATTACACAAAGGAAGGGAAACTAAGGTTTCTAATTACAGCTCCACCTGCTCCTCTATCCTAGCCAGCTTTTCAGCTCCAAAATCCTCCAAGGTGTACTGTTCATCTTGATCATCTACAAGGTCTGACACATTATACCGGCGTCGCCACCAATATAATATGTCAGGGTCACCAAAAGGTAACACCGTGAGCTACAAAAGCTCAATAGAGTACCCCATACCTACTAACCCTTAACTTACAAACATTAAACCATAAAATCAAAGATTTTCACATAGATCAAACATATTTGACAGACAACGACACAACCTCATTCATTATTCAACTAGCGTTGGTGTCCAAGATTCTCTAGGTTTCTCCTACGCGACTCCTCGTAAACCGTGTCAACATTTTATCAACATCTCATAACCATAACACATTTTCAAGAAAATCGTTTTTAACACGCCCAGCCTTAGTTCTGCCGCTCCGGGTTCCTGAGTATCCACACAATGGTTCCGCCGCTCCGAGTTCCCATTGGCACACAAAATTTGCATTGGCTCCTCTCCACGAATAACCAAGCCATACCTCGGTTCCGCCGCTCCGGGTTCCCATTGGCACACAAAATTTGCATTGGCTCCTCTCAACGGATAACCAAGCCATACCTCGGTTTCGCCGCTCCAGGTTCCCGAGGATCCTCACCATGGTTCAGCCGCTCCGGTTTCCCATGGGAACGCACACAACCTCACAATGGTTCCGCTGCTCCGAGTTCCCATTTGCACACAAAATCATTGAATTTGGCATTGGCTCCTCTCCACGGATAACCAATCCACAATTCAAAACCCTCGGTTCCGCCGCTCCGGGTTCCCGAGTATCCCACAATGGTTCCGCCGCTCCGGGTTCCCATCGGGTTTTCGAAAAACACACCTGCACAATGGCTACCACGTCCGGCCATTATGTAGTTTCAAAAATATTTTATCCAAGTTAAAACACACCTTTTCGTTAACCACACCCTAGGTGTCATGTTTCTACTTTCTCGATTTTCGTGTCACGTTTCATGCATTGACTCCGCGGTAGGACTTTTCACATATGCAATCATAAATCATTCATTGTAATCTTGAAACTAAACTAGCAAGATCAAATCATCATGCTCAAACTACAACTTAAAGCATAACGCCACATGTACGGACGCGTTTGGAGTGAAAATCACTTATGCTTTACAACAAGGCAAGTGATACAAACAATTCATAATACATGCTCATATCCATCTTAAAGATCAAAATATGAATACTTCCATGCATTTCGATATATAAACCACATACAATATAGGTAGAGTAAGTAGAGGTATTCTACATATACTTAGAGCTAGGGGATAAGAATAATCTACAAGATCTGTAACGCCCCTGAATTTTGGTCAATATTTATTTTGTTAAATATTTGAATTTTATTTTTACTTTTTGTATTCCTTCTATATTTCCGATATTTCGTGATAATTAGTTTTTCGTCCCTAAATTTTAACCATTGGCTAAGTAGTTTTCCGAGCACATAGAACTAGATTCTAAACCGATTAGTTAGAAACCAAGTACCTAGTTCCTTGGATCCTTTACTCATTGGGTAATAACCGTTAGGGAAGTTAGTGACCCTTGGGTAATAGAGTCTTTTGACCAATAAAGTACCGATGTGACTAGGGAATCTTGTACCTTGTTTCCTAGAAGCCAACCTTGTCACTTCAAACTTTCTCATCAAACTTACTTTATTCTTTGTACATTGGTTCATAATGTTAGGGTAACTTTTGTCCATTGGATAATAACCTTTTCATTATTATATTTTGTTTAAAGTACGTATAGGACATGTAGTCTTTTAAGAAATTTTATTTTAAGTATAAAAGTACTTGTACTTCTTTTATCCATTGGTCTTTATCCGCTAGGGGAATTATTACCCATTGGATAATAGCCTTTATCTTCCAACAAAGTACAAGGCTTTGTTTTAATAATCAAGATTTGGATTCCCATGTACTTTTATGCATTAAAATATTGGGGTATATCTAAATCCTAGATTTGTTTAGTACATAATCCATTAGTTTATTATAACATGTGCCTAATTGGATTTCTTTAATGGGATTTTGGATTTGGAAAATCTAGTACCTTGGTACTTTCTTATTCTTTCTTGTTATATACATACATACATACATATATATATATATATATATATATATATAGTGTACTTGAGAGAGAGAGAGAGATGCCGAGAGGAGAGAGAGTGTGTGAGCTGAGAGAGAGAGAGAGAGAGAGAGAGAGAGAGAGTGTGTGAGCTGAGAGAGAGAGAGAGAGGAGGAAAGAGAGAAGGAGATTTGGTTGTACCACACCATGATCTTCTTACATCTTTCAAATCCATTGGTGTATCTTTCTTCCTAGCCAAGAATCTAACCTCCATTGTCCTACTTGTACAATTATCAATTGTTTAACACAAAATCTTGTACAAACTCTCCTTTCCATCCACCAAATCTTCCAAAATCCCATCCAAGGTACACAATCTAGCCATGCAAGCCTAGGTAGCCCCTTGACCTAACCCATCAAGCTTGACATTTGAAAGATTGAGATAGGGAGAGAGAGAGGGGGGGCCGGCCTTTAGAGAGAGAGAGGGAGCTCAAGTTTTGGCTATAAATGGAGCCACCCCCATGCCATTCAACTCACACCTTTCCATTCTTCAACTTCTCTCTCTAGAAATCCTTTGTTCTTTCTTTGTTCTTCTTGTTCTTGAGTTTTTTCTTGTGTTCTTCAAGAAACTCATCCAAAGCCGCCACTAAACCGCCACCCGACCACCCTTCGATCCATAAAGTAGAGTAGTGTTAGTCAAGAAGAAGTTTCGAGAGAAACCATTCTCTTTCGAAGCTTCCGAAGGCATACCGTAGGAAGATACTCCGTCCGACCGCCGATCACCGTCCGTAAGCCGTTACTACTGCCTAGAAGAATGGTAAGGAAATGCTTACTTACTTCCTATTTACTTACTTACCCAAGTATAACGTTGTTGTTTTGAATTGCTGAGAAAGAACGATTTTCAAAAAGTTAAAACTTTACTATTTGGATCGAAGTATTCGTATTTTGATATTTCAAGGAGTTTGAGTTACATATGTGAACTGATTGTGTTACTTGTGGTATATTATGGAGTTGGATGATCTTGTTAGATTCATGCTTGCTTTTGTCCTACCGCAGAGTCTTTGTATGAAAACGAGACACGAAAATCGAGAAAGTAGAAATATGGCACCTAGGGTGTGGTTAATGAAAGGAAATGTATTCCGAGGAAGGAAATAGTTTTGAAACTGCATTATGACCGGTTTTGGTGCATAATGTGAGTTGTGTGTGTGTGTGTGCCAATGGGAACCCGGCGCGGCGGAACCATTGTGAGGATACTTGGGAGACCGGCGCGGCGGAACCGAGGTTAGGTGTGTGTCTTGGTTATCCGCGGTACGGAGCCAATGAAATTGTGTGCCAATGGGAACCTGGCGCGGCGGAACCATTGTGAGGATACTCGGGAATCCGGCGCGGCAGAACCAAGGTTGGGTGTGTTAAACAAATGATTTTGGGAAATGTTGATTTGTATATGAAAATGGAGACACGGTCTACGATGAGTTGCGTAGGAGAAACTTGAAGAATCTTGGACACCAACGATAGTTATATAGCGATTGCGGATGTGTTATTGATATTGTCTTTTGTAGCTGTGTATACACGTATCATGTGGAAATCGATGTTTTATTATAACCTATTGTTTGTAAGTTAAGATAGGTGGGTAAGGATTTTTCTATTGAGCTTTCGTAGCTCATGGTGTTACCTTTGGTGACCCTGACATATTATATCGGTGGCGACGCTGGTATAATGTGTCAGACCTTGTAGATGTTCAAGACGAACAGTTCACCGTGGAAGCTTTTGGAGCAGAGGAGCTTGCTAGGATGGAAGAGCAAGCAGAGTAGTATTAGGAACCCTAGTTTTCTTTCTTGTTGAATAAATGTACCCTTTACTTATGATGTATTTATGATGTAATAATGAGCCAGACTCTCTTTATTATGTAATAAATACCTCATCAACGTACCCAAAATTCGGGGCGTTACAAGATCGTAATTTCATTTCAAGATTTTAGTAAAACGAGCTTGCTAACTATTTCTAATACATTAACTTGCCTTATCATACGCAACAATAACTAAAGTTATACTAGGGAGAATGAGTAGAGATTAATCTACCTTGATCTGAAACTAGTCGGGGCCGAATAAGCTAGTTGGAAAATCCTACGGGTGTTGAAACTCGCAAATCTGGACCGAACTTTGAATGGCAGTAACTCGGTCAATCTCTGGCCGAATACGATCGTTCTTGGGTCAAAATCGAAGCTCTAGAAGCGCTCTACAACTTTTGTGAAGGAAGTTGATCCTAGAAACTACTTTAGGTAGGAGAAAAATGGTGATAAAAGAAGAGACAGTATGCTGTCTGGAACTAGAAATCCGAGATTTTTACTGAACTTCGGATGTCAGTATCGTTGTCATTTCTTGACCGATTAGGGTGGTTCTTGGGTCAAACTTGAAAATCTTGAAGTGCTCTACAACTTTCCCGAAGGGAGTTGGTTCTAAAAACTACTTTAAGCAGGAGAAAAATGAGGATTTATGAAGGGCAGTAGGCTGTCTGAAAATGGTATCTAGAGAGAAGTGAGAGCAAAGGAGTGAAGGTGTGAGAAATGACTTGGACAAGGGTGCTATTTATAGCAAAAGTCTTGGCTATTATCCAAGGGATAAAATTTTTCCTAACAATTATTGTCCAATGGGTAAAATTTTCCTATTAAAATAATCCAATTGGCACATGTTTTCTTATTAAAATAATGGATTAAGTACTTTGGGAAATCTAGGCTTTTATATAATATGAGATATATATGTACTCATGTCCCCATATTCAAATATACAAGTAGGTACCAAGGATCCAATAAAAAATTATAAGATCAAAATCCCTTATTAAAATAATCCAATTAGGCACATGTCTCCTATTAAAATACTAGATTTTGTACTTAGAAAATCCTAGGGTATTAAGTCTATAAAGTACTTACACACACACACACACACACACACATATATATATGTATATCAACACATGGGAAATCTAGAAAATAATTTGTTTAATAACCCTTGTACTTATTGGAAAGACCAAAGCTATAATCCAATGTGTAATAATTTTCCTAGCGGTTATTGACCAATGGATAAAAGGGTGATGTACTATATATACTAAAATAATACCATATGTCCTTTAGGCATGTGTATTATATCCTTGTACTTTAACAAATCTATCAAAAGATTTTGGATGAAATATCTATTGTCCAAAGGATAAAAGTTTCCCTAACTTTTATTGTCCAATGGGTAAAGGTTAAAGGTCCAAAGGGTTTCATTAGGGTTTGAAAGGTTCCAAAGTTCAAGGAGGTTCAAAAGGCTCATCTAGGGTTAGGAGAAAGTAACTAGATGAATTGGTAGTTAGGTTCCTCTAACTAATTGGTTAGAATCTAACTATATTTGCCAAGTAGAATCTCTTGCCAAGAAATATAATTTTAAAAGACTAAAATTCTAATTATAATAGATTTTTAGAAATACAAAAGGAATTTTTGGAAGCAAATCCAATTATTAAAATAAAATTCAAATTTTTAACAAAATTTTTACTTACTAAAAATCAGGGTTGTTACAGTGGTGGTAGCGTGGTAGTGATTGTGGTGGTGGTGTAGTGGTGGTGCACTGGTGGCATTGTGGTGGTGGCGGTGGCGGTGGCAACGGCATCGTAGTAGTGGTAGGGGTGGTGTGGTAGTGGTGGTGGTGGCAGAGTGATGGTGGTGGTGGTGGTGGTGGAGTGGACTAGTGGTGGGTGGTAATGGTTGTGGTGGTGGTAGCGTGGTGGTGAAGTGATGGTGGTGGGGGTGGGGGTGGGGGTGGAGTGGAGTGGAGTAGTGGTGGTGGTAATGGTCATGGTAGTGGTGGTGGTGGTGTTGGTGGAGTGATGGTGGTTGTGGTGGTGGTAGCGTGGTAGTGGTGGTAGTGGAATAGTGATAGTTGTGGTAATGATAGCGTGGTAGTGAAGTAGTGATGGTGGTAGTGGTGGGGTGATGGGAGTGGTGGCGGTTGTGGTGGTGGTGTAGTGGTGGTTGAGTGATGACAGTGGTGAAGGATTGGTGATGGTGGTGGTTAAATACAAGCATATAAGAATTCAAACAGAATTAAGTAGCTCAAAGCTACTTAATTTTTATCAACTTTTTACACTATTTTAAGTGGCACTTAATCTGTTAAGTAATGTAAAATGTGGTTATCAAACTTACTTAATCACTTACTCCATCCGTTCCAAATTGAGAGTCCCTTATTCCATTTTGGGATGTTCCAAAATGGTTTTTCCCTTTCCAAAAATATATAAGTGGAAATTTGATAAAATTTCAAAAGTGTCCCTCTTATTTGAATACAAATGGTGCAAAATAGGTAGAATATAGGGGTAATGATGGAAAGTTGGTGTAATGATTACATGTCCCCTAAAAAAATTGGAATTCCAAAGAGGGACTCTCATTCAGGAACGGTGGGAGTATTACTTAATTGTTTCAATTTTAAGTGCTGAATATGGTATCAAACAACCCCATAGTGCCCTACTTATTTTGCTAGTGAGATTTCGAAACAATACTTTTTCAGCTATTGACCAAAGTGAAAGACTGTAGAACTAGAACCCATGAATTTCACCCTCAATTATAGGAAATGGTATATTGGGATTGCTTATATATATATAGGGGTGTCAAACGGGTCAGGCCGACACGGCACGACACGGGCACGACACGGTTAAATGTGGCACGGCATGGGCACGGTCGTGCCCTGGCACGGCACGACACGGCACGGTTTTAGTGGGCACGCAGACTGGCACGGGGCACGGAAATGGGCAGGCACGGCACGGGCACGGCACAGAAGTTGGCTTGGCACGGCACGGTAGTTGAATGGGCATGGCACGGTTCTAGCCAGGCACGGGCCCGACACGGTAGTTAAATGGGCACGGCACGACATGGTTTTGGCTGGGCACGACACGACACGGTTCTAGCCGGGCACAACACAAGGCACGGGAAAAAAGTTATTAATTTGACTTGTGACTCGTGAATATAATGTGATTAAATGACAATAATTTTAATTCCAAAACAAGCCATTTTAGTTTCATAATTTATAAAAAAAATAAGCTTTTAAATTGGAACAACTAAAAATAAATAAGGAAAAAACTAATTTTAAAGAAAAAAAAACCTCCATGTGATTCAAACCCAAGTCCTATGGAACTTGAATTCGAAGCACGGCCCGTTTGACACCTCTAAATGGGCACGATACGATTAAAAATGGCAATCAAGTAAAACGGGCACGTCATGAAGCACGACACGATTAAAAACGGCAATCAAGTAAAACGGGCACGTCATGAAGCACGACACGATTAAAAAATGGGCCAACATGGCACGACACGATTTAAGTAAATGGGCCCAGCCGGCACGATTGAAAATGGCACTACAAGATTAAAAAACGAGCCAGCACGGCACGACACGATTTAAGTAAATGGGCCCAGCCCGGCACGACATGATTAAAAAATGGCACGACAAGACACGATTAAAAAACGGGTCGGCACAGCACGACACGATTTAAGTAAATGGGCTCGGCCCGGCACGACACGATTGAAAAACAGCACGGCACGACACGACACAACACGATTTAAGTAAATGGGCACGGCATGGCACGACACGATTGAAAATAGCACGGCACGGCACGACACGAAGCACGGTTGGCACGGAAGTTGAATGGCACGGCACGGCACGACACGCACGTTTGACACCTCTCTCTCTCTCTCTCTCTCTCTATATATATATATATATATTGTATGATAATTAAGATGTTCATTCTAAACGTAATTTAAGAACTAATCTAGTATGAAGTAATTATTTCAAGATGGAAGGAAGACACTTACAAAGTTTTTGCAAACATCACATCTTGGGTGATGCTTCTCTTTATAGCAGGATTTATGGTAGGGGCGATTCTCAGACATGGAGAACTGTAAGGGAAAGCAGCTGAAGATATCAACCCTTTGCTGGGCAGTGGAAAAAAAAATAAAATGTGCTTTTACTAGATTTGAACCTCATAATCCGAAATTGGTAAATTGCAAGCATGACACCGGAAACATTCTGGGTGCCAAAAATTTTCCATGCAACTCAGGAATCGTCCATGACCAATTTCAGCATTGCAACCGGCACAGATCCTAGAATCAGATATCGTTCAAATAACACGTTCAGGTGTGTGCTGCAAAAGGAAAATTTCGTCTTCCAAACTGCTCTCATATTATGTAGTATGTGACCGGTTCAAAGTACAACTTTGCCAAGCGAGCTAACTCACTATGTGACAAAAATTGGATGTTTTACTTACATAACTAGAACACCTCAGTGTAAACTCTAGTAGTTCTACCATAATAAAATACGTTGGATAACTTGATTGATGTTATTAGGGCTGCTCTCTAATATTTTATGATTTTGGAAGCATTGGCAAACTAGCATGGTACTAAATCTTTGGTTTCTATGAGGTTTTAGCCTCATTCAAGTGTCTCCATTTGCGTATTAAATATATATATATATATATATATATATATATATATATATATATACATACATACATCTTCATGTGCAAAAAGTGGTTGGAAACGAAGGAGAACTAAAGCATAATGAATCTGCTGTTATACGTTCAACTTTGCTCTCGATTCTAGCCATGTTTGAAATCAAAATTTGGAAAAAACAGAGGAAAGATCTACGTAAGTATTTCATGAAACTTCTAGCACATTTCACGAGGGTAACGGTGGCATAAGCACATATCCTAACATAAATATACTTTGATGTTGAAATTTTGACTTCCTTTCCAGTGCACTAATAGCTAGCTAATTAATTGACACCCTTATAGTTAAAGACTGATAAATGAGAAGAAACAAGTCAAGACAGGAGGCAAGAAAAGAAGAAAAAAATGTATATGGGTGCTAGCTTTATTTTCTTGCCGAGCCAATGTAACGAAAGTATCACATTCAAATTCAGAATACTGCTGCAAGAAAAAGATTTACCTTTACCCAGATGGATAATAGTATGGGTAGGGTGGAAACAGATTTCTATAATCATATCTTGGTGCAGAATCAATATTCAGACTTTCTTGAAGAGCCTTGGCAAGTTGCTCATCTTCCACAAAATGAGATTCAGTATCAGCATCTTTTTCTGGGTAAGCATCAGTATCATCATCTAGTAGAGCAATAAGAAAACAAAATTAGAGTTGCCAATAACAAATGAAAGAAAGCACCAGGCGCCTTCCCTCTTATTGAAGGCATATTTGATTCTTCATTCAACTAGAACTAACGTCTACAACAGGCAATACAGGAAGGAGAAGATATAATGTGGCAATTATTCAATAATCAATATAAGAACCACCTTTCCTACGACTATATTTTGCACATCATCATAAGCTATGTACCTACAACTACAAAAGGGTTGTTTACTGAATGTCAAGATGTACTGTTAAGAAGCTCAACGTAATACTTACCCAAGGGACACATGATACTTCTTTATTCAATAGGTTAGATAGTATCTGTTTTCCCCTGGATGTTGAAGACACAAATATACTTCCTGTAGTAGGCCGGAATATCACTCTTAGTCCAATAGGCCTATTGGGCCCATGGCCTCCTAAGCCCGCTTGCAAAGGATAAGAATGAGGAGCATAGGGATTCCCTATCCGTTTTGGGGACAGCCAGGTCGGGGCCTTGGCTCGGGTCATGTTCAGTCTGCAGTGAATCTCAAGTGCTCCAGTATGAAACAAATCGGAACGGCCAAGTGGTGCCAGTCTTGGTCGGCCACGTGGCATGAAAAAATGGTAAACGACGAGATCGCCGCATAGTACATGTACGGTCTGGCCATGCGTCGTCACCCAACACCGACACTTTCTGCGGTCCCCGACTGGGCGAGGGTAAGACTTCCATCGATTGTCGGTACGGGCGTACGGGTCCAACCTAGTGCATCCACGTAGCTCACTAATGCACCGGCCAACAAGCTCATGGCTGAACTACAACCTGGCTCTTCGTGCAGGCGGGGGTTGGTGGTCGGTGACATCACCTCCACACGAGGGGAGCATGCTCCCTCTCTAACTTGGCCTCCAACTCCTCTATAAATACTATAGTTATAAACCATATGCTCTCTTCTCTCCTACTAAGTTTGGCTTACCTCTTCTTAAGTTGGAACTTAGTCATTGGAGTGCCCGCCGGCAACCTTCGACCGGAAGGCACTAACCATTCACAATCTGTGCAGTGATTGGTAGAGGAAGAAGCAGGCTAGCAAATCAAACCCAAGAAAAGTAACCCAAATTTGAGAGAGTGAGGCCCATATAGAAGAGTGAACACCACCCCACAATTAGTGAACCCGACCTGAAACTTCAACTGTTGTTCTTCTTCCTCCTTCACCTCCCCCTCACACATCTCCTCACCTACCCCTAACAAAATGGTGGAAATCGACTCCACGACGTGCCTCTCCTTGGACTAAACGCCCTGCCGAGCTAAATTCATTCGGCAATGGCGAAGGTTTAGCCTTAGAGCCACACCATAGGGCCTACATCCGTCTTCTAGACCAACGTTTGGAGTCCAGAGACAAGATTTTGCGCTCCTGTAACGCCCCAAATTTTGGGTACGTTAAGAAGACAATTTATTGATAAAATCTGTAACGCCCTAAATTTTGGGTACGTTAAAAGGACATTTTATTCAAATGGAGTCTGGCTCGTTATTACAACAAAACTCTCTCAAGAGTCCAATATTTACATAAACGGAGGGGGGTTCTAAGGTTCCTAACTACAACTCCTCAGCTCCTCTATTCTTGCCAGCTCCAAAGCCTCCACGGTGATCTGCTTACCTTGATCATCTACAAAGTCTGACACATTATACCAGCGTCACCACCGATATAATATGTCAGGGTCACCAAAAAGGCAACACCGTGAGCTACAAAGCTCAGCAGAGTAATCACATACCCGCTAACCCATAACTTATAAACAAAGCTATAATACAACATCAATTTCCACATGATACATATATACGCAGCTTAACAATGACACATCCACATTCGTTAATCAACTATCGTTGGTGTCCAAGATTTCAGAGTTTCTCCTACGCGACTCATGGTAGACCGTGTCAACATTTTCACTTACAAAACAATCTTTCAAAAACCATTTGTTTAACACAAAACATTTGCATTGGCTCCGTACCGCGGATAACCAAGCTACACACCCAACCCTTTTTAAAATCATTTGCATTGGCTCCGTACCGCAGATAACCAAGCTACCCAACCTTTTAAAACATTTGCATTGGCTCCGTACCGCGGATAACCAAGCCATACCTCACCATGGTTCCGCCGCTCCGGGTTCCCATGGGAACACACACATTTTAAAACCCTCGGTTCCGCCGCTCCGGGTTCCCGAGTTTCCCACAATGGTTCTGCCGCTCCGGGTTCCCAATTGGGGGTTTTCGAAATCTAAAAACATCGGTTCCGCCGCTCCGGGTTCCCGAGTATCCCCACAATGATTCCGCCGCTCCGGGTTCTCATTGGGTTTTTCAACACACACAAAACCTCGGTTCCGCCGCTCCGGGTTCCCGAGTATCCACAATGATTCCGCCGCTCCGGGTTTTCATTGGGTTTTTCAACACACACCACACAATGGGCTACCACGTCCGGCCACATTGCGGTTTTCAAAAATTCAAAACCTTTTCGAAACACATCTTTTACACACGCACACAACTCACATAATGCCACCCGAAATCGGTCATTATGTTGTTTCAAAAATATTTCCTTCCTCGAAAAACATTTCCTTTCATTACTCACACCCTAGGTGTCATGTTTCTACTTTCTCGATTCTCGTGTCTCGTTACATGCAAGGATCCGCGGTAAGCATGAAACATACTATCGAGATCATCCAATTCTATACTACTTATCACGCTCAATTACTACTTATAGCATAACGCCACATATACGGACGCCTTTGGAGTGTATCACTTATGCTTTATTCAAAGCACAACGCCACATGTACGGACGTCTTTGGAGTGAAATCACTTATGCTTTATCACACCACAAGTAATACAAGCAACTTATATATACATACTCATAATCTTCTTAAAGATCAAAATACAATATTTCTAAACAAACGATAAGTACGTAAATAAAGATGACCTACTTTATACTTGAGTAAGTAAATAAATAAGGAGTAAGTAAGGACTTCCTTACAGTTCTTCTAGGCGGTAGTCGGCTACGGAAGGTTAGTCGGCTACGGAAAGTACGTCGGTGGTCGGGCGGAGTAACTTCCTACGGTGGTCTCCGGTAGCTTCGAAAGAGAAAGGTTTCTCTCGAAACTTCTACTTGACTATTACTACTACTACTTTTGGATCGAGAGGGTGGTCGGGTGGCGGTTTAGTGGCGGCCTAGGTTGAGTTTCTTGAAGAACTCAAGAACTACTCAAGAACAAGAAGAACAAAAGCAAGAACAAAAAAAGAACAAGATTTTTCTAGAGAGAGAAGTTGCTAGGTGAAGGTGTGAGTTGAATGAGAAGCATGGGGTGCTATTTATAGGCAAAACTCTTGGGCTCTCCCTCCCTCTCATGGCCGGCCCTCTCTCTCTCTAAATCCTCCATGGATTTGCTCCATTAAGTCATCACATCAACCTTTCAACCAAGTCATAGCTTGTCCAATCCAAATCTTAGGTGTAAGGCTATGTAATCAACTAGGATCTTAGGCTTTTTAGGTGAATCTAGGTAATTATAATCTAGGCTTAGCTTGTAGTCAAGGTCTAAGGCTAATAAAGGCTAGGCTTGTGTCATGATAGTCCATCATAGGTTGTCATTAGGCATAAAAAGACTTAGGCCTAATATGGTAGCTTGCAAGGCTAATTTAGTCCTTGGATTGGACTATAGGAGATTTGTTGCAAGGATAGGAGACAATGGTACAAGATTTTGTTCTAAACAAAGCATGGAGGTACAAATGGGGAGTTAAGTTTGGTTAGGGAAAAGATTCACCAAGGATTTGAAAGATCAATGAAAGATCAAGGGAATCAAGGTACACATCAAAATCTCTCTCTCTCTCCTATCTCTCTCTCTCTCTCGGCCTCTCTCTCCTCTCTCTCTCTCTCTCTCTCTAGTACACACACACATATATACATATATATAAATATATAAATGCAAGAATAAGTAAGGTACAAGTACAAGATTTCAAAAATCAAATACCCATTAAAGAAATCCAATTGGGTACAAAACCCCAATACAAAATAATATTAAGGGTACTTTGGAAAATTTAGGCTTAAAAGGCTACTAAGGCTAATAAGTACTTTAATAACAAAATATGGGTACTTCATCACATGGGCAATAAGGAAAAATGACTAGTTAAAAGAATAACTCTTTTACCCAATGGATAATAAATACCCTAACTTTTATTATCCAATGGACAATAATAACTAGGGAACTTTTATAGTAAAATAATCAAGGAGTACTTTTAAGCATGTGACAAAAGCCCTATATTAAATATAGGTGTGGTACCAAGTACCCCAATTAAATAAAAAGACTAGGATTCTCCCCATTAAAATAATAATAAAGTAAAAGTCAAATCAACTTTATTGGAAGGTTCCCTAGTCACATCGGTACTTTATTTGGTCAAAATACTTTATTACCCAATGGTTACTAACTTCCCTAGCGGTTATTACCCAATGGATAATAGTTTCCCTTACGGTTAATAACCATTGGACAAAAGAGTACAAGTATCTTTTATTTAAAATAAAATTTTGAAAAGACTACATGTACTTTTATAATAAAAAGTTTATTATCCAACGGACAAAAATTACCCTTGTGGTTATTATCCAATGGATAATGGAGGGGTGGGAGAATCCCCAATAAATAAAGAATAAATGTACTTTGCACATGTTTTTATAAACCATTAACATATTATATCTTGTACTTACAAAAAATATTTTAATAGGAGGCCTATTGTCCAATAGACAAAGATTACCCTAACCATTATGGACCAATGGGTAATGGCAAGGGTTCAAAAGGTCCAACTAGTAACTAGGTAAGTTGGTTGCTCGGTTCCTCCAAGTAGTCGGTTGGAAATTAACTAAATTGGTCACGTAGGGTTTTTCTAGTCAAGAGTTTAACCAAGGACCAAAATTTAACTACGACGAATATTAACAAGAAATCATATAACACTCAAGAGAAAATAAGTAATTTAAATAAAATTCAAATATTTAACGAAATTTTTACAGACCAAAATTCAGGGTCGTTACAGCTCCATGCAAAACAACCTCTGCCGGCTCAAGGAAGATGTCCGAAGACCAACGTACTCAAAGTCTTGTAGCTCACGTGGTCGGAGAGAGCAAACTCCATGCCATGTCGAAGAGCTACAGGACCGCCAACCAAAAAGATCAGCCAAGGACTGCTTGTCTCCCGCATGAGATGATGATCCCAAGGTGACGGGGAACGACGCAGGAGGTCCAGCCCTTCGCCACCTTGACGCGATGAAGAAATTCCAAAATGCCCTCCCATCCACAAACGGCTTAGAGAGGTCTTAGTGGCGAGTACCTACTCGTGCTGTTATCCTGACTCTAAGCTAGGGAAAACGTCTAGCCATGAAATCGCCGTTGACCGACAACTCAACAGATGGTTGAAAGAACGTCTAAGCAACCCACGTCGTTCGGGCCCCAAAACCGAACGTCAGAGGGAGCGTTTTGCCTGTGAGGCACATGATGGACATCGTTGTCATGGAAGGGAGAACAAAAACGGATGAAAGCCACTGTGGCGGCAACCCCGACGACAAACCCATCAAAAAGCTTGGATCACATCGCAATGGCCCCCAAGATGTCCACTGAGACCACGCTCATCGTTGCCACGACTACCAAAAGCCGCGAGACAGGTCTCTCTACCAGAGCAAGAAAGAACATGAAGGAAAAACCCAAGAGATGGGGCAGCGGACCACTTAAGGCTCGGTCTGCCTCGACGTGAACATCCTCCTAAACCAAATGGTCTCCTCATCCTTGACCAAGGAGATCAACTCGGTCATGCTACCAGCCAGCTTTTCTCGGCCAAAATTCACCAAGTACGACGTAAAAACCGAGCGTACACCCATCTGGTATAGTTCATGCAAGTTATGTTGTTGCACTCTCGTAACAACGCCCTCCTGTGCAAAGTGTTCCCATCAAGCCTAGGAGAACTAGGCCTTTTATGGTTTGACTGCCTCAAATCCGGTTCAATCTCATGCTTCAAGGATCTCTCCAACTCCTTGCACCGGTTCGTGACTAGTTCGCGTCAAGAGAAGAACGTCAAGCACCTGCTCAACCTCAGGAAAAACAAGTCTAAGACCCTGCGCAGTACACGAAGCGTTACTGGAAAAATTTTAACGAAATACACGGTTGTGACCATAGTCTAGCTGTCACGTCCTTCAAAATGGGTCTATGAGGATCTCGTCATGGCAAAACCCAAAACCATGGACGAACTCATGGACCGGCTCAGAAGGTGGTGCAGCCTTGAAGAGGCCAAGGCAGAGCATGTAGCTGTAGAGCAGAACCTGGTAACGAAGGGCGCCAGCAATCACAGGAACCAAAAGGAAGTCAATGAAGTGAAGACCGCGGACAAAAGTCCAGCAGCGGGTAAAAATGGTCCTCGGCCTTGGGAACATGAGGCAGAAAAGACTGTTTTCAATGACAATATTCTCAAGGACATCTCCAAGGAATTGTACCATGAGCAACCAACCAAGAAGCTCGGTGGCAGCCACTCGAAACACCCCAAAGCCATATGCTCCTACCACGACGAACGAGACTGCTGCATAACCAGCTATAAGCAGTTCAAAGCCTACCTTGAAAAGATGGTGGTGAAGAGGCACCTAGATAAGTAGGTAGACCGAGGGAAGACCCTCGAGAAGGCTCAACTTAACAACAATTAGAAAGATGACGATGGAGAGGTCCGCACTATCCACGACATCCACGAACATGCTGGCTCCTCAGTCGAGCATCGCCTGGAGCTCCAAAAGGTGACAGCCAGAAAGGAGGTGATGCCCTTTGGCCTGGCACACAAGAAAAGCTGGACCAAGGACCCCTAAACGATCTTTTTTTTTTAGCGGGACCTGGACCGCATGCATCTCCCTCATAACGACCTCTGGTCGTCACTCTCCAGATTGATGGTTGTAACGTTCGACGTGTGTTGGTGGACCACGTCAACTCCGCTAAGATCATGTATTACTCACTCTTCAAGGAGGTTGGCGTTCCTGAGCTGAACCTAAGCCCGTCCAACGTACCTTTAGTCGGTTTCAATAGCACACCGATTTGGCCGATCGGACGCGTCACACTGCCAGTTCGGACCAGATTTGTGATCATTCACATAGAATTCACCATTGCCGACATCTCGAGCCCTTACAACGCCATCGTCGGCCGAGCATGGCTACACGGCATGAAGGCCGTCGCGTTAACCTACTACCAAGTGGTGCGTTACATTGGGGCGAACGGATGTCAAATAGACTTTCTTGACGACCAGGTCGCATCAAAGAAATGCTATGTGGCAGCAGTAAGATGTACCAGTCCAAATAGGTGCACTAGGTCTAGGTGCAGAACCAACCAGTATTGAAGGATATTGGAAGAAACGCGGATGAGAAATCTATCGAGGACCTCATCACAGTGCCCGCAAATTTAGCTGGAGACCAATACTTCCTCATCGGCTATTCGATGGGGGACGACAGGCGAGAGAGACTTCAGTCCTCTGTTTCACCATATCAGCATCACTATCGTCTCGTGCACCTGTTTCTTCAAAATCTCAAGCAGATGGTCTCGTCTTGTGGTCGTGTCAATGTCTTACCATGTGAGCAAACACCATCGTGTTTCCTTTCCCCCTAGGATAGAGAGACAAGTGTCGAGACCTTTTCATTTAGTTCATTCTAATATTCAGAGTCTTATCCATGTTTCGTCGCATACTGGTTTTTAGTATTTTGTTATTTTTGTGAATGATTCTTCTCGGATTACTTATATTTATTTTATTAAAGAACGGTCTGAGTTGTATGCCATTTTAAAGTCATTTTATCAATGAATAAAAACTCAATTTGATGTTCCTATTTGTATTCTTCATTCTGATAATGCTCGTGAATATTATCATATTGCATTGTCTATTTTCTTTAATGATCACGGTATTATTCACCAAACGTCTTATTCTCGAACTGCACAACAAATTGGGATTGCCGAGCGCAAGTTGCGACTTATGCTAGAGGTCTCCCGTGCTCTTTTATTTCAACAGCAAGTACCCAAATCCTATTGGAGTGATGTTGTTCTTACTGCAACATACCTTATCAATCATACGCCGTGTAGAGTCCTAAGGGGTCAAATTCCACATACTGTTTTGTTTCCTGGTCGTCCACTTCATCCACTACCCCCTCGCATGTTTGGGTGAACATGTTATGTTCATACTTTGGATCCAGGACAGGATAAACTGGATCCTTGATTTGTCAAATGTGTGTTTCTTGGGTATTCTCGTACTCAGAAGGGGTATAGATGTTACTCTCCTAATCTTCGTTGTGAATTTGTTTGTGCTGATATTGTAGAGACCCGTAAAATTTTAATTATTTAAAATGTTTATTAATTGGCTAATTAGGAGAATACGGTTTATTTGGTGATTATTTGAATTAGGGATTGAAATGAGGGAAGTGAAACTTGAGGGAGTGGGTGTGTGATTAAAGGATATAGGAGTATATATAGGGTGGGTGTGTGTGTAGGAGATTATATATCTCTTATCCTCTCTCTCTCTCTACTGTCCCTCTTTCCCTCTCTACACCGAAAAATCCCTCTCTCTCCTCCTCTCACTCAAAAACTCCTCCAAGACCTCAAGAGCCTCAAAGATCAACCACCCTTTGACCTTCCAATCACGTTCTCGAGCTCAAAATTTCGTGGGTCAAGCTTGGAGGGAAGTTCTTGGTCAATTTCGGAGCTTTGGAAGTCTAGAAATCGCTTGGACTTCGATCAATTGCTTGGGTCTCGTTCAAATCACTTGAGGTAGGGATTTATTACTCTCTCTATGTGTTTATGGGTTGATTATGTGCTTTGATTGTGCTTGATTCGTTGTTTGTTGTTGAGGTTTCATTATTGAAAAGCTGAAAAATCTGTAGAAAAACTCCGTGGTATTGATACCGTCAAAAGGGGTAGCAATACCCCACTCTCCTCTGGACCAGACTCTGGCCATGTATTGATACCTCAATTAGGGGTATCAATACCCCTCTTCTGTTCCGAACAGATTTGGTTCATTTGTTTCTTCTCGTATCCGTCTGAACCCCGAACACTTCAAACACCTTTTAAATAGCTTCAAATCACCTCCAAACTTGATAGTTCGTACCTCGAAAGATTCATTGACCAATCGGTCTCCTTGGGCTCTCGTCATAACTTAGAAAAGTATAGAATTGAATGATTAGGATACTTGTGCATTATTTACGCTCTTTGTAGATTGAAGTAGATTTTGTGGCATTTATTAATGATCGATATAGACTTGTTATGCATTATAACATGACGTGATGAATGATGAATTGAGAAATGTACTATGGAGTCGTTATTAAGTATCATAGGGTGCATAGTTGATCGATAGGGATTTGCCTAGTGGTCCGGAAGAGAATAGGGTAACTTGTATCTTCGTGCTTCGTCTTGATTGATCATCCCATGTTCCTTTGATATTCGTTCTATAGATTCTCGTTTGGAACTTAGCGGGTGGTGCGTCATGGGATTATTATTGGGTTTGGTACTTGACAATTGATGCCATGCAGTACAAGGAGCGAGTTGAGATATTGAGTTAGGGAACAAAACTGAAATGCAAGTTGATAGGTGAACTACCTACTTAATATCAACATATCTCTCTCATCTGCATTCTTGAAATTAGAGTCTTGGAAGTACATAGGATGAAAAGCAATACAAATGATGTGAAATGGATGTACGGGGTCATAAGCCCCCGGAATGTACTATGGGTATATGGGGCCCTAAGATCCGGAATGTGAAATAGATGTACGGGGTCACGAGTACCCGGAACGTATTATGGGTATATGGGGCCCTAAGACCTGAAAAGTTTCTTACGTTTACTACTGATGAGTTAGTGGAGAATGAGCTACTTGGACTCACGTTGGAGATTTCTGGGAGACGTATAGAGTTCTCAAGACCCATAATGTAAGTCCTTTAATGTAGAAGCGCGCGAGATGGAGTGTGGTCAATAAGGACACATAGAAGATGGCTAATTGATTGATTAATGACGAGTGAAGTGCCCCTTGAGTCTTGAGTTCCCTCCATGAAATTGCGTTAGTTGCATTCTCTTTCGTTGTCTCAGACTTCATTCTTTTATGTACAAATCTTCTCATTTGCATATAAAGTTTGTATAGATTTTCCTACTGTGCTAGTGTAGCTCAACCTATCATTTTCAGGTGTATCTCAAAGACCTTGACGCGGAGTGCATGGTGTGCATGCTTGTTCTCATCTCTTTTGAAAGCCGCCCAAGAAGTGATTTCATCGTCTTTTGTATGATCTATTGGAAAGATGAAATTGTAAATTCATTTGAAGTCTTTTAATTTCAAATATTATGTAACCTCTAGAATTACCGTCTTTAACTAACTATGAATTTTGGGTCGTAGTGCCAATGTTATAAATTTTTAAAACTTGGGGTATTATCTGTAATATGCGAGGATCATGTATTAAAATGGATTATTTATTTATGTTGAAAATCGAGGGTGTGACAGATGTAACCTTCAATGAGTTATTACTTTTTTTCTCGTCCACTTCTTCATTGGATTCGTCTCACTACATACTCACGGCAATTCTGTCTCCACCGCCGTTGCAGGTCTACGCTCATTGGTCTAAAATTCTGCCCACCCTCAGCCTCCTACCACATCTTCCACTGAGTTGTGAGATACGAACATCTCTCCCGGCTCTCTTTCCATAGCTCTTCGCAAAGGTACTTGTACTTCTCATCCCATAGATCATTATGTCGCTTATGCTTACTTATCTCCATCTCTTTGTGCATTTGCCACTTCTGTTTCGTCTGTATTTGTTCCTAACACTGTCCAGTAAGACTTGTCTATTTCTGAGTGGCAGCCAGCAATAGAGGATGAAATGTCAGCCCTTCATCATAAGGGCACTTGGGAGTTGGCACCTCTTCCGTCCGGAAAGACCACTGTTGGGTGTCACTAGGTGTTCACAGTCAAATATCATCCTAATGAATCTGCTGAGCGCTACGAATCACGTTTTGCTGCCAAGGGTAATACTCAAACATATGGTGTTGATTATGCTGAGACTTTCTCACCAGTTGCCAAACTTGGGTCTGTTCGGCTTCTGATCTCTCTTGCGGCCAATCTTTGATGGCCCTATTTCAGTTGGATGTTAAGAATGCTTTTCTGCATGGGAATCTTCAGGAGGAAGTTTATACGGAGCAACCACCAGGGTTTGTTGCTCAGGGCGAGACTATTCATGTGTGTCGTCTTTGAAAAGCATTCTATGGTCTTAAACAATCTCCTAGAGCCTGGTTTGGCAAGTTTTCTGATGCCGTTCTTCGATTTGGCATGCATGATGTCAATGTGATCATTCTGTATTTTCTCTCACATCTGATCGCAGAAAGGTATTATGGATAGTCTATGTGGATGATATTATCATTACTGGCGATGATCAGAAAGGCATTGATGAGTTGAAAGGTTTTTTACAGCGTGAGTTTCATACCAAAGACTTGGGAAAATTGTGATACTTCTTTGGTATTGTAGTGGCACAATCTAAAGATGGCATTAGTTAATCTTAACGAAAGTATGTATTAGATATTCCAGAAGAAATTGGTTTGCTAGGGACTAAGCCTATTGAGACCCCTATGGATCCCAACGGCAAACTTTGTATTGATCAGGGGGAGTTATTTTCAAAACCGGAACAGTATCGCCACTTGGTAAGCTAAATTATCTTTTTATTACATGCTTGGACATCTCGTTTGCCGACAGTATTGTGAGCTAGTTTATGTCTGCTCCTCGCTTTCCACAATGGGAGGTTATTATTAGAATCATGAAGTAACTTAAGGCACATCCAGGGCTTGGTTTTTTCTACCGGGCTAATGGACACTTGCATGTTGAGGCATTTACTGATTCAGATTGGGCAAGAGGACCATCCAACATAAGATCTACTACAGGGTATTGTGTCTTTTTGGGTGAAAATCTTGTTAATTGGAAAAGCAAGAAGCAAACAATGGTTGCGCGATCAAGTGCTGAAGCAGAGTATCGAGCAATGGCCCACACAACATGTGAGGTTGTATGGGTAAACGCTCATTTCTTGAGGAAATCAAATATGAGGTGAAACTTCCTATGAATCTATACTGTGATAATCAAGCGACAATTCACATTGCATCAAATCCAGTCTTTTATGAAAGAACTAAGCATATCGAAGTGGATTGTCATCTGGTGCGTGAGAAGTTAGCTGGAGGTGTGATAACTACTCTGTTTGTGTCTACAAGAGCTCAATTGGAGATATGTTTATTAAGTCGTTCAAGCCACGATTAGAGTCATTGTGTAACAAGTTGGGAATTTATGATATCTATTCTCCAGCTTGAGGGAGAGTGTTAGAATACTTTTAGTCTTTGTCCCACATTGCTCAGTCAAGTATTGTAACAGCGTATCTCATATTATAAATAATAGTTATTTGTGTTCATTAACACTATAATCACTTTTCCCTAACAACATATACAGTCTATATATCTACTCGTATACGTTTAAACCTCTGTAATCTAAAATGTTAGGGCTTTTTTTTTTTTGATATTTAATTTGTAAGGTTGTGTTCTTTAAACTTACAAGTCTAGAACTTATTTTGATATTTTTTTTACTTTTCGTAACTTTTTGTTGAGTTTCTCGTCGTAATTTTTAGGTTTAATCGTTCGTCTCGACGAGATGAACCGGAAAAGTACAAAACTATGGATGGATTTTTTTTGAAACGTATGGACCAATGTTGGAAGAATTCAAATAAGACAACTGTTTGATACTTTTTCCGTCTATAGTGAACTTTTTTTTTGCTTTTAGTCATAAGTTTGTACTTTCTAGACATCTCTCATTGAGATGGATGAATAATCCAAAAAATATCATGTGAATCTAACAAAAATTAAGAAAAGACGAACAAAATACACAAAACGAAGAAGAAAATTAAGTTAAAAAGACTGCACCCTAAATTTGCGTTGATCATTTCAGTTACAGGAAAGATGCCCTAGAAATGTGCGTGAAGCTCCTTGAATCAAATCCTGAGTAAATCACGGCTTGGAATTGCAGAAAACTCGATGTTGAGTACATCGTTAGTCATTGTAAATGAGAGAGAGAGAGAGAGAGAGAGAGAGAGAGAGAGAGAGAGTGTGTGTGTGTGTGTGTGTGTGTGTGTGTGTGTTTGAATCTGATTGAATAATGAAAGATCGAATAGTGGTTTGTCTGGTATAGAAGGCGAGAAAGTGGGTTTTTAGCATCATAGTAGTTCACTCTTGTGAAAGGGATGAGTCTTTTAATTTTAGCCCATATTGAACACATTTTCCACCCATTTAAACCAACGTAGATATGGGTTTATTTGGGTTCAACCCATTATTCAATATGGGCGGGTTGGGTTGAGTGGGTAGATTTGGGAGGGTTAAGGCGGGTTAAAAAATATGGGTTAGGATTGCCACCTCTAGTTACAACTATAGAAAAAGTAGCAACGGTTTCGCATTGTGTAGTAGGCCGAACGAATTAGCTCAGACCACGTGCTCAACAGAGACGGACAGGGGCTAAGCCACGGCCGAACCTAATGTCGTCAAAGCCGAGCTCGGTGAAGCCCGAAGCTCGAATAAGGATCTCACCTCACTGCTCAACGGCTCGGCCAAAGTCAAAGCAAGAACAGATGACTTCATCATGTCTCTCTATCTCCCCGAGTCGTTCGCTTCCTGGCTCGACCAAAGTCAGGGCTCAGCCACTCTCAATGCCATGTTTCCCCCAAACCAGGGGAACGGTTATGCCAAGAGATAATGATTAAAGCACATGGGGGTGCTAGCTCACCCCAGAAACGGTTATCCAGCCTTATCTTTGATGTCACGATGACTCCAACCAATCCACGCAAGGCATGTGCTTGTACTTGGAGAGCAAGCCAAGCAAACTCTATAAATACCAAGTGATGCAGCCCAAACTTAGACTTAAAACCCTAGTCTCTTGCTTTGCTCTCTGCACATTCTCATCCTCTCGCTAGGGATGTTCCCGCCAGAGGGCCTTGCCGGGAACACCCCTGGCCAGATCTTAGTCGTGCGTTCCCTGTGTAGGTTAGAACGAGAAGGCTAGGCACCCACAAGATCCATCGAAGAGGAGCTCATATTCAAGATCACGGGCCACACAATTGGTGAACCTAAGGGTGTTCAAAAAAATCGCTCGAACGGTAATACTGGTCCGATCCGGACCGAACCGTCCTATTTGGTTTGGTTCTGCGGTTCTACGATCAGGTTATGATTCTAAAAAATTAAAAACCGTTAATTTTGGTTCGGTTTCTGGTTCTCAAATAATGAACCGTGGTAAGAACCGGACCATTTTAAACTAAGATAAATATAGATATACATATGTGTGTAGTTAAATATGTATTTGAATTTGGTAGGTTAATCTTTTCCTTGCTAAACTTAATTTATTTAGAGATAAAATTTCATTTATTAGGAAAGATTTTATTTTCTTTCTTCCTTTCCTATTCCAATAGATTATCTTCCTATTTTTTTAATTTTATGAGTTCATATTTTGTGAATAAGAGTTTGGATACTTATTGGATAGAATTGAAACCGAACCAAAATCGGACCGGTCTTGCGATTTGGTTCTGGTTAGGTTTCATGCATATATTGGTTATGTTCTGGTTCCCAATTTTCTAGAACCATTTGAAATGGTCCAGTTACTGATTTTCTAGAGAACCAGACCAATCCGGACCGTGTACACCCCTAGGTGTACCCGATGTGAAACGCTTCTGATTTAAGACGGCTCAAGTTCCCTTCAACCACTCTCTCTTCACAAAACAACCCCTGAATCTCAACCACGATGGGCGGAGAACTGCCAAGACGGTTCCATCTCTGGTGCCAACGACCCTAGCAGAAACCCAATTCTGCTACCTACAGCAAGAGACATGTCAATCTCGATCCCTGCAAGCTCTGGGCTTTCTCCGGCTCAGGAAGACGTAACGGCGGCCTACATCCGCCTGTTACAACGACGGGACAACGAGAGGGACAACGAGCTAGCCACCTTAAAGGCAAAGATGGCTCAGATGACAGTTCCATCTCGGTGAAGGATCGTCTCGCTTTCACTCCTGAGAACGGCGACGCAAGGGAGTTGATTGTCTATAGACAACCTACTACATCCGCGACACGTCGCTCGAGAATCCACCAAGAACGGAGCAGATCCCGGGATACCGCCGACTCTTTCACAAGCACTTACCCAATTGGTCGTGCAGAATAATCCCGTAGCACAGCATCTCATCATAGCTGAGCCATGGTGGAGACAAGGCGCCACGTTTCCGAGCATCTTGGAGAAATTCCCAATGAGAACTTGGAAGCCGAAAGGAACGTTTGACGAGACGGCAAAGGAGTTCACGTCGAAATTCCTAATGACGGCCGAACTTAAGAACCTAAACGACGGCATGACAGAGAGAAATCCATTGACGATCCTCGCCAAGTGGACTCGGAGATGAAGGAGCAACCATGGCACAAGCACCATGAGAAACCTTCGGACAGGGACCCCAAGGACAGGGAGTACAAGAAATCGAGAACCGATGTGCACGGCAAACCTCCGCGCCCAGGTTTCAAACGGCAGTTGAAGAAGCTCGGCATTTCACCCTTCACGCCTAACAAAATCAATGAGCCTCCAGAGCCAACCTTTCACTTGCCAAAATTCAACAAATTCGATCCGAATACCTGTGAGGCCTATACGCTTAATCCACTTTCAGCAAACTATCGCTCTCTGTACTCTAAAGGATGAAATCAAATGCAAAGCATTCCCCTCTAGCCTCGGCTCCCTTAGACTCCAGTGGTTCAACAAATTGCCCGTTGGATCCATCCGGAACCTGGCCGAGCTTGAAAGGGCATTCAACACCCGCTTCATAACGAGCAACAAAACGGCCAAGGAACCTGAGTCCCTGCCCCAAATGAGGAAACAACGGAACGAGACACTCAGGAAATAAGCCGAACGCTACTGGCAACTTTTCAATGAAATTCCTGAGATTGACGGCTATTTGGCTGCACGTTCCTTCAAAAATGGATTGGAGTCCGGCAGCAAGATCTTGGACGAATTGGCGATCTGACCCCCATATGATATGGACGAACTAATGCTAATTGTAGAGAGGTTCTACGGCCTCGAGGAACTTTATGCTGACCGAGCCGCTTAGGGGATTCCCAACCCAACTGCTCCATTGCCAGCAGCCACACCAAGACACAAGTGCCCCACCCCGCAATCCCAGCTGAAGAAGCACGTGAACAACATCAAAGAAAGTAGCGCCAACCAAGCACGATTATGTGGCAATTTTCAAGGAACCCATTTGGTCTTTCCTCAAGGAGATCATGCGGGAACCCTACTTCGAGTGGCCAACAAGCTTGGCACGGACACGGGCTAGCCAGATCAAAACCCAAGAAAGAAGTGTTCCTATCACAACAAGCTCGGCCATTACACGACAAAGCACTTTTGGAGTGTCTTGTAGCCTAGGGTCACCTGGACCGGTACATAGACCGAGCCAAAACACCCGCCGTCTAGAACATGGCTGTCCTCCTGAACCCCAATGAGCAGTGGATGGTGATCCACGTCATCCATGGCCCAGTAACAAAAGAGTCCGAAGCTCAGTTGCGTATAGAGCTCGATCAAGCTTCCACTTCTAAGCAAGTGCTCTCGATTGGACCCAGTTCCAAGCGACACGGACAATCTACCGAAATGGACAATCACTTTTACCGAGCGTTACCTCGAAAGGGTGCAAACCCCTCACACCGACGCTCTTGGGGTTACCATCCAGATTGGCACGCATGACGTTCGACGCGTTCTCGTCAACCAAGGTAGTTCGGCAGAGGTCATGTACTACGACCTTTTCAAAAAACTCGATCTCCCAGAGTCTGCACTACAGCCAGCGGAAGTGCCCCTCATCGGATTCAATGGAGCCCCCGGTTTGGCCGCTCGGCCAAGTATTCTTACCAGTCGTCGGCACGGCTACATTAAGCATCAAATTTGTCGTAGTAAACGTACTGAGCCCATACAACGCAATACTTGGCCGAAGCTGGCTCCACGGTATGATAGCTATCGCCTTAACCTACCACCAAATGGTCCATTTCATCGGCGCTAATGGTCGGAAGGAAGACCTATGCGGCAATCAAGTAGCATCCAAGAAGTGCTACATCTCAGCCGTCCATAATGCACCATTCAAAAGATCTCATCGAGATCTATCAAACAAGATCTATATTGCAAAAAAAACTATTTCAGTAAGTCTATTATTTTTAAGCTTAAAATTTACAAGTAAGTGCTTATTTTTTAAGAACCCTCAGTGGAACACAACCAAACTTACATACCTGAACATGTACATACACCTTCGATTTTGTGAGTGGGTGTGTAAATCTACAATGATTCTAAAATCACACACAAACATTTGCACAAACTCATTTACATCACATGCGAGCCCTCACACACATTGAAGGTGTGTACGTAGTGTGTGTGAAACACACATGTAACGTGAGTGAGTTTGTGTGTGGTTGTATCATGGTTGATTCGTAAAACATATAAGTGGACAGACAAAATGATAGAAAAAAAAATGAGAGTTATAATTACAGTAAAAATTTATTGAGGATCATGCACAAAATAAATATTGGTTCTAAAGTCCCAAAGCGAACACAGTTTACGGCTGTGAAATTCGACAAGTGGAAAATGTACTGGGAGTTTTTTAGTAGGTGTTATGGGAGAGATTATTCAGTTACCTTTTCATCATACAGAAGGGTGAGGGTTACACATATGGGTTTTTTTTTTCCAAAAGGCTATACACACTTTTTGTTAAGACTCCACGTAAATATGTGATGTAAAAGGAGTTCAGAAGCACTGAAGAGTTTTTCACTTTCGGGGCAGCTCGACTTTGAATTTTACATTTTGCTTGTTTGCATTTATGAATTCCGACTTTTGGCACTAAGTTTTTTTTTTTGACAATAAAGAAGAACTTCATAGATAAAATAGTCATTACATCCCATAGTTTATTACAACCCAAAGCACAAGGCTAAGAGAGACAAAAAAGAATACATCAAGCATATCAAAAGGTACAATCTTCCAAAGCAAAAGAATGATTGATATCTCATCCGGTGTCAAAAGGATAAGAAGTGTCCACTTCTGAATGGATCCTGGAAGATGCCGCAAACTTAGCCAAAAAATATGCTTGATGTAATCTACTATGGTCACATAAGGATAAGCGGCAAAAATGAACAGACTGCACAAGGAAGCAGAAATCAAAAAACAATGGAGCTGCAATGGCTGGAAACTCCTTAATTCTTCTCAGCTGGTAAAAAAGAGAAGAATCGTTAGTATGAATGTGAATATGCAACATATTTCTATTTAAAGCCCAACTCACTGCCTCAATTAAAGGGAGAATAGAGGCACAATCTTTTGGAGAGGAAGAACTTCTGAAAATAGAGCCCACAGTCCTGGACTGAACCTTAAAGGTTATTCCCACACCAGATTTGTTACGCTGCATATTATAAGCATGGGCACAAAAAATATCCAAAACCGGATCATCACAATCGCATAAACATGGAGTAACATGAAAAGCATGCATTTCAAAATGTGAAGGATTAGAAGTTCTAGGAGAAAGTTCTCAAAAGAAGGGGAGTGGAGATGGAGATATGGAAGGTTTTAGAGATGCAAAAGCTTGGTTGATGGATTGAGTGAGGTGGTTTGCATGAGTGAGAACTTGAGAGGGGGATGGAAAAATAGACTCAAAAACAGCCTTGTTCCGTGCCAGCCAGATACACCAAAGAATACACGAAATTTTTGAAAAAAACTCCTACAGTGAAGTGACAAAATGTGGCCCATATGGTGTAACCAGCCTAACCAAAATGATATAGAGTGATTTGGAGTTGAAGGAATGAGAATTCCCCGATCTGATCCAAACCAAATAGGTCTTACAAAGTCACATTGGAGGAACAAATGGACAAGGCCCTCTGAGTAATGTTTGCAAAGAGTGCAAACAGAAGCCCCTTGCCAACCTCTTTTGACTAAGAGGTCCCCTATTGGCAAACATTCATGACTTAATTGCCATAGGAAAAATTGGATCTTATGGGGGATAGGAAGTGACCAAATGAAGTTCCAGGTGAGATTAGGCCAAAAACTATGAACCAGATGAGGTAGGGTGTAACGCCCCGAATTTTGGGTACGTTAAAAAGACAATTTCATTGAAAACCTCAAAATAGAGTCTGCCTCTTATTACAACAAAACTCCCACAATAGTTCAATATTTACACAAATGAAGGGGGTTTTAGGGTTCCTAACTACAGCTCTGCTCCTCCATCCTAGCCAGCTCCTCAGCTCCAAAAGCCTCCAAGGTGACTTGTTCATCTTGATCATCTACAAGGTCTGACACATTATACCAGCGTCGCCACCGATATAATATGTCAGGGTCACCAAAGGTAACACCGTGAGCTACAAAAGCTCAGCAGAACAATCCCATACCCGCTAACCCATATCTTACAAACAACAGGCTATATCGATTTCCACATGATACATGTATACACAGCTAACAACGACACATACATATTCGTTAATCAACAATCGTTGGTGTCCAAGATTTTTCTGAGTTTCTCCTACGCGACTCGTCGTAGACCGTGTCATCATTTTCAGATACCGTTTATCATTTCCGAAATCATTTTTCAACACACCCAACCTCGGTTCTGCCGTTCCGGGTTCCCGAGTATTCTCACAATGGTTCCGCCATCCCGGGTTCCCATTGGCACACATTAGCATTGGCTCCATACCGCGGATAACCAAGCCACAATTCAAAACCCTCGGTTTCGCCACTCCGGGTTCCCGAGTATCCCACAATGGTTCCGCCGCTCCGGGTTCCCATTTGGGGTTTTCAAAAAACTAAACCCTCGGTTCCGCCGCTCCGGGTTCCTGAGTATCCCACGATGATTCCGCCGCTCCGGGTTCTCATTGGGTTTTTCACAAATCTTACTTTTACACACGCACACAACTCACATAATGCCACCCAAAACTGGTCATTATGTAGTTTCAAAATATTTTCTTTCTCGGAAAACATTTCCTTTCATTAATCACACCCTAGGTGCCATGTTTTTACTTTCTCGATTCTCGTGTCTCGTTACATGCAAAGACTCCGCGGTAGGACAAAAATAAGCATGAATCATTCTAACAAGGTCATCCAATTCTATATTATTTATCACGCTCAATCACCACTTATAGCATAACACCACATGTAAGGACGCCCTTGGAGTGTATCACTTATGCTTATTCAAAGCACAACGCCACATGTACGGACGCCCTTGGAGTGAAATCACTTATGTTTTATCACACCACAAGTAATACAAGCAATTCATATATGCATACTCATAATCATCTTAAAGATCAAAATACAAATACTTCTAAACAAACGATAAGTTCTATCTTTCGAAATCCGTTAAGGATAATCTACTTTTTAACATACGGTTCTATACGTAGAGTTAGGGGGCAAGGGGTTCTACCTTACTTCTTGGCGGTAGGGTGGCTACAGAAAGTACGTCGGCTATCAAGCGGAGTAACTTCCTACGGAATGCTTATGGTAGCTTCGAAAGAGAAAGGTTTCTCTCAAAACTTCTTCTTGACTAACACTACTCTACTTTATGGATCGAAGGGTGGTCGGGTGGTGGTTTAATGGTGGCTTTGGATGAGTTTGTTTGAAGAACTCAAGAACACTCAAGAACAAAGAAGAACTAAGCAAGAACAAAGAAAGAACAAGATTTTTCTAGAGAGAGAAGTTGTTAGGTGAAGGTGTGAGTTGAATGAGAAACATGGGGTGCTATTTATAGGCAAAACTCTTGGCTCCCTCTCCTCTCACAAGGCCGGCTCTCTCTCTCTCTATATCTCCCATGGATTTGCTCCATTAAGTTATCAAATCACCTCACATGTCATGCCATGCCTTGTCCAATCATATCTTAGGTGTAAGGCTATAGAATCAAGTAAGATCTTAGGCTTTTTAGGTGAATCTAGGTAATTACAACCTAGGTCTAGCTTGTAGTCAAATCTTAAGCTAACAAAGGCTAGGATTGTGTCATAATGGCCCATCAATAGGTTGCTTGGAAGATCAAAGGCTAAATGGTAGGCTTGCATGGCTAGATTGTGTACCTTGGATGGGATTATGGAAGATTTGTTGGAAGGAAAGGAGACAATGGTACAAGATTTGGTCTTAAACAAATCATAGAAGTACAATGGAGAGTTAGGTTTCGCTAGGAAGAAGATTCACCCAAGGATTTGAAAAGATGAAGAAAGATCATGGAAGGTACAACCAATCTTCCTCTCTCTTTCCTCCTTTCTCTCTCTCTCTCTCCCTCTCGGCTCACTCTCTCTCTCTCTCCCTCTCGGCAATCTCTCACACTCTCTCTCTCTCTCTCTCGGCCCTCTCTCCTCTCTCTCTCTTGCAAAAGTACAACTATATACATATATATATGACAAGAAGAATAAGAAAGTACCAAGGTACTAGATTTTCTGTAACGCCCCGAATTTTGGGTACGTTAAATAAGTAATTTTATTGAAGAAGAAACTGAGTCGGGCTCTTTATTACAACAAAACTTAAAAGAAGTACTTTTATTACAAACGGAAGGGAACTGAGGTTCCTAACTACTGCTCCGCTTGTTCTTCCATCCGGGCTAGCTCTTCGGCTCCAAAGGCCTCCAAGGTGTAAAGTTCACCCTGTTTATCTATGAAGTCTGACATATTATACTGGTGTCACCACCAATATAATAGGCCAGGTTCACCAAAAATGCAACACCGTGAGCTTAAACGGTCAATAGAATAATCCAAACCCTCTAACCCTTAACTTACAACGATACAACACATAGTCAAAGAATTCCTCATAGCATGCTTATCTAGCCAATTTAACTAACAACAACACATTCGTATATGATAAACAATCAACGTTGGTGTCCAAGATTTGTGAGTGTCTCCTACGTGACTCCTCATAGACCCTGTCAACATTTTCCACATTTCATAACGCATCACCTTTTCAAAAACTCGTTTTTAACACACCCAACCTCGGTTCCGCCGTTCGGTCTCCCGAGTATCCTCACAATGGTTCCGCCGTCCTAGGTTCCCATTGGCACACAATGCATTGGCTCTGTAACGCGGATAACCAAGCCACACACCCAACCTCGGTTCCGCCGTTCCGGTCTCCCAAGTATCCTCACAATGGTTCTGCCGTCCCGGGTTCCCATTGGCACACAAAACACACACCACACAATGGGCTACTACGTCCGGCCACATTGCGATTTCCAAAACATTTCACACTTTTCAAAACACGCCCTTTCATAAACCACACCCTAGGTGTCATGTTTTTACTTCCTCGATTTTCGTGTCTCGTTTCTCATGCATAGACTCCACGGTGGGACTTTTCACATACAATATTATTCATTGTATTATGCAATCTAACAAGATCATCCATTTTAAACTACTTGACATGCTTGAATCACTTTATAACGAACATCATGCATTTCATATGTTTCCAACAAAAGATAACATTATCTACTTTAAATGAAATGATTAAAGTTACTTCCTAATGAACTTATATTTGGGTACAAGACTATATTTGGGAAGGTAGGTAAGGATAGCTACTGTTCTTCTTGGCGGTGGTCGGCTACGAAGATTTGGTCGTCGGTTTTGGATTTCGGCAGCGTAACGGCGTCGTTTTGCTTCGAAAGGAAAAGAGATGTACTTTCTTTTCTTAGAAACAACTTTACTAACTAATGTGGACTACTTTAAGATCTATTGGTGGTTTTGGAAGTGGTTTGGTGGTTTCTCTCAAGAACTTTCAAGAACACAAGAAAACTAGAACTTTGTAAGCAAGAACACCTAGAATTTCTAGAGAGAAGGAAGAGCAATGGTTGAAGGTGTGAGTTCAAAGCTTGGAGTGAGCTTCTATTTATAGGCAAACTCTCCCTCCCTCTCTCCTTTGGCCGGCCCCCTCTCTCTCTCTCTCTCTCTAAGTCTCACTTTTCTTTCACATGTCGAGGTGGATTGAAAGGTTGATGGGTGAAGTAAAGGCTTGCTTGCACACTAACCACCTAGATTTAGGCTTGCATGGCTAGTTTTAGTACCTTGGATGGGATTTTGGAAGATTTGTTGGAAGGAAAGGAGACATTGGTACAAGATTCTAGTGTTAAACAATTGAAAGATGTACAAAGGAGGACAATGGAGTTAAGATTTGGCTAGGAAGAAAAATCACCAAAGATTTGAAGAACATTGGAAGACCAATGTCAAGGTACACATCAATCCTTCTTCTTTCTCCTTCTCTTTCTCTCCCTCTCTCTCCCTCTCGGCTCCTCTCTCCTCTCTCTCCCCTCTCTCTCTCCTCATGTACTAGCTATATACATATATATGTATTACAATGTGCAAGATAACAAATAAAATAGTAGGTACTTTTTGTACTAAAGATCAAAGAAGTTTAAAAGACTAAGATTTTCTCAATAAACAAATAAATGGGTACATGTGTACTAAGGCAAATTACATCATCCAAGTACTTATATAAATATATACATATGTACTAATGTACTCTAGGGTTAAAAGTGTCAAGATTCTCCCATAAAACTAATACAAAAAGTACTAGTACTTAATTAATATAATAGTGTACTTTGTACTCTCGGGAATCTTAACAAAATATTAGTTTAATAGGTCAAGTACTTAGTTGAAAGATGAACCTATTATCCAATGGATAATAAATTCCTTAACAGCTAATAACCAAGGGATAATAAAGGACGAATACTTTAAATAATAAACTAAGTCTTTTAAAAAGACTACACGTCCTTTGTAATTACACATGTGTATATATACATGTACTTATCAAGATTATAATATTTGGAAACACTATTGTCCAATGGGTAAAGATTACCCTAACAGTCATCGTCCAATGGACCATAGTTACTAGGGTACTTTTATTAGTAAAATAATCAAAAAGTACTTTCAAAGTAATTACAAAAGTCTATTTCTTAAAAGATAATAGTACTTTGTTCAAATCTTTCAAAAATCCTTTTAATATAAAGAATTGAGTTTCTATTATCCAATGGATAATAGTTTCCCTAACATTTATCATCCAAAGGATAAAGAATAAAACCAAAATAATAAAAGAAAATAATTAAACAATTTCTAGTCTAGGGTTTGAAAATATTCAAAAGGTTCAAGATGAGCAAAATGGTCCATCTATGGTAAAGAAAAAGTAACTAGGTGACTTCCTAGTTTGGTTTCTCCAACAAGTCGGTTAGAAACTAACTAGACTTGCTTAGGACTTAAAAGTCAAGAAACGATCCTTGAGGGGCTAAAGTGTAATTATGATCAACTACCGGAAAAATAAAAGAAAATCAAAGCAACCAAGCAATTTAAATAATAACTTGAATAATAAATAACTTTTTATTTATTAAAATTCAGAGTTATTACATTTTCTAAATCCAAAATCTCATTAAAGAAATCCAATTTAGGCACATGCCCCATTAAATAAATAAACTAGTGTACTAATGTACTCTAGGAAGATCAACTTTCCAATAAATTAATCTAATTGGGTACAAAACCCCAATATAAAATAATAAAAGAGTACTTTAAGAATCTTAGGCCTTAAAGGCTACTAAGTACTTTAATAATAACATATGTACTTCATCACATAGGCAATTGGGAAAATGACTAATTTATTCAATCCTTTGTACTAGATGGAAGACTAACATTTTTACCCATTGGGTAATAATTTTCCTAACTTTTATTGTCCAATGGACAATAGTTACTAGGGAACTTTTATATTAAAATAACCAAGGTCCTTTATAGCATGTGACAAAAGCCTTATATTTAAATATAGGTGTGGTACCAAGTACCCCAATTAAATAAAAAGGCTAGGATTCTCCCCATTAGAATAATAATAAAGTACAAGTACTAGTTTAATCAATAAAGTACTTTTAAAAACATAGAGTTTAGATATACCCCAATAGTTTAATGCATAAAAGTACATGGGAATCCAAATCTTGATTATTAAAATAAAACTTTGTACCTTGTTGGAAGATTTAGGCTATTACCCAATGGATAATAATTCCCCTAGCGGGTAAAGACCAAAGGATAAAAGAAGTACAAGTACTTTTATACTTAAAATAAGATTTTGAAAAGACTACATGTACTTTTAGTCAAATATTATAATGAAAAGCTTATTGTCCAATGGACAAAAATTACCCTAACCATTATGAACCAATGGATAAAGGCAAATAGGTTCAAGGGGGTTCAAAAGGTTCATCTAGTAACTAGGTGAGTTGGTTGCTTGGTTCCTCTAATTAGTTGGTTAGAAACTAACTAAATTGGTCTAGTAGTGTTTCTAATCGAGAGTTTAACCAATGACCAAAATTTAACTACGACGAAAATTAACAAGAAATCATATAGCCACTCAAGAAAAAATAAGTAATTTAAATAAAATTCAAATATTTAACGAAATTTTTACTGACCAAAAATCAGGGTTGTTACAATCTATCCCCCTTAAAACAATTTCGTCCCCAAAATTGGCGCGCGACTACAGATTAGACTAGGTCACTAAACCGATCTCGGAATCATCGACTATCGCCCTTAAAATTAGAAGTAGATCACCATCAATCGAATTAAGCCTCTTCACTTGCTTAACGAGATGGGGTTGAAGTTGCTTCTGCCGTCGAACAGCTTGCCTTGTCGTACGCCTTTAGTAAGGTCTCCACCATAAATACCAACGCCAAATGCAAAACTTCTACCAAATCATCATGCGGACTTGTATCTTACAAGCGTTCCTAGTACATCCTTGTTGAACCCTCCTGCTTCTCGATATTAAACTTATTTCCAAAAATAGGAAACAATGGGTCCATAATCGTAAGGCATGAGTATTCCATCCTCATTCCGGGAACAAACGGATTTCAGCAGGCAATCCTTGCGGTATTCTATGAACTTGGATATTATGAACGAAGGCAGTGAAAGAACTTATGCAGTCAAGGAAAGATAAACCTTCCTAACTTCTCACAGTCGAAGCGTGCCTTCTTTCTTCTTCTCGAACGATGCCGGTGCTTCCCATGGTGACGTACTCGGCCTAGTAAATCCTTTATACATCAGCTCCTTCGATTGGGTCTTGAGCTCCTTGAGTTCAGCAGGGCCATTTGGTATGGCGCTATAGAAATTGGTGCGATTCTCGGTTAAAGTTCTATAGAGAAGTTTATTTCTCCTTAAGGCGATAAGCCAGGAAGTTCTTCAGGGAAAACATCGGCATACTCGCACACGATGTGTGGGAATCCCACTTCCATTCTATTGGCTTCTTCCAATTGGAGACTAGCGAGCCATCCAAATATCAGTAATGCTACACGCACAGCAACTGTGCATAGATTTTGTGCACAGATTTTTTGTGGGGCTCACTACGGGTCCCACACAAATAATCCGAGCCGTTCATTAAATGTAAAACATTTTTTCAAGGCCTCTCACCAAAAATCAGCTCAATCCAATATCTATAAGTGGTTGATTCAATCATTTAACTTTTCATTATCCTGAGATTCGAATGAAAAGTTAAATGATTGAATCAAGCATCTATGAGTATTGGATTAAGCTGATTTTTTGCGGAGGCCGTTGAAAAAATGTTTTACATTTAATGAACGGTTCGGATTATTTGTGTGGGACCCGTAGTGGGCCCCACAAAAAATCTGTGCACAAAATCTGTGCACAGTTGCTATGCGTTTAGCATTACTTTCCAAATATTTTCTATCCCCCTTAAAAGGAAACAAGTCCTTCCTAGGGTATATAGGCTATTACTAACTTCTGATGACAGTCTATGACCGCTCGACGTGCAGATCGCCAGTCCATCCCAGGATTACGTCGATATCCGCCATGTTGATTACTCTAAGATTGCAGGTCAAACGTAGGTTGGCTATTACTAGTTCGCACCCTTTACGCACTAGACTAATAGCTATACTCCCTTCAACTGGTACGTGGCCAAGGCCACACGATCTCCGTTCTGGGTAACTCTGAGGGTTCTGAGGATCATCTTGACCTCATTCAGCCAAGTCTCGGCTACGACGGGGTTGGTGTCTCCGTGAAAGGTCGGAGGTTGGCGTTTGCAGAATTCGTTCATCGCTCGGGTTCGGGTCATGGATCCATCGTCGTGGTTTTGGTTTTGGCGATTGGCGTTCAAGGCAGTGACAAACGCTTGCATGATTTGGGTTAGGTCGGGGTTTGCGTTGGAGGATTCTCCGTTATCGTATCCTAATCCGCGGTGCATATTAACAATCCACGAGGGAAAATCGAAAGGGGGTTTTTGTTTACTAAAACAAATTTTCTTTTTGCAAATGGTCTATCTTTCAAAAGTCAAAAGTAGCTTAACAAATAGTATGCAACGGTACTCTTTAAAAATAAAGCAGGTTTTTCATAGATAAGAACATCATACAACATAAGCATAGAATTCTACTACAAGGCAAGTAGAGACACGAGATTTTTCCTAACACAAGTTGAAAACGATCCTAATCCTTAACATTCTACATCCCGAAGGATTACAATTGCTCCTAGGTCGGCCTCAGATATGCCTAATTGGCGTCCTCTGCTTTTGGGGTCTCGTCCTCTTCAAGATTCTTTTCACCTAACAGGTTTTCCTCCTCGGTCACCTCATTGGCGTCCTTATCACCTTCGACTTCTTTCTCCGTAACTCCGACTTCAAAGTTCTCCATCGGGGGTAAAACACCAAAATACTCATGGAAAGTAGACAGGATCGGAAACATTTCCGAAAACCAGGGGTCCTCCTCCACGGGAATAGGGGTATACTACTGCACCCTCATGAAATCTCATTTTTTCAGCGTGTACAACGGCAATAAAGTCGGGATTCTCCCCTAGTTGAGTTGTCATAGCTTCTATGGCGTCCTTGAGTTGGCGAGCTCCAACCAATAGGTTAATTAGGTGGTTCATCTACAAGGAAAGGTTTCAACCTCAATTAGTAACAGAGTTTCATTAACTCTAAAGAAAGCTTTTGAGTTTCTAAGTCTCACATTCGATTCTTGATTTAAGTCTTCATCCAATTGTTCAGGAATTCCCAACTCGGCCGTACTGCCAATTTCCGCGCCTTGCTTCAATCCAAAGATTGTTTTGACAGAATTCCACCCAATTTGGGACGGTAAACTTAAACTCAATTCACGTTTGTGCAACGGTCAAACTTATCTCGTGGTTCTACCCATTCTACCCATGGCCGAGGTTTTGAACCTAAAGCTCTGATACCAAGTTGTAACACCCCGAATTTTGGGTACGTTAAAAAGACAATTTCATTGAAAACCTCAAAATAGAGTCTGCCTCTTATTACAACAAAACTCCCACAATAGTTCAATATTTACACAAATGAAGGGGGTTCTAGAGTTCCTAACTACAGCTCCACCTGCTCCTCCATCCTAGCCAGCTCCTCAGCTCCGAAAGCCTCCAAGGTGACTTGTTCATCTTGATCATCTACAAGGGCTGACACATTATACCAGCGTCGCCACCGATATAATATGTCAGGGTCACCAAAGGTAACACCGTGAGCTACAAAAGCTCAGCAGAACAATCCCATACCCGCTAACCCATATCTTACAAACAACAGGCTATATCGATTTCCACATGATACATGTATACACAGCTAACAACGACACATCCATATTCGTTAATCAACTATCGTTGGTGTCTAAGATTTTTCTGAGTTTCTCCTACGCGACTCGTCGTAGACCGTGTCATCATTTTCATATACCGTTTATCATTTTCGAAATCATTTTTCAACACACCCAACCTCGGTTCCGCCGTTCCGGGTTCCCGAGTATCCTCACAATGGTTCCGCCGTCCTGGGTTCCCATTGGCACACATTAGCATTGGCTCCGTACCGCGGATAACCAAGCCACAATTCAAAACCCTCGGTTCCACCGCTCCGGGTTCCCGAGTATCCCACAATGGTTCCGCCGCTCCGGGTTCCCATTTGGGGTTTTCGAAAAACTAAACCCTCGGTTCCACCGCTCCGGGTTCCCGAGTATCCCACAATGATTCCGCCGCTCCGGGTTCTCATTGGGTTTTTCACAAATCTTACTTTTACACACGCACACAACTCACATAATGCCACCCAAAACTGGTCATTATGTAGTTTCAAAATATTTTCTTTCTCGGAAAACATTTCCTTTCATTAATCACACCCTAGGTGCCATGTTTCTACTTTCTCGATTCTCGTGTCTCGTTACATGCAAACACTCCGCGGTAGGACAAAAATAAGCATGAATCATTCTAACAAGATCATCCAATTCTATATTACTTATCACGCTCAATCACCACTTATAGCATAACGCCACATGTACGGATGCCCTTGGAGTGTATCACTTATGCTTATTCAAAGCACAACGCCACATGTACGGACGCCCTTGGAGTGAAATCACTTATGCTTTATCACACCACAAGTAATACAAGCAATTCATATATGCATGCTCATAATCATCTTAAAGATCAAAATACAAATACTTCTAAACAAACGATAAGTTCTATCTTTCGAAATCCGTTAAGGATAATCTACTTTCTAACATATGGTTCTATACGTAGAGTTAGGGGGCAAGGGGTTCTACCTTACTTCTTGGCGGTAGGGCGGCTACGGAAAGTACGTCGGCTATCGAGCGGAGTAACTTCCTACGGAATGCTTATGGTAGCTTCGAAAGAGAAAGGTTTCTCTTAAAACTTCTTCTTGACTAACACTACTCTACTTTATGGATCGAAGGGTGGTCAGGTGGCAGTTTAGTGGCGGCTTTGGATGAGTTTCTTTGAAGAACTCAAGAACACTCAAGAACAAAGAAGAACTAAGCAAGAACAAAGAAAGAACAAGATTTTTCTAGAGAGAGAAGTTGCTAGGTGAAGGTGTGAGTTGAATGAGAAACATGGGGTGCTATTTATAGGCAAAACTCTTGGCTCCCTCTCCTCTCACAAGGCCGGCTCCTCTCTCTCTTTCTATATCTCCCATGGATTTGCTCCATTAAGTTATCAAATCACCTCACATGTCATGCCATGCCTTGTCCAATCATATCTTAGGTGTAAGGCTATAGAATCAAGTAAGATCTTAGGCTTTTTAGATGAATCTAGGTAATCACAACCTAGCTCTAGCTTGTAGTCAAATCTTAGGCTAACAAAGGCTAGGATTGTGTCATAATGACCCATCAATAGGTTGCTTGGAAGATCAAAGGCTAAATGGTAGGCTTGCATGGCTAGATTGTGTACGTACCTTGGATGGGATTATGGAAGATTTGTTGGAAGGAAAGGAGACAATGGTACAAGATTTGGTCTTAAACAAATCATAGAAGTACAATGGAGAGTTAGGTTTCGCTAGGAAGAAGATTCACCCAAGGATTTGAAAAGATGAAGAAAGATCATGGAAGGTACAACCAATCTTCCTCTCTCTTTCCTCCTTTCTCTCTCTCTCTCTCCCTCTCTCTCTCTCTCTCTCTCTCTCTCTCTCTCTCTCTCTCTTTCTCTCTCTCTCTCTCGGCCCTCTCTCCTCTCTCTCTCTTGCAAAAGTACAACTAAATACATATATATATATATGACAAGAAGAATAAGAAAGTACCGAGGTACTAGATTTTCTAAATCCAAAATCCCATTAAAGAAATCCAATTTAGTCACATGCCCCATTAAATAAATAAACTAGTGTACTAATGTACTCTAGGAAGATCAACTCCCCAATAAATTAATCCAATTGGGTACAAAACCCCAATATAAAATAATAAAAGAGTACTTTAAGAATCTTAGGCCTTAAAGGCTACTAAGTACTTTAATAATAAAATATGTACTTCATCACATGGGCAATTGGGAAATGACAAATTTATTCAATCCTTTGTACTAGATGGAAGACTAACATTTTTACCCATTGGGTAATAATTCCCCTAACTTTTATTGTCCAATGGACAATAGTTACTAGGGAACTTTTATATTAAAATAACCAAGGTCCTTTAAAGCATGTGACAAAAGCCTTATATTTAAATATAGGTGTGGTACCAAGTACCCCAATTAAATAAAAAGGCTAGGATTCTCCCCATTAGAATAATAATAAAGTACAAGTACTAGTTTAATCAATAAAGTACTTTTAAAAACCTAGAGTTTAGATATACCCCAATAGTTTTAATGCATAAAAGTACATGGGAATCCAAATCTTGATTATTAAAATAAAACTTTGTACCTTGTTGGAAGATTTAGGCTATTACCCAATGGATAATAATTCCCCTAGCGGATAAAGACCAAAGGATAAAAGAAGTACAAGTACTTTTATACTTAAAATAAGATTTTGAAAAGACTACATGTACTTTTAGTCAAATATTATAATGAAAAGCTTATTGTCCAATGGACAAAAATTACCCTAACCATTTTGGACCAATGGATAAAGGCAAATAGGTTCAAGGGGGTTCAAAAGGTTCATCTAGTAACTAGGTGAGTTGGTTGCTTGGTTCCTCCAACTAGTTGGTTAGAAACTAACTAAATTGGTCAAGTAGGGTTTCTAGTCGAGAGTTTAACCAATGACCAAAATTTAACTACGACGAAAATTAACAAGAAATCATATAGCCACTCAAGAGAAAATAAGTAATTTAAATAAAATTCAAATATTTAACGAAATTTTTACTGACCAAAAATCAGGGTTGTTACATAGGGTGGAGTGGTTATGGTGGGATATAATTGCTAGAAGTTGGGAGTAAGCAAAATTAACAGAGAAGTCTCCATTTTTTGTAAATCCCCAGATGAATTTGTCTTCAAAGCCAAATTGGGATAAAGGTATGGACAATATAAGAGATGCAATATCAGAGGGAAAGAGGGATGACACAAATTGACCATTCCACTCTTTTTTCTCTGGAAGGAGCAGTTTGTCAACAGTGGCATTTCTAAGTGAAAGGAAAGAACTAAGAGGAGCATTGTCTGAAAGATATTCCTTCAAAGCAAAGGGAATGGGTGATGGCAACCAAAATTCATTCCAAATGAAGATTTTGTCTCCATTGCCAAATTGCCATCTAATGCCCTTAATAAGGGCATCTTTACCATATAAAATGCTTTTCCAAGTCCAAGAGCAAGAAGAAGGAGCTCTAGACTCAAGAAAAGCGGTAGAGTGATAGTACTTTGAGAGGAAAAAAGAAGAGAAGAGACAAGTTGACTGGTCAAGAATTCTCCAACTCTGTTTAGCTAGAAGAGCTTGATTGAAAAGCTGTAAATCCTTGACTCCCAAACCTCCATCAGATTTGGATAAGCAAAGAGAATCCCATTTTTTCCAGTGGTAGGATTTTTTATTGAAAGCCCCAGACCAAAGGAAATTTGAAAGGATGGAGGAGATTTTCTTAGTGACATAGACAGGGAATTTAAGGCTGGACATATGAAAAATTAGCATTGAAGTGAGGATATATTTAAGCAAAGAAAGTCTCCCAGCTTTATTGAGAAGTAAAGAAACCCAACCCTGACACTTATCATCAATTTTATTAATAATATCCTGAAAGATCTCTTTCCTTTTTGAGGTCAAGTCTAAGTTAACCCCAAGGTATTTCCCAAAGGATGGGGAGAAAGGGATGTGGAGGGAAGAGGAGATGGAGGAGTAGAGGGAGGGAGGAGAGTTAGGACTCATGAAAATGCTTGATTTCTGGAAATTTACCAGCTGACCTGAAAGTTGACAGTAAGAATTCAAGATAGAGTGAATGGTAGAAATTCCAGAATCAGACATTTTATAGAGGGGATCTCCCGAACAATACAAAGTAGAGCCGAACACTTGTATGACATGTAAACTATGGAAAAATGCCACATGAGGGTGAGTTGTACAGACCGATCGATCATGTAACGATCCCAATTTTAGTCCTAATTTTTTATTTTACAATATTTGTATTCTAAATAAAATTTTACATATTTTAATTATATGATTTTGTGAGAAGATAAGATGTAACTAGAAACCGTTACTATTAAATTCCTAACCAACTAGAACCAAAAACTACATCAGTTTCTAACCAAACCCAATTTCCATAGTCATCATCTCCCACATCACCTCCATGTTCGTCTACTTTCGGCCTCCTATTTTTCTCTAGCCCATAGGAAGCCGACAACCATCTTTCTTCTTAACCCTTGGACCAATCCCTTAATCCTACATCACATTAACCAAGGGGTTAACTTTAGACCTAAACTAATAAAAACTCTATATTAGTACTTCTCCCATTTCCCTACAAAAATATCGGATCCCCTTCCCACTTTCTTCCATTTTTCTATAGGTCAAAGAGAGAGAGCGTGTGTTAAATCCCTTCCTCTTTCTTTTCTATTCTATTCTGCCGAGAAAAAGAGAAGAAGAAATCAAAAGAAAGAAGAAGAAGGAAGGAAAAGAAAGAAGGAAGGAGAAGGAAGACCACTACCGGATTTCACCGTTGCCGCTGCTCACCTCCATTCCATTTTTTTCAATCCTACCTAGGACTCCAAGGACCAAGGTATATATCTCATTACCCCTTAACTCTAAGTATATTAGATGTACATCGTAGTGCAACCGTGGCTTGAATCGAGCCCTCACAATGAAACTAGAAACCTCGAGAAATTGTTTTGTGTCCGACAAAACAATACGAACGAGAACCACGGCCTCACAGCCATAGCTTTCACCTCGTGACGGCCGCCTTTGATGCTCAGGTCCGCAGGCATCCTCCTTGGGACAGAAAATGTTTCGGTTTATCATGAACTTGATTCATGAATATTTGTTTGACTTGCTTGTTACCATTAAACTGTTATTTGTTATTTCTTATTTTGGTACTAGATTAGTTTGTATGGAATAATAACAACATAAAAATATATTATGGTTATGTTAAGTTGGCACATGTATAAAAAATTGATTTGCATAAGTTTTTTTTAAGAATGAGCCTATAGCACTTTATTTTGAAGCTACATGGGGAAAAGACTGAAGTGTATAGCTAGCTATAAATAAACTAGATTATGATTAGGTTATTAAGAAGAAAATTAGTCACTGTAAATGAAAAAGTTGGTAGAATAGGAAATCCAAAAACTAACACTAGATAATAGTTTTAGAAAGGAATACTTCCACTTCTTTTGAAAAATAATACTATGTACTTAAGAATATACTACTACATGAATAACAGATTTTTGTTGGAAAATGAAGTCTTAGTTCTAGTAAATAAAAAATGTTAGTTAAAGTGATATCTCAATCGCCTAAGTTTGTAATATTATCTAGCAAATTTCTAATTTTAAATTTTACTTTCGATTTTACAAGTTACGAGATAACCCTACGTTTTACGAAATGACTTTTCAATCCTCAACATATTAGAGGCTTTCAAAATGAACCTATATGTTAGACAAAATGAGAATCCAAAAGTCACAAGGACAAATTCAAATACTTTATGTGAAATTCTTTCATCTTTTGAACTATCGATAATGTTATGTTTCATTGACTCCTTATGAATCATTGATGTTATTGATCCACTTGCAAATATATTGAAATCATATTGAGGTAAGTTTGGACTTAAGCTCACCGGAGATGGGTGTATGGTGGTTCAATTATCATGTGTATGTGGTGATATTATGATCTATTTACTCATCATTTGAAAAGATTGCTTTGTCAATTGAACCGAGAACATAGAAAGGACATTAGAGACATTGGATGAGATGTGGACTTGGAAAAATTAAGTAGATGTTGTCATGGTTAAAGGAAAAAAAGAAACAAATGAAAGATTGTGGGCTTAGCAAGACCTCGTGTTATTAGGGGTAACCTGATAGGACCTTGAGGGCAGCCTGAAAGACCCGGCGTAGCTAGAGTGGCCAAGCAGGACCTTAGGGGGTAGCTTGACAGGACTTTAGGTATTCGGGGTAGCCTAGCAGGAACTTGAGGGCAACCTTTTTTTTTGAGCAGCAACTTGAGGGCAACCTGATCGATGAACCTAGAATTGTGAGAGTAGCCTACTAGGATCTTGGGATGGTGAGTGTAGCCTAGCAGGACCTTTAAAGTATATGGGCTTCCCAAAAGCCCGAGGCTCTGACCCCCACTCATTTTTAGAGAGGTTTTTGATTTATTGAAAAAGAAAAGTCGCCACCTGGATTTTTATAAGATGGTTTGCCACCTGAGAAACCTTGAACTTGAAAATGATATTTGAGTTTGAAAATAAACCAGATATTTTAAGCTCGGGAGCCAAGTTACGAAAAGGGAAGGCTTTTATTCGGCACCCTCCTCAGCCGATACAAAGATCAGTCTCTACTAAATAGTTGTAGGATTTTTAGAAAATACTTATATTCTTAACCTTTAAAACACGTAGTAAGTAGTGTGTGCAGTGTAGGCATGTGTTACATGTACAGTATGTACGAAGTAGAACAGAACAGAAAGTTACATGCAATGAATGAAAATAATGCAATCTTTCAAAAAGCTGCAGGAAATGGAGACAACTCCTTTGCGCTAGGGTCCAAATGCCCAATGCCCAGCACAAAGCACTTGTCTGGATCAATTTCTGAAAATATTTTTCTTTTTTTATCCAAGCATGGATTAATTGGTAAAATACATAGATAATGGCTTTTAAAAATATTTTGAGATGTTTCTAGATGAAGTAAAGAAAGACAGTATTGAAAAACATTGAAAACGAGCAATGAATGCTAGAAATGGACGTAAAAGCCCTTGGACCCCACTGATATTTGAAATAATCAGCGAGCCTAGGAGAAAGTGCTTTGTGCTAGGGAGTGAATGCTCAGCACAAAGCAGTCAGTGAGCCCAAGAACAGATGCTTTGCGCTGGGGAGTGAATGCCCAGCACAAAGCACACGCAATCACATTTTTTTCGTACCAAGATTCCACGATCGTATTAGCTTGCCCGTGTCTCCACTTTGGGTTCCTAGTTTCCTCAGATAAACAGAAACCAAAAATATAGGTAGCTTACTACCTTTTGAGTACTTGATCAAGACTTTGAGCTTTGGTTTGAATGGCTTGATGATTGATTTAAGTTGAGAAACAATGAAAAAGAAGCTTATTTATGGTGGGGTATCAAGGAAATAGAGATTTTGGAGAACCAAGTATTACCTTTATATCTTCTCTAAACAGGACTTATGAAAAAATGGAAGATTTTCTTGAAAATTTTAAATCTTTTCATTTAATACTTGTTCCCTCCAACTTCCCTATAAATAGTGGGCCATTCTTGTCATGGTCCTCACACCAAATCTTTCCAAATTCTTGCTATCTCTCATGGCTTTCCCTCTCCCTACTTTGCATAAGCCTTGGTTGGACCAATTCAAAGAAATGGATTGGTTTAACCTTAGGAGTCATGGGATAACTTCTCTTCGATTTCTTCGAGACTTCTGTATCCTTCCTGACTTGCTGCACGCGGCGGTACAATTCTGGGATCCGGAAGTGCATGTCTTCTAGTTTGGAATTGAGGAGATATGTCTGACCGTCGAGGAGTTTCACGTGTATCTTGGCTACTTTGAATCAAACATCCCAGTCATCCCTCCTTTTCGAGAAAGCATGGCGGGGGTTCTTCGAGACAAGCTCGGTGTGAGCAATGCTCTTTCCAAGTTCTTGGTGAGGGGTGGTGAGCTCAACACCTTGCGCTAGATTTAGATGTTCATGCGGGAAGGTGATCCTTATGACTTTGTTTGGCAAGGCAAGCGCATGTCAGCTTTGTGCATGTGCATGTGCCTACTGGCTGCCTATCTACTGTTTTTTTCTGATGGTCATGCTAGCCATCTCCTTGCTGGTATTTCTGCTCAAATGGAGGAGCGTAGGGATGTTGTTCCTATGGTGCTGGCATAGACTTTGATTGGCCTGGATGCGGTTCTTGCGGGACAGACTAGGTACTTCGAGGGCAACCCCTTGTTACTACAGGTAGATTCTCACTCAGCTCTCATTTTTCTGTCATTCCCTTTTCATTTTACCTCAACACTCAGGTTTGGTTTTATGTGGTTTCTCACTTGTTTTTCCTCTTTTTGGGACAGATGTGGCTTTGTGACAAGATTGGGGTCATGCGTTTACCATCAGCTAGCTAGAGCTACAACCCTTGCATCTTTTCTTCTAGGCAGTACCAAGCATTATATGCAAACATAGCAGGATGGTTGTCCTTCTGTTTAATTTCATTCAACATAAACTATATATACAAGCTGTACAATTAATTGCTCTATGGTCCTAGATACTTAAACTAATTACATGATAAGACACATAATTATACTAGATACAAATAAACCCAGCATCTAACACTCCCCCTCAAGTTGGTGCAAAGATATCAATCAAGCCCAACTTGAACACAATAGGATGAAAACTCCTGCTATCCAGCCCTTTAGTGAATATATCAACTAACTGATCTCCAGATCTCACAAACGGCATACATATTAAGCCCTCGTTCAACTTTTCCTTGATGAAGTGTCGATCAATCTCTATGTGCTTCGTTCTGTCATGTGGAACGAGATTATGAGCAATGTTGATGGCAGCTTTATTATCGCAATAGAGTTTCATCAGAAAACTGTCAACAAATCCCAAATCACGTAACAAAGTTTAGAGCCACAAGAGCTCGCAAACACCATGAGCCATAGCTCTATATTCAGCTTCTGCACTAGACCTGGCAACTACCGATTGCTTCTTACTTCGCCAGGTAATCAGATTACCCCCAAGAAAAGTGCAATAACTAGAAGTAGAGTGCCTATCATCCACGGAACCAGCCCAGTCAGCATCAGTGAATGCCTCCAATCGCAAATGGCCATGATTAGAGAACAAAATTCCTTTTCCTAGAGCTGATTTCAGATACCTCAGAATATGATAAACTGCATCTAGATGTGAAGTACGAGGATCATGCATAAACTGACTAACAACACCTACTGCATAAGAAACATCTGGTCGAGTGTGGGCCAAGTATATTAGTCAACCCACAAGTCGCTGATACCTCTCCTTATCAGTATGCTCTCCTGCATCTCCACTAAGATGATGATTCGCCTTAATAGGAGAATCTGTAGGTCTACAGCCCAACATACATGTTTCTTCCAAAAGATCAAATATATACTTGCGTTGGGAAATAAAGATACCTCTATCAGATCTCGCTACTTCCATTCCAAGGAAATATCTCAATGATCCTAAGTCTTTAATCTCGAATTCTTGAGCTAGACGAGACTTAAGATTATGAATTTCACTCACATCGTTGCCTGTCATTATTAGGTCATCAACATAAACAATAAGGACAGCAATCTTACCAGTACTTTGCCGGGTGAACATCGTATGATCTGCATGGCTTTGCTTGTAACCAAAACTCAACATACCCTTAGAAAATCTGCCAAACCAGGCTCTAGGGGACTGATTTAGCCCATAAAGTGCCTTCTTCAATCTACATACTTTTCCTTTACGTGCAGGAGAAGAGAAACCCGGTGGAATATCCATATAAACTTCCTCCTCCAAATCACCATGGAGGAATGCATTTTTCACATTAAATTGTTGAAGAGGCCAATTCAAGTGGGCAACACACGAGAGGAGAGCTCGCACAAAATTCATCTTCGCTATCGGAGCAAACGTCTCATCATAGTCAATACCATAAGTTTGAGTAAAACCTCTGGCAATAAGCCTTGCCTTGTATCTCTCAAATGTACCATCAGCCTTTTGCTTAATAATGAACACCCACTTGCATCCCACTGGCTTCTTCCCTTCTGGAAGTGACACTAGATCCCAGGTGCCATTCCTTTTCAAAGCTGTCATCTCTTCTACCATAGCTCCTTTCCACTTAGGTAACTTGAATGTATCTTGCCAATTCTGTGGAATAGATATAGAGAAAAGAGAAGAGACAAAGGCATAGTACGAAGGAGACAAATGGTCATAAAAGGCAAATTGTGAGATAGGATGTTGAGTACAAGATTTAACACCTTTTTGAATAGCAATAGGAAGATTGTCAGGATCTATAGGAGGGAGTTCAATAAGAGAAGAATCATTACCAGGAGAGTCAGCTGAGGAATCTGGAACCGGAGTGGGTGATTGTGATTGACTAGGTGGTAACACACATGAAGACTGTCTATTTTTCCATCTAGCATACCTCTGTAAGCCAGCTCCCTGCAGTCGTGCAGGTAGTTGTTCCTCAATGTCACCACCAATATCATGTGTTTCCCTTTCAGCAAATACTGGTTCCTCTCCAGTGTTTTTCTTCTCCCCCTCACTATGATTATTAAAGGTAAACATCTCTTCTTCCTGCTGATGCTCCCCCTAAAGAGATGGTTTGGAGGGAGAATAAAAAACCTCTGTTTCCCAAAATGTAACATCCATAGAGACAAACATCTTTCTAGAATAAAGGTCATAACACTTATAGCCTTTCTGGGTAGGAGAGTACCCAACAAAAATACACTTATGGGCTTTATGTCCCAGCTTGCCCCCAGAAGATTTGGGGGCATGAACAAAACACACACAGCCAAACACCCTAGGTGGAAGAGTCGTAACTTGACAACTGCTCGGTAGACACTCAATGGGTGTTTTAAAATTAAGGACACTGGATGGCATACGGTTGATAAGATACGTGGCAGTTATAATAGCTTCTCCCCATAAGTATTTGGGAACATTCATAGTGAACAAAAGGGATCGAGCGACCTCAGCAAGATGACGATTTTTGCGTCCAGCGACTCCATTTTGTTGTGGAGTGTCAACACAAGTCGTCTGAAAAAGAATACCATTATCAACTAGATATGCCCAAAAAATCTTATCAATATAATCAGTCCCATTATCACTCCGAAGAATTTTAATATTTGTATCAAACTGAGTGCACACCATCTTATGAAAAGATTTGAAACAGGAAAAAACTTCATTTTTTGACTAGAGTAAGTACACCCATGTGGCACGAGAATAACACTCAATAAAAGTAACAAACCATCAATAGTCCTTTAAAGAAATAATAAGAGAAGGACCCTAAACATCAGAATGGATAACCATAAATGGAGAATCACTTCGTTTATTAATAGGTGCATAAAAAGAGCGTTTATGTTTCCCAAACTCACAAGCTTCACAAAAAAATTGATCCCTAGGACAATGTTTAACTAAAGTAGGAAACAGTTTCTCTAATATCCCAAAAGAGGGATGACCCAATCTACGGTGCCACCGATGTAACAAAGAAAAAGTGGAACTCATATCTGCATGTAGAGCTTTTCCACATGATAAAGATGGTTGAGATGGATGAGGTGCATGCTCGAGATAATAGATACCGCCATGTGCTTTACCACTGCCAATCACCTTCCTGCCAGTTCCTGAAAGACACAGTGAGTAGAAAAAAATGTCACACAACAGTTTGCAGAATGGGTGAAACTACTAACTGACAGAAGGTTAGTGGCAAAGTTTGGAATATGGAGGACTGAAGAGAGAGAGAGATAGAGAGAGAATAGCGAGCAGAACCTTTCCCTGAAATAGCAGAGAATGACCCATCAGCAATTCGCACCTTATCCTTACCAGAACAAGTAGAATAAGAATCAAAAACAGAGGAACAACCTGTCATTTGATCTGAAGCACCAAAATCAATAATCCAAGGGATACCGGAGGAGGCAGTAAATGCACTAGCTGGAATACCTGAATGAGCAAAATAGGATGCAGTAGGCGCTGCTGTGGAAGTAGGAGCTATAGTAGAAGAAGAATCAGCCCGAGCCATAAGACGCCTGAGAGCTTGCATCTCTCCCTGAGAGAAACCACCAGTAAAATTAGAAGGTGATGGAACTCCTGTACTGGACCCAGAATTGGACAAGGTAGAGAACTCGAAAACATATGCCTGGGCCTGAGAACGCCCGGGACCACGACCTCGACCACCACGTCCACTGCCTCGCCCACGAGAAGGACGACCATGTAACTTCCAACATAAATCCTTGGTATGTCCAGTGTTGTGGCAATGATCACACCGGCGTGACATACGGTCTAGAGTCCCACTGTCAGTACCAAGCTGAGACTTTCCACTCCCAGACCCAAACTGTCCCTGCGGAATAGCAACCAAGGCAGAACGATCAGAAGTAGGAACTTGCAATATAGCACCCCTCCTGCTGAACAATGGCATAGGCCTCTCCCAGAGATGGAAACAGGACGCGGCCCAACACCTGCACTCTAATTGGATCATATTCCACATTAAGACCAGCAAGAAAGTCATACACACGCTCTTTCTCTATTCTTTTAACCAAGCAGCAGCATCAACGAGACAGACTGCCTGAAATCCATGATAATAATCAAATTCTTGCCATGCCCCACTGAGATTAGCAAAGTAAACAACAACAGATCGATTGTGTTGATCCAAAGTACGAAGTCTCTTCCTCAACTCAAAACACTGAGCATCATTACCCTGTTGAGAATAAGTTTGTTTGGCAATAGTCCAAATCTGAAATGGAGTGTCAAGAAGCAAGAAAGGACAATGAATATCAGCCTTCGTAGAATTGAATAACCAGGTCATGGCTAAAGATCACTGAGATTTAAATTTCTTGCGTTTAGTAGCAGTAGTAGGCTCAATAATAGGACCTTCAATGAACTTAGACATTCCTTTAGCCTCAATAGCTAAAGTAAAAGTACAAGACCAAAGTAAGTAATTTGTTCCATCCAGTTTGATGGGACAAATATCCAGTGGAGAGCTATCTAGAGTCACAACCTTACTTATGCCATCCTTGTCCTCAACCTAAGCATCTTTATCTTTTGAATCAGTCGACCTAATCAGCCAATAAAATAGCAATAAACTAGCAAACTGAACAAGCGAAATATAACCTAGAAGTAGCAGATAAAAAAGGAGTCCACTTACTCAATACTCAAGTCTCTGTCCGGTTTATACACCTGTCCAATACTTGTCCTCAACCTAAGTATTGAGTATTGACTCAATACTCAATTCTCTGTCCAGAAGTAGCAGATAAAAAATAATGGCTATAGCAACTGATCTGGTCGATAGTGAAATAACCAGCGGCAAAGGCGTCAGTGGCAAGCCCAAGGAACGGCGACACTACTCAAGCTGATCGACGGCAATAGAAGAACAATAGCCCAGCTTCTCTACGACCTCGTCCAAAAAACAAAACAAAGGCCGAAGGTTGGGTGAAATCGAGTTCTGGTTCTGAACTGCCCTTGAACTTTGAACTACCAACCAGAAAAGAGTCGCCGGGGGCTGATGAATCTCCGGCGAGGGTCATCGGAGGTTGGATGTCGATCACGAAAGGCCAACGATGGCTGTAATCAACTAGGTCTGGCTGGATCTATCTGGGTCAACATCGATCGGCAAGAAAAAAGGACCGTGGCTGGTCGTCGGAAGCTAATCGATTAGAAGGACCGGCAACAAGATCATCTTACGCAAGTATATCATTACCATGCTCTAATACCATGTTTGATTTAGAGATAACGTGAGTGGAGAGGAATAATCCCCTTAGGGTTACTTTCATTCAACATAAAGTATATGTACAAGCTGTACGATTAATTGCTCTATGGTCCTAGATACTTAAACTAATTACATGATAAGACACATAATTATACTAGATACAAATAAACCCATCATGTAACACCTTCCTCTCTTTGCTTTCGGGAGAAGACATCTTTTGGAGGTGTTTGTGGCTGTCCCTTCCCGGCATGGCCATCTAGAACATGAACACCCAGAGAATGGTATTAGCTGGCTTGAGCAGTTTTACCTTTTGCATCCCTAGTTGTATCTTTCGTCAGCTTGGGATGCGTCAAAGGATTCTGTTTGGCAATTCTAAAAAGTTTGAAATGCCTAGATTTCGCGCAGCCACCCTTGAAGCTTATGCTTGAACTTGGGGAGTTAGAATGGTTCTGCCATCGAAACCAAACCCGTCTATTATGATGCGAAAGAGCTACAAAAGTCAACTGAGGAAGGAATTAAAGGCAAGAGGAATTTGTGTAGGACTGACTCACAATTTGACCGCTTTGTGTTCGAATAAAGTGCAGACCCTTTCGATGTACTTTCTTTCTTTTCATGTAGCACTTTTTCATGCCCAACTTTGTATTTGAAGAGTGATTTGAATAAAATTGAATTATGAGGGTTTCCCCCTCTTGGTTCAATAGAGCCGCACTTGCTATTACTTTGAGCATACAAACACTTGTCAATTTTGGATTTTATTTGAAAATGTGACCAAACCTCGAGATGAGACTGCCTATGTATTCTTTTTGCAAAGATATCAAGTCATGATGTAGTTCATGGTAGGGTTCACTCGGTATTGACACTCTCCTTTTGTGCTCTAAATTTTGCCTAGTACCGCTCTTTCGGGTTTTCGGCCTAGCAAACTTTTTTTTTAAATTTGTGTGCTTGCCCTTACAGGTTTTCGACCTAGTAGCGTTTGAGTTGATCCAAATTGACAAGTGTTGAAAATTCATTGCTGTCGAGGTTGATGAGCTGCGCTGCTCCTCCTGATAGGATGGTCTTGATAATGTAAGGCCTAGCCCACTTTGGTCGAAACTTCCCCCTTGGATCAAAGACAGGTGCTCAGATTTCTTTTATAACCATGTCTCCCTCTATCAAGTTCCTGGACTTCACTTTCTTATTGAACGCATGAGCAATTCTTCATTGATAGCCTTGCACATGGTAAAGGGCTTTCAGTCTCCTCTCATCAAACAACATGAGTTCCTCGAACCTTTCGCTTAGCCATTCTGCTTTGCTTGCGTCACATTCTGCCATGACTCTTAGCGAAGGTACCTCTAACTCAATAGGGAAAACGGTTTCCATGCCGTACACCAAATAATAGGGTGTTGCCCCGTTGGAGTATGTACAAATGTCTGGTATCCCCAAAGCGCTAGTGGCAATTGCTCGTGCCAATTGCTTGTAGACTCAATGGTTTTCTCGAGGATTGTCCTGACGGTCTTGTTCGCGGCCTCCACAGCCCTATTGGTTTGTGCTCAGTATACCGTTGACTTGTGTACTTGAATATGAAATTCCTCGAGGACTTCTCTAGCTTGCCCCTTCAAGTGTACCCCATTATCAGACACGAATGCTTGAGGACTCTGTATCAATAGATGATGGTTTGCTTGATGAAGTGAGCCACTTGAACCTCTGTTAGAGTTGTGTAAGAGGCTGCTTCAACCCATTTTGTGAAGTAATCGATAGCGACCAATATGAATTTATGGCAATTGGATTCTACCAATAACATCGATTCCCCACACAGAGAAAGGCCAAGGTGAGGCCATTTGGTATAGTTCAGAAGTGGGAAGTGAAAGAGTTTGGCGTGAGTCTGACACTTGTGGCATCATTGCACATACTCTATGCATTTCATTTCCATGGTAGACCAAAAGTAGCCCTGTCTTGGAACTTTCTTAGCGAGCATCATGCCATTCATGTGGGAACCATAGACTCCCTCGTGGATTTCTTGCATTACTCTTATTGCCTCGGCACCATGAATGCACATCTTATGCAATCCACAGTGTGACCCTTGGTATAGCCTCCCTCCAAAGATAATGTAGTGACCTGCCAACCTTTGGAGCACGATCCAATCCGATCCTTGCCATTTCTCAACTAAGTTCCAGATATCATGGTACCATGGTAGACCATCATCAAGTTCATCAATGACCATCACATGATTGTACGTGGGTGAGTTCCTTTGTTCGATCATGATTGGCCTTATCTTAACACCGATTGGAATTTCTACCATGGATGCCAATGTTGCAAGGGTGTCTACAAATTAATTCTTCATCCTCGGCACGTGGGTGAAAGTAACACTCTCGAAACGGTGGATTAGGTCATCTAGTTCCTTGTGATACAACTTTAACTTATCCTCCTTGACCTTCTAGTCGCCATTAGCTTGTGATACTACAATATTCAAGTCTCCGATTGCTTTGAGCTTTCCAACGGTGATTGCCAAGGCGGCTTTCATACCCACAATGCAAGCTTTGTACTCAGCTTGATTATTAGTCACCTCGAAGTTGAGTTTGAAGGAAAGAGGGATGTGCGACCCTTCCGGTGATATCAATAGTACTCTAACCCCGAATCCTTTCTGGTTGGCAGCCCTATGAAAGTACAACCTCCATGCGTCGTCTACCATAGTCATCACATCCTCGTTAGGGAACTTGAATTTGGCATCTTCTGGTCCTTAAATTGGGTGGTTCGCTAAGAACTCCGCAATTGCTCTTCCTTTGACAGACTTCCTTGTGATATACTTAAGCTTGAACTTTGCCAGCAAAAGTAACCAGCGTACTAGCTTACCAGTGAGCGCAGGCTTCTCGAATAGATATTTGAGAAGGCCCATTCAAGAAATCAACACCTCTGAATAAGTGAGCATATAGTGTCTTAGCTCTTTGGAGGCCCAAATGAGTGCCCAACATGTCTTTTCCAAGGAAGTGTAACTTTCTTCACATCTGTCATCTTTTTACTCAGATAATAAATTGCCTTCTCAATCCCATTGTCTCTTTCTTGTGCCAGCATACACCCCATTGAGGATGTGGTGACAGACAAGTAAAGGATCAAAGGTTTTTTCGGGACCGATGGCATCAAAACAAGCGGATTTTGAAGATACCTTCTCACTACATCAAAGGCCTTTTGACATTTCTCATCCCACTTAAATGGCACACCGTTCTTAAGTAGATGAAATATTAGCTCGCAAGTTAAAGTCAACTTGGAGATGAATCTGCTAATAAATTGGATCTTTTCGAGGAAACTTCGCACGTCTTTCTCAAATTTGTGGCGGCTTCATCTCAAGAATGGCTTTGATTTTGGAGGGGTCTACTTTGATGCCTCAGGCAGTGATCATGAACCCAAGCATCTTCCCTGTGGTGACCCCGAATGTGCACTTTGCCGAGTTGAGGCGCATTCTATACTTAAAAATCCTTACAAAGAACTTTCTGAGCACGAGGAGGTGTCCGTCCCATTCTTTTGATTTGAAGATCATGTCATCGATGTAAACCTCCACTTCCTTATGAATCATGTCGTGAAGCAGTGTCGTTGAAGCCCTTTGATAAGTTGCCCCAGCATTTTTTAACCCAAGTGGCATAACCCGGTAGCCGTAGGTTCCCCATTCTATGGTGAAGGTAATTTTCTCGCGGTCCTCTGGTTCCATAAGGATTTGATTATACCCCAAAAATCCATCCATGAAGGAAAGCAAAGCGTGCCTAGTAGTATTGTCTACGAGCACATCGATATGAGGCAAAGGGAAGACATCTTTGGGACTAGCTTTGTTTAGATCCCTAAAGTCTACGCAAATTCTAATCTTGCCATCCTTTTTGGGGACGGGTACAATATTTGCAACCCACTGAGGGTATTCAGTTAACATTAGAAATCCGACGTTAATTTGTTTAGTGACTTCTTCTTTTATCTTTAAAACCCAATCGGGCCTCATTTTTCTTAGTTTCTATTTAACAGGCTTTGTATTGTGATAAAGGGGAATCCGGTGTTCCACAATTCCAGGATCGATTCCAGGCATGTTTGCGTGGGACCATGAAAGACATCCTCAAATTCTTTGAGCAAGCTTATGTATTCTTGGCGTTCCTTCGGAGACAGCACAGAACCGATCTAAACCATTCGGGAATTCTCCTCATCTTTCAAATTTATTGAAATTACTTCTTCTATAGGTTGGGCATGCCTTTCATCTTTCCTTTTGATTAGAGATCTCAGTTCTTTGGGAATGTCCCCTTCGAACTCTATCCCTTCATCATCAGGGTCGATGCAATTTACTTTGAACACTAAAGGGTAAGCGGAATCGATCACGTCATTCATTTCATCAGAGGTTCCCTCAGGGGGATACACAGCAATGGACTCGAATTCAAAATAAAAGCTACGACAGGGAGGGCCCAGAGGCACAAACTCCGGCTCAAAGCTAGACTTAGTGGACTCAATGTCAGTGCTAGTGCAAGTCACAACAGGTGTGAAAGTACAATTTTTATAAATTTTAGTGGCCTCCATGATGAGCGAGGTTGGATCTTTGACAACTTCATCTCCCAACATCATCACCTCCGCATCCTTCACCTAACCCCCAGGACTAGCTTCCATAAACAGAGACTCAAGGCTGCCCGAATTGAAAACATCCTCCCAGTCTGGTGCTAAGGCTTTCACTATTGCCTCCAGCTTCTTAGTTTATTCATCCTCCCAAGTGTCGGTTGTAAAGATTTCAAACTCGGGGTGTTGCTTCTTTGTCTTAGGATCCTAGAATGGTTCTAGCTGTCCTTGGTAAGCAGCCTCATTTCCCGGCACTAAGAGAACATGGATTGGGTCTTGGAACAATGCTCTCCGCACCTTGTTCTCTTTCTTTTCCTTCTTGGCTTCCTCCTTCGTAGAGTTGAATCCCAAACCATATTGACCAGGGTTCGAGGGGATGTTGGGGAACTCAGGGACGCCTTGCAGATTATGCCCCAAACCCATTCTGGGAAGATAAGACATCTTCTACATCATTTTGATTGCTGTGGAACTAATATAGAAATCTTCGTCCACCTTGATGGTGAGGACTGTGCTAGCAGTGTCGAAAGAGAATCCTCCCAACATGATGTCCTCTTCTCCATGTTGAATTTCTAGCAAAGGGGCATTGTTTTCGTAGCGTGGGTGGATGTCAGAATCTCCGTGGATGGTTAGAGTGCTAGAAGCAAGTCCCAGTTGGACCTTTTGGTGGAAAGTAGAAGGTACTGCCATGGTTTCAGGATGGTGAAGCCACGGCTTGCCCAAAAGTAGGTTAAACGAGGATGGAATGTCCAGGACGTGGAATTCCACTCCCATTTTATAGTTTTCCACCATCACCTCAATCATGACGGTGCCTTCCACTTTCTGGAGAGTATTGTCATAGGCACGGACGCCTTGGTTGGATGGTACAAAGTCTTTGTTCTTCAACCCCAGACAAAAAGTAGTGTAAAAAGGGCTGACGTTGAGGGCTGAACTGTTGTCTATAAGAACGATCGGAACACAATTTCTATTGGTAAGTCGGCCTCAATGAAGGTAACAACATGTTTTGGTGGGCGAGGGGTAAGCAAGGCTACCATGTCTTCAGGGGTTGTTTTGGGTGCAATTTCCATCTGCGAAAGCACTTGGATCAACTTCTGGCGATGTGCACGAGATTGGGACAAAAGGTCCCAGATAAAGACAACGATAGGAATTTTGGCTAACTTCCTTTGAATGACGTCTTCTTCGGAGATGTGGTTTTGAACTACGGGATTGAAGATACCATCTTGTATTGGGCGAGACGTCCCACCAGCTTGAAGATTCGAAGGTTGGTAGACGCATCCACTCCTTATCACGGGATTCACAAGTTTCAGGTATGGTTCTCCCCACAGTTTGACATAATCGTCGTACAGGTCGGAGAGGTCAGTTTCGGCCTTGCACTTTCTTTTATCCAGTCGTGTAGCATTCAAGGCTTCTCCCAATTCTTCCTTCGTCTCGCAATCCCACAGGTAATCTCCTATCGTTCCTTTTTCCAACGCGGCCTTTCCAACGGTCCATTCTCTTCCTCCTACCCAGAGATCGACTGCGTCGTCATCTCCCCACAAACCTTGGATGACTGAAACACAAGGCATGTAAGGGATGTGGACAACGGATTTTGGCAGTAGGTCACTAATGATGTAGTCTTGAGGGCAAAACTCGACATGCCCAAAGAAATATTCCAAGTTTTCAGGTGGTTGCCTGAACAGTCACGGGTTAGCTCGGTCATGGACAAACTCATATTTGTAGTTTGTAAAAAGGAGAAGCAATGTGACATAGTCCAGCGGGTCTTCCTTTTCTATCATCTGCCATTCGTTAGGCATTAAATCCCACTCCCATTCCTCATTGTTGGCATTAGTGTAGTGGTCAATATGGGTCATTAATCATTCATCATCGATTTGAAGGGCTCCCATGATCTCATTCCTAGGCTCGGGTTGATTCTCAGCATGGAGTTTGTAGCCTCCTTTTTCAGCCATTCATCCACAAAATCGTCCTATTTGATCATCCATTCATACTCCACATCTTCGATATAGTGAACTTCATCCTCCTTGGGTACTTGAACTATGGGTTTTGGTTCGGTCGAGGGTGCGATATATTGGTTTGGGTTGAATGTGGTTGGATTCAGATTAATGTGGCTAACTCTGGGATTTTGGGCATGTTTCGGAAATGGGTTGGTAATGGTATTTGGGTTGGATGGTGGGTTTTCAAGTGCTCAAGGCCATTTATAGCCCTTGAATCTTTCTCAAGAATCCTTACAATTCATATATTGGAATTTTCCTCATACTTGAAGTAAATTTTGAAATATCTTGCATTTCAAGAGAAAAATCCCACTTTAGCCTAAAAAATCCCCATTGTCCTAACACTCCATTTTAAAAATTCCCTTCCACCATTTCCCAACTCAAATCACCCCAAAAATTATCCAAACTAAGTCTCAAGGTCATGATCAAGCATCCAAAAGGTAAAAAACTACATTTATGGTTTTTGTCATTATGGGAAAACTAGAAGCTCAAAATAGCATTACGAATTAGCTGAGGTATTCATAAGCCTCTGTTGTGCGAAAATGTAACCTGGACGTGCCCAACGCTGGTTATCCCCTCCCCAGCGCTGAGGTTGTGCTCCTGGGCTCACTGATCCTTCCCAATATTACTGGAGTCCAAGGGCTTCGATATTCATTTCAAACACCTATTCATTCATTTTAATATTGTCTCTTACTGTTCCATTTAGAAATGCATCGTAAAATTCTGAAAAACCATTTTTTACATATTCGTACTAATTAGTCTACTGTTTGAATAACAATAAAAACACTTTCAAAACTAATATGGGAATAGAAGCGAGCACTAGGCATTCAAACCCCAGCGTTGAGGCTGTGTCTTCATTTTCTGCAATTTTAACAGACTGCATTTTTTTTGTACATCATAACAAGTTTTCGTCTTTGTTTCATTCATGTATATATATTGTACACTTGGCACATGCTTACACCGCACTCAATACTTGTTATGTGTTTTAAAAGCTAAGAATATAAGCATTTTCCAAAATCCCACAAGTATTTAATAAAGACCGATCGTCGTATCGGGCGAGAAGGGTGCCGAACAAAAACCTTCGCTTTTTGTAACTTGGCTTCCGAACTCAAAATCTCTGGTTTATTTTCAAGCTCAAATATCATTTTCGAGTTCAAAGTTTCTCGGGTGACAAACCATTTTATAAAAATCCGGGTGGCAACTCTAACATTTTCATTAAAATAAATAAATTCTCAACAGGGGCCTAGCCCCGGGCTTAGTAGTCCACATCACCAATATACTCATTTGGCTTTTGAAGGTTGAATACCCAAAAAGGAAGACAATAGTACCAATCTTGTAAAAATATAAAAACTGCAGTGAGTTTTTTCTTGTGAACATTCAACTCTACACTTTCATCTTGAATATCTTTCAGTAGTTTGAGTGTACCTTTGAACCTTATTGTAAAAGGGATTTCACACCCTTGTTTTGAGATTGTAACCAGTAGGTGTGACTAGCTAGTGCCAAAGTCTTAGCTAGTTGGGAGTGGATTCAGAGTAATCACCCGTTCTAAGGTTCTCTAGCACCTGTGAAGCTAGAGGTTTGTAACAACTATGAACTTAGAGTAGCAATTCCCAAGTTGTGGATCAAATCACTATAAATCCTCATGTTTATTTCTTTCTCGCCTACTCTTTTACTTTTAGTTTTACATATCAATATTGCATGAGTAGAATGGTATATCATTGAAATCAAAATTGTGGTTGAATAGCATGCATAATTAGTTAATTATTTCCATATATTAAAGTCTTAAGAAATTTGTTAATTAGTTCTCTGCATCTACTGCGATTCTGTTCTTGAGCTTGCTCCAACTATTCTGTTACTGTGTTACTTATTACTACGAGTTTGCTCAATTCTGCTGCAATATCTATTAAATTTTTGTCTTGCATTTTAGTTTTTAATTTCACCTTATTTTTGTGATACCCAATTCCCCCACCCCCTTTGGGTTGCTATTTAGACCAACAAAAGACAAATTAAAACAACTTTAATTACCCTTTTAGAACCTCACATAAAATGATATTGTAGTGGGACGAATATTGTGGTTCAAACATGGACACCACACTCAACGAAAGGCTGGGTCCACTCCCTAAGTCTCGCTTGGGTTGATCGAACCATAGATTGGGCTTATAGGCTTGGTGTCTTGGTTCAACCTCGGTTGTACCCAAACCAATAGCTAAAGGTCGCTGACTCGTCTTGGAAGAAGACCGGACTAGACACCGAACTCTTTGGTTCAGATACTCGTTCGGCAACATCAGCACTCGGATAAAAGTAGTCCATCCTTTATGTCGTACCAAATGAACAACTCTTGGCAGTCTAGTGTAACACCCCAAATTTTAGAACATTTAATAGCAAGAATAGTACGGATTTTTTTTAAAACCTAAACCGAATATTTCATTTTTAAAGGAGAAGTACTAAAGTTCAAAGTTCGAATTACAATACTACAATTGCAAAATAAAATGAGGTACTAGATGAGCTTTATATGACAACCCTAGACTAAGATTGCAAAAGTCATCCCAAAAGAGGTGCTATCCAAATCTCTTGTCCATCTAGGTGCACAACGAAAGCTCTATGCTATCATCTGGTCTGGTTTGCTTTCCACTGCATCTCTTCTTCTTCTTCTTCTTCTTCTTCTTCTTCTTCTTTTCAACCGATATCAGATGATAATATAACTCCAACTAAAGATTAGATCAAGATTAAAACTCATTCTTAAACAAAAGACCAAGTAACCAAGATGGGGGAGATTCTTTCTATAGACTCTATCCTAAACTAACTAAAACTTTTCCTTGTAGACACCTCCCTGAAGCTGGGCATCGCCATATAGATTGATCGTTGCTGTTTGTTTGGTTTGTTTGCTTCATAGACCAAGATCATGGACATTCCCATGGCTAGGAACATCGCCACACGATAGCGGTCATCATCAAAATAAAGTTGCCACCTAGTTTATAAAAACTAGGAAAAACAAGTAGAGATTCCGGATACGGGAGCCAAGAGTACAATAAGGAGAAGGTGTTAGGCACCCCTCCTTGCCTTGTCATGAGACTGGCCCATAGTTATTCGATATATGATTAACTCATGCTTTATTTAATTCTAACACAGTCTATTTTTAGCCTTTAAACAGTTAATGGTGAGCCAAGACTGTAATTGAAACATGCATTAGAAATTAACAGAGAACAAGACAGCTGTCCCAGAGAATGGATCTCTCGGCCGGTGAATTGATGTCACGGCCGAGGGATCCTTCTGGTTTTATGTTTCGGCCAAGGGATTGATTCCCCAGCCAATGTTCTTCCTCACACTAGACTAAACGATTAATAGAAGATCAGAAAGATATGATTATGCATAAAAATAGAGAATAAATCAAACCAGAGACCCCTGGTTCTCACCACCTTGATCCCTCAGTGGCTTGATTGCTTCGGATTGTGTGTGATTGACTAATTTGCTTCTTGTAAACCCTAGGGTTAGGGTTTGAACTTTGGGGGTTTGATCGTCGGATTGCAGCTGCCTTCGGAAGGTTTAATGCTTTTGAAGAGGGGATATGAGAGAGTATATGTGCAGAGTTTCATGGCTAGAAAGAGTGATTGATCGTGTCAATTGTTGTATTTTCGGAGCTCTAAGGGCTCCTTTATATAGGCATAGGGGTGACTCACTCCAACCAATCATAATGCATGATCAAAATTGGAATTATAGTGCAATACTAACTCTTCATGGCAATCTCTTGACATAGCCCGAACGCATCGAGATTTGGCTGCTAGGGTTTTGTGAACGGATCAAATGATTGACAGAACGTTCCAGAATCTGGAAAATAGACGATCTGGCGACCGAGCAAAGGATTTGGTGGCCGAAGAATTGATGTTACAGCCGAGGAATGGACTTGGCGGCCGGCTAATCGATCTCTCAGGGACATTTTCAAGCAACAGTTTTCACGGGTGAAGAAATGATGTTGAGGCCGTAAAATTAATGTCACGGCCGACAGATGGATTCTCCTGGGATACTGTATTTCTGTCTGGAAGGCTATATGGCTCTGGATCAGGTCCTCTAAGTGGCTAGAAGTTCTCACCATAAGTCCTAAGGTTCACGAGAAATCAATCAGCAATCACTGTATCCATATCATCATCGGGATGGTCCCCAAGGTAGGACTTGAAATAATCGTTAGGCCAAATTGGGGTGTCTACAGATGCCCCTCTTTGACTGAACTTAGACGGATCGCGAGATATGTTTAAGTAAGAGTCAAAGCTGTAAAAGCAACTCAATTTGGTCCAACCACTATTCCAAGGGTTTTTTGAAAAAGGTTTTTGTTATGGTCGAGCCAGGAGGCTGCCTATGTATTCCACAAGGGAAATTCATACCAACCGTAGTTCAAAGGGCAATAAAGAAAAATAAAATTTTTGGAGGGTTAGAAATAGAAGATGTATCTTCGGGCTTAAAAAGCCGTAGTCCAACGTACCTGGGCAATGCCAGGATTTTTGGCGGAGAGTAGTTGAAGGAGCGTGGAGCTGCCAGGGAGATTTTTGCGGAGAGCATCCTCAGTATTTTGGGGTAGATCAATATATAGCGGGTGAGTCGCTTGCTTTTCATGATCATCCTTACTTTGACTAAGGGGAGCTTGGTAGAGTAGCCTATCCTTGCGAATGAGCTTGATGGAATCGATGTAATTGGGTGGAATCCAAACCATCTGCTAAGGATGAATTGGACGTCGATTTTGAGATATGGGGTGGAACCCAAGCCATCTTCTGGAGACGAGTTGGATGTCAGTTTTTGAGATATGGGGGGCACAAGGCCGGTAACTTGAGCACAAAGCGTTGAGATGAAGAAACTGAGGCGCGGAGCCGGTTGTAATAATGAGGCAAGAGCTTAAGGGATCTGAGCTTTGAGTTTGATAGAACCGAAATGCGGAGCTAGTTGGAATCATAAGGCGAGAGCTTGAGGAGTTGAAGCTTGGAGCTTGAATTGGTGGAATCGAGGCGCAGAGCCGGTTGTAGTCATGAAGGTCTGAGGAACTTGACTGAATTGAGGCGTAAAGCCTGTTGCATCCATAAGGCGAGAGCCTGAGGTGTTGGAGCTTAGAGCTTGAAGTGATTGAACCGAGGCGTAGAGCCGGTTGCATCCTGGTGGTCTATGCACGGAGCTTTCCCATCATAAGTTTCGGCATAGAGCCAAAGGATCGAGGTACTGAACCGATCGATAAAATCGAGGCGTAAAGCCGGTTGATTGCAGGGTTGACCTGTTTCATGAGAGATAGATGCAAAACATAGTATGTGTGCATGATAGTTATGATTAAATGTGAATAGATGTGACGATGATGGTTATGCAGACTCGATGTGTTTGATGCAATATGTGCACGGGCCCGTGCGTGTGTCTTTGATTTAAGCATAGAGCTTCTTACAAGTTCAGGACTTGAGCATTCAAAGCATAGAGCTCGAGCATTCGGACGGCAGAATTTGAGCATTCAAAGTACAGGATTTAAGCATACAGTACGCAATGGTTGGGCATTCAAGCGTAGAGTTTGAGCATTCAAGTGTAGAACTTGAGCATCCAGTACACAGTGGTTAGGCATTCGAAGAGCTTTGAGCATTCAAAATGTTAGATTTTGAGCATTCAAATGTAAAGCTTGAGAACAGATGATATCTTGTTGGTTGGGGATGCGTAGAGCCTGTTGAGATAATGGGCTTGGAGCAGCTGAGTGGTGGGTGTAGAGCCGCTGAGATAATTGGCATAGAGCCAGTTGAGATAGTGGGCTTGAAGCCGCTGAGTGGTGGGCATAGAGCCGCTGAAATTGTGGGCTTGGAGCCGCTGAAATAATTGGCGTAGAGCCAATTGAGATAGTGGAGCCGCTGAGTGGTAGGCGTAGAGCCACTGAGATGATGGGTTTGGAGCCGTTGAGTAGTGGGCGTAGAGCCGCTGAGATAATGGGGTTGGAGCCGCCGAGTAGACAGGCTTAGAGCCGCTGAGTGAGTATGAACTGCTTGCATAGACAAGGTACGTATTGATTATGTAGTTCAATTTCTAGAATCTGAAATGTTGGTAAAATTTCATACTCTAGTTCCAAATTTATGAGGATTTTCATATTCTAATGTATGAAGTTTATGTAGTATTTCTAGTTCTAGATATTGAAATGTTTGCATAGTATGTTGGTAAGGACTAGGTTGGGTTCAAGTTCTAGAATCTGAAATGTTGCTATAATTTCATACTCTAGGGTTTTAAATTGACATGACTTTTCAAATTCTAACATCCGAATGTTGGTAAAACAAACGCGGCAGCTGTTTATTGATTTTCTGCTAACCTGTAGCTGCAAGTATTTGTCAAATACACGAATAAGCTTAACACATATATTAGCAACATATTTGTCATCAACCTATGATTTTAAGTTTTTCTAAAAATTATGGCACCAAGAATTTGAACATAGTATCCGTCAATCACCATATCCTACAGCATCAGATAATACACAAAATAAATAACATCCATCGAGAACTACCATGGCCAGCTAGTGCAAAATATGTCCGTCATGACCGACCAAAATATGGTACTACTAATCCATCATAAAATAAAAGTTATTCCACCACAGACCATGGGTCAAGTGAATTGGTTGCGCCAAGCGTGCCGAGAGAAAAAACAACCCAAGCTAGGACCTGGTGTGCCAGGGTGAGCAGCGTCTTGGCCCCTCAAAATCCTCTGCACTTCGCGAAGGGTATTTTTCATCTCAAACGGGGAAATATGTGTTACACTCAAGCAACTGTCTAAAAGGACCAAAGCCGCAGTAGTTCGCTCCTCTGCACTCTCAGTATTATGCCTGTCACACCCTCGATTTTTAACATAAATATAAATGATTTCCATAAATAAAACCTCGCCATAATCCGTACGATAACCAAAATAATGTAGCATTCCCAAAATATTACATCTTTGGCTCCGAGGCCCAAATTAACACAAGTACTGAATATTCAAGAGTTAAGGATAACAATATTCCATAGTCAAAAGATCTACAAATAAAGTTACAAATACATCTTCAAAAGCGATTTACAAAGATGCCTAAGTAACTCTTCAATCGTTAGCTTTCAAAAATAATTCCACCTCCAAGCATTTCAACCATGCACGCTATTGCCCTGTGTTAGTACCTGAAAATGATAATAGGCTTGAGCTACACTAGTCCAGTAGGAAATTCTACGCTAACATTATATGCAAGAGAGATGCAAGGATAATCACAAGGCAAGAACGGGATGGAGACCCAACAATAGGCAATGACCGAGGTTCAACAATCCAATATACTCGATACGAAATCTGGTAAACACCTCAACCTTCAATCATCTCAACTTCCCATGTGTCCAATGTCACTTCGCGTTATGTGTCATGAGCCGAAGCTCCTGCCGGGCTAATTATGGGACCCCGATATCCCCTGCCAAGCGCCCGCCTAGAAGGTTGGGCCTTGAGTGTTCAATATGAGCAATAGCTCCCGCCGGGCTAATTATGGGACCCCGATATCCCCTGCCAGGCACCTACCCGTCGATAGATTCTGAATGTATTCGTTGTGTCAACAAAGATTCAAGCGTCTCATGTTCTCATAACGTGTCATTTCATTTCAATCAAAGTCCATATGGAAATCAACGTCCAATTATACCAAACAAGGGGACGAGGGATGCAAAGATATTCCACGAACTCAACGAATATGATTTACAACGTTATGATTTGGTGATGATTAAAACAAGTTAGAAGTAATCGGGGGGTCAAAACAACGAAGTTTGAGACAAGACAGCAAAACTGGCCTTAAGCACTGTTGTATAGATACTATGAATTTCAGTATCTATACAACCATGCTTAAAAACGTTACAGAGACTACTGTATCGATACTGACGTTCCAGAGACTACTGTATCGATACTGATTAAATCAGTATCGATACAACAGTAACTAAATTCATTCCAGAGATTCTTGTATCGATACTGAACAAAGCAGTATCGATACAAATGGATGTTCGAGCAGATTTTCTACAAAATTCAACGATTTCAACAACAACAACAACAACCAAGGACACGATTTTAAGGCTAGAAAATACTTCTATTACATATATTGAGAGGTAGGATCCCTCGAGGCCAAAGAACGAAATCCACGAAAATACGAGCCCTAGCTTTCCGAAATCGAAACCAAGAGCGATACGACTCCACCGAGCTCCAACCGGCAAAATACGGACCACAATACGCATAGAGGGTGAAGGATTGAAAGTTGTTTTGAGTGGGTTTTGAGTTATTTTGGTGAAATTTGGAGAGAGAGAGAGAGAGAGAGAGAGAGAGAGAGAGAGCCGAGGGAGGGAGGAGAGGCGTGAGAGATGGAGATGAGAAAAATGATCTCCTACTCTCTCACCCTCCTATATATACTCATATATCTACTAATTACACTTGCACCCTTTCACAACTAATTCTATTCCTTTGGCCCCAAATCACATACACATAATTATTCCATATTTCTTTCTCAATAAACACGCACTTATAAAATATTAACTTTGATAAATAAATACGGGTCTCTACAATGCCTGTCTCTGCGACCACGTGCCACCTTCAAGTGTGAGACCCTCCTAAACCATGGAAGGTAGTCCTGGTGTGACTCCCAAGGGATTCCATGTGTAACTGGAACTCGCTTGTCCTCATGCAACATATGGTCACGCCAATTTTGCCAAAGAGCATCTGTATACTGGTACACCACATTGTAGGTAGTAGACATAGATCCTCTAGTACCCCACAACGAGGTTAACGGAGGCCCAGGGACTAACTGCACAAGGCTGAATTGCCTCAAAACTCTATCCGGTAGGTAGGGCTCAACGACGATCATGCAACAGATGCAGCCAGTGTATAAAGCTATATCTGCCACAACTTGCCTACCGCCTCAGTGTGTGCATCGGTCCTGGCCTCCTCCTCTGGCTATACATCGGGCCTGGCCTCCTCATCCGCCTGTCCATCGGGCTTGGCCTCATCCTCCTCCGCCTGTGCATCGGGCCTGGCCTCTTCCTCCGCCTCTATAGCATATCCTCCTCCACTTGTTGCTCTGCCTCAGGCCTGTTCTCCTCCTCCCCGACCTCTCTGACAACCTTCTTCTGTCTCTGTCGTCGTCCTCTCCCTCCAACTTCTCCAACTTCTGAAGTTGAAGTTTGGTCAGTCTTCCTCTTTCTTGCTGAAACAGTAGGACGAGTCCTCTTCATTTTCCTGTATTCACTAATTCAGAGCAATCAACCTTTAGCACATGGAGTACTCTTCATTTTCTGTCAAAAAAAATCGATTTCAAACATCTAAAATGACAGAACATCTCACACAGTGCAAGCAAATAAGACTCATTCTTGGAAGAATATCATAAGAAAGATACACAGAAAAACTAGTAACCAAGTGGAAAAGACCTTCATTTATTACCAAAAAAAAATAATTTGCGCATATAAGTGTTAAACCATGAAAAGGACAAAAGAAATAATATGAAACTCACAAGCAATACTATTGCCTTCATGCCATTAGACTTCGTATCTTACTGCTCTATTGTTTACTTTCATTATTCTTTGAATTTCTGAATGTGGATATCGTCTGTGAATCTATCTAAGCACAATACATCTGTAGATTGCATGACGTTGGTGGATTTGTTTGCCTTCTTTGTGTTTTTCCAACCTAGGATGTGTTCTAGGCTGAAACCCATGAAATGTTGGACAGTCACGTAACCTGTTTCCATAGTGTTTTATCTATCCACTTTGTAGCTGTAATTCTTTCCATCTAATCCATCTTAGGAACTGAATGATGTGGATTAATAGATTGCAACATGTTTATTTTTATGCTCTCCATCATAATTCCTATTCATGAGTCACAAGCAACAATTACCAAAATGGTTATTCATTCTATCACTATCCCAAGCACCATAGTAACTAGGCTCTTCAACATGCTAACAAAAAGTTGAAAGAAGAAAAGACAATAATTGCCTAACTTAACAACATTCCATAAGATTTAGGTATTGCTCAAATAGCAACAAAGTTGTCAAATAAGTACTTCCAGGACCAGACACAAATGAGTCAAATGACCCAACGTAAGAAATGTAAACTTCCACAATGTGTCTTAGTGTGAGAGAACCTTTACATTCCAGATTTGCTCCATGTACAACTTTTAGAGATTGAATGCTTGAACTGGAGAGCAGTGGACTAAAGATTAACATGAGAATTGGGTTTTTTCTCGCCTAAAGGTTTTCACATATAACTACGGATGATTATACAACTAAAGTACCGATCATCATTACTACATTTTTACTTTCTTGAGCTTTATAGAATCAGGTAACAATACAAAATATTAAATCTAGTACTATGGTTGGAATAGTGATATAAGCTTACAACCAAGGGAGTTTTTGCAGTACAGAAGTACTTGCCTAATAATTGCCTTCACCCAATAACGGTCCTTCCAACATAAACTGCTATCAAACTACAAAAAAACCAAAGTTAAGAAAACAATAAGCACAAAAATTATTTAAGGAGAGGATACCAAAGTTGTGTGTCCTTGTAGGCTATCCAGTCGCTAAACTACTGTATTGAAACATCCTTTAAACAATTGAGAAGTTGTATCCCTGAAACTAGAAAAGAGTGTTGGCAATTTTTGTTTTCCTTGGCTTCTTTCGGATTTTGACCCCTGCTACTTTTAATCGCAGCTAGATTATCCATTAATGAGAAACTAACTCCTAAAGTTCGGAACAATGGGCTGCTAAATTACAATTGCTATAACACCAACGCCTATTCAACAGAGTTATTAAGAAAAACAAACAAGGGTAGTGATTTCCAATCCCTTCTTTGATAAATGCACACCATTTTTGTCCTTTAGTGCAACTCTTTGATAAAAAATAATCGGATCAACTAGTCCTCTTTTCTACATTGGTTTTTCTCTTGGGGATTTCAACGAACACATGGTGTGCAAAGTTATTTACAGTTGATTAGAAACATATAAAACAAACATAGAGGAACCACTATAATTTTCAATTACTTGTTTCCGAAACAAAAGGGGATTTATTTCAAATTCAAACATCTGAAATAAGTGTAAAAAATCATATTCTTAAGTTCGAAATCTGTCACAGAAATCAATTTCAAACATCTGAAATAAATTGAAAATTTCAAGTTCATATGTTTGAATATGGCACCAGATTTTCAGACTCTAATAATTGAACAGAAAACCTAAAATCAAGTTCTAATATCTGATTGTATCAATTAGGAATTCAAAAATTACCTTTTTAAGGAGTTGGGTCGGACAATGATGGTGATGGTAGTGATAGCACCGTGGTGCTTGCTGTTGTGCGGCTGTGGTGGTTCGACAATGGAGGTGGTGGTGGCGTTTTGGTTTTGGTGGGGGGGGGGGGGGGGGGGGGGGGGTTTGTGGTGGTGGTTCAGACAACGGAGTAGTGAGGGAGAAGAACGGGGAGAAGGGGGAAGGGAATGGTGGGGGTGTTGGGTGGGTTTCAGAACTGGAGCTAGGGGAATGGAGGGTTTTCAGATAGGAGCGGAGGGTTTTGGTTTCAGAAAACAGAGGGCGCTGAATGGAGGGTTTTCAAAAAAAAATTGGCCGAATTACTTAGTTGGAGGAGGGAAGGACAATTTTGGAAGTTCATGGCTATTTTGAAATTGTATGATAGTAAATTTTTATAAAATTTGTGGTTTAAATTAGCAAAAAGCTACATGCAGTAAATTCGCAATTGCATTTATAAACTCTCTCCGGATTACCGCAAGTGTTGCAATGTTGCAACGAAGTCGTATCGTTAAAATTCTTCCTTCGAAGTGGCTACAGTGTCTCCGACCAAAGCCTAAACCCTAGTTTCTTCGGATCAACCAAAAAAAAAAAACCCCCTAAACCCGCGATAAAAACCAGAAGCTAAAAATGGCAGATTGAGCTTCAACTCATCCGTACCAAACATCTCTCCCATTCATACACCTAGATACAGTACAGTAGTATATAGACGCATACAAACATACATACATATAGTTAATAGTCCAGTTCTCATGCAATTCTCCTTTAATTTTTCTGCTTCCAATCCTCTACCGTACTTCCCCTTCTCATGGAAATCCCACAAAACCAACTTTCTCACTCCCTCACTTGACGAACCCATAATACCCATTAAACCCTCTCTTAAACCCCTGACTCTATCGAACTCGTTGAAAACCTCACTCAATTGCGAATTCCAACGAGGAAATCTCGACGAACCCACCTCGCCGGCCAGCCTTCCTGTCGTAATTCTCGGGTCTGGCTCCGTTTCGCGGTATATTTGGGACGGGAGTGAGTTGAAATTGGTTTCTGGCGACGGAAATAATGCCGTGTCTTTAAAATCGTTGCTCTTTTCGGATTTCGAAGATGGGTTTGGAAAACTGTTTAGAATGTGTAGTTTGGGAGTGAGGAATTTTTTCCTGCCTCGACAAGTTACTGGGAATTACTTCGAGTATGTCAAATGGAAGTTGTTGCACAGGGTCTTCAGTTCTGCTCTTCAGGTTCTTGCCACCCAGGTAGGTTAATTCTATTGCATTCCTGTGGATACACTACACGTGTGTCTACGTATATAGATAGTTCTTATACAGTAGAAAGGAAAGAACTTTTTGAATTTAATGTGTTAGTCCTGGAGGAGGCATCCCGTTGTAGTTTGTCTTCATTTGTTGTTGGGTGCATTGAACTGATTCCTTATGTAGGTTTCCTGTTTGTATGTCGTTTTGGGTGTATGTGTGTGTGTGCGGGCGCGCGCATGTGGGTTTTTTATTTTTAGGACTTACAGATATTACTGATATGTTTTACTTTCATTTCATAGTGGAGTTCCTCTTCTGGACTTTGCATATGTACATAGTTTTTCAGCCGAACCCCACAAATTCTTTTGCTGTTGTCTGGTTCTTTGTTTTGTGTTCTCATTTTTCATATTCTGTCGCAAAGAAAGGGTGGTTGTTTCTCGCCAAAAATTACTATTGCGGTGAGAATGTGAGATTTGGTGAGAAACATGATAGACCAATAAAAACTAATCCTTTTTTTTTCCTCATAGTTTGTCACAGTTTCTCACCTCCTTTAGTTATCAAAACAGCTAGTAGGATTCTCCTTTGTTTTGTTTCTTTTCTCTCCTTGCTCGCAATCCAAAGGACCTGTGCGGAACCTGTGCGGAACATTTGATGGTTACTGGAGTTCTGAAGATAGTATTTGTCAAAATATATGAACCATCATCTTGGATTTCTTAGTTGTCCTTTTATGTAACATACTGCCAAGAACTGGAGTTGCCACTATTTGGGAACAATATAACTACTCTCTTTTTGGGAAATCAGTAAGATTATGTTGCTCGATTAGTGAATTTAGTTTTGCTGCTGTAAGGTTAGGATGCTCACGTCAAAGAAAACAACACAGATGATTTCCTTATGTAATAAGTTAAGGGGCTATGTTCTTTCCCTTCATTTGCCCTCCTCTTTGGGATTGGTTTATGCGATCACTGACTGTAAAAGAATGGGTTACTCCTAGGCAATGTTTCGAGCAATTGGAGTCGGATACTCTCGTTCACTTCCATCAGCAGCTGCCCTAAATTGGGTCCTGAAGGATGGGCTTGGGAGGCTCAGTAGGTGCATCTACACTGCAAGTTTAGCATCTGCTTTTGATACCAATTTGAAGGTATGACTTTGCTCCCACCAGATATGGGTCACACACTTTAATTTCAACTACAAATCTATTTTTAGCATTCCTGCAGTTTCCAACTGCCACGCTCCATCTTCTGAGTTCAGGCAACAATAACCTTGTATATGGTACCAATTACAATTTACAACTCATTGTTCTGCTCTTTGATCAATCGTTGTTTCTATAGAAAGAATCAAAGAAATAGTGGGAAATCTCAATTACAACATGTCAAGTGCTGCCTATCAAACCAAAAAAAAAAAGTGCTACAATTTTATATGTGAAAGAACTACAAAGCAATAGAATATGGAGTATGTGCCATTGAATATAATGCTTAGTTAATTATCGATTTGTTGTTTTCTCCTCTGCAGAGAGTTAGGTTTTCAACATCTGTTCTGTTCAGTTTGAGCATTGGCATTGAGTTGCTGACTCCTGCATATCCCCAATATTTCTTGCTTCTGGCAACTATAGCTAACATCGCGAAACAAATAAGCCTAGCATGCTATCTGGCTACTGGTGTAAGTTTAAAAGCCTTGACATTCTCTTTGATTGGATCTTTTTCCCTTGTATGTATCTTTAAAGTTAAGAATACTCCATCGGTTTGTCAATATTGGTCCATTTTGGAGGATCCCAATATTTAAGGAGTAAATATTATTGCACTTTGGAAGTTTTTACTTCTGGAAAATATCCTTTATTTCACCCATTTCAAGTTTGAAACCTGAATTTTAAATTAAAAAACACAGGGTTAAATGGGAATAATGTCTAGGTTTCCTGTCCATTGACTTTTCAAAGTGGATAAGTTACTATGGCACGTCCCAAAATAGAATAATGGACTCAAATCAAGGGGTGGAGGGAGTATTTTCTTGTCATCAGTTATTTTATTAGTGTATTTTGAAGGGATTCAAGGTGATCTTTCTCATTATTCCTCATTGCACCTCATGTTTGATTATGAGGACTGAAAATATAAAACCAAGACACAATGGAATATTGACTTAAACAACCATGTAAAACCACTGCCCAGCACATATGAAATTCCGCCACTTCTCAGCTAGAAGCTCATTTGCATGTGGACATTATTCATCATCAACTCCTATATCAAGAAAGTATTGAAGTGCATTGTAAATGTAGGCTTGGACATACATGCATTTAAAATTTTAGCATAATTATTTCTTATTACCTTCCCTGGGGTCAAAGAAGATGCTTTATTCGTTAAGGATTTCGGTGATGACTGTGTTCAGCTGACTTACAAAATAAATTCTATTTTGGGGAGGTTCCAATTTCAGGTATAGGGGGCCACTATTTTAGTGGTATTCTGAGAGCAGCCACTTTGTGCATATTGCCAAAGGTTTGGTCTGTCTCCAATCCTCCCCCGTCCATACTCCTAGTGATTGGGGACTACATGGATTCTTTTATTGTTGTTTTGTGTGTTGTCCAATTTCAGAAATTATTTATTTGTCAATAGTCAAGAAGTTGGGGTTCATCTTGTCATGTTGAGTCTAATTAAAAAAGCTTCCGTATGGGATTGGCAGACTGCTGTTCATCGGAGCTTTGCAGTCGCAGATAATCTTGGTGAAGTTTCTGCAAAGGCACAGGTTATAGGTTTTCTTATCTTGTTCTTTGTATTCTGCTTTGCACCTAATTCATGTAAAGTGAAATGATAATTTTTTGTTTGGGTTTCAGATTCAAACAGTGTGCTTTGACAACCTTGGTCTAATGCTTGCCGCAGCCTTGAACATTCTATTCAGAAACAATCAAAGGTTTTTTCTCTCCGTCTTTAGATTTTAGTATTAGTTCCTTCCCTCTCCGATAAGGAAGGAAACAAAATAATCTCAATTTTACGACAAATCCGTTCCGATGGCTTTCAGCTTAGCTTCTTACTCTTTACCGGCCACCTTCTTAATGCTTTTTATTGGCCTCTCCCTCTCTTGAATCTGTTTGTGCTGAAGACTTGAAAGGAATTGTCGGGGAGCTTTGGCTTGCTTACTAGCTCACTCACTTGCTTGCCCCTTTTCAGTAGGGGAGGTTATTTACTAGTTCTTCCTATACCTATAGTTGAATGATTGGTAGGTCGCAATATTGCAGATGTCTTGTCCTGTTGTTACTCTATGAATTTCCTAGCCATTTATGACAGCGAAGTTGACCACGTTGTATATCTTATTACTGCAATTTGACATTTTAAATCTTCTATCTTTTCCTAGGTTTCGAAATATCTCACCATGCTCAATCTTATTCGTAGATACCTTTCCTCCATCAAAGAAATACAGATTACCGACACGCCTCACATATCTGTGTCCTGCAATTCCGAGACACGCAAACATTCCCCGAGAGAGGGGTGTGACATGCCCATTTTATTTGCTTACATTTTTTAAGTCCGACATGCTGGATATGTTGGGGGGAGGGGGGTCAAAATGCCATTTGAAGTGTCGGGGCGGGGTCAAAGTTGTCCTGGATGCTTGAATATTGTTTAGTACACAAATTATTTTCCTTTTTTACAGAATGCATTATGTATGCTTTTTGTTCCTGATTCTACACTACTAGTTTTGTCATAAGAGTTGTTATATTGACATCAATATGTATGCTTTCCGTATTCAACCTGTCCCCAAAGTCCACATCCTAATTTTCAGAAAATGTCATTTCTGCTTGTCTGTGTTCATATCCTTACCTCTTAGAATGCCCATGTCATCAGGAGATACCAAATACTTGCGAATTATTAACTGATGTGATCAAAATTTGCTGATTGGATAACGACACTTGTGCTTTTCCTAGCTTTCTATCTGACCTATCTGTCTTATTAATTTGAAAGGTTGCAAGCAGGTTTGCCTTTTGTTGTGTACCCAATCTTCTCAGCACTTGACCTTATTGGAATTTATCAAGGGTTGAAGCATGTGCATCTGCAAACATTAACTAAGGTTGGTTGTTCCCCTGATTCGATAAGTTCCCCTGAGAAGTATCTCAACTTCTTTGCTTGGCAGGCTGGCAGCCATAGTTGTTGCCCCTTATAAAGAAAAGTCTCCAATAATGTTAAAATGATAAAACTCCTGAAAATGGGTGTATATCATGGCGTCCCTTAGATAACTTGTTTCTATCTTAACTTCTCACTTTTGCTTTTGCTCATCAGTCAAACCACTTTCTGCCAACCCCAATTGATTGGGACACAAGGCTCGGTTTGGTTAGTCAAACCACTTTTTGGTTGTGTTTGCCTTTTTCACCTGCTGATACCACTTGTTTGCTATCAAAATCAGTTCGACTTTTAATTCAGTAATTGGGTGCCATTGCCTGCAGCAAATACTCATGGCACCAACTGTCCCAATAGCCTCATTTGTGACAGGGAAGTACTTTGGTCTTCACTTGGAAATGACCCTTGAAGTACCAATGGACATATACTCCTGACTTGTTTTCGCACAATAAAGTGTTACTTTCTTCTTTACCATGGTTGGCCGTTTAGCGCCTTATTATAATTTTTTGTATTCAGGATAGGCTTGAGATTATAATCACTAAGTGGGTTGAGTTGGGATGTGTTCCTTCACCTGCAGATGTGAGTAAAGTGGAAGGTGTAAATTTCATGAAAAACAATGGTTAGGCCTTGCACCTTTATTTTTCCATGCCTGTGTTTATTGATTTTGTTATGAGTTTGCTTAAGTCTTAGATATGGATATTTAGTGAGATTTTGGATCAGGCAGAGGATTGTGGCCGATAAGAATTGGTTGCTTAAATCCCAAACGTCAAATACCAAGGTTGTCAATGACGACTATGCAATCGTTGAAGGGTGAGGACATGTACTTTGTATGCTTGGAGATCATATGCAGTAGATTGGCTGCAACTCGCCAAGTTAGTGTATGAAACAGTTTTTGGTTCGAATCTCTCATAGTAAGTTTAACAAAAGACTCTTACTAACTTCTCACCTTTCTTTTTTTTTTTCAATTGATGAATCTACAGCAAGGCATTGTCCTTTGTGTGCGGGAAGGATCTTGCACTGCTGATGTTGTAATGGGTCTATTGCAGGTAGAGGATTCTGTTTTGGAAAATCACCCAACGAAAGAAAGAGAAAGGAAGGGAAACTAAAAAATAAATTGAATTCCCTTACTAGTTTTTGTTCCTCAGTTGTGAGGGAAAAGATAAATTATAAAAAAAAAAAAAGAAGAAGAAGAAGCGAAAACAGTTTCCCCTGTCAATTTGCATCTTTTATTTGTTCGTTTATCTTATGAAACGTGGTTATTTGTACTCCAAGAAGAAGCTCCCACATTCCATTCTATCCTTTTGGAAAGAAATATAGTTCTTCTCTCAGTCCCATAAAATCTTATGTATAGGACTCATGTGCAAGTGTCGGGTATCCGTACGTAACTCGGTGACAAATTATTTGACTTCTTCTCTCTTATTTTTTCCGCTGTTAAAAAAAGATTCTATTTTAGATGTTTTTGCAGTTTTTGGTTCATTTATGTAGCAAAGGTTTTAAACGAAGTGTGGGAGTCTTAGTACTCACGTCTTCTATCAAAACCAGTCAGTTACATGACTCATTTTCTCTCCTGGTTGCTAACCGGAACTCAGTCTAGACCTATAAAAGCAAGAACAATCTTCAACGCCCTTACGAGGTTGTGATGAGTTAAACTACTCGTGCTGGCCTGGAAGTCAGCCTGTTAAAATGATTCCATTCTGCTACTAGGGTTCCAAACCTCCCTTAGTTGTATAAAGGCCTTTCTTTATCAGATGCCAATTTCTCATCTCTGGGGACTGTCTTTACAAGTAAAAGTCGAATGATGGGCTCTATCTTCTGTCTGTGGATAAGAAGCAAGACCAGCTCCTAATTGAAGAGGCTCATGAAGGGATAAGTGTGCTAGTTTTCAGAAAATTTATTTCTTAAACAAAATGTTGGGTGTGTATCTAATTTATTTCTTAAATGAATTTGTTGGGTGTGTATCTAATTAGCAATATTGGTTATGTATCCCATATTGTAGAGGTATCAAGTGTCAGACATAGGTACTTCACAACTTTAGAAGAGTAAATATAGAATGTCCCCTTTCACCCTTGGGTATTTTTGTCCATGAAGAATTGAAATTGTATGCAAGAGTGCTTTATGGAGTATGGAAAACCACACTTTATTTTCTTGTTTCTTATCTTCAAAATTTTTGAGGCCATTTTTCCCTTCTCACTTTCTTTTCTTGTTCTTTCAGGAACCAAATAGAGCAAAAATGGCATCTCTCTCTCTCTCTCTCTCTCTCTCTCTCTCTCTCTCTCTCTCTCACACACACACACACACAGAGGTATTTCCGTTCCACAAGTTCGTGCGTGCAGGATAAAAGAAATATATTTGATCTTGCTGTTGAAATTTTTTGTCAAGTCCAGAAGGTTCATGTCAATTGTGGTTAATCTCTTTTGTCACTTTTTTTTTTGTTACCATGCAGGCATGCCATATCCGCAAGGCTATGTTATCTGGCAGGTGTAGGTGGGAGGACAACTTAGGAGCCTGCTATGATTCCAGTTCAGTTTTGAGACATTGGTTTGAACTGGTTGAAGATAGCAAGCAATGTGCTCACCGGGATTTTACCTTGCTCAATGATCGGATGTTAGAAGTAGGGTGGGCTTGTAAAAACATTTTATTGAGCACAGAAGAGCAAGCTCGTTATAGTTTTTTACATGAGTGAGAAGATTACATGCACACAGGAGCAAGGTTATTAGAGTTTCTGTTAAAGGTTTTCTGGGTTTTATGTTCCTACCATTTGACAAATTACATGGTGGCAGTGGTGTTTTATGGATTTTTAATTTTGTAGGTTGTTAATACTAACATACTGCTAGATTTAGTTATCATTAGTGTGTTCTAAGTTGGAATGTTTCTTTTTTTGATCGGAAGTTCTAACATTTCTGTAGCATTGTTATATTGGTGTTGTAGAGAGGACGCGAGAAGATGACGGATGTACCTGCCTGAATCTAACCGGGGTTTGCAGTGGTAGAGGGGCAATCAGATAAGATTTTCCACTTCAATTCCTGCCAAAGGGTTCAGGTGGTGGTCTGAGGAGCTCGAGCTTGTGCCATCAAGCGAATTGTAACTTTTTCATTTTTGTCGTAAAAAATGCAAATTCGTCATAAAAATCAAGATGGACGGGTATTTTAATGAAGTTGATGTAAGTTTAGCTTGATTCCAAGCAAGACTGTAGCCTACAAAACATGGGAATCGGGATGGAATTCCACTTTGGATTAGTTCCCAAGTTATTAGACGCATTTGAATGCAATATTCCTGCCTCATTTCATTCCGAATCCATCTATGAATTTCATGCCTGTCCAGAATCTTGCAAGTGTACATATACTACATTCTGGTTATTTAATTTACTCTGCTCCATGGTGGTAATTTCCTTTCATGATTTTCAGTCCTGAACTCCCATCAGAATATGCTGACACTGCGGACAATGATTCGAAATTTGACATTCACAGATAACATATCCAGAGGAGGCTAAGGTTTTATGTCAATGGGGCAAAACATTTAAGTTAAATCTTTGTTATTTTTAACACACGTAGTAAGAGGCTCGAACAAATGTCGGTATTTGTTTGCTTGGCTATTGTAAACCCCATTGACCTTTTCATCTTTTACTGAATTATTGAATCTAGATATCATTATTCAGATTTGGACTGTAGGAGAATTACAGGTTGTTTCAGTTTATGAAATTGGTTTAATCTTTTCCGTACATTTTACAGTATATGTTTGTATTTTTAATTTCAAGCACAGTCTTACAATAATTCTTACTATTTGATTTGTGATAATTGAGATAGAGATGCATCATGCTATTAGACAATCCGTGACATGGAGACGATACATACTAGCAAGATGATTCGTGCTAGGCAGAGATTATCCATTTTTTGGCGATTACAAGTAGCACTGACACTTTGTAGAAGTAACATACCAGTGTCGGATATGTGGACACTAACATGTCCGACACTTAATCTCAAAGTGTTCTAATTTTTGCCCAACAATACAATGAGCGTTTGTCCTCCCAAAATGTGACATGTATGTTTATTTCAAAATTTGTTATATGCTCACAAATTGAATAACCCCTTATATATTTGCCGACCAAAAAGTAAAATCATGTGTCCCTAATTGATATCCGAAGTAATTGCCAGATCTAAACGACACCCGTCGTTGACAACACCCAAGTGGGTAAATTGACTAGGCTAGGCCATCTGGTTGTACCTTTTGACTTGTAAGGAGGACGTCGAACCCCCTTTGATTGTTATTTACTAATTTTCCATTAACTTGTATACAATCTTGGAAAAGAAAAGAAGAAGATTAGGATAGCCATGTTAGATCATAAGTTTAGTTTATTTATTTTTGAACCAGTTTTTTTTTGTTTTTTATTTTTATTTTTATTTTACAGCAGATCGTAAGTTTATATAGGTGTACCACTGCCCAATTATAAAGATAACGAAGCTAGCTCAACAAAGAGCATGCTTTTTTATTAACTAGTGATTGTTGAGTGTTATAAGAGCACCATCGCGTTGTAAGGGCCTCATTTTTCGCCCAACATAAACTTGGTGCATTTCGATTTCCATATATCGTCATTATATCAAATTCGATTCATGAAAATGTGGTCATTGCTATTATGTTCAAGTTAGTTAATTAGATCTAATCTCTTCGCATAGCGTTTTAGTTGAACAATCGAACAGCCTCGCGATTGGAACTGGACCCGAGACAATCCTACTACACATTCACAATACTCTTACACTACTAACCGAGAGGCAATCAAATCAGATTTTGGCCCCTAGAGACTCCAAAAATCAACCCCTAAACACACGACATCCCCTAGGAAGTTAATCATCACCCCACACCCCTTTATCCTTTTTACACTTCACCCCAACCAAATGCTATATATTCACATTCATACTCCTTACATACACCCTCTTTTAGGGTGGACATCGTGTTGTGTCGTCTCGTATTCACGTGAGAATTCTCTCAACCCTAACCCGACCTATTTAACTTTTTGTGTTATCGTGTCATGTTATATTCGTGTTTCGTGTCAGAAATAGCCAACCTTAACCCGCTAACTTCGTATCGTGTTCGTGTCGTGTTCTCGTGTCCTTTCATAAATTCTCGTGTCATCTCGTGTTCGTGTCAGAATTCTCTTAATCCTAACCCGACCTGTGTTAGCTTTTCGTGTTATCGTGTCATGTCATATTCGTGTTTCATGTCAGAAATAGCTGACCCTAATCCGCTAATTTCGTGTCGTGTTCGGAAATTCCAACCCCTACAGCCTCTTTCACACCCTTCTTCTAAGCTACGAAATTTCACTTCTCTCCCTTGCTCCCAAGTGAGTAGCATACATCAAACTCTTTTCCCCCTCCTTCACCTTCTTCTTAATTTCAAGCTCAAGCATCTAACACATCAACCACTCCCATCAAGTTCAATCCGGGCGTCCATCACCTCACTCAAGCTCAATCTCACTCCCCGGAGTTCCCGCGAAGCCCCCCGGTCGTGTATTGGCTCATTTCCGTGTAAAGTCTAACCATTTTAATCAGGTTTTAATAAGTGTTACCCTAGCTATGTGACTAACTATTTTGTTTGGATGCTATGGTTGGTAGGAGAAGAGACGGGATAGGGGCGGAGTTAGGAATTTTGGTTAGTGGGTCAAAAATTAGATTCATATGCAATATATTTTTTCTACGCACAAGTCCAAAAATAACTAAATTAAAAGGTTAATTATAATATCGATATGCACTAATAATTCATTTTTGCCTCATAATTGGCCCCAAAAGACTTGTTATATTTGAAAAATAATACATGATAGTCTCATTTCTAGCACTATCAACTCTCGAAAAGAAGAGAACGCTTGGGATTTCTATACACTTAAAACAAGTTGGGGTAATTTAGAGATTTTTTGTGGAGTCAAAATAGCTAAATTATACCTATTCCTATGAAAATTTGGGGTCAAATTGGTAAAAGTGGGGTAAAAATTATACCTATCCCTACGAAAATTTGACAGCCAATGGGGTCGTGTAAAGACCCGTAAATTTATAAAATCTATTGAAATGTTTTATAAGAAATAAAAGGAGGAAATTGATTTGAAATATCGAGAATTGGGGCTAATGTGATAAGGTGTTGCAATGGAGGGGTGAAAGTGTGAGGTGTGTGTAGTGTGTATATTGTGAGGGTGTAGGGAATAACTTTCCCATTCTCCACTCTCTCACTCTCCCGACTCCTCCCTCTCTCGGCTCTCACTCTCACTCTCACTCAAACTCCACCCAAATCACCCAAAACCCCCACAAAACAGCCTCAAATCTTCACCCATACACGTATTTCTGTCCGTATATTGCCTATTTGAGCTCGATGGAGGCGTAATCCTTCCATTTTCAAAGTTTGGAGTTAGGGCTTGGAAAATCATTCAAATTCGTTCTTCAATCTTGAGGTAGGGAGTTCTAACTTTCGATAGATGCTTATGACTTGTTTCTTGTAGCTTGCCATTGATCGTTGTTGATATTGTTGTGGTTGTTGTTGTTGAGAAACCCATTGAAAATCTGCAGAAAATCTGCTCGAACAGCTATGTTATCGATACATTTTGTAATCGTTATCGATACCTTTACGTTACCAAGCCCAGAAAACCCGTTATTATCGATACCATTTTTGTAGGTATCGATACCTTTGAACTCCAAAACCTAGAAAATCTATTGTTATCAATACCCTTTGCCATTGTTATCGATACCCTTGCGTCTGGAACCATTTTGACCAAATGGTATCGATACCTTTGTGTTAGGTATCGATACCTGTTGCTTATCTCCAGCTTTTGCTGTTTTGCTTCGTACTTCATCGTTTTGGTTTCCAATCACTTTCAACCCATTGAAACATTTTCCGAACAATCCCTAACTTGATTACTTGTAATCGAAGACCACGTTGAACATTCCCATGACCTTAATGCTCATTTGAACTTGATTTTATGAAAATCATTTTATAAATCGTTGTTGGATTGGAAAGGGATGAATGTGTTGACAAAAGGATTTTGAAACTTACGGACACGACGAGAACATTCAGGACATCCCGAATGGGTAAAGAGCCAGGCAGAGGACATCGGGGTCCTTTAATTGGCCCGATTTGAGCTATATGCTCGTATTTGATACTTCAGGACATCCCGAATGGGTAAAGAGCCTGGCAGAGGACATTGGGGTCCTTTAATTGGCCCAGTGGAGCTTCGGCTCATGACACATGTACGAGACACGTTTTGGCATATGGTGTTTTCAAAATTTGTTCAGTAAGACACATGATTGGTTTTGAAAATGAAAGGTTGGAATTGAATTACTATGGTTGCCCTTCTATTGGTTTTGAGTTGCCATCTTTCATTCTGTGACCGTTCCTGCATTTCATCTGCATACATTGTTAGATTAGAACTTTCTACTGGGCTAGTGTAGCTCAAACCTTACATTATATTTCAGGCACTAACCTTGGGCAGTAGTTGCATGCTTGGAGTGCTTGAGCGTGGACACTCTTTGAAAGCTAACATTGAAGAAGTTACTTAGCCATCTTTGTAAATCACTTTTGGAAGATGTATTTGTAACTCCATTTGATACTTTTGTTGAATTTGGGGCCATTGAGCCAATGATGTACTTTTTGTAAACATTTGAACTTTAAAGTGTAATTTATGGAAATGGACTTGTTAAATCCTTTTTGGGGTATCGTAAGGATAATTGTGAGGTTTTATTTATGAAAACCCTCTATATTTATATTGAAAATCAAGGACGTGACAGGTCGGCCGCCCTCCTTTGTACCCATGTGCCTCTACCCTAGACGGGATGTGGTGGTGAAAGAAGAGGGATTGTGACTGTTAGTCACAAGTGGAGTTTACAAATAAAAGTTGGTTGTGTTTGAAATTTTTTAAGGAATATTTGATTCTATTTTTTAGTACATGAACATAATACGATGTGCAAATGTTGAGTTTTCCAACGGAGTTGAATGAGCTTTTTTTTTTTTTTTTTGCAATCGTGCTATTTGCACAGATTTTTGTGCACATATAATGCACATATATTTTTGTAGGGCTCATATAAGGTTTCAAAAAAATGATCTGAACCGCTCATCCTTCATAAAATATTATTTTGAGGGCTCGTTTAAAAAATCAACTCCAAAAGATTTCGGTAAAAGCTTTTTCAGAATTTGTAGGGCAAAATAGAATGATTCACCCTACGATTTCTGAAAAAACCCTTACCGATATCCATTGAAGCTGATTTTTTTGCAAGAGTCCTCAAAAAAATATTTTAAAGAAGATGAGCAGTTCGGATCATTTTTATGGGACTCGATGTGAGCCCCACAAAAATGTATGTGCACAAAATCTGTGTGCATCCATTACTGTATTTTTTTTTTGTATTTTGTATTTTGTGAAGGAAAATAAGCCTCTTTAACCATAAGGAAACTCATCCTAAGATTCTGTACATTAGAAAACATAATTTGTTTGTGACATGACATTTCATAATTTAGAGCAAATTGAAATGGTTATATGCGATAGGCCTCCTGGAATAAGTCGAGTACAATAACATGGAGGGCTAAAATTGTTGTCAAATTATAAGCCATGAGCTTTTGAACTTAAAAAGTTTGTGACATGGATCAAATTTTAGGACTAAACCAAAGGGTTGGCGAGCGCTATTTGGGATTTAAGGATTTGCTCCCTCCTTTCTAAGGTCTTAGGTTTAAAATTTCCCATGTGTTATCAATTTTTATAGAATCAATTCATACAGAGCATTTTGTCCGGATTCAAGTGGGCCTCATTAATAGATGGTGGGCTAATTGCCAAAAATTAATCAAAGTGCGTGTAGGTTGGTCGAACATGTATAGTTATTAAAAGGGGAATTTTGGGGGTACTTTGCAATTGTCGCAAGACGTGCCTTTATTTGTATTGTCTGCGTTCAAAAATAATCAGAACCGGCCACCGTTCTAGAAAAATTGAATCAGAACCAGCCCAAAATCTTAAATCGAACAGGTACCCTTCTCTCTCTCTCTCTGCGTTGTTTTTATGGGTCATTTACATGCTTAAACATGGTATGTTTTGGGTCCAATGAATAAACAATCGGATCCACACACCAGGAGTTTGACATTGATGTAGGAGTAGAATACATTTTAGGGTGGGCGTTATTATTTTCATTTTTGGGGGCGTTGAAGCAGTGGCTTTCTAGGCTTCTACTCAGGGCTACTCAGGGCTTGCCCTGAATTGGTGACACTGTAACATGGCTCGGCGCCAAAAGCTGTTGAGAGGGTCTACGTTGGTGGCCCCTGAACAACCCTAACATAGCGAGAGAAAAGAAGTAAAAACTCTGTTTCATCATTCTGTACCATATCTGAGCGTGTCGAGTTCTTAATATAGTACTATGGTTTGGGCACACACTCTCTGTGTGCAAGTATAAATATGTGGGCAGTGGGAGTGAGGCCGGGTAGTTTTTTCAGGTGTGAGCGTGGGTGGTTGAGTAGGTATCAAATGGGTTTTGTGCCAACCGTGCCGGCCTCGTTACTTAATTATGCTGGGTCGTGCTGGCCCGTTTACTAAATCATGTCGTGCCTGTATTGTCCCAACTCCAACCGAGTTTTGTTGGGAAATTTTTTTTGTTTGTATCAACTAACAACTGTGGTAATTACAAAAAAAAATAAAAAACTAACTAAGGCCCCGTTTGTTAGCTTGTTAGATTAAAGTTTTTTAGATTATTCGCTTAAACAAATTAAAATAAGTTATGAAAGTGTTTGTTATAGCTTTTTATAAGTTGTAAAAAAAGTTTAACCCGTTTGCTTGAATAAGCTGTCAAATAGCCTTTTATATATACACGAAATGTCTAGATTGTCCAAAGAATAACGAAATGTCTAATTTTTTAGGATTCTTTTGTCCATTCATGTTCTTATCAACTTAAAATAAGCAAAAAAGCTTCAAATTGGAGTTTAAAATAATCTAGCCTTTTTGGGTCAAATAAGCTAGAAAAGTCAACTAAGTGATTATTCATAATTGATAACAAACACCAATCTTTAGCTTCTTTTTTTTTTTTTAAAGCAAATAAGCTAAATAAGTTAGATTATAAGTGCTACCAAACGGGGCCTATATCCGTATATATTGTTATTTGTTATGTATATTTATAATTGGTAGAAAAACACATAGCAAAGAAGAAGGATCTCCATATGGTTTTTATGGACTTAGAAAAAGCTTATGATAGGGTGCCTAGAGACATCATATGGTAGGTTTTGGAGAGAAAGAGAGTGACCAAAGGGTATATCGAGGTGATTAGAGACATGTATGAAGGTGCCGTTACTGCCATTAGATCACCAGTAGGGGCAACAAGTGAATTTCCAATCATCATAGGATTGCATCAAGGGTCAGCCTTGAGCCAGTACCTCTTTGCCTTAGTTATGGATGAATTGACTAAATAATTTTCATGGTGTATAATGTTTGCAGATAACATTGTCCTCGTACATAAAACCGCTAGAGGTGTTAATACGAAACTATAACTTTGGAGGGAAGCATTAGATTCAAAGGGCTTTTAGATAAGTAGGAGTAAATTGAGTATATGGTGTGCAAGTTTTGTGGTACCATAAGTGCGCATGAAGAAAGTGTGATGATTCAAGACCAGGAGATATCAAAGAGTGGTCATTTTAGGTATTTAGGCTCAACTATTAGTAGAGATGGAGAGATTGCCGATGATTTGACCCATTGGATCCAAGTGGGGTGACTCAAGTGGAGGAGTACTACTAGTGTACTATGCGACAAGAGGGTACCCACAAAATTGAAGGAAAAATTCTATGGAACTGTCACATAAGACCAACGATGCTTCACGGGACAGAATGTTAGCTTATTAAGAAACAACAGGTGAGCAAGATGAGTGTAGAGGAAATGAGAATGTTGAGATGGATGTGTGGTAAGACTAGACGAGAAATTATTAGAAATAAAACGGTTTGTGAGATGGTAGGTGTATCACCTATAGAGGAGAAGTTCAGGAAAAATAGGTTAAGGTGGTTTGGGCATGTCTACCGTAGATCAGGGAATGCAGTAGTTAAGAGAGTGCATAGGATAGTTTTGAGTAGCAATGATACGTGGAGGGGATCGACCTAGATTGACATTAGATGCTGTTGTGTGCAAAGATATGAGTATAATAGGTTCGTGTGAACAAGTGGCCCTTGACAGAACTCAATGGAGGAAAAGGATTCAGGTAGCCGATCCTAAGTGATTGGAACATAAGGCTCGGTTTGGTTTAGATTGGTTTATTGAACTGTCCAATACATAGAACATTTAGCTCTGTCAAGGGCCACTAGTTCTGCTTAACGCACTTACGTGATGTGCCCGTCTAAGACCGTGCTTGGCCTAATTTCGTGTCGTGCCCGTGCCCAACCTGTCTAAAACCATGCCCGTGTTGTGCTCGTCCTAGCCCGGTGGTCAATTCATGGTATAGTAAAGCATTTGTAAAATTTGGTTTTTTGTTAGGATAATATTGGAAAGCACTTTTACGACACAACTTCGAAAATTTGTTTGCACCAATTGATGTTCTCCCTTTTAATGGTAGAATAGATTTTTGCATAATCATAATAATGTACCCTTTTCCAAGTTTTATATCCTGATTTTGTGATTGCTATGTTGGCTATAGTGCATTTTTTAAAACCCCCACCCCCGGGTTGGTGGTTTTTCAGAATAAGAAACCAAAGTATGTCATTTTTTTTAGAATAGTAAAAAATCAATGCATATTTACACACTAAGATTTGAAGAAAATAATGGAAAAACCTCTTTCTCATGTTCGAAAGTTTCATTTATATTTTGGATTTGGATTAACTATGTGATATGATGTCATGGTTTTGTTTTGGTTTATTGAACTGTCCAATACATAAAGCATCCGACACTGACCATCATCTTGAGATACTAACAGGATGATATTTTTAGCACTCTCACCTGAAATTGGTCTAATTTGACAATGCTAGATGAAACTTAAAAGAGTTTTGGAGTTAGTTGCGTGTGATTGAATCAATTATGGCCTTTGTTGCTGTGAAATTTTATTTTTCACTTGTGGCAAGTGGCAACCTGTTGGACCTATATAGGACACCATTATCGTTATTTACTCCAAGTGGGCAATTATTCCCTAGAAATGTTTTACACCTTTAGAGAAATTAGGTAGGGGTAGCTATGAAGCACCGACACCTCTAAAGGTCGAAGTATCATAGTGTCAGACACGGGGACACAACGGAGACACGTATGAGACACGCCACGTGGTATGTCCCATATTTTTATCATAATTTTTTATGGGGACACAACTGGAGACACTGATAAGGACACGATAGGGGCCAAACTGTAATTTTTAAGGGGCCAAACTATAATTTTAAAAAAAAATTGGGGCCAAATTATAATTATTTCAAAATTCTAGGTGTCAAACTATAATTATTTATTTATTTATATATATAAATAAATAAATAAATAAATATGTAACGCCCCTAATTTTGGGAAAGTTAAATAAACATTTTCATTGGAAACTTAAATAGAGTCTGGCTCATTATTATATCATAACTCTCACAAGAGTACTTTTATTAAAACACGGAAGGGAAAATTAGGGTTCCTATCTACTGCTCTGCCTGGTCCTTCATCCTAGCCAGCTCCGAAAGCTTCTAAGGTGTAGAATTCACTCTGTTCATCTACAAGGTCTGATATATTATACCAACGTCGCCACCAATATAATATGTCAGGGTCACCAAAGGTAACATCATAAGCTATAAAAGCTCAATAAAATAATCCATACCCACTAATCCTTAACTTACAAACAATCGATCATAAATTTAACGATTTCTACATAGTACATGCATATTTGACAAAACAGCTAACAACGATATATCCATATTCACTATCCAAACTAATGTTAGTGTCCATGATTTTCTTAGTTTCTCCTACGTGACATTTCATAGACCGTGTCACTAGTTTCGCCTTTCATTTACCAAATCAACATTTCCAAAATTATTTTTAACACATCCAACCTCGATTCCGCCGTTCCGGTCTCCTTAGTATCCTCACAATGGTTCCGTCGTCCTAGGTTCCCATTGGCACACAAAACTTTGCATTGGCTCCTCTCCGCAGATAACCAAGCTACACACTCAACCTCGGTTCTGCCGTTCCGATCTCCCGAGTATCCTCACAATGGTTCCGCCGTTCCGGGTTTCCATTGGCAAACACACACACACCACACAATCACTACAAGAAAAATTAAAATTAGTGACGAAAGTGGCGACGAAATTTAATTTTGTCACTAAATGAGTATATTTGGCGACGAAAAAATAAATTCGTCACTATTTTGATAACTTTCGTGACGAAATAATTTCGTCACCAATTATGCCTGTTTAGTGACGAAAAATATATTTTCGTCACTAAAGGTACCAATTTGGCGATAAAATACATTTTTCGTCACCAAAAGCTTAAAAAATGTGACAAAATTATTTTTCGTTGCCAAAGATAATCATTTGGTGACAAAAAATATATTTCGTCGCCAAATATGAGCAATTTAGTAACGAAATATTTTTTTCGTCACCAAATGCTTAACTTTGGTGACGAAAAGTAATTTCGTCACCATTTTAACGCTTTCAGCGACAAAAAATATATTTCATTGTCAAATGGATAACTTTCGTGACGAAATTTATGAATTGCGCTTTGTCACTAAATGTATTTTGGACATAACTCTTTACTAAAATCTCCGATTGAGATAATTCAAATTGGGTTTGAACAATAACTCAATTGCCTACAACTTTCATGTTTATCAAAATTGCTAATTCTAATGTTTAAAGGTCCAAAATTACATTCGAAATATATTTTCATGTTAAACATATGTGTTATATATTAGATATTTCAAATATTTATTGAAAAGTGTGTGTAGTGCAGTTGGTTGGAGCTTGCGCGAAAAACTCAAAGGACTCGGGTTCGAAACCTAGCAGGAGCAAGAAAGATGGATTTCTTTTCCCATATGAAAACATCTTTCGCAACGAAAAATTTTGTCACCGATTTCTTATATTAGTGACAAAAAATTTCGTCACCAATGTGATCCATCGGTGACGAATTTTTTCGTCGTCAAAAAGCACAATAAGTGAGGAAAAAAATTTCATCACCAATTATTCACTTTTTGGTGACGAAATATATCGTCATCAAAAGGCACTATAGGTGACGAAAAATAAATTTCCGTCACCAGGTAAGAATCCTCGACAACCTTTAGTCGACAATTTTTTTTTCGTCACCTATATTATTTGTGACGAAAAACATGCAATTTGTGACGATTTTCATTCGTCACCCAATTGAATTTTTCTTGTAGTGAATAGGCTACCATATCCGGTCACATTGTGGTTTTTAAACCATTTCTCTTTTCAAATCACGTCTTTGCATTAACTACACACTAGATGTTATGTTTCTATTTTCTCGATTTTTGTGTCTCGTTTTCATGCAAAGACTCCGTGGTGGGACCTTTGTACACTATAATATAAATCATTCATTGTAACCTTGAAACTAAACTAGCAAGATCATCAACCTCTATGTTACTTCATCGTGCTCAACTTCACAGAATCACAATCAAACAATAATCACACACTTAAAGCATAGTATCACATGGACGGAGATCTTTGCAGTGGAAACCACTTATGCTTTATCACACATCAAAATAGGAAATCCTAGTAAATATATATACATGCTCATAATCATCTTAAGATCAAAATACAAATACTTTCGATCAAGTTTATATTTCGAAAATCCATTCTTTCCTCCTTTTAGGGAAGGTCAAAACAATATATGTTTTTTCGGAAATTAATGTCGATATATTCAACATACTCCCCTTCCGTTTTAAAACTTTAATAAACACCTTTCAAGTTCTCATGCATTTCCACATACAAACAATATGCATATTTCTATATTTAGAGGTAGTAAGTACAAAAGAATCTACTTTCATTTCAAACATACGATATACTTATACTTTGGGATAGTGGACAAGGGACTCTACCGTTCTTCTTGGCGGTAGGATGGCTACGACCAAGTAAGTTGGTGATTGAACGGAGTAACTTCCTACGGAAAGCTTCGGTAGCTTCGAAAGAGAAAAGGTTTCTCTCGAAACTAGTTCTTGACTAACTACTAAACTTTTTGGATCGAAAGGGTGGTCGAGTGGCGGTCTTAGATGAGTTTCTTTGAATAACTCAAGAACAAAGGAAGAACAAGCAAGAACAAGGCAAAAACACAAGAATTTCTAGAGAGAGAAGTTGAAAGGTTTCAAGGTGTGAGTTGAATGGAAAGTGAGGGGCAAGTGAGGGGTCCTATTTATAGCAAAACTTGGGCTCTCCCTCCCTCTCTTTTGGCCTGCCCCCCCTCTCTCTCTCTTTCTCTCTTTTTTTTGCTCCATGGTCTTGTCCAATCAAGCCTTTAAACATGCCAAAGCCATGTCAATCCAATCTAGGTGTAAGAATAGGTAATTATGAAGGTTTTCTAAAACTTAAAGGCAATCCTAGGTGATTATGACCTAGGTTGGCAAGTCTTACAAGTAAGAAGGAAATGATAGCTAGGCTAAGGAGTAGTCTTCCCATGTTTAGTCAATCCTAACTCTAGTTTGTAAGTAGAAACTAGGTTGAATAAGGGCTAGATTGGGTGCTTGAAGTAGTCTAGGAATGGGTTGTCAAGTAGTTCTAGGCTTGAGTGTGAAGTTGGTAAAAGAGATAGGTTGCTAGAGTGTACAAACACATGCACACACTCACTCTCTCTCCCTTTCTCTCTCTCGGCCTCTATCTCCTCTCTCCCTCTCGGCTTTCCCCCCCCCCCCCCCCCCCCCCCTCCCTCTCTCTCTCTCTCTCTCTCTCTCTCTCTCTCTTTCTAGTACCAAGTGAATATATATACATATATGTGCTTATATATACCTAGGAAAATCTAGCAAAGTAGGTATTGGAGAGTAATTAGGTTCATGACTATTGTTCTAGGCTTGCATGTATGGCAAGTCTAGGTCATGATGAAGGGTTCTAATGATTGACTTGTCAATTCTATGAACTATTACTCAAGGGATAAAAAATTTCCTATGAACTATTATTCAATGGGTAAAGAGGTGATGATGAGAAGTAAGGTCTTGAAATAACTAGACATGTAAGTATAATGATTACTACTTTAAGTAGCATAATGATGACTTCTTTTGGTCCAAAAGGTTCAAGTAGGGTTGGAAAGGTTCATAAGGCTCATCTAGGGTTAGGAGAATGTAACTAGGTTGAATGGGTACTTAGATTTCTCTAACTAATCGGTTAGAAGCTAATTCTACTCACCAAATAGGATTTCTAGTAAAGAAATATAATTTTAAGATTTTATTCCATTTACTGAAAAAATATACAAGTGCTTCTACAAGCATATTTGTCTTTAGAAAATGACTAGATTGTCCTATGCTAAGAGATTTAATTTTATAAGTCTCAAATTTAATTATGACGGATTATTAGAAATTTAAAAGAAATTTTAAAAGCAAATCCAAGTAATTAAAATAAAATTCAAATATTTAACGAAATTTTTATTTACCGAAAATCAAGGTCATTACAAACTATCCCCCTTAAAATAATTTCTTCCTCGAAATTGGTGCTTGGCTACGGATCAAACATAATCGCTATACTGGTCTTTTGAATCATCGTTAAAATAGAAGCAGGTCATCATCAATTACTAGCATGATGTTGAGGTGATCATTTTCGTCATTTGTCAGCCATATGTTAGACACGGGTGGATATTGTCATCCCGTAACTTTCGTAGACTAGGTTGACGGCTATTCTCCCTCCTATGGTAATGGTAGGTTTAAGAGCAATCTTTAGGGTTCAATTCCTAGCCCTATGTAGGTATGCAGTGACAACAGTTTAGGATGAACCCTCCCATTCAAAGGGTAGATTCTCAATTGGTAGAAGATGGAGAGTCAAGATATGCTACATGGGTATAGGTACCTCTGAGTGTTGATTGGGCTCGTAATTTAGGATTTAAATTTATGATTGAACGGAGAGGGGTGATATCAAAGAACAAAAGAAATGCCCCTGCAAGTCAAAAATGACTCTAGTGGGTATTATAGGCACGTTTTAAGCCAATCAGCGATCTAGACAAGAATTAAATTCTTTGGCAACCTACAAAATGGTTTGGCACCACACGGCCACAGTCTAAAGGCTTCGGTAGGTCCTAGAAGTATTTCGGAGTATCATGACAGCGTTTCAGGCATCTCTCACAATCCCCTTCATGTTTGTTAATCGAATTAAGCCTCATCATCTGCTTAACAAGACGGGGTTGAAGTTGCTTCAGCTGTCGAACAATTTGCCTCGTTGTAGGCCTTTGATAGAGTTTCCATCATAAACGACAACGTCAAATGCGAAACTTCTTCCAAATCATCATGCGGACTTATATCCCACAAACGTTTCTTTAGCTGATCGGAGATCGATCTTAGAGTAGCAGGTTGCTCCTTTCAATAGATCAAATAGATCATTGATCCTTGGCAATGGGTACCGTGACTTGATTTGGCCTCCTGAAGTCGATGCATAGTCAAAGCATCCCTTCTTTCTTCTTCACGAATAGTGTAGGTGCTCCCCATGGTGACGTACTCGACCTGATAAGCCCCTTGTCCAACAGCTCTTGCGATTGGGTCTTGAGCTTCTTTAATTCTGCAGGGGCCATTTAGTACAATGCCATAGAGATTGGTGCCGTTCCTGGTTGAAGTTCTATAGAGAAGTCTATCTCTCTTTGGGGTGGTAAGCCAGGAAGTTCTTCAGGAAAACATCGACGTACTCGTAAACGACGTGTGGTAATCCCAGTTCCATCCTATCGCCTTCTTCCATTTGGAGACTAGCTAGCCATCCAAACAGTTGGTTTTGCCACTTTGATCTTCTCGTAGTTGAACCCGCCGTCTATCTATCCCCCTTAAATTGGAAACGAGTCCCTTCAGAAATATGAGCCATCACCATCCTCTGATGGTAGTCTATGACTGCTCGATGTGCTGATAGCCTGTCCATCCCTGGGATTATGTCAAAAGCCGCCATGTTGCTCACTCTAAGGTCGCAAGTTATGCACAGGTTGGCTACTTCCATCTCGCACCCTCTACAAACTAGACTAACAGCTATACTCCCCCCCAACGGTTCATACTCGTACCTAGGGGTTCTGTTTTTAGTGTTAGTGCAGTTATGCAAGCAGTAGATACAAATGAGTGAGCTGCTCCAGAGTCAAACAAGGCTTGTACACAGTTACCATATAATAATAGCTTACCTTGGATCACGGAGGGATTTTGCTCTTGTTCTTCAGCCTGCAACACAAAGATATGCCCTCCTGTGCCTTGTTGGGTTTCCATGGGTTGCTTTCCCTTGTTTTGCCCATTTTGCTATTGCGATGGGCCTTCAGGGTTTTGCTTCACAAAACCGGCTAGTCCAGGTTAAGCTTTTTGATTTTCGAAGCTCCCATTCCCCTCCTTCTGAGTTTGCCAGCATTGGCGGCTGTAGTGGCCCATAGCCTGACAGTTGTAACACTTAACTGTCGCCAGGTCCCAATTGCCCCTCTGTGTATCGCCGCATCCGGGTGTAGCAGTCCTCCAGGGCTGGTTGCTTTGAGACAGGTTAAAAGGGTTTTGTGGGGTAGGGTCCATGGTTGTTATTGGGTGGTTGGGTTCGAATTGGTCCACTGGTGCTATTATTCGCCTTCCTCCACCGGGTTTTAAAGTCAGTCTCTTCACTTTCTAGCCAGAGTGCACACTTCACCACTTCTTCATAGGTGGCTTGAGCACCACAGCCCTTCATGCAGTTGTTAGTCCCCACTCAAATCTCCTTGCCTTCTTGTCTTCGGTTGGTATGGAGTTTAGGGCGTAATGAGACAATTCCTCATATTTGGCCACGTACTGGATGACAGTCATTATTCCTTGCTTCAGATTCAGGAACTCCTGTTCCTCGGCTAGGCGAAGAGGCGTGGGAAAGTACTTATTGATGAACAGAGTTTCAAACTCGGCAAAAGTCATGGTGGCTATGGTATGGGTTGCCTCCATCAGGTCCCACCAATAGCGGGCTTCTCCCTTTCAATTGGTAAGTGGCCAAGGCCACACGATCTCCGTCCTGGGTAATCCCTAGGGTTCCAAGAATCACCTTGATTTCCTTCAGCCATGTCTTAGCCACAATGGGGTTGGCATCTCCGTGAAAGGTTGGGGGTTAGTGTCTGCAGAATTCGTTCATGGCCTAAGTTCGGGTCATTGGTCCGTCGTTGCGGTTTTGGTTTTGGCGGTTGGCGTTCAAGGCGGTTATGAATGCTTGCATGATTTGGGCCAGGTCTGGGTTTGTGTTAGAGGATTCTCCGTTTTTGTATCCTAATCCGTGGCGCGTGTTCACCATCTACGAGTAAGAATCGAAAGGGGGAGGTTTTAGTCTACTTAAACAATTTTCTTTTTGCAAATGCATTTCTTTCTAAAAGTTAAAAGTAGTTTATCAAGTCGTATGCAACATTACTCTTTTTAAATAAAGAAAGTTTTTCATTGATAGGCAGAAAAATACAATCATAAGCATAGAGTTCCACTATAATGGCAAGTAGGGACAACACAAGATTTTCCTAACACAAGTTATGACGAAAACGATCCTATATACTCCTACTACATGTTCCTACAGGTTGTCAGTAATGACCGATAGTCGGCCAGGACTTGTGGGGTGAAAGGTGGGCATCCTCCTTGTCGCATGCTCGACATCTATAATAATAAGGAGAATTATATTTTAGTCTTAACGATGTAAGGTGTAGGCAGGCACAAAGATAAGTATGTACATGAATAGGGATCAAATATTAAAAGCAACGTATAAGAATAAATAGTAACTGAAATAAGCCTTTTATTATCAAACATAGTACGAGTACAAATAGACAACAATGATCCTGATTTTCAACATCCTACATCCCAAAGGATTACAACGGTTACTAGATTTATTCTAGGTGCGCCTAAGTAGTATCTTTGGCTTTCATAGATCCTTTGGAGTCTCGTCCTCTTCGAGATCCCCTTCATCTATCAGGTTTTCTTCCTTAGTCATTTCATTGGTGTCCCCCTCGTCACCGATTTCTTCCTCCTCATCACCAACCTCAAAGTTTTACATCGGGGGTAGGGCACCGAAGAACCCATAGATGGCATACAGAATTAGAAACATTTCAGGAAACCAAGGATCCTTTTCAACAGGAATAGTGGTATTCTGCTGCACTCTCTTGAAATCCTATATTTCTGCGAGTACAGTGGCTATATAATCAGGATTCTCCATCAGTTGAGTTGTCATAGTTTCTATGGTATTTCTGAGTTGGCAAGCTTCAGCTAGTAGGTTGACTAGGTAGGGGTTCAGGTGGTTCATCTACAAGGAAAGAGTTTTAACCTCAATTAGTAATGTTTTTCAGACAGAGTTTTAATAACTATTAGAGAAAACTTTCAAGTTTTTAAGTTTCACATTTGATCCTTGATTTAAGTCATCTTCCAATTGTCACACACTTAAAGCATAGTGTCACATGGACGGACACCTTTGGAGTGGAAACCACTTATGCTTTATCACACATTAAAACAGAAAATCCTAGTAAACATATATACATGCTCATAACCATCTTAAGATCAAAATACGAATACTTCTGATCAAGTTTATATTTCGAAAATCCGTTCTTTCCTCCTTTTAGGGAAGTTCAAAACAACATATGTTTTTTCGGAAATTAAAGTCGATATATTCAACATACTCTCCTTCCTTTTCAAAACTTTAATAAACACCTTTCAAGTTCTCATGCATTTCCACATACAAATAATATGCATATTTCTATATTTAGAGGTAATATGTGCGGAAGAATCTATTTTCATTTCAAACATACGATATACTTATACTTTGGGATAGTCAGGGACTCTACCGTTCTTCTTGGCGGTAGGAGAGCTACGAACAAGTAAGTTGGCGATTGAACGGAGTAACTTCCTACGGAAAGCTTCGGTAGCTGCGAAAGAGAAAAGGTTTCTCTCGAAACTAGTTCTTGACTAACTACTAAACTTTTTGGATCGAAATGGTGGTCGAGTGGCGGTCTTAGATGAGTTTCTTTGAAGAAGTCAAGAACAAAGGAAGAACAAGTCAAGAACACAAGAATTTCTAGAGAGAGAAGTTGAAAGGTTTCAAGGTGTAACGCCCCCAATTTTGGGTACGTTAAATAAGACATTTTATTACAAAAACAAGGTGAGTCTGGCTCATTATTACATCATAAACAAAAAGGGTACGTTTATTCAATAAGGGAAGAAGCTAGGGTTCCTAACTATACTCTGTCTTGCTCCTCCATCCTGGCGAGCTCCTCGGCTCCAAATGCCTCCAAAGTGTACAGTTCCCCCTGTTCATCTATGAGATCTGACATATTATACTGGCGTCACCACCAATATAATATGTCAGGGTCACCAAAAGGTAACACCGTGAGCTACAACGCTCAATAGGAAAATCTTTAACCCCAACCTTAAACTTACAAACAGTATATAACAATGCATAACAATCACACATCCACATTCGATATTCAACTACCGTTGGTGTCCGTGATTTTCTGAGTTTCTCCTACGTGACTCATCGTAGACCGTGTCACCATTTTCACATACCAATCAACATTTCAGAAATCCTTTGTTTAACACACCCAACCTCGGTTCCGCCGTTCCGGGTTCCCGAGTATCCTCACAATGGTTCCGCCGTCCCGGGTTCCCATTGGCACACATTGCATTGGCTCCTCTCCGCGAATCACCAAGCACACACCCAACCTCGTTTCCGCCGTTCCGGTCTCCCGAGTATCCTCACAATGGTTCCGTTGTCCCGGGTTCCCATTGGCACACAAAACGCACACCACACAATGGGCTACCACGTCCGGCCACATTGCGGTTTACAAAACATTTCACCTTTTTCAAATCACGCATTTTCTTTAACAACACCCTAGGTGTCATGTTTCTACTTTCCCAATTTCCGTGTCTTGTTTTCATGCATCGACTCCGCGGTAGGACTTCATATGTAACCATGAATCATTCATTGAAATCTTTAAACTAACAAGATCATTCAACTCAACATTATACCAGTAGTAACACAAGCAATTCATGTATGCATGCTCATAAACGTCCTAAAGATCAAAATACGAATACTTTTAAACAAGCGATAGTTTCTATCTTTCGAAAACTGTTCTTTCTTCTTTTGTGGGAAGTTCAAAACAACATATGTTTATTGAAATTATTAAGTTGATTATTTCAACATGGTCATGCTTCCATTAGCGATAGTATGTTGGTATTCCAAACATTGCAAGCAATAGGAAATCTTATCTACTAGAGAAAATAGTTAGGGATGTTCTAGTTATAAGAGTATCCTACATTATACTTGGGATGGAGGATAAGGAGATCCTACCTTACTTCTTGGCGGTAGGGCGGCTACGGAAAGTACGTCAGTGATCGGGCGGAGTAACTTCCTACGGAATGCTTACGGTAGCTTCGAAAGAGAAAGGTTCTCTCGAAACTAAGTCTTGACTACTACTACTACTACTTTTGGATCGAGAGGGTGGTCAGGTAGCGGTTTAGTGGCGGCTTAGGACGAGTTTCTTGAAGAATACAAGAAGAACTTCAAGAACAAGAAGAACTAAGCAAGAACAAATGAAGAATACAAGTTTTTCTAGAGAGAGAAGTTGCTAGGTGAAGGTGTGAGTTTGAATGGCATGAGGGTGGCTCTATTTATAGCCAAAACCTTGGCTCTCTCTCCCTTTCACAAGGCCGGCCCCCTCTCTCTCTCCATATCTCATCTTTTCTTGATTGAAAGCTTGATGGGTTAGGCTATGGATGGCTTGTACAACTTCTACCTAGTTTTTAGGCATGCAAGGCTAGGTTTTTGTACCTTGGATTGGATTATGGAAGATTTGGTGGAGGAAATGAGGGATTGTACAAGATTTGGTGATTATACAAACATAAAAGGACATTTGAGAGATAGATTTTTGGCTAGGAAGAATATACAACCATGGATTTGAAAAGATGCAAGAAGATCATGGTAGTACAACCCTATCTTTCCTTCTTTTCCTCTCCATTTCTCTCTCCCTCTCGGCCCACTCTCTCTCCCTCGGCCCTCCCTCTCTCTCTCTCTCTCTCTCTCTCTCTCTCTCTCTTGTACACTATGTATACATATATAAGAATGGCCAAGTATAAAAGTACAAAGGTACTAGATTTTCAAATTAATAAACCCATTAAAGAATTCCAATTAGGCACATGTAGTATTAAATAAATAGATTATGTACTTTAGGACAATCTAGGCTTTTATAAAATATGATACATAAGTACACATGTCCATATATTTAAATATATAAAGAAGTACCAAGTATCTAATAGAATATAAGGCTAGGATTCTCTTATTAAAATAATCATAAAGTACTAGTACTTAAGTATTATTAAAGTACTTTTAGAAATCTAGGGATTAGATTTCCCCAATATTATAATGCATATAAACACATGAAAAATCTATAGAGGGATTATTTAATAGATTCATGTACTTTGTTGGAAGATTAGTTTTATTACCTAATGGATAATAATTTTCCTTGTGGTTAATAACCAATGGATAATGGGGAAAAAGATATCTAATAAACAATGTAAATATGTCCTTTGCACATGTGATTATACACCAATATATTACTATATTTTTGTACTAACCAAATATTCTAATGATTGACCTATTGTCCAGTGGACAAAGATTACCCTAACATTTATCACCCAATAGGTAATGGTCCAAAGGTAACTAAATGGTTTGGTAGTTAAGTCTTTCTAATTAATTTGGTTAGAAGCTAACTGTACTGGCCAAGAGATATAATCTAAGTATGACGGATTAACAGAGATCAACGAGAAAATCAATAAGCCAGTCAAGAGGAAATTTAATGAGATTTTTATTTACTAAAAATTGGAGTTGTTACACAAGGTGTGAGTTGAATGACAAGTGAGGGGTCCTATTTATTGCAAAACTTGGGCTCTCCCTCCCTCTCTTTTGGCCACCCCCCCCCCCCCCCCTCTCTCTCTTTCTCTCTTTTTTTTGCCCCATGGTCTTGTCCAATCAAGCCTTTAAACATGCCAAAGCCATGTCAATCCAATCTCGGTGTAAGAATAGGTAATTATGGAGATTTTCTAAGACTTAAAGGCAATCCTAGGTGATTATGACCGAGGTTGGCAAGTCTTGCAAGTACGAAGGAAATGATAGCTAGGCTAAGGAGTAGTCTTCCCATGTTTAGTCAATCCTAGGTCTAGTTTGTAAGTAGAAACTAGGTTGAATAAGGGCTAGATTGTGTGCTTGAAGTAGCCTAGGAATGGGTTGTCAAGTAGTTCTAGGCTTGAGTGTGAAGTTGGTAAAAGAGATAGGTTGCTAGAGTGTACAAACACATGCACACACTCACTCTCTCGCCTTCTCTCTCTCTCTCGGCCTCTCTCTCCTCTCTCCCTCTCGGCTCCCCCCCCCCGCGCTCTCTCTCTCTCTCTCTCTCTCTCTCTCTCTAGTACTAAGTGAATATATATATATACATATATATATATATATATATATGTACTTATATATATCTAGAGAAAATCTAGGAAAGTAGGTTGGAGAGTAGTTAGGTTCAAGACTATTATTCTAGGCTTTCATGCATGGTAAGTCTAGGTCTTGATGAAGGGTTCTAATGATTGACTTGTCAATTCTATGTACTCATTGGCAAGTCTTATTTCTATTACTCAAGGGATAAAAAATTTTCTATGAACTATTATTCAATGGGTAAAGAGGTAATGATGAGAAATAAGGTCTTGAAATAACTAGACATGTAATTACTACTTTAAGTAGCATAATGATGACTTCCTTTGGTCCAAAAGGTTCAAGTAGGGTTGGAAAGGTTCATAAGGCTCATCTAGAGTTAGGAGAATGTAACTAGGTTGAATGGGTACTTAGATTTCTCTAACTAATCGGTTAGAAGCTAATTATACTCACCAAATAGGATTTCTAGCCAAGAAATATAATTTTAGGATTTTATTCCATTTACTGGGAAAATATACAAGTCCTTCTACAAGCATATTTATTTTTAGAAAATGACTAGATTGTCCGATGCTAAGAGATTTAATTTTATAAGTTTCAAATCTAATTATGACGGATTATTAGAAATTAAAAAAGAATTTTAAAAGCAAATTCAAGTAATTAAAATAAAATTCAAATATTTAACGAAATTTTTATTTACCATAAATCAAGGTCGTTACAAAATATACACGTGGCGTGTCCCCCGCCGTGTCCGTGTCCCCCATTTTTTAGAATTCCAGTGTCCCCGTGTCGGTGTCAGTGTCAGTATCGATGTCGGTATCCTTGTCTGTGCATCATAGGGGTAGAGTATGGGTTAATGAACTTACTTTATGTAATGTAGGTCTAGCGAAAGTGATACACTTAATTATGTTTCAACTTGTCAAATGTTGTATTAAAGAATTGAACAATTGAGAAAATAAAGAGTTTGTTCCCCTCCCAAGTGTGGGATTGTGGTGGATATGGATCTAGCATTGGTAGAATTTTTTCACTTGTATGGAGCTTAGTGTTTTGAAACAATTTTAGACGAGCTTTATGGAGGCGGGAGATGGAAGTGTTAGTGTTTCTGCAAGAGATGCGGGGGAAGGAACCCATCATTTTCCTTGAATTTTGAAGTGAAATTTTGTTGATCAGTGTTGGAGGGTTCTTCTAGGGATGTTCAATTTCAAACGAGCGCATGAGGTTAGCTTCCTTTGTGTGGATTGCAGTAGTTAATATCTTACTTGGCATAGGCTTCTCTTTGTCGTTTGTCAAGTCAAGTGGTTTTGCATGTATGGGGAGGATTGCAAATTGCTTAATCACCTCCTTATTCGTATATTGACGAGGATGTGGGATATGAGTTTGGTGCTTGGAATTTTGAGGACTTCTTGTAGTTTTGAGATGGGGTGTTTGATGGTTAGAATTAGAGGTGGCAAATAGACGGGTTTGGGCAGGTTGAATATGGGCGGGTCGATACGGGTCAATCGTAGGCAAGTTGAAACGGGTCGGTTCAAATGTGGGTCAAGCCACACCCAAACCCGACCCGACCCGACCCATGTTCCTCTTTTTTTTTGGTCTTAATAATCTTGTAGCACTATTATTTATTCATTTATTTTGTCTCTCTCTAAAATTTTATTTTTGAACTTTGTGTTGATTTCTATTCAAAGACGGCTTTGGATTAGTTTTTTTTATATAAATTTTTTAGTTTCGTTCATATCTTTTAGTATTGCTTTGTCGGGGCGGGTAATCCTTAAATAATTAAACCAAAACTAATGAATAAAAAAAATAGAAATAATAATTTGACTTAATTATTAGTATGTCAAAAAATTGTTGTACATCCATTTACGTAGAGGTCCTTTCTTTATTGTATGGACTGTGGTGAGTCTGGTTGTAATTTTTCCAATTTTCAAATTTGTACGAAACGGAACAGCTGTTAAATTCATATGACTGAGTTAAAATAAAAATGGAGACTGTGAAGCGAATAGAGGAGAGAGAGGAGAAAAATTATTCCATGGTAATGATAGTACTCCGGTTATTAGGTGATTGGTTTACACTGTGGGGTCCATGTTGCTTTGGGAGACAAATTGCCAAGTGGCAAATTTTGAATGGTGGGAATTGTTGTTCCAACATCACCAAACAACTTTTCCAGAGAGGGATCCGTTAAGCCATGAAACAAAAATCTATGACCGCCAGTCACTTCCCGTTCTCTCTTCTCTGGGTCTTTTAATTTCAGCCCAAATTGAACTCATTTTCAACCTATCTAAACCTATGTAACCCATTTTACAATATGGGCGGATTGGATTGGATTATAAGTGGGCGAATTTGAACGGATTCAAAAATATAGGTTGGGATTGCCACCTCTCATTAGAATCGAAGAACCTTTGTATTCATGTGATTGAACTGGGGTGAGCTTAATTGTTGATCTTTTGATGGGTGGTTATGTCGTTAATATCTACGAAGCATGGACACTTTGCTACTCTCCAGTCATGCGTTTGACTCCCTATTCTAAGTGTTCGAATTTGTATACATTATTTCAAACTAGACACGCTCTTGACATGTGCGGGACACCTCAAGGACAGACACATGACACTTCCGGGTAACAATGCAGTTATCAAACGTTTGAAGTGGGTGAAACTGCAATATTCCAAAGTTTTAAATGGGTATAAAAACTACATAATAACAAAAATTCTCCAAATATAGTTTTTGCATGGGGTACAACTATAAGAAGCAAAATTCTCAAAATTTGAAACGAATTAGGGCTTGAGAGATCAATATTGTAGTGGCCCAAATAAATGGGGCTCCATACTGACTCCGGAGACATACCACCGAGGGCTCCGTACCGACCCCGGAAGCATATTACCAAGGGCTCTGTACCGACCCCGGAGACATATTACCGACGGCACCCGAGGGCTCCGTACCAACTCCGGAGACATACCACCAAGGGCTCCGTACCGACCCCGGAAGCATATTACCGAGGGCTCTGTACCGACCCCGGAGACATATTACCGACGGCACCCGAGGGCTCCGTACCAACCCCGGAGACATACCACCAAGGGCTCCATACCGACCCCCGAAACACAGTACCGAGGGCTCCCGAGCAAGCCTCATGCGCCTAATAAGACACATTATCGAGAAGAAATCCTCGCGAAGGGCTAACCTGGCCATGTGCTCCGTAACCGCCTTATCCTGTGCGTCATCTAAGATGTCACCCGAGGCGGTTACCCAAGCGTGACCTCCACGCGCTAGCTTGGAGGTCAAGCAAACCAAGATCTATAAATACAAAGGGACTCTAACCTAAAGAGATATGCCATTCTTCCCTAACCCTAGATCTATATTCTCCCCTGAGGTCTGATTTGATCGTCGGAGGGTCACTGGGCTACTCCAGCCCCAGTGACTTGTTGCAGGTCTAGAAGCAGGAGAACGAACCTACGGAAGGAGAAATCTAACCCAGGCCAAGGTCCTGTCAAATCGAACCCCTACAATTGGCGACTCTGCTGGGGACCTTGCCATTGATCCAACATCCAGTTCCCCCCTCCCTTTTTCTGCTCCATTCAGCGTTCCAGAATCAAACATGGTTGAGATCGACGACGCGCATCACGGTGGTACCGCCCATGGGCTCGGTTCCCTCGTGGACCACAACCTGATTTCCGACGGAGTGGCCGCCCTAGGAAAGACCCATGTATCCGTCGGAATTGGCGCCAGAGCGTCGGTTCTAGACGCAAGCCCATCCTCCAAACTCCATTCCTACATCCGCCATCTTGAGCGAAAAATCGACGATCTCACGACGGTGATGGAGCGCGACAGACACGTCCGAGACGAATTGGCGGAGATCAAACACCTCCTCCAAATCTCCCCTTCTAATTCCTCTGGGAGTCACGGCGGAAGGAAGGGCCGTCACACCCCCCCTCGCAGTCGCGAAGTCGGTCACCTGCTGGAGCACAGATCCCGCCCCTCAGTCAAGGATCGTCTCGAGCCACCAAGAGCAGCGGACGCTCGAGTTGCAAAAGACACGTCGCACAGGGACCGCTCCCGCTCCCCAATGCAGCTTCGAAGGAGACCATCAGCCTTCGAGAGGCTCGGTACTGGAAGCGTCTCTGCCTCCTCCACCCACTCGGTCCGTGTGGGCAAGATAGGCCGGGAATCTACCCCTAGCCTCACAAGGGCAGCCAGAGGAGATGACGGCCTTGAGCTCCAAACCAGGGGGTATCGCGAACGCCTGAAGGATCCCGGAACCAGAAGGCCCATCATCTCGCACCCCGGCGGCCCACACAGCAGAGCCCGGTCACCGAGCGCCTCGAGCCTTCCGCCCGGGACAGCTACCGTCATCGCCGCCAAGAGCGTTCTCCCAGGAAATCGGTTAGTGTCACTCCAAAGAGAAAGGAATATGAACGATTAGACAAACTCGTCCCCAAGAAGCGTACAGCGACTGAGCGTCCAGACGGCCTTGACCGTTCGATCCGACCTCATCGCGATGCGCGACTTACACGACTCACGATCTCCCCCTTTACGAGAGAAATCGACTCGGTTATCCCTCCCAAGGGATTCACCCAACCCAAGTTTGCCAAATACGACGGCAAGAACGAGGCATACACTCATTTGGTTCAGTACAAGCTCGTTATGTCTTTGTTACTTCGGAATGAACCTTCGGACGATGCCTTATTATGCAAAGTGTTTCCCGCAAGCCTCGGCAACTTGGGCCTCACCTGGTTCAATCAACTCCCGGCTCGGTCAATTTCCTCGTTTGATTCCCTCTGCGATGCCTTCATGGCCCGGTTCGTAACTAGCAATAAACACGAGAAGGAGATCGACTCCCTTTTGGCTCTCCGCAAGAGAAATGACGAAACGCTCCTGCAATACGCCGAACGTTACTGGGAACTATTCAATGAGATAGAAAGTTGCGATGGCGTCATCTCAGCCCGAGGATTCAAGCTCGGTCTCACCTCCCAGGACGAGCAAGTCTATGACGACCTCGCTCGACATAAGCCAAACTCTATGAAGGACCTTATGACTCGTATTGAGGGTTGGTGTCAGCTCATCGAATCCAAGGCGGAAAGAGGCATCGGGAAGCCTACAGGTTCAACGACATTAAACACCTCGGTATCCACACCGGTTCCCACATCTGTCCCAACACCAAAGAAACAGGTCAACACCATCAAGCAGTCGCAGAGGAGGGGACTGAAGCCAAGTAATTTCAACGCCGAGAAAACCGTCTTTACCATTCCTATCTACCGGATCATCGATCAAGTGAAGGATCAGCCTTTTTTCTCCTTCCCAAATCAAAAGCTAGGAATCGAAAATGGGAAAATCAAGAATCCCATCGTCCGATGCAGTTACCACAACGAGCAGGGTCACTTCACCACGGCATGCAAGCCCTTCAAGGCCTACTTGGAGCAGCTTGTTGCGGGTGGCCACCTCGGCAACTTCATCGATCACAAGAAGACAACGGCTCAGACACAACGTACCGAAACCAACACCGAAGAAGAGGTCCAGACGATTCACGTCATCCACGGTCCTCTAAACTCTGAGGCCGCTTGCATCATCCGGGACGAGCTGAACGAGGCCTCCTCCTCCAAGCAGGTCATGTTGGTCGGTCCCGAACCGAAATGCACCAGAACCGATGACGGTTCCAAATGGACGATAGCATTCACCGAAAAGGATCTCGACCGCATCCAGCTTCCCCACAATGACGCCCTGGTAGTCACGCTACGCATCGGCACTTTCAACGTCCGTCGCGTCCTAGTGGACCAGGGCAGCTCAGCCGAGTCATGTACTACTCTCTGTTCAAAGGTTTGAGGATTCCCGACACCGACCTCCGTCCCTCCGAAGTTCCCCTTATCGGCTTCAACGGAGCACCGGTCTGGCCCATCGGCATGGTCACTCTTCCGGTCCGAGCCGGCTCAGTGATTCTTGAAATTGAATTTGTGGTAGTCGACGTCCCCAGCCCTTACAACACAATCGTTGGGCGCACCTGGATGCATAAGCTCAAGGCAATTGCCTCCACCTATCACCAAGTGGTCCGTTTCATTGGCACTCATGGGCACCAAGAAGACTTGTACGGAGATCAAACTGCGGCAAAGAAGTGCTACGTCAACGCCGTACGAAGTAATAAACAGACCTCCCGGGTTAATCTCATCCAAGTTCCCGAGGCCCCAATTTTGGAAAACATCGGTAGACCCGCTGACGACAAGACCTTAGAAGACGTGGCCACCATCCCGATAACCGAGGACGGTTCCCGCTTCTTCCTTGTCAGTTCCTCACTTAGTGATACTGATCGGAATGAGACGGTAGCTTTTCTTCACAGGAACATCGAGGTGTTCGCTTGGACCCCATATGAGATGCCCGGGGTCGACCCCTCCTTCATTTGCCACTAGCTCAACATAGACCGAGCCAAACGTTCGGTCGTACAGAAGGCACGACGATCCTCTCCTGTTCATTCCGAGGCTGTTATTGAAGAAGTCAACCGACTCCTAAATGCAGGGGCAATCAGAGAAGTCCAGTATCCCAAATGGCTGGCCAACACCGTCATAGTCAAGAAAAAGAATGGCAAATGGCGGGTCTGCGTCGATTACTCAAACCTCAACGACGCCTGCCAAAGGACTTCTTTCCCCTTCCTCGTATTGACCAGCTCGTCGACGCCACCTCCGGACACGAGCGACTCAGCTTCTTAGATGCCTACCGAGGCTATCACCAGATTGCCATGAGCGAAGGCGATGTCGAGAACACGGCCTTCATCACCCCCCACGGCATCTTCGGGTACCTTGTTATGCCCTTCGGTTTCAAAAATGCCGGGGCCACTTTTCAGAGAATGATAACCAAGATGTTCGAACGGTTACTAGGCGACAGTATGCTTGCTTACATCGACGACATGGTGGTCAAAAGTTTGCGCGCCTGTGATCATCTAGCTCACCTCTCCGAAGTCTTTGAGATACTCAAGAACCGCAAGCTCTGCCTCAATGCCGAGAAGTGCGTCTTCGGTGTCAGCTCCGGTAAATTTCTTGGCCACCTCGTCTCCCGACGCGGTATTGAGGCCGATCCTTCCCAGATTCTCGCTATTAATCAACTCTCGGCTCCCCATAACAAGCGTGACGTTCAGCGTTTGACCGGCATGGCCGTAGCCCTGAATCAGTTTATAAGCCGTTCTTCGGATAAATGCCAGCCATTCTTCACACTTTTAAAAGGCAGCCGACGGAGCTTCAACTGGACAGAAGACTGCGACCGAGCCCTCCAACGACTAAAGGAGTATATTTCCAAGGCTCCACTCCTCGTCACCCCTCGGGACTAGGAAGACTTGTTCCTCTACCTAGCTGTCTCTCCGCACGCTGTAAGCTCGGTCCTCGTCTGCCAGGAGGATCGGGAACACCAGCCAATCTATTACTCCAGTAAAACAATGACTCCCGCCGAGACGCGTTATCTACCACTAGAAAAGCTCGTTCTTGCCCTCGTCTCAGCTTCTAGGAAGCTCGCTCCTTACTTCCAGTCACACCGCATCATCGTCCTTACCGAATACCCTCTCAAGTCCCTCCTCCGGAAGGCAGATCTCTCCAACCGAATCTCACAATGGGCCGTTGAGCTTGCCAATTTTGAAATCCATTTTCAGCCTCAGATGACAATAAAAGCTCAGGTGCTCGCCGACTTTATCGCCGAGCTTACGCCGCCCACTACACTCGCTTCGGCTCCCACCCCGAGCACTGAGGCATTGCTCCAGGCCAACCCTAACACAGCATGGCAGCTTTTTCACGGAGATGTTTGGAAAATGTACGTCGATGGCGCCTCCAACAGCCAAGGCGCAGGTGCAGGCATCGTTCTCCTCTCACCCTCCGGTGTCTTGCACGAAAGCTCACTCTCCATCAACTTCCAGCCTCTAACAACGAGGCCGAATATGAAGCATTGATCTCTGGACTCAAAACTGCCGAAGCCATTGGCATCGAAGAACTCGTGGTTTACAGCGATTCCCAATTGGTGGTTAACCAACTCTCCGAGGAATATGAAGCTCGGGATGATCACATGCGTACCTACCTCAGCGCCGCAGTCCAGCTCATTAAACGCTTTAAAGCAATCAGAGTCGAGCACATCTCCAGGGAACAAAACGCCCACGCCGACGCCTTTGCAGGGCTCGCTTCAGCATACTCATGTACAGGACACCGTTCCATCTCCTTCAATTCCATTGACAAGCCCAGTTTTGAGCTCGAAGCGCTACAAAAGGAGGTACTCAACATCGAACTTGGCCCGAGTTGGATGGACGAAATTGTCCTTTACTTGCGAGATGACTCCCTTCCCACTGACAAAAAGGAGGCTCACCGACTCCGAAACAAGGCCGCTCTCTTCTGGCTCAATCCAAACGGGAAGCTCTACCGAAGATCATTTACCGGCCCATATCTACTGGTTGCGCACCCACATCAAGTACAGGGCATCATTGAAGAGCTCCATTCTGGCGACAGCGGCTGCCACTCCGGCGGACGGTCCCTCGCTCACCAAGCCATTTCCCAAGGATATTGGTGGCCGACAATGAAGAAGGATTTTGAAGAGTTCGTCAAACGCTGCAAGAAATGTCAAATGTTCGCCCCTATCATCCGCCAGCCAGCCCGGGATCTCAGTCCCCTCACAAGCCCTTGGCCTTTTTCCCAATGGGGCATGGATATCGTCGGTAAGTTCCTCCTAACCGCCACAGACTATTTCTCAAAGTGGGTCGAGGCCGAACCTTTGGTAACTATTGAAGAAACAGACATCATTCGTTTCGTTTGGCGAAATATCATTTCGCTCTTCGGTGTCCCTTTCGCCATTATTACAGACAACGGAAGGCAGTTTACCAGACAGAAATACCGAGCCCTATTAGATGAGTATGGCATCAAATGGGACACATCCACTCCGGCTTACCCCCAGGGTAACGGACAGGCCGAGGCTGCAAACAAGGCAATTTCATCTGGACTTAAGCGACGACTCGAGTCACGCCGAGGAAAGTGGGTCGAAGAGCTACCCAGGGTACTCTGGGGCTACCGTACTACGCCCCGGCGATCCACTGGTCGCACACCTTTCTCCTTGGCATTCGAAATGGAGGCGGTCATCCCTCTCCAAGTCGGACTCCCGACAATACGTACAGAAAACTTTGATGAGTCGGTCAACAACAACAGCATTGCTTCGGACCTCGACTTAGCCGAAGAGGAACGTGACAACGCAAGGATCAAGCTCGCATCGTACCAACAGGAGGTTGCAAAAGGCTACAACCGAAGCGTCCGCCTTAGGTCGTTCAAGCCTGACGATCTCGTTTGGAAAAAAGTGGTGGAGAAGTCCAAAAAGCGAAAGCTAATGCCCAACTGGGAGGGCCCCTACCGAGTTCTCAAGCACTTCGGCTCAGGAAACTACAAATTGGAGAAGCTGGATGGTTCCCCCATTGCTAAAACATGGAATGCAAACAACCTGAAGAAGTTCTATGGATAGCACTCGGTTACCGAAGTCCAATTCATCCCTTTTATATTGCATTTTCTTTTAAGTTTCAGAGGCAACTTGCTTATGTAATGACAGCACTCCAACAAGTCTGAATGAGAATTCTCCCTTCTTAGCACTACTTGTACCCTTTGCTGTTTAAATTACTTACACTCGGCCCGTTCTTACCCGGACCGTTTTACACTGACTTCAGGGATATTGTTCTCCCGTAGGTCATACCCTCGGACAAAACTCCCACTAAGTCGACCCGACCTCTTCGGTCGTTTGGACTTCTGGTCACTCGCTTTAAGGATACTCGGCTTACTACCGAGCCCCTTATACCGACCCACCAAAAGTCTTTCACTGCTCGGACTCGCTGCGTCCCGACCTGTGGTATCCCTTCGTGACTTCGGCCTACGTCCCCAAGCAGCACCACCATCTCGCGTCTACTCCTCGCTATGCTTATTTTCGTTAACAAGCAAGGGCGTGAAAATTCAAATTTCAATAAATACTTACTCCCAATTCCGTAATTCGGTTCCTGCCGACCCTCCTAAAGTAGGGGCTTCGGATCAGGTCACTTTTCCCTGAATAACATCCTTTTACTTGGCAAAATGCTTCGGTTAATGTTTCGGTTAAACTTGTTTTACAACTCTTCAAATCTCACCGAAGCAGGGGCATCATCACCCAAGCATCTCAAAGGTAACATTCAGGAAAAGAAAACATTCATTCATAAGCAAAGTGAATAAAGTCAAAATCCTACCAAGGATCTGGCTTAAGCCAATTGTTCGGTGCCAATCCTTCTCAACTATTACAACTTCAGAGCGACAAGACTCCAAGTGACTGGAGTTGTCCACGACAGAAAACAAAGAAAAACGAAACTACAGATCTCTTTGTTCTTCCAAACATAAAAATATATATATATGAAAGCATAGAGGGTGATGGAGCCATGCCCTTCCCGTCACCCTTCGGTTGGAACCGTGGCGTCGAGACCGGTCCTGTCCTCGGGGGCTTGGAGCTCCTCAGGATTTGCCATGACTTCATCTTCCTCCTCGGGCAAAAGGAGCTCGTCAGGAGGCACCTGCGGCACTGCTCGGAACTCTGAGTCTGCGGGGAGATCGAGTTTGCTTAACAGAGTTTCATGACCGAAGCGCACTCCATCCAAAAAGCGATCCCTGTATAGCTCAGCCTCGATCTCCCGAACCTGCTTCTTGTATTCCACCCCGGCTGCGTCCCAGCCCTCATCATAACCTTTGTTCCGTGCAGCTTCAACCTCGCGAGCTCGGGTGGCACGCAGAGTAGTGGCATCCTCTTCGGCTTTGTCAGCTCGAGCTTCGGCAAGTACCCTCTCCTTGTCACATTTTTGGAAATTCGCAAGGTAAAGGTCACAAGCCTCCCGAGCAACCTTCAGGTCCTCCTCCTTTTGCCCGAGGGCTCTCTTCAGTTCCTCAATCTTTTTCTCCTGCACCTGGCACCGGTCATTGACCACCAGTGCTCGAGAGCCAGCCTGTGAACAAAAATCAGGGTGTTTACCAAGTTCAAATAAATAGATTGAAAGGAGCAAGGTATAAGAGGTAAAGATGATAGCAACTTACAGTGAAGAGGGCCTGCGCTATTTCAGCAGTTATGTCTTCGGTTAAACCAGTGACAGCCTGGGCGTCCCTTGGGAGTATGCTTCCCCTCAGCATCCCGAACGCAACCCTGAGGTTCTTAACGCTGTCGGCATGATGTATCTGCCTACCAACGAAGTGGCGGAACTCCGGAGCCCAGGGAAGCTCCCTCGGGTTGACCCATTCGCCGCCCTCTTCCCCAGCATTCCCTGGTCCTCCAGCCTGCTCCTCCTCCTCCTCGGGGATCTCAATAGTTTCCTGGCCTTATCCTCAGCCATCCCCTCGGGTTTCGAATCGTGGCCTCTTCTTCGGGGGCTCATGGGGGGAAGCGGGAGGCGCCCTCGAAGTCCCTGCGCCGGGCGTGCCGGTAGCGGAGCCGTGGCCTTGCCCCCTCGGCCTTCGGCGTCTCAGGTCCAACACCTCGCGAGTACCTCGGCCCGACATTTCAGCGCTCAACCCGGTTCTCTCCGGCGTCTCTCGGTCAATCTCCTCGCGAATGATTCCCCGAGGCGCGGACGTGCTTCCCTCGGCTTCGGGCTCTCCGCCTGCCCTCCTTTCCCTTCTTCCCATTCTTCTTTCACCTCTGCCGGCTCTCCCTCCTCGGCCTCGTCCCCGGCCTGCCCTTGGAACACCTTGTTGCCTCGGCTTCTTCTTCAAAAAAATGGTATAAGAGGCAATGTAACCGAGCAAGTCAAAAGCGTAGCGGCTTATTATTGGGATTGCGAAGGCGGCTGTGATTTGCGCCCGAATGGCTCTCTCCCGAAGCGCCTGCACAATGCCCTCAGCTGAATGAATAAAACGCTAGTCAATACATGCAAAATACTGCAAGTTATATGAAAAATGTATCGAAGATGAATTTTTACCGACCAGGGGATCTGTTTTCGAACCGAACCGTGGTAGTTGTGTCCACTCTCTCCCCGGGACCGAACATGAAGTTCCCGGTCACCGAGACGTATATACTCGCCCACTCCTCAGAGTGGGGTAGATGATCAATTAAGAACGTATCGTACCCTGTTCGGCAGGACAGGTAGTACCTCTCATGCGCATGGTTGACTCCTAATAGGTAGACCCCAAAAAGCTCTTCCAACCCAAAGGTCAAATTGTACTGCCTTCTCAGCTCTATGATGCTGGTTATGATTCGGTATGAATTTACCGTAAGCTGGGAGGAGGTAAGGTTGAGGGTTTGGAGGACTCGCTGGACGAATTGGTGGAGGGGGAATCTAACTCCCCCCTCGGTTATCGCCATCAAAGGAAAGATCAGCGCCCCTTCTCGGTGTGGGAGATCTCTGGGGTCGGTGTTCGGTAGAAGGCGAATCTCAACGTCGGGAGGAACGCTATAGACCCGTTTGAATTCCGCGTAGGCGGCCAGAGTGCCATCAAAATACTGGTTCCAGTAGGGACAGGGCCTCATTGGCCTCCTCCGTCCACAAACCTCTTCTGGGGCGTCGGTGAATGGCCCTGGCCCATGGTTTGAAGTGCTGGGGGCCTCTGTCATATTCGGATCCAAGGTGGTTATCTTCTGCGGGATTCTCGAAGGATCGAAGGGCTCAATGAAGTCAATCGGAGTTCGGTTTAAGGCTCGGGAGCGGATCTCCTCAAAGAATTCCTCGAAACTGGCGGAAGAAATCGGGCTACTGGAACTGTCCAAGGAGAGTTCAATGACCATTCGCTCCTACCTAGCATGGAAAAGAATGTGTAAAAACCCGTTAGCTATGTGCTCAGGGAAATTCATCGATAAAGATGGTCATCTCTCCTCGGAGCTCGTTCTCTTCGCCTCTCACCAAGACCTTCTTCCTCTGTTAGGGCCCTAGAGGTTTGGAGCTATTCCTATGGTCTCGGGTTGAATTTAGGGCTCGGGAAGAATATGGACCTCGGGCGAAGTAAGAACAGCGCAGGAGATTCCCTGCGCCACCGCAGACCAGAGGCGGCGGGAAGTGGTCCGATGGTAATGCACGATTAAAATGGCGAGAAACTTCTAAAAAAAATGATCAAAATGTGAAGTTTCAGTAGAAAAGATCAGCATACCACAATCTCGCGACGAAATCTGTGGCCAAACTGCTTGAAATCACGATTGAAAGATGGAAGCGGACGACAGCGACGGTTCGTCTTCAGAAGCGGAGGAAAAGTAGTTGTCTCACCTCTGTCTCTCCTATTTATAATGGAAGAGGTGGAGGGCCGCGCGGGAAACGAAGCGTCGTGCACCGAGCCGTTAGATATTCGACGCGTGTTATCATCGGACGGCCAGTATCAGGGGTTCTGCACCGAGGACAGGTGTCGGATATTCAGACCATAGGCGTAACGACGCGTGTCACCGAAGCGACGTTTCGTACCAATCAACTGACATGGCACGTGTCGAGATAACTTTCCTCTTCTGAGACCTCGGCAACTTCTGACACGTGGTTCTCGTCGCTGGCGCAAGTTTGACAGAATCTACCGAGGCAAATGTACTCTCCGGTAGCCCTCTAAAAAAGAGATCAAGGCCTGATGTTTCATGTAATGAGGTCAAGACCCTGAAGTAGGAATGCAAGGCTCCAGGGGCTTGAGGGGCTATTGTGGTGGCCTCGGTTGTTGTGTTAGTAACGGTCCGAGGCTTACATAATCTATGCCTTGTGAGTTTCGGTCGGTAGGTTGGTGAGTGATAACGGATTTGACCTTGCGCTCGGTATAGCGCTCGGTGCATTGCTTGGAAGCGTGCTTCGGCTTCAGAACTCTCAGAAGTGCTCCGGGTATGGTGACTAAACCGGCTTGGTCCCCCTTTAACCACGTGTCAGTAGCAATCACTTGGATCAAGACGTGCTCTGTGGCCGTCCTCCTCCCGCGTCATGAATGACGTCACCCGAGGAGGTTACCCGAGCGTACTCCTCACGCATTGGCTTGAAGGCTAAGGAACCCTAGGTCTATAAATACAAAGGGACTCTAACCTAAAGAGATATGTCATTCTTCCCTAACCCTAGATCTATATTCTCCCCTGAGGTCTGATTTGATCGTCGGAGGGTCACTGGGCTACTCCAGCCCTAGTGACTTGTTGCAGGTCCAGAAGCAGGAGAACGAACCTACGGAAGAAGAAACCTAACCCAGGCCAAGGTCCCGTCAAATCGAACCCCTACAAATATCTCCCATTCAAGCATTAGTTTACGAATCTTCATCGCACCTGGCGGTTGTTACTCTACTCAACAACTGCTGGTAAGCCTCTCTCTCTCCTCGTTTACTTTCTCTTGAATCGGGATCTTTTGGCTTCCCTATGCCAGTGTTGGTGCGGCATAGATTCGTTATACAAAATTGAGTTCTTTTGAGTCTTTCCGTAAGCGGGTTTCTTGAATTATAAATAGAACTATCACCCATTTGTTTAATATTTTTAGAGACTTTTGAGCCCTGCCTAATGATTTTGTTTAGAGTGGCTGGCTACTTGTTGGCATTGCATTGCTAATGGAAAATATTACGTACAAGGGAAAGTCTCAACAGAAATCTGTCAATCTTTCTACTTGATTTCCATGCTTTTTCTTTCAGTCAGATCATTTCAGTGAATAATGTTCCGAAATTGTCTATCAAATTCGACTATGATTATTTCTACATGGAAGCAATGTATTTGTCCGCATTACTCTTGATAGTTCCATGAGCTAGTTATTGCTTGCTTCTTTACTAGTCATATTTCAAAACTTTAGTCCTCCATGAAACTGAGGTAGCACCGTGCAGGCGCGCTCTGAGGCTAGTGAGCCCTGGGAGAGAAGCCAATAGATATTCAGAAAAGCTACGTGCACAGCAGCTGTGCACAGATCCCATTTTCTCCCGGCTCGGGTCGCACAAAGATGATCGGAGCCGCTTATGTTGTTCTAAATATGTCGTTTAAGGTCTCTGTAAAAAATGAGCTTCGTTCGATATCGTTAGAGGCGTTTTGGGTGTTTTGTTAACGCCTCTAACGATATCGAACGAAGCTCATTTTTTATAGAGACCTTAAATGACATATTTAGAACATGAGTGGCTCCGATCATCTTTGTGCGACCCGAGCCGGGAGAAAATGGGATCTGTGCACAGCTGCTGTGTACAAGCTGTTGTGCACGTAGCACAGCGCGTTATTTTTGTTTTTTACTTTTGTATTGGTTTTGTTATTTCCACTCGGTATTAATTGCCGCCTTCTTCTTCCTTTCCCCTTGTAATCATCTCCAAACTTGAAATTTATTTGTAACAATTCCGATCTTTAGTAAATAAAAATCTCGTTGTTTATTCAAAATTCTTTAATTTCTCTTGGATGGCTTTATAATTTTCTTGTTAATTTCTAATAATCCGTCATAATTAGGTTTGAGACTCCTAAATTATATTTCTTGGCTAGAAATTCTACTTGGCAAGTATAGTTAGATTCTAACCAATTAGTTGGAGAAACCTAAACCTAGATGAACCTTTACCCATTGGACAATAAAATTAGGAAAATTTTTATCCATTGAACAATAGAAAACCTAGATTTTCCACCTAAGGTACCATTCTAGATTTATTAAAGTACATATATAAGATTATATAGTCCTATGTACTTCATAGATTATTATAAGCATAGTCATCTCAAGTATTATTCTAGTATATAATACCTCACTCCTTTAACCATTGGTCAATACATGTTAGGGTAAACTTTACCCCTTGGTTAATAAGGTTAGTCTACCAACAAGTACTAGGATTTTATTAAATAGTCATTTCCTAGATTTTCCATGTGATTATATTTTAAAAAAAAAATATGTATATGTACCTTATAAATCTATTACCCTAGATTTTCTAAAGATAGTGTTATATATAAATATGTGTACTAAAGTACTCTAATATAATAATATAATAGAAACATGTGCTTATTAGATTATTTTATCTACTGCTTATGTGTTTTCTTGTATTTGTTGGTATCGTAAGGATGAAGTACATGATGAATGGGTAGTGTGGAGGCTTCGGTCATGGCCTCGGTAATCTAACCGGACCATCATTAACCGAGGCCTCATATCAGCACGGGCCTGTGTATATCCTTCTCTTTACTCGATTGGTGTCAAGTCTCCTGTTTACGCTTCGGTTAAATACTGAAGTGTGCATTCCGTTAAAGCCTCTTGGAAGAATGTTGCATAACAAGAGGGGACCAAGAGCGACGCGTGGCAGAAAGGATCATGAGGGCCAGGTCTGGCCATGTGCTTCGTAACCGTCTTATCTGAAGCGTCATCTATGATGTCACCCAAGGCGGTTACCTGAGCATGACCTCCACGCGCTAGCTTGGAGGCCAAGTAAACATAGGTCTATAAATACAAAGGGATATTCATCTTTGAGAGGTATGCCATCTTTCCCTAACCCTAGACCTAAAACATCTCTCCTTACATCTAACTTGATCGTCGGAGGGTCACTAGGCTATTCTAGCCTTAGTGACTTGTTGCAAGTTCAGAGGCGGAGGAACAGAGCAGCGGAAGAGGAATACTAACTCAGGTCAAGGTCCCTCCTAAATCGAACCCCCACAGGTAGTATATATAACATAAGGAGTCGAACCGTACCGTTAGCGTGTCGAAGGCTTAAAACAAAAACGAAAACGATGAAAAACGTTCTTCCTGCGCATTATATTCTGTCCAAAAGATTTGGCCCTCTTCGAATCAGATTCGAGACAAGCTTATATGACGAAAATTGTAGATCTCAAAATTCTAAGCAACTTTGATATAAAATTTGTCTTTTTTTTTTGATCCGCGATATAAAATTTGTCTAAATCCAAGTTTGGGAGAATTGGTTATGATTTTTGAAAATTCTTCTGCCTCGAGACAGATTCGACGCATTGCTTTCAAACCCGTTTTTACTCCATTTAATGTCATAATTATGATTTGTGTAAAATACAAAGATTGTAGATCATTTAACTTTGTGAGACTTTTGTTTAGAAACTATCTTAAATGGAGGTCAGGAGAATTTACTACGATTTTCAAAAATAACTGCGCTGTGCAGATTTTAGGCAGCTTGTTGTTCTGACTTAAAACATATGTTAACCCTGTTTAAGGTTAAAACTGGACTTTGCATGAAACACGAAAAATTATTCCTACCGTAATAAACTACGTTTCCGCAACATATCGTGATTTTTGGAATTAAATTGCTAATTATTAGAAATTGGAAGTTGTTGGAGCAATATTATGTCGTTGAATCTTAGTATTTGTGTTATAACATTCGTTGTATTTAATTATTGGACTTTATTTTTTTCAAAGCAATTATCAGACTTATGTGATTATTAGACCCACGTGATGCATGAACCCCATCTTTTTGTCATAAATGACATGTTGATTAATTAGTTGAGGTAAAGTTGTGACCATGTGGGTTGTGACGTTCCTATCCAGTGTGGGTTTTGAGCCAATCACAAATATACCCAGAGATCATGAAGCCGGCCATGGACCTAAGAGTTGGGCATGGTGGACTGGAGCCTAAAGGACCGTGTATTTGTGGATGGGGACCGATGCCAGATTGCGTGATGGTTGGGATCAAGAAATTGGAAAGTGTGAGGTGTGATATTGAAAATATGATGTTGGATCCAATAAATTGATTGTGAGTTGCAAACCCTTGAAAATTGGAATGAGACTGTTAAATTCACTGTATGTATTGAGCTAATGGATTGAGAGAATGATTTATTGTGTTGAAATATTATGGTGTTCTTGTGCTATAAATTTTATCACTTGATGCATGAGTAAATCTTAGTAAATAGGTGGTTTTGGGTACCCTATTGAGTGATTATCACTCACGATGCTATTTTGTTGTTCTGGCATTTTACACCAGGTAACGAGAGCAATGAGGAGTACTAGTACGAGGAGCCGGCTGTAGAGTACGAGGCGTCAGATCAACAGGATGGAGATGGAGTATAGGAGCCATGGCTCTACCAGAAGATCGTCGCTAGATGGCTCTGTTCTTAATTTAACTTTAACCGTTTATTAAATTTTCAAATTTTCAGAAATTTTTGTGTTTGGACAATTTCACTTGTAAATAAGTTAGTTAATTTTTTTTACCATTAGAATTTGAAGATTTGGGATATTTTATTTAGTAATGAAGTTGACATTTTTCTAATAAAAATGGAAATTTTATTTCTTAACGTACCCAATTTGAGGGGACGTTACAAGATCCATTGGGCCGTAGATCGGTCCGGCCCAAAGTTGTGTTCTGGGGAACAGTACCTCTCCTCTCACTGTTTTTTTTTTCAATGGCCGGGGTGCTCGGGTTAGCTTACGCGCACATCTACTAATCTTCTCTTCGGTTCGGTCAAAGACAGACCATTCATGCCGGGATTAGGGAATTCATGAGAAATTTCTTTCTTGAGGTCTTATCATAAGAGCTAAAACCTGATCAATTGTGTAGAGAGCAAATTCATCCACTAACGGATTATACCCATGAGGCTTCTCTCTCAAATTTAGCAGAGTAAAAATAAATTCTTTCTCAGCAGGAATGCAGCACGACAAAAGGAGGGGGACCTGTTAACGGACATAATTTATGCTCTCTCTCTTGTTGGAAAGTCAAAATCTGTATAATATAATGTTGTTGATTCCGTGACAAACGTTAGTCTATGCGGAACTGAAGGACGACGTGGGAGTATATGAGTATCTCTTAATCTTCTAAAAGGGACCCAAGAAAAATGGAACAGTAGTAGGCCAGAGAATCCCCACAAAACTTCGTTTAACTTTCAAGCATCCAATGTTTCCTTTCATCCCTTTCGAGGTGAACCATGCCTTTTCATTGTCATTTAGGCTAAATTCACAACTGGTTTGCACTTCTTTTTATTTTATTTTATAATAATTGAATGTCCGAACCAGCTCACACATCTCGACTAATTCCAAAGTCTTGAAATTAAAGATCGAGCAAACTCTTTAGTGACTCTAAAGTTTGAAATGCTTAACTTCCGTAAAATTCGAACATAAAACAATTTGTTTGCACTTGATGAACTCACTTGGAGTTATCTTGGTTATCTTTTTGCCAGTGAGGATTGGCAAGAAAAATTCTGGAAAAGGCGAATTAGCCCATTTTAAGCATTACCCAGGGACTAATTAATATTTCTGACTTCTGAGTGGTTAAGAAGATTCACAGTAATCACAATAAGCTTAATTAGCAAATCTTGATGGGAGTTGGATGATACATTTAGTATAGCTCTTTTGGGCAAACAATTTGGTAGAGCGGCAGCATGTGATCATGCACTTCACAAACAAGAATCCAGCCATATTATTCCCTAATATATGAGTCATTTGACTTGAACTCAGTACACTGAAAAACATAATCTCTAAATGCATACAGCCTTATATTATATACGTTTGTAGGTCGGTTCATATGGTGCTTTGTCCTGACATTAAATGTGCCTCTCGTTGCCTGCTAGCAAATAATGGAATTGATCTAAAAAATTAATCGAAATGCGTGTAAGTTGGCCAAGTTATGAAATTTATTTTTAGGTCTCTTTGTGTAAAAGAATTTTCTTTGCACTTGCTACATAAAAATTGAGTGATGCACCAGGGGCATATTTGATAGCCACAATACTGGACTGAATTTTCTTTGCACTTGCTACATCAACTGGACTGAACTATTTTAGAAATTTTATGAAGTGTATAGAAACTTGAAATCAATGAAATGTACAGTAAGTTAACTATCTTTGTCATCAATTTTTTTTCCCCATAATCACTAGTAAGTAAATTTATATCTAGATTCAATGGCAGAGGCAGCATGAGCCCGTCAAGAGTGCCTCCACTGCAAAGTTCTTTTTTTTTTTACCTCTCAAACAATTGAACTTATTTGCACATTTAATATTAGTAATATATTTATTTCACAGATATATAAAACATTACATTCCTTTAATTTCTTCAAAACATCACACATTCTTGCAAACATAACATATTGGTTACTCAAGAGAAGCATTGGGTAGACGTACTTTTGTGTGTGTGTGTATACATACATACATACCATAATGAGGACTTGTTTGCTTATTCTTTTTATTTGTCCATTTTAAAATGAGGCAATTTGTTACTTCTTCAATTCTTGTCATCTAAACTTCAAGAAATTTTTTAAGCTAAGAGAGAAGATGTTTTTTCAAAAGGTACATAAATAAATAAGCAAGATAAACTAAGCAGACATATGGAATTTATGAGTGCAATTTTTTTTCTTTTATCTTATCATTAGCTATTGAAATTTATACTATTTGAGAGAAGATATATAGGCTGTTAAGATACTTGAAACTCATAATCCGAGGATGCCATAAAAATATATTAGTATTATTATAAATGTTGTTGGCACTCCAAAAAATAAAAATAAAAAACTTTGGAATTACACTAATTTTGGAGTGCCTGTATCATTTTTTGGAATGCCAATATCATTTTCCTATTATTATATCTAATCTGGTCAATACCACGACCAAAAACGTATAGCTGGATCAAATTAAGATAAATCCGACCACTGAAAAATAGTATAGTACGTAGTATATATTTGTAGTTTCTGGATCCCTAACAAATAGAACAATGGTGGAGGGAGGGACGGTGACCAACTACTGGCCAACTCTCCCAACTTGCTTGCCAACAAGCTAGAGAAAAGAATGTGGGGTTTGTTAAACCCAGCATCTATCTAATCTAATCTACCCCTCACTCCCTATTCATGTTAAAAGAGACCACCCAGCTTGCAAATTACTTTTCAGCCTCGCTTTTATTTTAATGCTCGGCAGGTACCGTTCATGTTTTAAAGCTTCTCCAGCACATCGAATGTACCAAAAATCACGTTAATTAGATATCATTCAACTTCATTCTAGAGCGCATTGATCTTAAAAAAATTTAGTCCCGCACACTAAATTGAACCTAATTAAAAAGATCATTATTGAGTATTGAACGATTCTTTCGACGTTATCCTTGGTAAACTTTGTTTTTTTAATGAGATCTATCATATGAATGGTGCCAATTATCAAAGTAAATACAAGAAAAACCCACAAATGCCCTTAACAATGTAGTCTAGTCCATTTTAAGAACTGTAGAGGATCCTTATAGCTGTTAACAGTATTATTATTTTGATTTGTCCATTTAGATCTAATCTTGCATTATTGGCTGTATTAATTTATCTACTTTAGCACACTTTGACATTTATAGGTTCTGCGGGGAGACTTTCTCCAACGAAAGCCCACGAGTTGTTTACTTCTTTCCATGCCAAAAGACTCTCTCCATTGCCCAAAAGCTAACAGATTTGTAGAGGAGAGAGAGAGAAGAAACCCATCACGGAGAAGGCATTGCAGTCAGATGGGTCAACTTTCCTTAGCTTCATTTGTTAACTGATTGCAAAGTATTTTTTTCCCCATCCGTGGTGTTCAGACTTGAGACCACTGCTCGCACTTTACAAGAAACCATCACTTGATTAGTGCTTGTGAAGGAAGAAGACAAAGTGGGTTTGCGAGAGGACCCATTTGTTGTCATTTGGACTGGTGGGCCTTTTCTGTTTTTTGTTTTTCGGTTTTATATTTTAGGTAAATTTTCTTGGAAAAGGTGGCATCTTGGGTTCTCTGTTTGAAAGATGGGGCCTGAAGGGTGTGGCAGTAGCAAAGGGCCTGGAGTGGGAGTTACTTTTGTTCATAAGCGTTCTAAGAGGTAACGATTTTGAATTTTATGTTAGTTGGTATGCTTTCTTCTGTCTGTTTTTGGGGATTCAAGTTGATAGGTTTGTTGAGCTGGAATGATTTCCTGTAAAAATATGTGCGAAACTGGAAACTAGGAGATATGGTGCATTTTCTGACTTTTTGGGTGTCTTTTCCCCATGCTCAGTGCACCATTAATTCCAACTGAAAATCCTTGGAGGATTTGTTGCCATGATAGTGGGAAGAAATTAAGCAGTAAAATTGTTAGAAATTTTGTAATCTTCTGTCTATTTTATTTGATGATTTGTAGAAATATTCTGAACTTTTTTTTATAGGTTTCAGGCATGACCCTTCTTCTGTGCTTAGAGATTGATGATTTTAGGATTTTATTATTTTGTTTTTCTTTAGTAGATTGAAAATTCTAATTGTAAATCCTACATAGTCGTGTGCGGTAGAAGTGGTCACCAGAATGAATTAAGCAGTCATTTGAGATGGAAGTTATTTTTAACACAGGAAGTCAAATAATAAGAGAGTTTTAAATAGCATTAATATTGTCCTCCTCAATGACAGCTTCCCTGATAAGAGAAAACTCGGAGAAGATAACTTCGATGGTTTCCTCGAAGCTTCGGACCAGTCAAAGTTGGTAAGATGCCTAGATTCCTTCACCCCTGCCTGTAATTGACAGTACTGCTGTTGTAGTAGAATTCAACTGACGGTTGCTTCATGACTTGATTAGCTTGTTACTTCATTTGGCTACTTGAGTTTGGAACGATTTTTTACAACCACCTGTATTTACCATCCACAACATTGCTATGATGATCTCTTAGAGCATCTCGATGGGTGTTGTAGCATATTTTGTGCAATTTTTGCACCAAAATGAATTTCCGAAAGTTGCTCCAGCATTTTGTAGCTGTGCAATTGCAAACATTTAGCTTAACTAGAACAATGCCTATCACTTGTGCCAAAATGTGGGCATTGGGAAGAGCACAGTGCTAATTTAGCACCGCATACTATTTCATCACTTCTGCACCCTAATACTACCCTGTTGGAGATGCTCATGTTCTTCTTCTTTTCCCTTAAGTATAAAGCATTAGCTAGTCGAGCAGTACTATTTCAGAGAGTTCCATGCTTGAATCCTAACCTCAATGAGTCCTCTTCTAGAGAATCATTTTCCAGCAATTCCCAAATTCTGATCGTTGGAGTTAATTTGTTAGCAGGATACGGGGCACTTTAAGGACTGTGTCAAGACCAAGAAGAAACAATCCCCTAGGTCTGCAATCCAGACTTCTTTGAAGCAAGAGGTACATAATTAAATATCTCCATCCTCGAATACAGTTTATACTTTAATGATTTTCTTAGTCTGAGCTCCAACATCTTTGAGGTGAAAGTATGGATCTACAGCATGTGGATCTCAAGGCACATTGTTTCAGAAGTTGCATTTTCGGCCGAAACCTACTCAATGGGACTCTAAAACATTCAGTTCATTTACCTTCTGTGCAGATACTACAGCTTGAGAAAAAACTACAAGACCAAGTCATTGTCCGCCGTGCTTTAGAGAAAGCACTGGGTGATGGATCTTCCTCTCGCGATTTCACAAATGAAGCCTCATTGCCTAAGGTAGCTTCTCGTAGTCTTCACTGGATGGAAACATACAAGTGTTCTTTTACTCATCCTGGGCCCCGACCCCCATCCGTGGGTCCCAACCCTAACCCTGTTGAGAGTATCATTTGGCAGTATTTTTATGGAAAGTGAAAGTTTCTTAACCCAGCTTAAGCACAATAGAGAGTGTGGAGGCGTATTTATACACTATCATTTGATCCATTTTTTTTTTCTTCCGGAACCAATGTCTTTTTCTTGAAAGATTAGAACCTTTTAACCTCCCCTACTAATGGGACTTAAGGCTCTGTGTGGTTTGGTTTGGTTTGGTATAACGATTTAACCATACCACATTCTGATCAGAAGCTTATTTCTTGTATCAATGTTGACATATATTTTCGCTAATACCACTATTTCTTCCTATTCGATTTGAAAGACTAGTTTCATTTTTCTCCAGCCCGCATCAGACCTGATCCAAGAAATTGCAGTGTTGGAGCTGGAAGTTGTGCATTTGGAGCAGTATCTTCTCTCATTGTACCGCAAAACATTTGACCAACAAATTTCCTCATCCCCATCTGTAAAAGATGTCGTATTAAAATCACCTTTTATTGCACCTAGGCAAAGATTTCTAGAAGCTTCCAGATCTGAAGCTAGTTGTCCGTCACTTGCCAACCCTTGGAATGAATCCAGCAGTATAGGTGAAGAGAAGCTATTAGATTCCGCAGTTCAACGCTGTCACTCATCACTATCACAGCTTACTTTTCGATCGAATAGAACTTCTCCTCCAGCAGAGTCACTAGCTAAACTTCTTCGTGCATGTCATTCTCAGCCTTTGTCCATGATGGAGGTAATTTAAGTCTATCATTTGATCCTTCAAATTCATGACATTGAGTTTGAACACTCCTCTGGTTGAACAAATGATGCTCCGCCATCTCTGTACGTAATGTAGCTTTTTCTTTCTCCCGACGATGACAAAACAGTTACATGCTGTCATGTGGAGCTCGTTTACAGCAACTCCGGTTGGTGTCTATAGCTGCAAATTGTAGATTGAAACCACTCCAACTG